>NC_065447.1:116113711-117313711 GCF_917563875.1 Diabrotica virgifera virgifera
GATTTGTAAGCGAAATTTTTGATTATTATTGAGTAAATGTCTATACTGTTTCAGTCATGTAAGTAAATCTAATCAAGTATTTACTTAAGTGGATTTATTATTATATCATAAAATTTAGATATATTTTGAAAATTAACCCTTAAGCTCCTAGCGTTACATATATGTAACGCAGAAACCGCTAAAATCTTAAGCCTTAAATTCGGGAAATGATTCTAATTTTAACTAGATGATGATGCATGACTTTCAAGGGACACTTGTTTACTAGTTTTCAGCAGTTGGTTCGAGGATTTGATCTAACCTGTTTATTTAGTTAAGTGTTTTATGTAACGGTGTTTATTATTTATGGTAAAAATGCGTCTCAAGTTTGAATAGGTATATTTTTACTATTCTTTTGTTATTATATTTTGTTTAAAGTGTTTTCAATTGAGAATAAATTAATGTCTTTTCTTATTGATAATATAGTCAATGTGGTGAGACCGCTCCCGTCTGAAAAAAATTTCTGATTCGGTTTCTTTGTGGATTCCTATTCAAAAATGTCCCCTTTAAACAAATCAGAAGGGTGCCGGGAGGAATTTTTGGGCAGAAATTGTTTAAACAATTTTTTTAAACAAATACAAAAGATCATGTTTTTTTGATCTGGAACATATATTTTTAGATTTTTTGGGTCTATCTAAACAAGAAAGGTATCTTGTAATTTTTGTCAGAAATTGATAGTTTTGGAGTTATAGGCGATTTAAAATCTGAAAAATGCGAGAATCCGCATTTCGAGGCTTAAAAACTTATATTTAAGTTAGTATTTTTAAGGTTGCCAGATACTTAGATTGAAGACTGAACATTCAGCTTCAAGATTCTGAAGAGTGATCGCGTCTAACTTTAATTTATACCGTTGGTTTTTAATTGTTAAATATGCGTGTTTATCCGATTTTTTTGCTGGTGCGGCGCGCTCCATTTCAAAAATCTCCTATTTTCCTCCGAAAAATATTTTTTACAGATTTTTTGTGATATTCTAAATAAAATAAGTTTCTTGCCATTTTTCTCAAAGGTTAATAGTTTTAAGTTATAAGCGATTTAAAATCCGAAAAATGACAAAAAGACGCATTTTCGGATTTTAAATCGCTTATAACTTTAAAACTATTAACTTTCGAGAAAAATATCAAGAAACTTATTTTATTTATAATGTCCCAAAGAATCTAGAAAAAATATTTTTCGGAGGAAAATAGGAGATTTTTGAAACGGAACGCGCCGCACCGGCGAAAAAATCGGAAAACACGCATATTTAACAATTAAAAAACAACGGTATAAATTAAAGTTAGACGCGATCACTCTTCAGAATCTTGAAGCTGAATATTTAGTCTTCAATATAATTGTCTGTCAACCTTAAAAATACTAATTTGAATATGAGTTTTTAAGCCTCAAAAATGCGTATTTTCGCATTTTTCAGATTTTAAATCGCCTATAACTCGAAAACTATCAATTTCTGAGAAAATTTACAAGATACCTTTCTTGTTCAGAATGATCCACAAAACTTAAAAATATATGTTCCGGAGCAAAAAAACGTGATCTTTTGTATTTGTTTAAAAAAATTTTTTATTATTATTATTATCCAGATTTAGCCATACGGCTCACACTCCCTCTAAGGGGAAAATTGACTCATCCCAGATACCTACGGTATCAAAAGGATTGAGCTCTGGTGGGACTCTTTCCGTGTTATCGAGCCCTAGGTGACTTGGTATGCAGGTGTATCTCCCAAAAATTTTCGTACACATCTGGCCGTTGCGAGTAGTACAGCTTTCTGCATGGTCTTGTAAAGATGTTCATTTAGACCCAGCCTTTTTATGCTTTCGAGGAGGTTCTTCGGAATGACTCCAGTAGTAGATATAACAATAGGTATCGTCTGGGTACTTTGCATTCTCCATTGCCTTCGTATTTGAATTTCTAGATCTCTGTACTTGGCGATCTTTTCAGTGAATTTACTACGTAGATTATTGTTGTTAGGTATCGCCACATCAATTAGTGTTGTTTGTCTTGTTAATTTATTAACTAGTACGAGATCTGGTCTATTATGTGCCACTGTTTGATCTGTGAGCACAGTGCGGTCCCAGTATAGCTTGTAGTTGCCATCCTCAAGCATACTCTCAGGGACATATTGATAATACGGGAGATGGTCCGTTTGGAGAAGTCCCAGCTTGATAGCTATCTCTTGATGAAGGATTTTTCCCACTGCATCATGCCGTCCCTTGTATTCAGTTGCAGCAAATGCCTGGCAGCCCCCTGTAAGATGTTGGATGGTTTCTTGGGCTTGACATCCATATCGGCATCTGTCGTTTTGAACCTGAGGGTCTTTGATGATATATTTCAGGTAGTTTCTGGTTGGTATAACCTGATCCTGAATGGCCAGTAATGAACCCTCCGTTTCAGGGAACATCTTTCCTGATGTCAACCAGTAGTTCGACGCTATATTGTCGACATAATCTTGGCTGACCTCATTGGGATGTCGCCCGTGCAAAGGTTTACCCATCCAGGCGCGCACTTTTTCGTCCTTAGTAAGGTGGTTTATGCGCAGTTCTGCTTCCCTCAGTTTGATCGGTGTTGTGTCATCTACTGCGCAGATAGCGCGATGTAGAGTAGATGTCTCAGCCTGCATCTGAAAATAAGTTCTTAAATTAGCAATTTGTTTATCTAATTGCTCACCTATATCCATAAGTCCTCTTCCTCCTAAATACCGGGGTAATGTCGTTCGTTCTACTGCACTTTTAGGGTGGTGTTTTTGTGCCTTTGTGAGGTGTGTTCGTACTTTTCGCTGAAGATTTTCTATATCCGTTTTTGTCCACTTAACAATACCAAATGAATAGCTAAGCGCGGAACAAGCGTAGGTGTTTAGTGCCTTAAACAAATTTTTACTGTTAAGCTGTGAACGAAGCAGCTGTTTTACCCTTCTTATAAACTCAGTAGTTATCTCAGTTTTCATTTGCTTATGGTCAATTTTCCGCGCCTGCTTTACTCCAAGATATTTGTACATATCGTTGTCGCCCATGGCCTCGATGTTCTGGCCATTTTGCATATCGAATCCACCGGGCTGTACCTTTCCTCTGACTATATTCAAAACACGGCCCTTGTCTAGACCGAACTGCATACTAATATCATTAGAAAATGTTTCTACAGTTTTTAGCATCTCTTCTAGGTGTTCTCGAGTGGAAGCCATTAATTTCAAATCATCCATATACAACAGATGATTGAGCTTCTCTACCACAGTATTATTGCTTTTAATGCTAAAACCTGAGTCAGTGGAGTTTAATAGCTGGGAAAGGGGGTTCAAAGCTAAACAGAACCACAATGGACTCAACGAGTCTCCTTGAAATAGGCCCCGGTTGATTGCGATATTTTCGGTTTCGATATTGTTTTCACCAGGTATTTGGAGGTGAATTTTAGTCTTCCAATCTCTCATTATATGTCTTAAAAAGGTCACTATGTTATCATCTACTTTGTATATTTTCAATATATCTATTAGCCATTCATGCGGTACTGAATCAAAGGCCTTTTTATAGTCAATAAATGCAGTAAAAAGGTTCCTTTTTTTAGTGAATGCCTGGTTAGAAATGACTGAGTCGATGATAAGCTGTTCTTTGCAACCCATGGAACCCTTAGCGCATCCTTTCTGTTGAGGCTCTATGATATTGTTTAGAGCACAGTGTTGGTAGATACGCAGGGTTACACAGGATGTGGCCAATTTATACAAAGTTGGAAGACAAGTAATTGGGCGGTACTTGGATGGATCTTGGGTGTTATTTTGATCCTTGGGTATTAAATAAGTAGTTCCCTGAGTTAGAAATGATGGTAATTCCTGCGGATTAGAAATAACATGATTAATTAATGTTGATAAGCACTCATGAATACTCCAAAACTTTTTAAGCCAGAAGTTCTGAACTCCGTCTGGTCCAGGAGATTTCCAGTTATGAAGCTCTTTGATGACATTTGAGACTTCTTCAGTCGTGAATGGTTCGTAGTTAGCAGTGACGTAGTGGTGACAGTTGCGCGTCGTATCTTCTATCCAGCCAGCATTGTTGTTAAAAGCAGCTGGTGTGGAAAGTTGATTTCCCCAAAACTCATGAATTTCTTCTTGGCTTGGGTAAGCCTTGTCGACACTTTCTACGGTGGAATTGAGTTTTCGGTAGAACGCCTTCTCAGAGTTCTCAAAAAGTGCATTGTCACATTTTCGGTTGTTACTAACTTTATATCTTCTTAATCGTCCTGAATAGACGGAGAGTTTTTGTTTTAATGTATCCAGACACTGTTGGGCTGTGTTATTTTCTGGATCGTATCTCGAGTGTCTTGCAGTGCTCCGCATTATTTCTTCAGCTCTTTTAATGACTTTTCTACTTGTAACACCTCTTATATATTCTGTGACTTGACCAATATCCCTACGCAGTAATTCAATTTTTCCGAGAAGTCTTTTTTCCCAGGGTGCAATTCTGTTACCAGTCCTTCCGTTACTAGTACCCCGTCGTGTTCTGATCTTAACGCCCATTACATTGGCAATTGCTGTAGCTGCACAGTAGATTAGCATATGCAGATACTCCAATGTGTGGGCTTCTACGACATAATTGGGTAGGACTGCAGTATTCACAATTTGTAACAGGGCACCTAGTTTCTTACAAGAGTTTATTCGTGGTAGCGTTGGTCTGCTAAGTGGATTTGTTCCATTAAACTCTTGTACGGCTCGAGCCATTTCGTACTCTAGACTATCGCGCAACTCGTTGTTTTCCTGCTGTGTATTGTCAGGTTGAGTTTCTGGTATGGGAATCTCAGGAATCTGCTCATCAAGGATTTCATTAGGGACTTGATCTAAAACTAGCTCTTGGTTATTAATCTCCCGTTCGACTTCGCTTTTGATCGTACTGCGTCTAGTCTCTGGGATAAGGTTGTTTCTTACGATTACCCGGTATTGATCTGATACTCTTTGCTCCGATACTTGAATATCTGGGTACTCCCTGCAAAATTCGGCATACAGCTGTTGTCTGTAGCCGATCGTTTCTTGACCGAGGTTTGTCACCTTATAATAGAAGCGCAAAATGCTTTCGTTAATGGACACAGTCCATTTCATGCGCTGCCTCGGTCGTCCCGCTTGAGTGAGCGCCGGCTGATGTTCCGGCGCAGCACCTTCAGCGAGTGGAGCTCTTGCTGTTGTTTGGCTCGCTTGTGGTTGTTGTTGTTGTTGTTGGGCTGTAGCTGTTTGTGTGACAGGGGCCCGCCTCCTCAACACCCTGCCACCGACGTCCCGCATGCTGTCACGTCCAACGTTATTATTATTATTATCCAGATTTAGCCATACGGCTCACATTCCCTCTAAGGGGAAAATTGACTCATCCCAGATACCTACGGTATCAAAAGGATTGAGCTCTGGTGGGACTCTTTCCATGTTATCGAGCCCTAGGTGACTTGGTATGCAGGTGTATCTCCCAAAAATTTTCGTACACATCTGGCCGTTGCTAGTAGTACAGCTTTCTGCATGGTCTTGTAAAGATGTTCATTTAGACCCAGCCTTTTTATGCTTTCGAGGGGGTTCTTCGGAATGACTCCAGTAGTAGACATAACAATAGGTATCGTCTGGGTACTTTGCATTCTCCATTGCCTTCGTATCTGAATTTCTAGATCTCTGTACTTGGCGATCTTTTCAGTGAATTTACTACGTAGATTATTGTTATTAGGTATCGCCACATCAATTAGTGTTGTTTGTCTTGTTAGTTTATTAACTAGTACGAGATCTGGTCTATTATGTGCCACTGTTTGGTCTGTGAGCACAGTGCGGTCCCAGTATAGCTTGTAGTTACCATCCTCAAGCATACTCTCAGGAACGTATTGATAATACGGGAGATGGTCCGTTTGGAGAAGTCCCAGCTTGATAGCTATCTCTTGATGAAGGATTTTTCCCACTGCGTCATGCCGTTCCTTGTATTCAGTTGCAGCAAATGCCTGGCAGCCCCCTGTAAGATGTTGGATGGTTTCTTGGGCTTGACATCCATATCGGCATCTGTCGTTTTGAACCTGAGGGTCTTTGATGATATATTTCAGGTAGTTTCTGGTTGGTATAACCTGATCCTGAATGGCCAGTAATGAACCCTCCGTTTCAGGGAACATCTTTCCTGATGTCAACCAGTAGTTCGACGCTATATTGTCGACATAATCTTGGCTGACCTCATTGGGATGTCGCCCGTGCAAAGGTTTACCCATCCAGGCGCGCACTTTTTCGTCCTTAGTAAGGTGGTTTATGCGCAGTTCTGCTTCCCTCAGTTTGATCGGTGTTGTGTCATCTACTGCGCAGATAGCGCGATGTAGAGTAGATGTCTCAGCCTGCATCTGAAAATAAGTTCTTAAATTAGCAATTTGTTTATCTAATTGCTCACCTATATCCATAAGTCCTCTTCCTCCTAAATACCGGGGTAATGTCGTTCGTTCTACAGCACTTTTAGGGTGATGTTTTTGTGCCTTTGTGAGGTGTGTTCGTACTTTTCGCTGAAGATTTTCTATATCCGTTTTTGTCCACTTAACAATACCAAATGAATAGCTAAGCGCGGAACAAGCGTAGGTGTTTAGTGCCTTAAACAAATTTTTACTGTTAAGCTGTGAACGAAGCAGCTGTTTTACCCTTCTTATAAACTCAATAGTTATCTCAGTTTTCATTTGCTTATGGTCAATTTTCCGCGCCTGCTTTACTCCAAGATATTTGTACATATCGTTGTCGCCCATGGCCTCGATGTTCTGGCCATTTTGCATATCGAATCCACCGGGCTGTACCTTTCCTCTGACTATATTCAAAACACGGCACTTGTCTAGACCGAACTGCATACTAATATCATTAGAAAATGTTTCTACAGTTTTTAGCATCTCTTCTAGGTGTTCTCGAGTGGAAGCCATTAATTTCAAATCATCCATATACAACAGATGATTGAGCTTCGCTACCACAGTATTATTGCTTTTAATGCTAAATCCTGAGTCAGTGGAGTTTAATAGCTGGGAGAGGGGGTTCAAAGCTAAACAGAACCACAATGGACTCAACGAGTCTCCTTGAAATAGGCCCCGGTTGATTGCGATATTTTCGGTTTCGATATTGTTTTCACCAGGTATTTGGAGGTGAATTTTAGTCTTCCAATCTCTCATTATATGCCTTAAAAAGGTCACTATGTTATCATCTACTTTGTATATTTTCAATATATCTATTAGCCATTCATGCGGTACTGAATCAAAGGCCTTTTTATAGTCAATAAAAGCAGTAAAAACGTTCCTTTTTTTAGTGAATGCCTGGTTAGAAATGACTGAGTCGATGATAAGCTGTTCTTTGCAACCCATGGAACCCTTAGCGCATCCTTTCTGTTGAGGCTCTATGATATTGTTTAGAGCACAGTGTTGGTAGATACGCCGGGTTACACAGGATGTGACCAATTTATACAAAGTTGGAAGACAAGTAATTGGGCGGTACTTGGATGGATCTTGGGTGTTATTTTGATCCTTGGGTATTAAATAAGTAGTTCCCTGAGTTAGAAATGATGGTAATTCCTGCGGATTAGAAATAACATGATTAATTAATGTTGATAACCACTCATGAATACTCCAAAACTTTTTAAGCCAGAAGTTCTGAACTCCGTCTGGTCCAGGAGATTTCCAGTTATGAAGCTCTTTGATGACATTTGAGACTTCTTCAGTCGTGAATGGTTCGTAGTTAGCAGTGACATAGTGGTGACAGTTGTGCGTCGTATCTTCTATCCAGCCAGCATTGTTGTTAAAAGCAGCTGGTGTGGAAAGTTGATTTCCCCAAAACTCATGAATTTCTTCTTGGCTTGGGTAAGACTTGTCGACACTTTCTACGGTGGAATTGAGTTTTCGGTAGAACGCCTTCTCAGAGTTCTCAAAAAGTGCGTTGTCACATTTTCGGTTGTTTCTAACTTTATACCTTCTTAATCGTCCTGAATAGACGGAGAGTTTTTGTTTTAATGTATCCAGACACTGTTGGGCTGTGTTATTTTCTGGATCGTATCTCGAGTGTCTTGCAGTGCTGCGCATTATTTCTTCAGCTCTTTTAATGACTTTTCTACTTGTTACACCTCTTATATATTCTGTGACTTGACCAATATCCCTACGCAGTAATTCAATTTTTCCGAGAAGTCTTTTTTCCCAGGGTGCAATTCTGTTACCAGTCCTTCCGTTATTAGTACCCCGCCGTGTTTTGATCTTAACGCCCATTACATTGGCAATTGCTGTAGCTGCACAGTAGATTAGCATATGCAGATATTCCAATGTGTGGGCTTCTACGACATAATTGGGTAGGACTTCAGTATTCACAATTTGTAACAGGGCACCTAGTTTCTTACAAGAGTTTATTCGTGGTAGCGGTGGTCTGCTAAGTGGATTTGTTCCATTAAACTCTTGTACGGCACGAGCCATTTCGTTTTCTAGACTATCGCGCAACTCGTTGTTTTCCTGCTGTGTATTGTCAGGTTGAGTTTCTGTTATGGGAATCTCAGGAATCTGCTCATCAAGGATTTCATTAGGGACTTGATCTAAAACTAGCTCTTGGTTATTAATCTCCCGTTCGACTTCGCTTTTGATCGTATTGCGTCTAGTCTCTGGGATAAGGTTGTTTCTTACGATTACCCGGTATTGATCTGATACTATTTGCTCCGATACTTGAATATCTGGGTACTCCCTGCAAAATTCGGCATACAGCTGTTGTCTGTAGCCGATCGTTTCTTGACCGAGGTTTGTCACCTTATAATAGAAGCGCAAAATGCTTTCGTTAATGGACACAGTCCATTTCATGCGCTGCCTCGGTCGTCCCGCTTGAGTGAGCGCCGGCTGATGTTCCGGCGCAGCACCTTCAGCGAGTGGAGCTCTTGCTGTTGTTTGGCTCGCTTGTGGTTGTTGTTCTTGTTGTTGGGCTGTAGCTGTTTGTGTGACAGGGGCCCGCCTCCTCAACACCCTGCCACCGACGTCCCGCATGCTGTCACGTCCAGCGTCGGCTCCAGACGTGCCCTGGCGATCCCCAGGCAGCGGCCCTAAACATAAACTATTAGTCTCCATTCTCATGGGTGTGCATTTTATACCTACTGCCAGGTGTCAGTTTTTGTTCCACGGCAAGTATTCCTGCTACTCTCTGGGTATTGGCGCTACGAATACCCAGAAAGCATCCCCCATTCGCAGGGGGCCGCGCCTGATAGAAGAACTGACATAAAACTCCCACAGGTTATTATTATTATTATTATCCAGATTTAGCCATACGGCTCACACTCCCTCTAAGGGGAAAATTGACTCATCCCAGATACCTACGGTATCAAAAGGATTGAGCTTTGGTGGGACTCTTTCCGTGTTATCGAGCCCTAGGTGACTTGGTATGCAGGTGTATCTCCCAAAAATTTCCGTACACATCTGGCTGTTGTGAGTAGTACTGCTTTCTGCATGGTTATTATTATTCCAGATTTAGCCATACGGCTCACACTCCCTCTAAGGGGAAAATTGACTCATCCCAGATACCTACGGTATCAAAAGGATTGAGCTCTGGTGGGACTCTTTCCGTGTTATCGAGCCCTAGGTGACTTGGTATGCAGGTGTATCTCCCAAAAATTTTCGTACACATCTGGCCGTTGCGAGTAGTACAGCTTTCTGCATGGTCTTGTAAAGATGTTCATTTAGACCCAGCCTTTTTATGCTTTCGAGGAGGTTCTTCGGAATGACTCCAGTAGTAGATATAACAATAGGTATCGTCTGGGTACTTTGCATTCTCCATTGCCTTCGTATTTGAATTTCTAGATCTCTGTACTTGGCGATCTTTTCAGTGAATTTACTACATAGATTATTGTTGTTAGGTATCGCCACATCAATTAGTGTTGTTTGTCTTGTTAATTTATTAACTAGTACGAGATCTGGTCTATTATGTGCCACTGTTTGGTCTGTGAGCACAGTGCGGTCCCAGTATAGCTTGTAGTTGCCATCCTCAAGCATACTCTCAGGGACGTATTGATAATACGGGAGATGGTCCGTTTGGAGAAGTCCCAGCTTGATAGCTATCTCTTGATGAAGGATTTTTCCCACTGCGTCATGCCGTTCCTTGTATTCAGTTGCAGCAAATGCCTGGCAGCCCCCTGTAAGATGTTGGATGGTTTCTTGGGCTTGACATCCATATCGGCATCTGTCGTTTTGAACCTGAGGGTCTTTGATGATATATTTCAGGTAGTTTCTGGTTGGTATAACCTGATCCTGAATGGCCAGTAATGAACCCTCCGTTTCAGGGAACATCTTTCCTGATGTCAACCAGTAGTTCGACGCTATATTGTCGACATAATCTTGGCTGACCTCATTGGGATGTCGCCCGTGCAAAGGTTTACCCATCCAGGCGCGCACTTTTTCGTCCTTAGTAAGGTGGTTTATGCGTAGTTCTGCTTCCCTCAGTTTGATCGGTGTTGTGTCATCTACTGCGCAGATAGCGCGATGTAGAGTAGATGTCTCAGCCTGCATCTGAAAATAAGTTCTTAAATTAGCAATTTGTTTATCTAATTGCTCACCTATATCCATAAGTCCTCTTCCTCCTAAATACCGGGGTAATGTCGTTCGTTCTACTGCACTTTTAGGGTGGTGTTTTTGTGCCTTTGTGAGGTGTGTTCGTACTTTTCGCTGAAGATTTTCTATATCCGTTTTTGTCCACTTAACAATACCAAATGAATAGCTAAGCGCGGAACAAGCGTAGGTGTTTAGTGCCTTAAACAAATTTTTACTGTTAAGCTGTGAACGAAGCAGCTGTTTTACCCTTCTTATAAACTCAGTAGTTATCTCAGTTTTCATTTGCTTATGGTCAATTTTCCGCGCCTGCTTTACTCCAAGATATTTGTACATATCGTTGTCGCCCATGGCCTCGATGTTCTGGCCATTTTGCATATCGAATCCACCGGGCTGTACCTTTCCTCTGACTATATTCAAAACACGGCACTTGTCTAGACCGAACTGCATACTAATATCATTAGAAAATGTTTCTACAGTTTTTAGCATCTCTTCTAGGTGTTCTCGAGTGGAAGCCATTAATTTCAAATCATCCATATACAACAGATGATTGAGCTTCGCTACCACAGTATTATTGCTTTTAATGCTAAAACCTGAGTCAGTGGAGTTTAATAGTTGGGAAAGGGGGTTCAAAGCTAAACAGAACCACAATGGACTCAACGAGTCTCCTTGAAATAGGCCCCGGTTGATTGCGATATTTTCGGTTTCGATATTGTTTTCACCAGGTATTTGGAGGTGAATTTTAGTCTTCCAATCTCTCATTATATGCCTTAAAAAGGTCACTATGTTATCATCTACTTTGTATATTTTCAATATATCTATTAGCCATTCATGCGGTACTGAATCAAAGGCCTTTTTATAGTCAATAAAAGCAGTAAAAATGCTTTCTGCATGGTCTTATAAAGATGTTCATTCAGACCCAGCTTTTTTATGCTTTCGAGGAGGGTCTTCGGAATGACTCCAGTAGTAGACATAATAATCGGTATCGTCTGGGTACTTTGCATTCTCCATTGTCTCCGTATTTGAATTTCCAGATCTCTGTACTTGGCGATCTTTTCATTAAATTTAGTACGTAGATTATTGTTGTTAGGAATCGCCACATCAATGAGGGTTGTTTGTCTCGTTAATTTATTGACTAGTATAGCTTGACTCGTTATATATATGACGCACCGTGCGGTCCCAGTATAGCTTGTAGTTATTATTATCCAGATTTAGCCATACGGCTCACACTCCCTCTAAGGGGAAAATTGACTCATCCCAGATACCTACGGTATCAAAAGGATTGAGCTCTGGTGGGACTCTTTCCGTGTTATCGAGCCCTAGGTGACTTGGTATGCAGGTGTATCTCCCAAAAATTTTCGTACACATCTGGCCGTTGCGAGTAGTACAGCTTTCTGCATGGTCTTGTAAAGATGTTCATTTAGACCCAGCCTTTTTATGCTTTCGAGGAGGTTCTTCGGAATGACTCCAGTAGTAGATATAACAATAGGTATCGTCTGGGTACTTTGCATTCTCCATTGCCTTCGTATTTGAATTTCTAGATCTCTGTACTTGGCGATCTTTTCAGTGAATTTACTACGTAGATTATTGTTGTTAGGTATCGCCACATCAATTAGTGTTGTTTGTCTTGTTAATTTATTAACTAGTACGACATCTGGTCTATTATGTGCCACTGTTTGATCTGTGAGCACAGTGCGGTCCCAGTATAGCTTGTAGTTGCCATCCTCAAGCATACTCTCAGGGACGTATTGATAATACGGGAGATGATCCGTTTGGAGAAGTCCCAGCTTGATAGCTATCTCTTGATGAAGGATTTTTCCCACTGCGTCATGCCGTTCCTTGTATTCAGTTGCAGCAAATGCCTGGCAGCCCCCTGTAAGATGTTGGATGGTTTCTTGGGCTTGACATCCGTATCGGCATCTGTCGTTTTGAACCTGAGGGTCTTTGATGATATATTTCAGGTAGTTTCTGGTTGGTATAACTTGATCCTGAATGGCCAGTAATGAACCCTCCGTTTCAGGGAACATCTTTCCTGATGTCAACCAGTAGTTCGACGCTATATTGTCGACATAATCTTGGCTGACCTCATTGGGATGTCGCCCGTGCAAAGGTTTACCCATCCAGGCGCGCACTTTTTCGTCCTTAGTAAGGTGGTTTATGCGCAGTTCTGCTTCCCTCAGTTTGATCGGTGTTGTGTCATCTACTGCGCAGATAGCGCGATGTAGAGTAGATGTCTCAGCCTGCATCTGAAAATAAGTTCTTAAATTAGCAATTTGTCCATCTAATTGCTCACCTATATCCATAAGTCCTCTCCCTCCTAAATACCGGGGTAATGTCGTTCGTTCTACTGCACTTTTAGGGTGGTGTTTTTGTGCCTTTGTGAGGTGTGTTCGTACTTTTCGCTGAAGATTTTCTATATCCGTTTTTGTCCACTTAACAATACCAAATGAATAGCTAAGCGCGGAACAAGCGTAGGTGTTTAGTGCCTTAAACAAATTTTTACTGTTAAGCTGTGAACGAAGCAGCTGTTTTACCCTTCTTATAAACTCAGTAGTTATCTCAGTTTTCATTTGCTTATGGTCAATTTTCCGCGCCTGCTTTACTCCAAGATATTTGTACATATCGTTGTCGCCCATGGCCTCGATGTTCTGGCCATTTTGCATATCGAATCCACCGGGCTGTACCTTTCCTCTGACTATATTCAAAACACGGCACTTGTCTAGACCGAACTGCATACTAATATCATTAGAAAATGTTTCTACAGTTTTTAGCATCTCTTCTAGGTGTTCTCGAGTGGAAGCCATTAATTTCAAATCATCCATATACAACAGATGATTGAGCTTCGCTACCACAGTATTATTGCTTTTAATGCTAAAACCTGAGTCAGTGGAGTTTAATAGCTGGGAAAGGGGGTTCAAAGCTAAACAGAACCACAATGGACTCAACGAGTCTCCTTGAAATAGGCCCCGGTTGATTGCGATATTTTCGGTTTCGATATTGTTTTCACCAGGTATTTGGAGGTGAATTTTAGTCTTCCAATCTCTCATTATATGCCTTAAAAAGGTCACTATGTTATCATCTACTTTGTATATTTTTAATATATCTATTAGCCATTCATGCGGTACTGAATCAAAGGCCTTTTTATAGTCAATAAATGCAGTAAAAAGGTTCCTTTTTTTAGTGAATGCCTGGTTAGAAATGACTGAGTCGATGATAAGCTGTTCTTTGCAACCCATGGAACCCTTAGCGCATCCTTTCTGTTGAGGCTCTATGATATTGTTTAGAGCACAGTGTTGGTAGATACGCCGGGTTACACAGGATGTGACCAATTTATACAAAGTTGGAAGACAAGTAATTGGGCGGTACTTGGATGGATCTTGGGTGTTATTTTGATCCTTGGGTATTAAATAAGTAGTTCCCTGAGTTAGAAATGATGGTAATTCCTGCGGATTAGAAATAACATGATTAATTAATGTTGATAAGCACTCATGAATACTCCAAAACTTTTTAAGCCAGAAGTTCTGAACTCCGTCTGGTCCAGGAGATTTCCAGTTATGAAGCTCTTTGATGACATTTGAGACTTCTTCAGTCGTGAATGGTTCGTAGTTAGCAGTGACGTAGTGGTGACAGTTGCGTGTCGTATCTTCTATCCAGCCAGCATTGTTGTTAAAAGCAGCTGGTGTGGAAAGTTGATTTCCCCAAAACTCATGAATTTCTTCTTGGCTTGGGTAAGACCTGTCGACACTTTCTACGGTGGAATTGAGTTTTCGGTAGAACGCCTTCTCAGAGTTCCCAAAAAGTGCATTGTCACATTTTCGGTTGTTACTAACTTTATACCTTCTTAATCGTCCTGAATAGACGGAGAGTTTTTGTTTTAATGTATCCAGACACTGTTGGGCTGTGTTATTTTCTGGATCGTATCTCGAGTGTCTTGCAGTGCTCCGCATTATTTCTTCAGCTCTTTTAATGACTTTTCTACTTGTAACACCTCTTATATATTCTGTGACTTGACCAATATCCCTACGCAGTAATTCAATTTTTCCGAGAAGTCTTTTTTCCCAGGGTGCAATTCTGTTACCAGTCCTTCCGTTATTAGTACCCCGTCGTGTTCTGATCTTAACGCCCATTACATTGGCAATTGCTGTAGCTGCACAGTAGATTAGCATATGCAGATACTCCAATGTGTGGGCTTCTACGACATAATTGGGTAGGACTTCAGTATTCACAATTTGTAACAGGGCACCTAGTTTCTTACAAGAGTTTATTCGTGGTAGCGGTGGTCTGCTAAGTGGATTTGTTCCATTAAACTCTTGTACGGCACGAGCCATTTCGTTCTCTAGACTATCGCGCAACTCGTTGTTTTCCTGCTGTGTATTGTCAGGTTGAGTTTCTGGTATGGGAATCTCAGGAATCTGCTCATCAAGGATTTCATTAGGGACTTGATCTAAAACTAGCTCTTGGTTATTAATCTCCCGTTCGACTTCGCTTTTGATCGTATTGCGTCTAGTCTCTGGGATAAGGTTGTTTCTTACGATTACCCGGTATTGATCTGATACTCTTATTATTATTATTATTATTATTATTATTATTATTATTATTATCCAGATTTAGCCATACGGCTCACACTCCCTCTAAGGGGAAAATTGACTCATCCCAGATACCTACGGTATCAAAAGGATTGAGCTCTGGTGGGACTCTTTCCGTGTTTTCGAGCCCTAGGTGACTTGGTATGCTGGAGTTTCTCCCAGAAATTTTCGTACGCATCTGGCCGTCGCAAGTAGTACAGCTTTCTGCATGGTCTTATAAAGGTGTTCATTTAGACCCAGCTTTTTTATGCTTTCGAGGAGGGTCTTCGGAATGACTCCAGTAGTAGAGATAATAATTGGTATCGTCTGGGTACTTTGCATTCTCCATTGCCTTCGTATTTGAATTTCTAGATCTCTGTACTTGGCGATCTTTTCAGTAAATTTACTACGTAGATTATTGTTGTTAGGTATCGCCACATCAATTAGTGTTGTCTGTCTTGTTAATTTATTAACTAGTACGAGATCTGGTCTATTATGTGCCACTGTTTGGTCTGTGAGAACAGTGCGGTCCCAGTATAGCTTGTAGTTGCCATCCTCAAGCATACTCTCAGGGACGTATTGATAATACGGGAGATGATCCGTTTGGAGAAGTCCCAGCTTGATAGCTATCTCTTGATGAAGGATTTTTCCCACTGCGTCATGCCGTTCCTTGTATTCAGTTGCAGCAAATGCCTGGCAGCCCCCTGTAAGATGTTGGATGGTTTCTTGGGCTTGACATCCATATCGGCATCTGTCGTTTTGAACCTGAGGGTCTTTGATGATATATTTCAGGTAATTTCTGGTTGGTATAACCTGATCCTGAATAGCCAGTAATGAACCCTCCGTTTCAGGGAACATCTTTCCTGATGTCAACCAATAGTTCGACGCTGTATTGTCGACATAGTCTTGGCTGACCTCATTGGGATGTCGCCCGTGCAGAGGTTTACCCATCCAGGTGCGCAGTTTTTCGTCTTTAGTGAGGTGGTTTATGCGCATTTCTGGTTCCCTCAATTTGATCGGTGTTGTGTCATCTACTGCGCAAATAGCTTGATGTAGAGTAGATGTCTCAGCTTGCATCTGAAAATAAGTTCTTAAATTAGCAATTTGTTTATCTAATTGCTCACCTATATCCATAAGTCCTCTTCCTCCCAGATTCCGTGGTAATGTTGTTCTTTCTACTGCACTTTTAGGATGGTGTTTTTGTGCCTTTGTGAGGTGTGTTCGTACTTTTCGCTGAAGATTTTCTATATCTGTTTTTGTCCACTTAACAATACCAAATGAATAGCTAAGTGCGGAACAAGCGTAGGTGTTTAGTGCTTTAAACAAATTTTTACTGTTAAGCTGTGAACGAAGCAGCTGTTTTATCCTTCGTATAAACTCAGTAGTTATTTCAGTTTTCATTTGCTTATGGTCAATTTTCCGCGCCTGCTTTACTCCAAGATATTTATATATATCGTTTTCACCCATGGCCTCGATGTTCTGGCCATTTTGCATATCGAATCCACCGGGCTGTACCTTTCCTCTGACTATATTCAAAACACGGCACTTGTCTAGGCCGAACTGCATATTAATATCATTAGAGAATGTTTCTACTGTTTTTAGCATCTGCTCTAGATTGTCTCGAGTAGAAGCCATTAATTTCAAATCATCCATATACAACAGATGATTAAGCTTCGCTAGTACAGTATTGTTGTTTTTAATGCTAAAACCTGAGTCAGTGGAGTTTAATAGCTGTGATAGAGGGTTCATAGCCAAACAGAACCACAATGGATTCAGCGAGTCTCCTTGAAACAGGCCCCGGCTGATTGCGATATTTTCCGTTTCGATATTGTTTTCACCAGGTATTTGGAGGTGAATTTTAGTCTTCCAACTTGTCATTATATGCCTTAAAAAAGTCACTATGTTATCATCGACTTTGTATATTCTTAATATATCTATAAGCCATTCATGCGGCACTGAATCAAAGGCCTTTTTGTAGTCAATAAAGGCAGTAAAAAGGTTCCTTTTTTTGGTGAATGCCTGGTTAGAAATGACTGAGTCGATGATAAGTTGTTCTTTACAACCCATAGAACCCTTAGCGCATCCTTTCTGTTGAGGCTCTATGATATTGTTTAGAGCACAGTGTTGGTAGATACGCCGGGTTATACAGGATGTGACCAATTTATACAAAGTTGGAAGACAAGTAATTGGGCGGTACTTGGCTGGATCTTGGGTGTTATTTTGATCCTTCGGTATTAAATAAGTGGTTCCCTGAGTTAGAAATGATGGTATTTCCTGCGGATTAGAAATAACATGATTAATTAATGTTGATAAGCACTCATGAATACTCCAAAACTTCTTAAGCCAGAAGTTCTGAACTCCGTCTGGTCCAGGAGATTTCCAGTTATGAAGCTCTTTGATGACATTTGAGACTTCTTCAGTCGTGAATGGTTCGTAGTTAGCTGTGACGTAGTGGTGACAGTTGTGCGTCGTATCTTCTATCCAGCCAGCATTGTTGTTAAGAGCAGCTGGTGTGGAAAGTTGATTTCCCCAAAACTCATGAATCTCTTCCTGGCTTGGGTAAGACTTGTCTACAGTTTCTACGGTGGAGTTCAGTTTTCGGTAGAACGCCTTCTCAGAGTTCTCAAAAAGTGCATTGTCACATTTTCGGTTGTTACTAACTTTATACCTTCTTAATCGTCCTGAATAGACGGAGAGTTTTTGTTTTAGTGTATCCAGACACTGTTGGGCTGTGTTATTTTCTGGATCGTATCTCGAGTGTCTTGCAGTGCTCCGCATTATTTCTTCAGCTCTCTTAATGACTTTTCTACTTGTTACACCTCTTACATATTCTGTGACTTGACCAATATCCCTACGCAGTAATTCAATTTTTCCGAGAAGTCTCTTTTCCCAGGGTGCAATTCTGTTACCAGTCCTTCCGTTATTAGTACCCCGTCGTGTTCTGATCTTAACGCCCATTACATTAGCAATTGCTGTTGCTGCACAGTAGATTAGCATATGCAGATATTCCAATGTGTGGGCTTCTACGACATAATTGGGTAGGACTTCAGTGTTCACAATTTGTAACAGCTCACCTAGTTTCTTACAAGAGTTTATTCGTGGTAGCGGTGGTCTGCTAAGTGGATTTGTTCCATTAAACTCTTGTACGGCACGAGCCATTTCGTTTGCTAGACTATCGCGCAACTCGTTGTTTTCCTGTTGTGTATTGTCAGGTTGAGTTTCTGGTAAGGGAATCTCAGGGATCTGCTCATCAAGGATTTCATTAGGGACTTGATCTAAAACTAGCCCTTGGTTGTTAATCTCCCGTTCGACTTCGCTTTTGATCGTATTGCGTCTAGCCTCTGGGAGAAGGTTGTTTCTTATGATTACCCGGTATTGATCTGATACTCTTTGCTCCGATACTTGAATATCTGGGTACTCCCTGCAAAATTCGGCATACAGCTGTTGTCTGTAGCCGATCGTTTCTTGACCGAAGTTTGTCACCTTATAATAGGAGCGCAAAATGCTTTCGTTAATGGACACAGTCCATTTCATGCGCTGCCTCGGTCGTCCCGCTTGAGTGAGCGCCGGCTGATGTTCCAGCGCAGCACCTTCAGCGGGTGGAGCTCTTGCTGTTGTTTGGCTCGCTTGTGGTTGTTGTTGTTGTTGGGCTGTAACTGATTGTATGACAGGGGCCCGCCTCCTCAACACCCTGCCACCGACGTCCCGCATGCTGTCACGTCCAGCGCCGGCTCCAGACGTGCCCTGGCGATCCCCAGGCAGCGATCCTAAACATAAATCAATATTCTCCATATTAATGGGTGTGCATTTTATACCTACTGCCAGGTGTCAGTTTTTGTTCCACGGCAAGTATCCCTGCTACTCTCTGGGTACTGGCGCTACGAATACCCAGAAAGCATCCCCCATTCGCAGGGGGCCGCGCCTGATAGAAGAACTGACAAAAAACTCCCACAGGTTATTATTATTATTATTATTATTATTATTATATTCAGATTTAGCCATACGGCTCACACTCCCTCTAAGGGGAAAATTGACTCATCCCAGATACCTACGGTATCAAAAGGATTGAGCTCTGGTGGGACTCTTTCCGTGTTATCGAGCCCTAGATGACTTGGTATGCAGGTGTATCTCCCAAAAATTTTCGTACACATCTGGCCGTTGCGAGTAGTACTGCTTTCTGCATGGTCTTATAAAGATGTTCATTCATACCCAGCTTTTTTATGCTTTCGAGGAGGGTCTTCGGAATGACTCCAGTAGTAGACATAATAATCGGTATCGTCTGGGTACTTTGCATTCTCGCAGTTTATGCGCAGTTCAGCTTCCCTCAGTTTTATCGGTGTTGTATCTACTGCGCAGATAGCGCGATGTAGAGTAGATGTTTCAGCCTGCATCTGAAAATAAGATCTTAAATTAGCAATTTGTTTGTCTAATTGCTCACCTATATCCATAAGTCCTCTTCCTCCTAAATTCCGTAGTAATGTCGTTCTTTCTACTGCACTTTTTGGATGGTGATTTTGTGCCTTTGTGAGGTGCGTTCTTACTTTTCGCTGAAGATTTTCTATGTCCGTTTTTGTCCACTTAACAATGCCAAATGAATAACTAAGCGCGGAACATGCGTAGGTGTTTAGTGCCTTAAACAAATTTCTACTATTAAGGTGTGAGCGAAGCAGCTGTTTTACTCTTCGTATAAACTCAGTAGTTATCTCTGTTTTCATTTGTTTATGGTCAATTCTCCGCGCTTGCTTTACTCCAAGATATTTATACATATTCTTTTCACCCATGGCCTCGATGTTCTGGCCATTTTGCATATCGAATCCTCCGGGCTGTACTTTTCCTCTGACTATATTTAAAATACGGCACTTGTCTAGTCCGAAGTGCACGCTAATATCATTGGAAAAAGTTTCTACAGTTTTTAGCATCTCATCGAGTTGGTTTCGAGTGGAAGCCATTAATTTCAAATCATCCATATACAATAAATGATTAAGCTTCGCCACCACATTGTTGTTATTTTTGATGCTAAAACCTGCGTCTGTGGAGTTCAATAGCTGAGATAGTGGGTTCATAGCTAGACAGAACCACAGTGGACTCAACGAATCTCCTTGAAACAGGCCCCGGCTGATTGCGATATTTTCAGTTTCGATGTTATTTTCACCAGGTATTTGAAGGTGAATTCTAGTCTTCCACTCCGTCATTATATGCTCTAAAAAGGTCACTATATTATCATCGCCTTTATATATTCTCAATATATCTATAAGCCATTCATGCGGCACTGAATCAAAGGCCTTCTTGTAATCAATGAAGGCAGTAAAAAGATTCCTCTTTTTGGAATATGCCTGGTTAGAAATGACTGAGTCGATGATGAGTAGTTCTTTGCAACCCATGGAACCCTTAGCGCATCCTTTCTGTTGAGGCTCTATGATATTGTTCAGAGCACAGTGTTGGTAGATACGCCGGGCTACACAGGATGTGACCAATTTATACAAAGCTGAAAGACAAGTAATTGGGCGGTATTTGGCTGGATCTTGGGTGTTATTTTGATCCTTCGGAATTAAATAAGTGGTTCCTTAGTCGTCCTGAATAAACGGAGAGCTTTTGTTTTAATGTATCCAGACACTGATGGGCTGTGTTGTTTTCTGGATCATATCTTGAGTGTCTTGCGGTAGTCAGCATTATTTCTTCAGCTTTTCTGATGACTTTTCTACTTGTTACACCTCGTATGTATTCTGTGACTATACCAATATCCCTACGTAATAATTCGATCTTTCCGAGCAGTCTTTTTTCCCAGGGTGTAATTCTGTTACCAGTTTTTTCGTTATTAGTAACCCGTCGTGTTCTGATCTTAACACCCATTACATTAGCAATTGCTGTTGCTGCACAGTAGATTAGCATATGCAAATATTCCAACGTATGAGCTTCTACGACATAGTTGGGTAGGACTTCAGTGTTCTCAATTTGTAACAGCGCACCTAGTTTCTTACAAGAGTTTATTCGTGGTAGCGGTGGTCTGGTAAGTGAGTTTGTTCCATTAAACTCTTGTACGGCACGAGCCATTTCGTTTGCTAGACTATCGCGCAACTCGTTGTTTTCCTGCTGTGTATTATCAGGTTGAGTTTCTGGCATGGGAATCTCAGGAGTCTGCTCATCGAGGATTTCATTAGGGACTTGATCTAAAACTTGTTCTTGGTTATTAATCTCCCGTTCGACTTCGCTTTTGATCGAATTGCGTCTAGTCTCTGGGATAAGGTTGTTCCTTATGATTATCCGGTATTGATCTGATACTCTTTGCTCCGATACTTGAATATCTGGGTACGTCCTGCAAAATTCGGCATACAGCTGTTGTCGGTAGCCGATTGTTTCTTGACCGAGGTTTGTCACCTTGTAATAGAAGCGCAAAATGTTTTCATTAATGGACACAGTCCATTTCATGCACTGCCTCGGTCGTCCCGCTTGAGTGAGCGCCGGCTGATGATCCAGCGCAGCACCTTCGGCGGGTGGAGCTCTTGTTGTTGTTTGGCTCGCTTGTGGTTGTGGTTTATTATTAATATTATTATCCAGATTTAGCCATACGGCTCACACTCCCTCTAAGGGGAAAATTTACTCATCCCAGATACCTACGGTATCAAAAGGATTGAGCTCTGGTGGGACTCTTTCCGTGTTATCGAGCCCTAGGTGACTTGGTATGCAGGTGTATCTCCCAAAAACTTTCGTACACATCTGGCCGTTGCGAGTAGTACAGCTTTCTGCATGGTCTTGTAAAGATGTTCATTTAAACCCAGCCTTTTTATGCTTTCGAGGAGCATAATATTATTATTATCCAGATTTAGCCATACGGCTCACACTCCCTCTAAGGGGAAAATTGACTCATCCCAGATACCTACGGTATCAAAAGGATTGAGCTCTGGTGGGACTCTTTCCGTGTTATCGAGCCCTAGGTGACTTGGAATGCAGGTGTATCTCCCAAAAATTTTCGTACACTTCTGGCCGTCGCGAGTAGTACAGCTTTCTGCATGGTCTTATAAAGATGTTCATTCAGACCCAGCTTTTTTATGCTTTCGAGGAGGGTCTTCGGAATGACTCCAGTAGTAGACATGATAATCGGTATCGTCTGGGTGCTTTGAATTCTCCATTGCCTTCGTATTTGAATTTCCAGATCTCTGTACTTGGCGATCTTTTCAGTAAATTTACTACGGAGATTATTGTTGTTAGGTATCGCCACATCAATTAGTGTTGTTTGTTTTGATAATTTATTAACTAGTACGAGATCTGGTCTATTATGTGCCACTGTTTGGTCTGTGAGCACAGTGCGGTCCCAGTATAGCTTGTAGTTGCCATCCTCAAGCATACTCTCAGGGACGTATTGATAATAAGGGAGATGATCCGTTTGAAGAAGTCCCAGCTTGATAGCTATCTCCTGATGAAGGATTTTTCCCACTGCGTCATGCCGTTCCTTGTATTCAGTTGCAGCAAATGCCTGGCAGCCACCTGTAATATGTTGGATGGTTTCTTGGGCTTGACATCCATATCGGCATCTGTCGTTTGGAACCTGAGGGTCTTTGACGATATATTTCAGGTAATTTCTGGTTGGTATAACCTGATCCTGAATGGCCAGTATTGATCCCTCCGTTTCAGGGAACATCTTTCCTGACGTCAACCAATAGTTCGACGCTGTATTGTCGACATAGTCTTGGCTGACCTCATTGGGATATCGCCCGTGTAGAGGTTTACCCATCCAGGTGCGCAGTTTTTCGTCTTTAGTGAGGTGGTTTATGCGCATTTCTGGTTCCCTCAGTTTAATCGGTGTTGTGTCATCTACTGCGCAGATAGCGCGATGTAGAGTAGATGTCTCAGCCTGCATCTGAAAATAAGTTCTTAAGTTAGCAATTTGTTTGTCTAATTGCTCACCTATATCCATAAGTCCTCTTCCTCCTAAATTCCGTGGTAATGTCGTTCTTTCCATTGCACTTTTGGGATGGTGTTTTTGTGCCTTTGTAAGGTGCGTTCGTACTTTTCGCTGAAGATTTTCTATGTCCGTTTTTGTCCACTTAACAATGCCAAATGAGTAGCTAAGCGCGGAACATGCGTAGGTGTTTAGTGCCTTAAACAAATTTCTACTGTTAAGGTGTGAGCGAAGCAGCTGTTTTACCCTTCGTATAAACTCTGTAGTTATCTCTGTTTTCATTTGTTTATGGTCAATTTTCCGCGCTTGCTTTACTCCAAGATATTTGTACATATCGTTTTCACCCATGGCCTCGATGTTCTGGTCATTTTGCATATCGAATCCTCCGGGCGGTACCTTTCCTCTGACTATATTTAAAATACGGCACTTGTCTAGTCCGAAGTGCATACTAATATCATTAGAAAAAGTTTCTACAGTTTTTAGCATCTCATCGAGTTGGTTGCGAGTGGAAGCCATTAATTTCAAATCATCCATGTACAATAAATGATTAAGCTTCGCCACCACATTGTTGTTATTTTTGATACTAAAACCTGCGTCTGTGGAGTTTAATAGCTGAGATAGTGGGTTCATAGCTAGACAGAACCACAGAGGACTCAACGAATCTCCCTGAAACAGGCCCCGGCTGATTGCGATATTTTCAGTTTCGATGTTAATTTCACCAGGTATTTGAAGGTGAATTCTAGTTTTCCACTCTGTCATTATATGCTCTAAAAAGGTCACTATATTATCATCGACTTTATATATTCTCAATATATCTATAAGCCATTCATGCGGCACTGAATCAAAGGCCTTCTTGTAATCAATGAAGGCAGTAAAAAGATTCCTCTTTTTGGAATACGCCTGGTTAGAAATGACTGAGTCGATGATGAGTTGTTCTTTGCAACCCATGGAACCCTTAGCGCATCCTTTCTGTTGAGGCTCTATGATATTGTTCAGAGCACAATGTTGGTAGATACGCCGGGCTACACAGGATGTGACCAATTTATACAAAGTTGGAAGACAAGTAATTGGGCGGTATTTGGCTGGATCTTGGGTGTTATTTTGATCCTTCGGTATTAAATAAGTGGTACCCTGAGTTAGGAATACTGGTATATCCTGCGGATTAGAAATAACATGATTAATTAGTGTTGATAAGCACTCATGAACACTCCAAAACTTCTTGAGCCAAAAGTTTTGAACTCCATCTGGTCCAGGAGATTTCCAGTTATGAAGCTCTTTGATGATATTTGAGACTTCTTCAGTAGTGAAGGGTTCGTAAAGGGTAGTAATGTAGTGTTGGTAGTTCTGTGTCGTATCTTCTATCCACCCAGCATTGTTGTTAAGAGCAGCTGGTGTGGAAAGTTGATTTCCCCAAAACTCATGAATTTCTTCTTGGCTTGGGTAAGTCTTATCGACACGTTCTACAGTGGAATTGAGTTTTCGATAGAACGCCTTCTCAGAACTCTCAAAAAGAGCATTGTCGCTTTTGCGGTTGTTACTAACTTTGTACCTCCTTAGTCGCCCTGAATAAACGGAGAGTTTTTGTTTTAATGTATCCAGACACTGATAGGCTGTGTTGTTTTCTGGATCATATCTTGAGTGTCTTGCGGTACTCAGCATTATTTCTTCAGCTCTCCTGATGACTTTTCTACTTGTTACACCTCGTGTGTATTCTGTGACTATACCAATATCCTTACGTAGTAATTCAATCTTTCCGAGCAGTCTTTTTTCCCAGGGTGCAATTCTGTTACCAGTTCTTTCGTTTTTAGTACCCCGTCGTGTTCTGATCTTAACGCCCATTACCTTAGCAATTGCTGTTGCTGCACAGTAGATTAGCATGTGCAAATATTCTAATGTGTGGGCTTCTACGACATAATTGGGTAGGACTTCAGTGTTCACAATTTGTAACAGCGCCCCTAGTTTTTTACAAGAGTTTATTCGTGGTAGCGGTGGTCTGCTAAGTGGGTTTGTTCCATTAAACTCCTGTACCGCACGTGCCATTTCGCTTACTAGGTTATCACGTAACTCGTTGTTTTCCTGCTCTGTATTGTCAGGTTGATTTTCTTGTATGGCAAGCTCAGGAATCTGCTCATGAACTTCAACAGTGACTGGATCTTCAATTAAAACATCGTTATGAATCTCCCGTTCGACTTCGCTTCTGATGGTATTGCGTCGAGTCTCTGGGATAAGGCTGTTTCTTATAATTACCCGGTATTGGTCTGATACTCGTTGCTCCGATACTTGAATATCTGGGTATGTCCTGCAAAATTCGGCATACAGCTGTTGTCGGTAGCCGATTTTTTCTTGACCGAGGTTTGTCACCTTGTAGTAGAAGCGCAAAATGTTTTCATTAATGGACACAGTCCATTTCATGCGCTGCCTCGGTCGTCCCGCTTGAGTGAACGCCGGCTGATGTTCCAGCGTAGCACCTTCGGCGGGTGGAGCTCTTGTTGTTGTTTGGCTCGCTTGTGGTTGTGATTGTGGTTGGGCTGTAGCTGATTGTATGACAGGGGCCCGCCTCCTCAACACCCTGCCACCGACGTCCCGCATGCTGTCACGTCCAGCGCCGGCTCCAGACGTGCCCTGGCGATCCCCAGGCAGCGATCCTAAACATAAATTATTAATCTCCATTCTCATGGGTGTGCATTTTATACCTACTGCCAGGTGTCAGTTTTTGTTCCACGGCAAATATTCCTGCTCCTCTCTGGGTATTGGCGCTACGAATACACAGAAAGCATCCCCCATTCGCAGGGGGCCGCGCCTGATAGAAAAACTGACAAAAAACTCCCACAGGTTATTATTATTTATTATTATTATCCAGATTTAGCCATACGGCTCACGCTCCCTCTAAGGGGAAAATTGACTCATCCCAGATACCTACGGTATCAAAAGGATTGAGCTCTGGTGGGACTCTTTCTGTGTTTTCGAGCCCTAGGTGACTTGGTATGCTGGAGTTTCTCCCAGAAATTTTCGTACGCATCTGGCCGTCGCAAGTAGTACAGCTTTCTGCATGGTCTTATAAAGGTGTTCATTTAGACCCAGCTTTTTTATGCTTTCGAGGAGGGTCTTCGGAATGACTCCAGTAGTAGAGATAATAATTGGTATCGTCTGGGTACTTTGCATTCTCCATTGCCTTCGAATTTGAATTTCCAGATCTCTGTACTTGGCGATCTTTTCAGTAAATTTACTACGTAGATTATTGTTGTTAGGTATCGCCACATCAATTAGTGTTGTCTGTCTTGTCAATTTATTAACTAGTACTAGATCTGGTCTATTATGTGCCACTGTTTGGTCTGTGAGCACAGTGCGGTCCCAGTATAGCCTGTAGTTGCCATCCTCAAGCATACTCTCAGGGACGTATTGATAATACGGGAGCTGATCCGTTTGGAGAAGTCCCAGCTTGATAGCTATCTCTTGATGAAGGATTTTTCCCACTGCGTCATGCCGTTCCTTGTATTCAGTTGCAGCAAATGCCTGGCAGCCCCCTGTAAGATGTTGGATGGTTTCTTGGGCTTGACATCCATATCGGCATCTGTCGTTTTGAACCTGAGGGTCTTTGATGATATATTTCAGGTAATTTCTGGTTGGTATAACCTGATCCTGAATGGCCAGTAATGAACCCTCCGTTTCAGGGAACATCTTTCCTGATGTCAACCAATAGTTCGACGCTGTATTATCGACATAGTCTTGGCTGACCTCATTGGGATGTCGCCCGTGCAGAGGTTTACCCATCCAGGTGCGCAGTTTTTCGTCTTTAGTGAGGTGATTTATGCGCATTTCTGGTTCCCTCAGTTTGATCGGTGTTGTGTCGTCTACTGCGCAAATAGCTTGATGTAGAGTAGATGTCTCAGCTTGCATCTGAAAATAAGTTCTTAAATTAGCAATTTGTTTATCTAATTGTTCACCTATATCCATAAGTCCTCTTCCTCACAGATTCCGTGGTAATGTTGTTCTTTCTACTGCACTTTTAGGATGGTGTTTTTGTGCCTTTGTGAGGTGTGTTCGTACTTTTCGCTGAAGATTTTCTATATCTGTTTTTGTCCACTTAACAATACCAAATGAATAGCTAAGTGCGGTACAAGCGTAGGTGTTTAGTGCCTTAAACAAATTTTTACTGTTAAGCTGTGAACGAAGCAGCTGTTTTATCCTTCGTATAAACTCAGTAGTTATTTCAGTTTTCATTTGCTTATGGTCAATTTTCCGCGCCTGCTTTACTCCAAGATATTTGTATATATCGTTTTCACCCATGGCCTCGATGTTCTGGCCATTTTGCATATCGAATCCACCGGGCTGTACCTTTCCTCTGACTATATTCAAAACACGGCACTTGTCTAGGCCGAACTGCATATTAATATCATTAGAGAATGTTTCTACTGTTTTTAGCATCTGCTCTAGATTGTCTCGAGTAGAAGCCATTAATTTCAAATCATCCATATACAACAGATGATTAAGCTTCGCTAGTACAGTATTGTTGTTTTTAATGCTAAAACCTGAGTCAGTGGAGTTTAATAGCTGTGATAGAGGGTTCATAGCCAAACAGAACCACAATGGACTCAGCGAGTCTCCTTGAAACAGGCCCCGGTTGATTGCGATATTTTCTGTTTCGATATTGTTTTCACCAGGTATTTGGAGGTGAATTTTAGTCTTCCAACCTGCCATTATATGCCTTAAAAAAGTCACTATGTTATCATCGACTTTGTATATTCTTAATATATCTATAAGCCATTCATGCGGCACTGAATCAAAGGCCTTTTTGTAGTCAATAAAGGCAGTAAAGAGGTTCCTTTTTTTGGTGAATGCCTGGTTAGAAATGACTGAGTCGATGATAAGTTGTTCTTTACAACCCATAGAACCCTTAGCGCATCCTTTGTGTTGAGGCTCTATGATATTGTTTAGAGCACAGTGTTGGTAGATACGCCGGGTTATACAGGATGTGACCAATTTATACAAAGTTGGAAGACAAGTAATTGGGCGGTACTTGGCTGGATCTTGGGTGATATTTTGATACTTCGGTATTAAATAAGTGGTTCCCTGAGTTAGAAATGATGGTATTTCCTGCGGGTTAGAAATAACATGATTAAATAATGTTGATAAGCAATCATGAATGCTCCAAAACTTCTTAAGCCAGAAGTTCTGGACTCCGTCTGGTCCAGGAGATTTCCAGTTATGAAGCTCTTTGATGATATTTGAGACCTCTTCAGTAGTGAATGGTTCGTAGTTAGCTGTGACGTAGTGGTGACAGTTGTGCGTCGTATCTTCTATCCAGCCAGCATTGTTGTTAAGAGCAGCTGGTGTGGAAAGTTGATTTCCCCAAAACTCATGAATCTCTTCCTGGCTTGGGTAAGACTTGTCTACAGTTTCTACGGTGGAGTTCAGTTTTCGGTAGAAGGCCTTCTCAGAGTTCTCAAAAAGTGCATTGTCTCATTTTCGGTTGTTACTAACTTTATACCTTCTTAATCGTCCTGAACAGACGGAGAGTTTTTGTTTTAATGTATCCAGACACTGTTGGGCTGTGTTATTTTCTGGATCGTATCTTGAGTGTCTTGCAGTGCTCCGCATTATTTCTTCAGCTCTCTTAATGACTTTTCTACTTGTTACACCTCTTATATATTCTGTGACTTGACCAATATCCCTACGCAGTAATTCAATTTTTCCGAGAAGTCTTTTTTCCCTGGGTGCAATTCTGTTACCAGTCCTTCCGTTATTAGTACTCCGTCGTGTTCTGATCTTAACGCCCATTACATTAGCAATTGCTGTTGCTGCACAGTATATTAGCATATGCAGATATTCCAATGTGTGGGCTTCTACGATATAATTGGGTAGGACTTCAGTGTTCACAATTTGTAACAGCGCACCTAGTTCCTTACAAGAGTTTATTCGTGGTAGCGGTGGTCTGCTAAGTGGATTTGTTCCATTAAACTCTTGTACGGCACGAGCCATTTCGTTTGCTAGACTATCGCGCAACTCGTTGTTTTCCTGCTGTGTATTGTCAGGCTGAGTTTCTGGTATGGGAATCTCAGGAATCTGCTCATCAAGGATTTCATTAAGGACTTGATCTAAAACTAGCCCTTGGTTGTTAATCTCCCGTTCGACTTCGCTTTTGATCGTATTGCGTCTAGCCTCTGGGATAAGGTTGTTTCTTATGATTACCCGGTATTGATCTGATACTCTTTGCTCCGATACTTGAATATCTGGGTACTCCCTGCAAAATTCGGCATACAGCTGTTGTCTGTAGCCGATCGTTTCTTGACCAAGGTTTGTCACCTTATAATAGAAGCGCAAAATGCTTTCGCTAATGGACACAGTCCATTTCATGCGCTGCCTCGGTCGTCCCGCTTGAGTGAGCGCCGGCTGATGTTCCAGCGCATCACCTTCAGCGGGTGGAGCTCTTGCTGTTGTTTGGCTCGTTTGTGGTTGTTGTTGTTGTTGGGCTGTAGCTGATTGTATGACAGGGGCCCGCCTCCTCAACACCCTGCCACCGACGTCCCGCATGCTGTCACGTCCAGCGCCGGCTCCAGACGTGCCCTGGCGATCCCCAGGCAGCGATCCTAAACATAAATCAATATTCTCCATATTAATGGGTGTGCATTTTATACCTACTGCCAGGTGTCAGTTTTTGTTCCACGGCAAGTATCCCTGCTACTCTCTGGGTATTGGCGCTACGAATACCCAGAAAGCATCCCCCATTCGCAGGGGGCCGCGCCTGATAGAAGAACTGACTAAAAACTCCCACAGGTTATTATTATTATTATCCAGATTTAGCCATACGGCTCACACTCCCTCTAAGGGGAAAATTGACTCATCCCAGATACCTACGGTATCAAAAGGATTGAGCTCTGGTGGGACTCTTTCCGTGTTATCGAGCCCTAGGTGACTTGGTATGCAGGTGTATCTCCCAAAAATTTTCGTACACATCTGGCCGTTGCGAGTAGTACAGCTTTCTGCATGGTCTTGTAAAGATGTTCATTTAGACCCAGCCTTTTTATGCTTTCGAGGAGGTTCTTCGGAATGACTCCAGTAGTAGATATAACAATAGGGATCGTCTGGGTACTTTGCATTCTCCATTGCCTTCGTATTTGAATTTCTAGATCTCTGTACTTGGCGATCTTTTCAGTGAATTTACTACGTAGATTATTGTTGTTAGGTATCGCCACATCAATTAGTGTTGTTTGTCTTGTTAATTTATTAACTAGTACGAGATCTGGTCTATTATGTGCCACTGTTTGGTCTGTGAGCACAGTGCGGTCCCAGTATAGCTTGTAGTTGCCATCCTCAAACATACTCTCAGGGACGTATTGATAATACGGGAGATGGTCCGTTCGGAGAAGTCCCAGCTTGATAGCTATCTCTTGATGAAGGATTTTTCCCACTGCGTCATGCCGTTCCTTGTATTCAGTTGCAGCAAATGCCTGGCAGCCCCCTGTAAAATGTTGGATGGTTTCTTGGGCTTGACATCCATATCGGCATCTGTCGTTTTGAACCTGAGGGTCTTTGATGATATATTTCAGGTAGTTTCTGGTTGGTATAACCTGATCCTGAATGGCCAGTAATGAACCCTCCGTTTCAGGGAACATCTTTCCTGATGTCAACCAGTAGTTCGACGCTATATTGTCGACATAATCTTGGCTGACCTCATTGGGATGTCGCCCGTGCAAAGGTTTACCCATCCAGGCGCGCACTTTTTCGTCCTTAGTAAGGTGGTTTATGCGTAGTTCTGCTTCCCTCAGTTTGATCGGTGTTGTGTCATCTACTGCGCAGATAGCGCGATGTAGAGTAGATGTCTCAGCCTGCATCTGAAAATAAGTTCTTAAATTAGCAATTTGTTTATCTAATTGCTCACCTATATCCATAAGTCCTTCTCCTCCTAAATACCGGGGTAATGTCGTTCGTTCTACTGCACTTTTAGGGTGGTGTTTTTGTGCCTTTGTGAGGTGTGTTCGTACTTTTCGCTGAAGATTTTCTATATCCGTTTTTGTCCACTTAACAATACCAAATGAATAGCTAAGCGCGGAACAAGCGTAGGTGTTTAGTGCCTTAAACAAATTTTTACTGTTAAGCTGTGAACGAAGCAGCTGTTTTACCCTTCTTATAAACTCAGTAGTTATCTCAGTTTTCATTTGCTTATGGTCAATTTTCCGCGCCTGCTTTACTCCAAGATATTTGTACATATCGTTGTCGCCCATGGCCTCGATGTTCTGGCCATTTTGCATATCGAATCCACCGGGCTGTAACTTTCCTCTGACTATATTCAAAACACGGCACTTGTCTAGACCGAACTGCATACTAATATCATTAGAAAATGTTTCTACAGTTTTTAGCATCTCTTCTAGGTGTTCTCGAGTGGAAGCCATTAATTTCAAATCATCCATATACAACAGATGATTGAGCTTCGCTACCACAGTATTATTGCTTTTAATGCTAAAACCTGAGTCAGTGGAGTTTAATAGTTGGGAAAGGGGGTTCAAAGCTAAACAGAACCACAATGGACTCAACGAGTCTCCTTGAAATAGGCCCCGGTTGATTGCGATATTTTCGGTTTCGATATTGTTTTCACCAGGTATTTGGAGGTGAATTTTAGTCTTCCAATCTCTCATTATATGCCTTAAAAACGTCACTATGTTATCATCTACTTTGTATATTTTCAATATATCTATTAGCCATTCATGCGGTACTGAATCAAAGGCCTTTTTATAGTCAATAAAAGCAGTAAAAAGGTTTCTTTTTTTAATGAATGCCTGGTTAGAAATGACTGAGTCGATGATAAGCTGTTCTTTGCAACCCAGGGAACCCTTAGCGCATCCTTTCTGTTGAGGCTCTATGATATTGTTTAGAGCACAGTGTTGGTAGATACGCCGGGTTACACAGGATGTGACCAATTTATACAAAGTTGGAAGACAAGTAATTGGGCGGTACTTGGATGGATCTTGGGTGTTATTTTGATCCTTGGGTATTAAATAAGTAGTTCCCTGAGTTAGAAATGATGGTAATTCCTGCGGATTAGAAATAACATGATTAATTAATGTTGATAAGCACTCATGAATACTCCAAAACTTTTTAAGCCAGAAGTTCTGAACTCCGTCTGGTCCAGGAGATTTCCAGTTATGAAGCTCTTTGATGACATTTGAGACTTCTTCAGTCGTGAATGGTTCGTAGTTAGCAGTGACGTAGTGGTGACAGTTGTGCGTCGTATCTTCTATAAAGCCAGCATTGTTGTTAAAAGCAGCTGGTGTGGAAAGTTGATTTCCCCAAAACTCATGAATTTCTTCTTGGCTTGGGTAAGACTTGTCGACACTTTCTACGGTGGAATTGAGTTTTCGGTAGAACGCCTTCTCAGAGTTCTCAAAAAGTGCATTGTCACATTTTCGGCTGTTACTAACTTTATACCTTCTTAATCGTCCTGAATAGACGGAGAGTTTTTGTTTTAATGTATCCAGACACTGTTGGGCTGTGTTATTTTCTGGATCGTATCTCGAGTGTCTTGCAGTGCTCCGCATTATTTCTTCAGCTCTTTTAATGACTTTTCTACTTGTAACACCTCTTATATATTCTGTGACTGGACCAATATCCCTACGCAGTAATTCAATTTTTCCGAGAAGTCTTTTTTCCCAGGGTGCAATTCTGTTACCAGTCCTTCCGTTATTAGTACCCCGTCGTGTTCTGATCTTAACGCCCATTACATTGGCAATTGCTGTAGCTGCACAGTAGATTAGCATATGCAGATACTCCAATGTGTGGGCTTCTACGACATAATTGGGTAGGACTTCAGTATTCACAATTTGTAACAGGGCACCTAGTTTCTTACAAGAGTTTATTCGTGGTAGCGGTGGTCTGCTAAGTGGATTTGTTCCATTAAACTCTTGTACGGCACGAGCCATTTCGTTCTCTAGACTATCGCGCAACTCGTTGTTTTCCTGCTGTGTATTGTCAGGTTGAGTTTCTGGTATGGGAATCTCAGGAATCTGCTCATCAAGGATTTCATTAGGGACTTGATCTAAAACTAGCTCTTGGTTATTAATCTCCCGTTCGACTTCGCTTTTGATCGTATTGCGTCTAGTCTCTGGGATAAGGTTGTTTCTTACGATTACCCGGTATTGATCTGATACTCTTTGCTCCGATACTTGAATATCTGGGTACTCCCTGCAAAATTCGGCATACAGCTGTTGTCTGTAGCCGATCGTTTCTTGACCGAGGTTTGTCACCTTATAATAGAAGCGCAAAATGCTTTCGTTAATGGACACAGTCCATTTCATGCGCTGCCTCGGTCGTCCCGCTTGAGTGAGCGCCGGCTGATGTTCCGGCGCAGCACCTTCAGCGAGTGGAGCTCTTGCTGTTGTTGGGCTCGCTTGTGGTTGTTGTTCTTGTTGTTGGGCTGTAGCTGTTTGTGTGACAGGGGCCCGCCTCCTCCACACCCTGCCACCGACGTCCCGCATGCTGTCACGTCCAGCGTCGGCTCCAGACGTGCCCTGGCGATCCCCAGGCAGCGGCCCTAAACATAAACTATTAGTCTCCATTCTCATGGGTGTGCATTTTATACCTACTGCCAGGTGTCAGTTTTTGTTCCACGGCAAGTATTCCTGCTACTCTCTGGGTATTGGCGCTACGAATACCCAGAAAGCATCCCCCATTCGCAGGGGCCGCGTCTGATAGAAGAACTGACATAAAACTCCCACAGGGAGTTATTATTATTATCCCAGATTTAGCCATACGGCTCACACTCCCTCTAAGGGGAAAATTGACTCATCCCAGATACCTACGGTATCAAAAGGATTGAGCTCTAGTGGGACTCTTTCCGTGTTATCGAGCCCTAGGTGACTTGGAATGCAGGTGTATCTCCCAGAAATTTTCGTACGCATCTGGCCGTCGCGAGTAGTACAGCTTTCTGCATGGTCTTATAAAGATGTTCATTCAGACCCAGCTTTTTTATGCTTTCGAGGAGGGTCTTCGGAATGACTCCAGTAGTAGACATAATAATAGGTATCGTCTGGGTACTTTCCATTCTCCATTGCCTTCGTATTTGAATTTCTAGATCTCTGTACTTGGCGATCTTTTCAGTAAATTTACTACGTAGATTATTGTTGTTAGGTATCGCCACATCAATTAGTGTTGTTTGTCTTGTTAATTTATTAACTAGTACGAGATCTGGTCTATTATGTGCCACTGTTTGGTCTGTGAGCACAGTGCGGTCCCAGTATAGCTTGTAGTTGCCATCCTCAAGCATACTCTCAGGGACGTATTGATAATACGGGGGATGGTCTGTTTGGAGAAGTCCCAGCTTGATAGCTATCTCTTGATGAAGGATTTTTCCCACTGCGTCATGCCGTTCCTTGTATTCAGTTGCAGCAAATGCCTGGCAGCCCCCTGTAAGATGTTGGATGGTTTCTTGGGCTTGACATCCATATCGGCATCTGTCGTTTTGAACCTGAGGGTCTTTGATGATATATTTCAGGTAATTTCTTGTTGGTATAACCTGATCCTGAATGGCCAGTAATGAACCCTCCGTTTCAGGGAACATCTTTCCTGATGTCAACCAGTAGTTCGACGCTATATTGTCGACATAATCTTGGCTGACCTCATTGGGATGTCGCCCGTGCAGAGGTTTACCCATCCAGGCGCGCACTTTTTCGTCCTTAGTAAGGTGGTTTATGCGTATTTCTGGTTCCCTCAGTTTGATCGGTGTTGTGTCATCTACTGCGCAGATAGCGCGATGTAGAGTAGATGTCTCAGCCTGCATCTGAAAATAAGTTCTTAAATTAGCAATTTGTTTATCTAATTGCTCACCTATATCCATAAGTCCTCTTCCTCCTAGATTCCGTGGTAATGTTGTTCTTTCTACTGCACTTTTCGGATGGTGTTTTTGTGCCTTTGTGAGGTGTGTTCGTACTTTTCGCTGAAGAGCTTCTATATCTGTTTTTGTCCACTTAACAATACCAAATGAGTAGCTAAGCGCGGAACATGCGTAGGTGTTTAGTGCCTTAAACAAATTTCTACTGTTAAGGTGTGAGCGAAGCAGCTGTTTTACCCTTCGTATAAACTCAGTAGTTATCTCTGTTTTCATTTGTTTATGGTCAATTTTCCGCGCTTGCTTTACTCCAAGATATTTATACATATCGTTTTCACCCATGGCGTCGATGTTCTGGCCATTTTGCATATCGAATCCTCCGGGCTGTACTTTTCCTCTGACTATATTTAAAATACGGCACTTATCTAGTCCGAAGTGCATACTAATATCATTAGAAAAAGTTTCTACAGTTTTTAGCATCTCGTCGAGTTGGTTTCGAGTGGAAGCCATTAATTTCAAATCATCCATGTACAATAAATGATTAAGCTTCGCCACCACATTGTTGTTATTTTTGATGTTAAAACCTGCATCTGTGGAGTTCAATAGCTGAGATAGTGGGTTCATAGCTAGACAGAACCACAGAGGACTCAACGAATCTCCTTGAAACAGGCCCCGGCTGATTACGATATTTTCAGTTTCGATGTTACTTTCACCAGGGATTTGAAGATGAATTCTAGTTTTCCACTCTGTCATTATATGTTGTAGAAAGGTCACTATATTATCATCGACTTTATATATTCTCAGTATATCTATAAGCCATTCATGCGGGACTGAATCAAAGGCCTTCTTGTAATCAATAAAAGCAGTAAATAGATTCCTCTTTTTGGAATATGCTTGATTAGAAATGACTGAGTCGATGATAAGTTGTTCTTTGCAACCCATGGAACCCTTAGCGCATCCTTTCTGTTGAGGCTCTATGATATTGTTCAGAGCACAGTGTTGGTAGATACGCCGGGCTACACAGGATGTGACCAATTTATACAAAGTTGGAAGACAAGTCATTGGGCGGTATTTTGCTGGATCTTGGGTGTTATTTTGATCCTTCGGTATTAAATAAGTGGTTCCCTGAGTTAGGAATGATGGTATATCCTGCGGATTAGAAATAACATGATTAATTAGTGTTGATAAGCATTCATGAGCACTCCAAAACTTCTTGAGCCAAAAGTTTTGAACTCCGTCTGGTCCAGGAGATTTCCAGTTATGAAGCTCTTTGATGATTGTTGAGACTTCTTCAGTGGTGAAGGGTTCGTAGAGAGTAGTAGTGTAGTGTTGGCAGTTCTGTGCCGTATCTTCTACCCATCCAGCATTGTTGTTAAGAGCAGCTGGTGTGGAAAGTTGATTTCCCCAAAACTCATGAATTTCTTCTTGGCTTGGGTAAGACTTATCGAGATTTTCTACGGTGGAATTGAGTTTTCGATAGAACGCCTTCTCAGCAGTCTCAAAAAGGGCATTGTCGGATTTTCGGTTGTTACTCACTTTGTACCTTCTTAGTCGTCCTGAATAAACTGAGAGTCTTTGTTTTAATGTATCCAGGCACTGTTGGGCTGTGTTGTTTTCTGGATCGTATCTTGAGTGTCTTGCAGTATTCCGTATTATTTCTTCAGCTCTCCTGATGACTCTTGTACTTCTTACACCTCGTATATATTCTGTGACTTGACCAATATCCCTACGCAGCAATTCAATCTTTCCGAGCAGTCTTTTTTCCCAGGGTGCAGTTCTGCTACCAGTCCTTCCATTATTAGTACCCCGTCGTGTTCTGATCTTAATGCCCATTACATTAGCAATTGCTGTTGCTGCACAGTAGATTAGCATGTGCAGATACTCTAATGTGTGGGCTTCTACGACATAATTGGGTAGGACTTCAGTGTTCACAATTTGTAACAGCACACCTAGTCTCTTACAAGAGTTTATTCGTGGTAGCGGTGGTCTGCTAAGTGGGTTTGTTCCATTAAACTCTTGTACAGCACGTGCCATTTCGCTTACTAGGTTATCATGTAGCTCGTTGTTTTCCTGCTCTGTATTGTCAGGTTGAGTTTCTTGTATGGCAAGCTCAGGAATCTGCTCATGAACTTCATTGGGGACTTGATCTTCAATTACAATATCGTTATGAATCTCCCGTTCGACTTCGCTTCTGATGATATTGCGTCTAGTCTCTGGGATAAGGTTGTTTCTTATAATTACCCGGTATTGTTCTGATACTCGTTGCTCCGACACTTGAATATCTGGGTACGTCCTGCAAAATTCGGCATACAGCTGTTGTCGGTAGCCGATTGTTTCTTGACCGAGGTTTGTCACCTTGTAGTAGAAGCGCAAAATGTTTTCATTAATGGACACAGTCCATTTCATGCGCTGCCTCGGTCGTCCCGCTTGAGTGAGCGCCGGCTGATGATCCAGCGCAGCACCTTCGGCGGGTGGAGCTCTTGTTGTTGTTTGGCTCGCTTGTGGTTGTGGTTGTGGTTGGGCTGTAGCTGATTGTATGACAGGGGCCCGCCTCCTCAACACCCTGCCACCGACGTCCCGCATGCTGTCACGTCCAGCGCCGGCTCCAGACGTGCCCTGGCGATCCCCAGGCAGCGATCCTAAACATAAATTATTATTCTCCATTCTCATGGGTGTGCATTTTATACCTACTGCCAGGTGTCAGTTTTTGTTCCACGGCAAGTATCCCTGCTACTCTCTGGGTACTGGCGCTACGAATACCCAGAAAGCATCCCCCATTCGCAGGGGGCCGCGCCTGATAGAAGAACTGACAAAAAACTCCCACAGGTTATTATTATTATTATTATTATTATTATCCAGATTTAGCCATACGGCTCACACTCCCTCTGAGGGGAAAATTGACTCATCCCAGATACCTACGGTATCAAAAGGATTGAGCTCTGGTGGGGCTCTTTCCGTGTTATCGAGTCCTAGGTGACTTGGAATGCAGGTGTATCTCCCAAAAATTTTCTTACGCTTCTGGCCGTCGCAAGTAGTACAGCTTTCTGCATGGTCTTATAAATATGTTCATTGAGACCCAGCTTTTTTATGCTTTCGAGGAGGGTCTTCGGAATGACTCCAGTAGTAGACATAACAATAGGTATCGTCTGGGTACTTTGCATTCTCCATTGTCTCCGTATTTGAATTTCCAGATCTCTATACTTAGCGATCTTTTCAGTAAATTTACTACGTAGATTATTGTTGTTAGGTATCGCCACATCAATTAGTGTTGTTTGTCTTGTTAATTTATTAACTAGTACGAGATCTGGTCTATTATGTGCCACTGTTTGGTCTGTGAGCACACTGCGGTCCCAGTATAGCTTGTAGTTGCCATCCTCAAGCATACTCTCAGGGACGTATTGATAATATGGGAGATGGTCCGTTTGGAGAAGTCCCAGCTTGTTAGCTATCTCTTGATGAAGGATTTTTCCCACTGCGTCATGCCGTTCCTTGTATTCAGTTGCAGCAAATGCCTGGCAGCCCCCTGTAATATGTTGGATGGTTTCTTGGGCTTGACATCCATATCGGCATCTGTCGTTTTGAACCTGAGGGTCTTTGACGATATATTTCAGGTAATTTCTGGTTCGTATAACCTGATCCTGAATGGCCAGTAATGAACCCTCCGTTTCAGGGAACATCTTTCCTGATGTCAGCCAATAGTTCGACGCTGTATTGTCGACATAGTCTTGGCTGACCTCATTGGGATGTCGCCCGTGCAGAGGTTTACCCATCCAGGTGCGCAGTTTTTCGTCCTTAGTAAGGTGGTTTATGCGCATTTCTGGTTCCCTCAGTTTGATCGGTGTTGTGTCATCTACTGCGCAAATTGCGCGGTGTAGAGTAGATGTCTCAGCCTGCATCTGAAAATAAGTTCTTAAATTAGCAATCTGTTTATCTAATTGCTCACCTATATCCATAAGTCCTCTTCCTCCTAAATACCGGGGTAATGTCGTTCGTTCTACTGCACTTTTAGGGTGGTGTTTTTGTGCCTTTGTGAGGTGTGTTCGTACTTTTCGCTGAAGATTTTCTATATCCGTTTTTGTCCACTTAACAATACCAAATGAATAGCTAAGCGCGGAACAAGCGTAGGTGTTCAGTGCCTTAAACAAATTTTTACTGTTAAGCTGTGAACGAAGCAGTTGTTTTACCCTTCTTATAAACTCAGTTGTTATCTCAGTTTTCATTTGCTTATGGTCAATTTTCCGCGCCTGCTTTACTCCAAGATATTTGTACATATCGTTGTCGCCCATGGCCTCGATGTTCTGGCCATTTTGCATATCGAATCCACCGGGCTGTACCTTTCCTCTGACTATATTCAAAACACGGCACTTGTCTAGACCGAACTGCATACTAATATCATTAGAGAATGTTTCTACAGTTTTTAGCATCTCTTCTAGGTGTTCTCGAGTGGAAGCCATTAATTTCAAATCATCCATATACAACAGATGATTGAGCTTCGCTACTACAGTATTATTGCTTTTAATGCTAAAACCTGAATCAGTGGAGTTCAATAGTTGGGAAAGGGGGTTCAAAGCTAAACAGAACCACAGTGGACTCAACGAGTCTCCTTGAAACAGGCCCCGGTTGATTGCGATATTTTCGGTTTCGATATTGTTTTCACCAGGTATTTGGAGGTGAATTTTAGTCTTCCAATCTCTCATTATATGCCTTAAAAAGGTCACTATATTATCATCGACTTTGTATATTTTCAATATATCTATTAGCCATTCATGCGGTACTGAATCAAAGGCCTTTTTATAGTCAATAAAAGCAGTAAAAAGGTTCCTTTTTTTAGTGAATGCCTGGTTAGAAATGACTGAGTCGATGATAAGCTGTTCTTTGCAACCCATGGAACCCTTAGCGCATCCTTTCTGTTGAGGCTCTATGATATTGTTTAGAGCACAGTGTTGGTAGATACGCCGGGTTACACAGGATGTGACCAATTTATACAAAGTTGGAAGACAAGTAATTGGGCGGTACTTGGATGGATCTTGGGTGTTATTTTGATCCTTGGGTATTAAATAAGTAGTTCCCTGAGTTAGAAATGAAGGTAATTCCTGCGGATTAGAAATAACATGATTAATTAATGTTGATAAGCACTCATGAATACTCCAAAACTTTTTAAGCCAAAAGTTCTGAACTCCGTCTGGTCCAGGAGATTTCCAGTTATGAAGCTCTTTGATGACATTTGAGACTTCTTCAGTCGTGAATGGTTCGTAGTTAGCAGTGACGTAGTGGTGACAGTTGTGCGTCGTATCTTCTATCCAGCCAGCATTGTTGTTAAGAGCAGCTGGTGTGGAAAGTTGATTTCCCCAAAACTCATGAATTTCTTCTTGGCTTGGGTAAGACTTGTCGACACTTTCTACGGTGGAATTGAGTTTTCGGTAAAACGCCTTCTCAGAGTTCTCAAAAAGTGCATTGTCACATTTTCGGCTGTTACTAACTTTATACCTTCTTAATCGTCCTGAATAGACGGAGAGTTTTTGTTTTAATGTATCCAGACACTGTTGGGCTGTGTTATTTTCTGGATCGTATCTCGAGTGTCTTGCAGTGCTCCGGATTATTTCTTCAGCTCTCTTAATGACTTTTCTACTTGTTACACCTCTTATATATTCTGTGACTTGACCAATATCCCTACGCAGTAATTCAATTTTTCCGAGAAGTCTTTTTTCCCAGGGTGCAATTCTGTTACCAGTCCTTCCGTTATTAGTACCCCGTCGTGTTCTGATCTTAACGCCCATTACATTGGCAATTGCTGTTGCTGCACAGTGGATTAGCATATGGAGATATTCCAATGTGTGGGCTTCTACGACATAATTGGGTAGGACTTCAGTATTCACAATTTGTAACAGCGCACCTAGTTTCTTACAAGAGTTTATTCGTGGTAGCGGTGGTCTGCTAAGTGGATTTGTTCCATTAAACTCTTGTACGGCACGAGCCATTTCGCTTTCTAGACTATCGCGCAACTCGTTGTTTTCCTGCTGTGTATTGTCAGGTTGAGTTTCTGGTATGGGAATCTCAGGAATCTGCTCATCAAGGATTTCATTAGGACTTGATCTAAAACTTGCTCTTGGTTATTAATCTCCCGTTCGACTTCGCTTTTGATCGTATTGCGTCTAGTCTCTGGGATAAGGTTGTTTCTTATGATTACCCGGTATTGATCTGATACTCTTTGCTCCGATACTTGAATATCTGGGTACTCCCTGCAAAATTCGGCATACAGCTGTTGTCTGTAGCCGATCGTTTCTTGACCGAGGTTGGTCACCTTATAATAGAAGCGCAAAATGCTTTCGTTGATGGACACAGTCCATTTAATGCGCTGCCTCGGTCGTCCCGCTTGAGTGAGCGCCGGCTGATGTTCCAGCGCAGCACCTTCAGCGAGTGGAGCTCTTGCTGTTGTGTGGCTCGCTTGTGGTTGTTGTTCTTGTTGTTGGGCTGTAGCTGTTTGTGTGACAGGGGCCCGCCTCCTCAACACCCTGCCACCGACGTCCCGCATGCTGTCACGTCCAGCGCCGGCTCCAGACGTGCCCTGGCGATCCCCAGGCAGCGATCCTAAACATAAACCATAATTCTCCATATCAATGGGTGTGCATTTTATACCTACTGCCAGGTGTCAGTTTTTGTTCCACGGCAAGTATCCCTGCTACTCTCTGGGTACTGTCGCTACGAATACCCAGAAAGTATCCCCCATTCGCAGGGGGCCGCGCCTGATAGAAGAACTGACAAAAAACTCCCACAGGTTATTATTATTATTATTATTATTATTATACTTTTATATTATTATATATTATTATATATATATTATTATATATTATTATTATTATCAGATTTAGCCATACGGCTCACACTCCCTCTGAGGGGAAAATTGACTCATCCCAGATACCTACGGTATCAAAAGGATTGAGCTCTGGTGGGACTCTTTCCTTGTTATCGAGCCCTAGGTGACTTGGAATGCAGGTGTATCTCCCAAAAATTTTCTTACACTTCTGGCCGTCGCAAGTAGTACAGCTTTCTGCATGGTCTTATAAATATGTTCATTGAGACCCAGCTTTTTTATGCTTTCGAGGAGGGTCTTCGGAATGACTCCAGTAGTAGACATAACAATAGGTATCGTCTGGGTACTTTGCATTCTCCATTGTCTCCGTATTTGAATTTCCAGATCTCTATACTTGGCGATCTTTTCAGTAAATTTACTACGTAGATTATTGTTGTTAGGTATCGCCACATCAATTAGTGTTGTTTGTCTTGTTAATTTATTAACTAGTACGAGATCTGGTCTATTATGTGCCACTGTTTGGTCTGTGAGCACACTGCGGTCCCAGTATAGCTTGTAGTTGCCATCCTCAAGCATACTCTCAGGAACGTATTGATAATATGAGAGACGGTCCGTTTGGAGAAGTCCCAGCTTGTTAGCTATCTCTTGATGAAGGATTTTTCCCACTGCGTCATGCCTTTCCTTGTATTCAGTTGCAGCAAATGCCTGGCAGCCCCCTGTAATATGTTGGATGGTTTCTTGGGCTTGACATCCATATCGGCATCTGTCGTTTTGAACCTGAGGGTCTTTGACGATATATTTCAGGTAATTTCTGGTTGGTATAACCTGATCCTGAATGGCCAGTAATGAACCCTCCGTTTCAGGGAACATCTTTCCTGATGTCAACCAGTAGTTCGACGCTGTATTGTCGACATAGTCTTGGCTAACCTCATTGGGATGTGGCCCGTGCAGAGGTTTACCCATCCAGGTGCGCAGTTTTTCGTCCTTAGTAAGGTGGTTTATGCGCATTTCTGGTTCCCTCAGTTTGATCGGTGTTGTGTCATCTACTGCGCAAATTGCGCGGTGTAGAGTAGATGTCTCAGCCTGCATCTGAAAATAAGTTCTTAAATTAGCAATCTGTTTATCTAATTGCTCACCTATATCCATAAGTCCTCTTCCTCCTAAATACCGGGGTAATGTCGTTCGTTCTACTGCACTTTTAGGGTGGTGTTTTTGTGCCTTTGTGAGGTGTGTTCGTACTTTTCGCTGAAGATTTTCTATATCCGTTTTTGTCCACTTAACAATACCAAATGAATAGCTAAGCGCGGAACAAGCGTAGGTGTTCAGTGCCTTAAACAAATTTTTACTGTTAAGCTGTGAACGAAGCAGTTGTTTTACCCTTCTTATAAACTCAGTTGTTATCTCATTTTTCATTTGCTTATGGTCAATTTTCCGCGCCTGCTTTACTCCAAGATATTTGTACATATCGTTATCGCCCATGGCCACGATGTTCTGGCCATTTTGCATATCGAATCCACCGGGCTGTACCTTTCCTCTGACTATATTCAAAACACGGCATTTGTCTAGACCGAACTGCATACTAATATCATTAGAGAATGTTTCTACAGTTTTTAGCATCTCTTCTAGATGTTCTCGAGTGGAAGCCATTAATTTCAAATCATCCATATACAACAGATGATTGAGCTTCGCTACTACAGTATTATTGCTTTTAATGCTAAAACCTGAGTCAGAGGAGTTTAATAGTTGGGAAAGGGGGTTCAAAGCTAAACAGAACCACAGTGGACTCAACGAGTCTCCTTGAAACAGGCCCCGGTTGATTGCGATATTTTCGGTTTCGATATTGTTTTCACCAGGTATTTGGAGGTGAATTTTAGTCTTCCAATCTCTCATTATATGCCTTAAAAATTATTATTATTATTAATAAAATTATTATTATTATTAAAATATTTATAAAAATTATTATTATTATTATTATATTATTATTATTATTATTATTATACAATAATATCGAGCCAAAGCAAAGCTTATATGGCTCAGAATACAAAATAATTGTAGGTCTTAAACTAAATAATATAACATAAAACAAATTCTTACAAAATAAAAATTAAATTAAAGTAAATTTTCACTAGTAATACCACTAGAGGTCAAATTATTTCCGGAAATTTTTTTGAGATCATGAATATTTTGAAAATTTCCCGAGTCGCAGACGAGGGAAATTTTCTAAAAATATTCATGATCAAAAAAAAATTTCCGGATATTAATTTGACTTCGCGTGGTATTCAGTAAGAAAATTCCACACCAAATTTGCATTTGAAAATCCAAAGCTGCATGAACAGATTAATAGCGCGCCATAGCTTTGTCAGAAATTATTTAGGCTTTCAAATTCGTAATTTCTACTCATTGTAGTTGCATGGGAATACCATTTCAAGATAGAAAATAGTATATTCTTCAATTTTACATAAGTTTTGAGTAACTACAAGTGATAGAAAATGAATCAAAACTAAATTATGTAAACAAATAAAAACCAGTCTGTCAAAAATGTTCTGTTATTGTAAACGTCAAAAAATTTCCACTATAATTCGCTGTTGGGTACCCCACGAGCAAAAAATTTCCGATAAAATACCTCCGTTGCCATGGTGATCTGTCAAAATAACGTATTGTGATTGGTTCAAAATTACAGGTGTGGAATTTTCAAAGAATTGGTTTTCATAAAAGTTGTTACAACAATAGCAAATTAAAAAAGATACAAAAATTAGAAGGTAAGTATACCTAAAAATTACAAATTTTTTTCTCATAAAAAAAACAAAATATACCCTTATATTTTACAACAACTATTTTAACAAAAATTGCTAACATTACACATACAATGTCCAGTTAGTTCTCATCAAACCTGTTTTTGAAACTATTTAAGCTAATAGCCCCTACGTTTTTATCAAAAACTCGATTTACCAAAAAGTTTTGCCTTACAGTAGTTTTAAAAGGTTCCTTTTTCAATTTATAGTGATGACCTCGTAGTCTAGAATCTTCGCTGATATTAAAAAAATTCGATGTTCCCCAAAGTTCTCCCCTAAGAATTCTGTAAGTAGATATTAAATCACCTCTCTCTCTTCTATGAGTCAATGGAGACAACTTAAGCTTTCTTAATCGAGTTTCATAGCTTAATCTTGCATAATTAAAAGGTAGCTTAGTAGCTCTTCGTTGTACTCCTTCTAATAAATTAATATCTCTTTGTAAATGAGGTGACCAAACAGATACCGCAAATTCCAGGTGAGGTCTGACATAACTTTTTTAGAGTTTCAAAAACAAGTCTGGAGACATTCTAGGAAAAGCTTTTGATATGAGGTATAAAGCAGAGTTAGCTTTACCGACTACTTTTGCTGTTTGAGTAGACCAACTTAACGTTTGGTTGACCATAACGCCCAAATCATTAACTATCTGTACCGATTTCAGAGGAACTCCATCCAAAAAATATGTTATATGTGGATTATTATATCCACATTGAACAACACAACACTTACGCGAATTTAATGGAATAGCCCATTTCATGCTCCATTCTGATAGCTGATTAAGGTCACTCTGAAGAGTATTAACAATATCGGGACAGTAATATAACTTTAAATCGTCGGCATATGAAACTGATTTTGACTGCCATCCGCACGTTAAATCAGATACGTACAACAAAAACAGAATAGGCCCTAATATTGATCCCTGAGGGACACCACTGGCTACCGCACGTGGAACACTGCAGTCATTTTCCACTTTGACCGAAAAAGTTCTTTCAGAGAGGAAGTTTTCTAACCACAATAGCAACTCACCACGCATGCCGTAATGTTCTAGCTTCAGCATTAATTTTTGTATGGGTACCTTATCAAATGCACGGGAAAAATCTATATAAATAATGCCAATCGGTTCATATCGGTCCAAAGATAAAGTCCATTCATTAAGAGAGTGAATAAGGTTGCTAGTTACTGAACGGTTCGGCAGAAATCCGTGTTGAGAGACTGGAATAACATTATGCTCTAACCAAAAGGATATTAATTTATTAGCTATTAATTTTTCCATTATTTTAACTGATGTTGGTGGAACTGTTACTGGGCGATAATTAGACGAAAGAGTTTATTTCCACTTTTATACATCGGTGTTACTATACCAGATTTCCATGAAGCTGGTATTGAATTTGTTTGCAAAGATTTGGCCAATAAAGCTGCCATTGGAGCCGCTAAACTATCTGCACAATTATGATATAACAATGGTGAAATATTTTCCGATCCAGGAGACGCAGTAGTCTTTAAAGAACATAATACCTCTCTAACCAATTCAGTAGAGATGCCAATTGTTGATAAACTCTCCATTATTCTATCAGTAGTGGGCAAACCTGAAAACGCAGCATCCGTGTCAACCGTAAAAGCAGTGGAAAAAGTCTCAGCAAATAACTCACAAACCTCTTCTTTTAAACATATTTCGCCATTAGATTTTTCTAATAACGGAATACCAGTTTTTGTACAGAATTTTGATCTAACGTATTTGTAAAAAGATTTGGGACCTCTGGAGCTAACTCTGTTTTCATAATTACTTCTCGATAATCTCAACTCCTTTGTCAATCTATTGGAAAATTGTCTATGTGTAAGTATGTTTTCTTCCGATGGATTTTTTCTTACCCTTTTCCATAAATTATTTTTTTCTTTAGTCATTGCGATCAGTCGGTTATCGATCCAAGGGCTTCTGGGATTAGTCCTAATAGTGTACTTTGAAGAACATTTATCAATACCTTTATATATAATTTCTTTATATTTATTCCAAGAATCATTACATGAACAATTATCTAAATCCGGCCAAATTACTTCTCTAAAATAGTGATTTAATTTAACATAACCTATTTTACTAAACTCTTTAACTGTTTTTTCATTAATTGCTCTAGTAATGTCCAATTGAGCTTGTGTCTGAAGAACTACATGGTCCGAAATACCTATTGGTGAAAGATAATGAATTTCACTGATAAGTTCTTCCTCATTAGTGATTATCAAATCTAAAATCGAAGGTGTATTACCTTGACGATATCTAGTAGGTTCTTTTACCAATTGGTTTAGATTGGTTTGAAAAAATAAATTGTAAAATGGAACACTCGGATTATCTCCAATAAGCGGAGTTTGAACAGGCCATTTTAAATCCTTAAAATTGAAATCTCCACAAATGATTAAATTTTCTTTTTCTCTATTACATTTTTCAATAAATTCACACATTAATTTGGTAAGAGTAAAAGAAATGTTTGGTTTATAGATAACAAGGAGGTGCAAAACAACTTTATTAGGAAAGATAATTTTAAACATAAGAGATTCTATACCTTCCAGATTATGACTTACAGTACTTATCTTAGATTTTTTAAAGAAGGTATCCTGAAAGTAGACACATACTCCGCCACCTACACGATCAATGCGATCTTTACGATAAATTGAATAGCCATTAAGTTTTACAAAAGATTACGAGGAAAACGAAAAGCCCTAGATACAAAGTTTACTACTTTTTAAACAATTAGAATAATTGAAATAAAAATATAATAAACAATATTTTAAATCCAAGACTTTTCGTTAATAAACTGCTTTCTGGCTGCATCCCATATCTCCGGATTTTACAATATATAATCACATAGAGACGACGAAATAGGAGAAAGCAAATAGAGGACACTTAGGCCACGCATTTACCTTCTCTTCGTCTAGGAAAAGGACCGAAAGACAGTTTCTAAATACTCACAAATTGAGTAAAAATGGAAAAGATAAAAAAGGGTTCAAGGCAGGTTTTGTTTATATTCGATTCAGAGTTGGACCACCATCTCCATATAGTAACTATTTCAGCATCCTTATGCATCATCAGTGAAGATTATGCAGTCACAACTCTGAAGGGAATACAAACATTCTGCCTCTTTTAAAGCAAACCATCGCGATGCGATGAACCCGCCTTTTGAGACGCAAAACAGCGACATCTCTCGTATTACGAGGAAAACGAAAAGCCCTAGATACAAAGTTTACTACTTTTTAAACAATTAGAATAATTGAAATAAAAATATAATAAACAATATTTTAAATCCAAGACTTTTCGTTAATAAACTGCTTTCTGGCTGCATCCCATATCTCCGGATTTTACAATATATAATCACATAGAGACGACGAAATAGGAGAAAGCAAATAGAGGACACTTAGGCCACGCATTTACCTTCTCTTCGTCTAGGAAAAGGACCGAAAGACAGTTTCTAAATACTCACAAATTGAGTAAAAATGGAAAAGATAAAAAAGGGTTCAAGGCAGGTTTTGTTTATATTCGATTCAGAGTTGGACCACCATCTCCATATAGTAACTATTTCAGCATCCTTATGCATCATCAGTGAAGATTATGCAGTCACAACTCTGAAGGGAATATGTACAAACATTCTGCCTCTTTTAAAGCAAACCATCGCGATGCGATGAACCCGCCTTTTGAGACGCAAAACAGCGACATCTCTCGTATTACGAGGAAAACGAAAAGCCCTAGATACAAAGTTTACTACTTTTTAAACAATTAGAATAATTGAAATAAAAATATAATAAACGTCTCTATGTGATTATATATTGTAAAATCCGGAGATATGGGATGCAGCCAGAAAGCAGTTTATTAACGAAAAGTCTTGGATTTAAAATATTGTTTATTATATTTTTATTTCAATTATTCTAATTGTTTAAAAAGTAGTAAACTTTGTATCTAGGGCTTTTCGTTTTCCTCGTAATACGAGAGATGTCGCTGTTTTGCGTCTCAAAAGGCGGGTTCATCGCATCGCGATGGTTTGCTTTAAAAGAGGCAGAATGTTTGTATTCCCTTCAGAGTTGTGACTGCATAATCTTCACTGATGATGCATATGGATGCTGAAATAGTTACTATATGGAGATGGTGGTCCAAATCTGAATCGAATATAAACAAAACCTGCCTTGAACCCTTTTTTATCTTTTCCATTTTTACTCAATTTGTGAGTATTTAGAAACTGTCTTTCGGTCCTTTTCCTAAACGAAGAGAAGGTAAATGCGTGGCCTAAGTGTCCTCTATTTGCTTTCTCCTATTTCGTCGTCTCTATGTGATTATATATTGTAAAATCCGGAGATATGGGATGCAGCCAGAAAGCAGTTTATTAACGAAAAGTCTTGGATTTAAAATATTGTTTATTATATTTTTATTTCAATTATTCTAATTGTTTAAAAAGTAGTAAACTTTGTATCTAGGGCTTTTCGTTTTCCTCGTAATACGAGAGATGTCGCTGTTTTGCGTCTCAAAAGGCGGGTTCATCGCATCGCGATGGTTTGCTTTAAAAGAGGTAGAATGTTTGTATTCCCTTCAGAGTTGTGACTGCATAATCTTCACTGATGATGCATAAGGATGCTGAAATAGTTACTATATGGAGATGGTGGTCCAACTCTGAATCGAATATAAACAAAACCTGCCTTGAACCCTTTTTTATCTTTTACAAAAGAATTAGGTATTTAACCAGGATTCTGTTACAGCAAAAATATGAATATCGGGATTAGAAGATGAAAATGACAAAACATCAGCGAACTTAGCATGTAAAGAAGCAATATTAGTATAAAAAATATTTATTGTTGTCAACTTTATTCATTTTTTGAGGTGGGTTGTTGGTTAGTACTTACAATGGTTGGAATCTTATTAATATACCTTATCGTTAGATCCTTATCTAGTATTTTTCGTTTTTCCAGTTCCTCTCGCACTTTATTTAAATAGTTAATCTGATATTTAGTTAAATCATCCTTTAAAACAACTCTAGAAAATTGGGTACCTAGCAACCTCCTCTTATTTCGTAACATAAACAAAGGACTATCATTATCGAAAAATTTAACTTTTATTGGCCTAGGCTTATTATTGCTAACTTTTGCAATTCTAAAAACGGATTAAACAACAACATCTTAAAACGGTTTAAACAATGTCTGCCCAAAAATTCCGTCCGGCACCCTTCAGATTTGTTTAAAGCGGACATTTTTGAATATGACTCCACAAAGAAACCGAATCAGAAATTTTTCCAGACGGAAGCGGTCTCACCACATGGACTAATATAAATTTTCAGAAATTTTATCCTGGTTTTGTAAAAAATTCCTTTAATTTTTGGTGTTACGTATATGTAACGCTAGGAACATATGAAAGCAAAAATCGGAAATTTTGGAATTGCCTATTGTTTGTTCCAGAAAAGGGTTTTCCCTTCAAGAAGCGCTGGAGATGATTGATGGCGTTGAAACTTTTAACGTTGATGCTATATATAAGTACTGAAACCCCAGAATTTAATGTGCTTACAGACGAGGAGTTTGGTAATGAGGAATATAATGATTCTAACAGCTGTCCGAGAGAATTCTAATAGCACCTATTGAACTTGTTTTCAAGCTTGAAAACTCAATTGAACTTGTATTGATCAGGAAAGCAACGGGAAACTACCTGATTATAACTTCCCTAGTAACTCATGATGACAGATGTTAATAATGTAAATATATTTACTAATCATGGGACTCGGAATCCAAGATTCGGCGTGGGAAACAGCAGGGTTTCCCCAGTCGTCAGCAAGCGAATTCCCTGTAATTCATCAAATTTGGTAATAGATAAGGAATGTTTAATAGCGACTTGGAATATTACAAGTATGTTTGAGTCTGGAAAGATTCACAATACGATCAAGGAAATGCGAAGGTTAAATATAAATATCTTAGGTATAAGCGAGATGAGGTGGCCGGGTTCTGGCCATATAACGATAGATAATTATGAAATTTACTACTCTGGTGAAGAAGGTCCGCAACATAGAAATGGTGTGGCATTTATTTTAGAACAAAATGTCGCAAAATCAGTAAAAAATATCGTGCTATACTCAGATAGGTTAATAATGTTACAAATAAAAACAAATCGTACAGACTTAAACATCATTCAGGTATATGCACCTACACAACAATATGACGATGAAGTTGTCGAAAGCTTTTATTCAGATCTAGACTATTTATTATCACTCACAGGAAGCCAAGATATAAACATTGTATTGGGGGATTTCAATGCCAAGGTTGGAAGAGGTAGTGAAGAAGATGTCGTTGGCAAGTTTGGTTTAGGAACGAGAAACGACCGTGGAGATAGAATGATTAGATTTTGTGTAGAAAAACAATTAGTAATTTCCAACACTTTTTTTGACTTGCCTAAGCGACGACTTTACACCTGGAAATCTCCTATGGACACTTACGGAAGAATAGTAAGAAATCAAATTGATTATATCTGTATATCAAAAAGATATAGAAATGCTATCTTGTCCTCCAAAACATATCCAGGAGCGGATGTACCCTCCAACCACAACTTACTAGCAGCTAAAGTATTACTTAAATTTAAAAAGATTAAAAAACCCAAAATATCTCCTAGGATCAGCAAAGATAAACTTTCAAATGCGGAAGTGAAAGAAATAGTAACCGATAAATTAGAAGATCAGTTTCAGAAATTGGGAAATAAAAATTCAGAAGAACAATTATGGGAGTCATGCAAAGAAACATTGGAAAAAGTCCAAGAAGACCATCTAATGGAAAATCAGCGTAGGAATAAGCAACAGTGGATGACAGAAGAGATATTGAATTTAATGGATGCAAGAAGAAAATATAAGAATGCTAATCTGACAGAATACAAAAAGCTAAACAGTATGATTCGAAGAAAAATAAGATCAGCTAAATCAGAGTGGCTTGTTGGAGTCATGCTGTCAAATGATGGAACAAGAGAAAACGAAATAAAAGAGAAATCATTGGCAATAAATAGAGCATTCCAAGCCAACAAAAAAATGATAAAAAGCAAGATATTAACAAAAACAACAAAATTAAGGCTCTATGAAACATTAATTAGACCGACATTAATGTATGGAGCAGAAGTGATGACAATGACCAAGACAGACGAAGAAAATTTGAGAAGAACTGAGAGAAAAATAATTCGGGCAATATTAGGACCAATAAAAACAGCAGAAGGTGAATACAGGAGTCGAAGAAATAATGAAATAAATGAGGAATTGAAGGGGCAAGATATAGTCAGGAGAATAAAGAGACAAAGATTGAGATGGCTTGGGCATGTATGGAGAGCAGGAGAAGAGGCGATAGTAAACATAGTAACAAAGTGGTCTCCGGCCGGTAGGAGACGAAGAGGAAGACCGAGGTCCAAATGGCTGGAAGAGGTGAAGCGAGATCTAGAGGACATGGGAATTAGAAATGCAGAAGAAAGAGCAAGAGACAGAAGGAGCTGGAACCGGATATGTAATGCAGTCTAAGAAAAGAAGAATGGAGGACTGATCCACCTCGAAAACATGGATCTAGAGAGCCTGTGAAGGCGGCGCTACCCCCACGGGGGTGTTTTAGCCACTATATATATAAATCAGAGTGGCATAAACAACAATGTAAAGAAATTGAGAACTACGAGCGTATCTATGACGCATTCAATATGCACAAAAAACTGAAAGAAGTTGCAGGACTGAATAAAAAATGTAATCCTCCACTAATCGAAGATAAAAACGGAAAAATTATAATCGATATCGAAGGTCAACTAATACGATGGACAGAATATATAAAGGAATTATTCGATGATGAAAGAAGCGAACTAGAAACGCTAAATGACATAAGCGGTCCTCAAATATTTAAGGAAGAAGTGCAATACGCTATAAAGAACGCAAAAAACGGGAAGGCGATCGGACCAGATGGGATTTACGTAGAAACACTAAAGCTTTTAGGTGTCGAGGGCATTAAGATACTTACGAAATTGTTCAACTTAATCTATGAAAGCGGAAAAATTCCTAAAGATTGGCTTAAATCCTCATTTGTTGTACTACCAAAAAAACACAGAGCCACAAAATGCAGCGACTATCGCACCATCAGCCTAATGAGTCATGTATTGAAAACGTTTCTTAGAATCATTCATCAAAGAACATATAGAAAAATTGAGGAAAGAATCTCAAGTACTCAATTCGGTTTTCGCTGTGGCCTTGGAACGCGTGATGCACTATTCGCAACCCAAGTTTTAATTCAGAGATGCAGAGATGTAAATCATGACGTTTTCATGTGCGCGATTGATTTTGAAAAGGCCTTTGATAAAGTTCGCCATGAAAAAATGCTACATATTCTCAAAACTACCGGTCTGGACGGTAGGGACATTAGAATAATCGCAAATTTGTATTGGGGCCAGGCTGCATGTATTAGGGTTGCGAATCAGTGCTCTGAAGAAGTAAAAATCAAGCGCGGAGTTCGACAAGGCTGTATATTGTCACCAATGTTGTTTAATCTTTACGCTGAAACAATCTTAAATGAAGTCTTGGAAAACGCAAAAGAGGGAATACTCATTAATGGTATGCTTATGAACAATATCAGATACGCAGATGACACCTTGTTGCTGACTGGATCAATTGAACATCTTCAAGCGTTATTGAATCGAATGGTGGCATTCTGCGCGATATATGGACTCAAACTCAACGCAAGAAAATCAAAGTTTATGGTTATTAGTAAACAGGCAGCCGTAAATAATAATAACTATAACGTAACAATCGGTAATGACTCAATTGAACGAGTAAGTAATCTTGTATATCTGGGTACTCATATTAATGAAAGCTGGAACCCTAGTACAGAAATAAAAAGTAGAATTGCCAAAGCAAGAACAAGTTTTATGAAATTTAAGAAAATCCTGTGCAGTCATGATCTAAATTTGGAACTTCGCATAAGAATGGTCCGATGTTATATATTCCCAGTACTACTTTACGGGGTTGAAGCATGGACACTGACAGAATCGCTTTTGAAAAACCTAGAAGCATTTGAAATGTGGGTCTACCGCCGTATTCTGAAGATCAGTTGGGTAGAAAGAGTCACAAACGAAAGGGTTTTGCAACGTTTGAATAAAAGTTGCGAAGTAGTGAACACGGTTAAAAGGCGCAAATTGGAATACTTTGGTCATATAATGCGTCACCCAGAAAAATATGACATACTTCACCTTGTCATGCAAGGTAAAATAATGGGAAAAAGAAGTGTGGGCCGCCGTACAACTTCTTGGCTTAAAAACCTACGCCAATGGTTTGGGAAAACTAGCACTGAACTATTTCGTGCGGCTGTAAATAAGACAATGATTGTTAATATGCTGCACAACATGAGAGCCAACGATCGACAAGCGGTCTCGGCACCTTAAGAAGAAGAAGAACTTATTTTACAAAATACTAAAAGAGATTTCGAAATATATGGATGATATTGACGAGGCTCAGCCTTCCAGATCATCAGCAGAAGCTAAAAAACTAGTGAAAGGAAAGTTGAAGTTGATGTTATGGACCAGAATGTAGCTAGATACCAGGTAGGAATTTGTTCTAAAAAATGATGGTGGTGTCTATTTACATTGATGCTGGACATAATTATGGACATAATGGTCTATTTACATTGATGCTGGACATAACTGGACGTTTAAAGGCATCTAGTAACATCGTATCTTACGAAATATGGTACGAAACCAAAAGATGCAGACAGGCCATCTTCGTCCAAAGTAGTCGTAGATATAGGATATGATAAGATTGATCATCTCGAGACCTATATTCTTGATAAAAGAAGACGTTTTGCAGATGAATGCTGTAGTTCATTATGTGCGTACCATGGGTTGCAAATGCAATGTGTGAGTGTGCATCAAGTGCAACATATATTTTCATCTACAATAACTTGATTATGATTTTTTATTTATCTACAATATTTGTATTTGTTTGTTATTTTGAAATTTATAATCGAAAATATTTTAAATATGTTTGCTCCTATATCTTCTTAGCGTTATAAATATCGCACCCTCAGTGCAAGACTGCAGTAACTCAAAAATTGTTTGAAAATTAAGTAATCATGGAATTCGATTGTAAACATGCATATCTATCCCCTGTAAAACTTTAGTAACTTTCAAATGCTTAACTGGCTAAATATTACAACAACAACAGTTTAACTATTTTCCGTTTTTGAACATAAGTTCCGTGCAAAACTGTTGTAACCCTAATGTAACAGTTACAACAGTTTTGCACGGTACATTGCAATAGCTTCGATAACAAGCAATGAAATTAATATCTATATCTGTAGCGTTTAATTTTAATATACAGCGTGTCTACGAAATCCATTAACGGCAGAGACAATAAACAAAGATTTACGAGACCAATCTATTCATGTAAATTTTATGTCCTTTGTATGACACTATATTTTCCATAAGATGTGTGTGATGTCGTTTGACCATTTACTTGTTAGATTGGATTAAAAACATAAATTAAGACTAATTATTTACGACCAAAAATATTTTTTCTCATGAAAGGAAAAACAGTTATCTTAAAACTTGTGTATTAACAATACTGACAGGTCAAAAATATCTATTCTCAGAAAATTTGCCAAAGAACAGCCAAAAATTGAAATGGCCAAAAAGAAAGATTTGGTATACTTTTATGCCATTCGGGTATGATACCAGAAGCCCACCATAGTTTTTATAAAAATATTTTGGCACAAGATGATGTACGAGACGAGGGCAACAACTAACAGTAATAATAGTAGCGGAAGAAAGTATGCTAAATTGCAGTCACTCGAGCGCTTTGGGGACCGATTGGGTTGTGAAGAGTAGGATCTAAAACCAAAAAAAGTTAAGTAAAGTTTTCCATTTTAGTATGAACTTTCCATTTTTAATTTAATTTTCCATTTCCAACAATCGTTTTTCCTATTATAGTGCCATTTATCCATAATTGGGAAACATGTTTCAAAATAAAATTTACTTATTTTTACGTAAGGAATTCGAATCTCTAATAAAAAATGGAGGCTCCTATTTAAAATTTTATAGTAACCCCCCACCACACCTCCATGGGGGTCGTGTTTGGTGCCATTCGATAGATTTTTGAAACATATTGAATAAGCGTATTTTTCAGTTTTTAGATGTGATGCTCATTTCGCTAAATATCGCGGGATTCGTATTTAAATTTTAAAATTTACCCCCCCCCCTGTCCGTGGGGAGTCGTGTTTGGTATCATTCGACAGATTTATGACAAATATTGAGCACGTACTTTTTAGTTTTTACATCTATCGTTTATTTCGCGAAATATTCGCTTTTTTCTTATGAAAGTTTGTGACTCACCCATTTCCTTTCGCCTCGGCCAAATCGTCAGATTTTTGAAATATAAACTGTTTAGCATGTACTTAACTTACCTTATCTTAATCTGACGATTTCGAGTTTTTCTAAGGATAGATTTTTTTTCGGCCCCACCTCAACGAACTCCCCTGTTTTTATCACTGTAATCTGACACGCTCGAGTTACTGCAAAAATCCCCGCTTGGGCTCCCCTGCCATAAATGTGTCTACACTTTTTACAATTTTGTCCGTGCAAGAGTGTTGTAACTTTGAAATTCTAATATGTGTATCGATTAACAATTTTCTCCGTGTAAAAGTGTTGTAACTTTGAAATTCCTAATTTTTTTTAGCATTAGTATTATTTCATTTAAATTTCTATTTTTGGCTAATGTAACATAGGCTGAAAAGCATGCAAAATCATAATGAAATGTTAATTTTTCTTAAAACTTGTGTCTTATTTCACCGATATTAGCACGAAAATAAACAAAATCGTCTTTGTCTCAAAACTTGCTTATTTTGACTTACTGCAGTCTTGCACTGAGGGTGCGATATGTATGTAACGGCAATTTCCTAAAAAATCAAAAATAATTAAGAAAAAAAAATGTATGTATTTTGTTTTAAAACCTTCTCCTGAATACATCAAAATAAAAAAAATAATATTTTCTAATTAAATTAATTCAGGATCTTATGGGTTAAAATGAATAATATACAGGGTGTCCCGAAAAGATTGGTCATAAATTATACCACAGATTTTGGGGTCAAAAATAGGTTGATTGAACCTCACTTACCTATATACAATAGTACACACAAAAAAACTTACAGCCTTTTCAAATTACAAAATGAAAATCGATTTTTTTTCATATATCGAAAACTCTCAGAGATTTTTTATTGAAAATGGACATGTGGCATTTTTATGGCAGTAACGTCTTAAAAAAAAATATTAAGTAAAATTTGTGCACCCCATAAAAATTTTATGGGGGTTTGGTTCTCTTAAACCCCCCAAACTTTTGCGTACGTTCCAATTAAATTATTATTGTGGCACCATTAGTTAAAAAAAATATTTTTAAAACTTTCCTGCCCCTTAGTACTTTTTCGATAAGCCAGTGTTTATCGAGATATTTTGAATATTTTTCGAATCCACCACATATTTGTACGTATATGGTTAAGTACGATTATAGACACCTGTTAATAATCTGAAAATTTATTTATAATTTACATTTTTAGGTATATCTTGAAAAAGAAGCTACATCTCGATAAAAGGTGAGTTATGAAAAAAAGACTAAGAGGCAAAAGTTTTAAAAACACTGTGTTTAACTAATGGTACCACAATAATAGTTTAATTGGAACGTACACAAACATTTGGAGGTTTTAAAGGAATAAAACCCCCATAAAATTTTTACGTAAATATATTGAAAAAGAAGCAGCATCTCAATAAAAACTGGCTTATCGAAAAAATACTAAGAGGCAAAAAAGTTTTAAAAACGTTGTGTTTTTACCACAGTAGTTGTTACTAATGGTACCACAATAATGAATTAATTGGAACGTACACAAAAGTTTTGGGGGGTTTAAGGGAACAAAATCCCCATAAATTTTTTATGGGGTGGACAAATTTCACTATAATTTTGTTTTAAGATGTTCCTGCCATAAGAATAATATATGTCCATTTTTAATAAAAAATCTCTAATAGTTTTCGATATATTGAAAAAAACCGATTTTCATTTTGTAACTTCAAAGGGCTGTAACTTTTTTTATGAGCACATTTCGACGCTGCCAAGGCAAAACGGCATAAACGCCAAAATGACCAGTTTTGAGGTAGATGCACGAAAAAATAGGATTTTAATTTCCGCACCAGACAGTCACCGCGGCATAACCGAAAACAAAGTGAAATAGGTGTAATATTGGTTTAAAGTTTTTATAAACGCCAGTCTAGTCACGCACGTGAAGGTCGACGTGAACACCGATTGACACAACCGCCAGTGCCCATAAGATTATCATTGTGTACAGTTCGGTCCAGTAATAATAGTAAAGGTATGTATTTTTACAATTTTTATGGATAAGTAACATGATATTACTTACCTCTGCAATATTTTCAATTTGTATTGATTTTTGAAGCGTAAACACCCTGAATTTCTTTAAAAACTATGAGGCGTTTATGCCAAAACCAAATATTTACATCGTGGTTGACACAAGCGCCATTCCTCAATGGTATTCTTATGCAGGTTTCTTTTTTAAAAATTGCGCAAATAAAAAGTTTATTTTAAAATGTTTTATTATAACTTTGTACTAGTGTGATGAACAATTCTTTTTGTACTGCAGCATATAGTTCAAATCAATTTTATATAGCTAAAAATGGCGATCGATTTTTGGCGTTTATGCCATAATATTTTAGCAGAAGTAAAAAATAATGGTCTTACTAAATGAAAATAAATCATATACCAACGTAGCACAAAATGATATACAGACTGGCAATAATTCCCCTATATTCCCCTTAGAGGTTTATGACATTTATAATGCCAACATTGCAGAAGCTTTTAGCAATGCCATTATCATCTTTGAGGAACCACCAGACGTTGCAGCAGAAGAATAAATATTTAGTCACGATCTCACATCATGTTTCAACTTAGCAACAGAATTATTAAACCAGAGTATCATGCAGAATATTTATCTCTAAAAATGAACAACATAGTTCCAGATCAACTGGATGAAACAGATGTAGAAGATGAAATGGAGAGAATTTTTTTTTAAATTGCTTAAAAGTTAAAGTTGTTAAATATTTTTCTGTTATTTTTCTGTTTTTTTTTACTAACTTTTATTTTGAACTATATAAAATAAGTAAATCATGTTATTTTTGTGAATAATTATTTTCTTATTTGTTTTAGAAATTAAAAAATAACTATTTTTATGTACCTCTGATTTTTGTGTTTTCTTAGATTTTAAGTTGTTGTTCTTTGAAAGTGTTTTTTGAGTTTTATTTTTATACCAATTTTTGTATAGCTCTTCTATTTGAGTATTATTTACTTTTAAGTATATCATCCTAGCACCAAAAATATGTTTAAAGAATTTAGAGTTTTGTTTTTAACTTAGAATGTATTTTTGATTAATAAAAAATAAAACCAATCAAAAATCTTCGTAATTTCATAATTTTTCTTGTTGGCATAAACGACAATTTTTAATTTTCGTTTTTTTTTCATTAATGGCATATATCCCTTTTAAACGCCATTTTGGTTAACTTTACAACAATGCGATCGACGCAAACGCCAGAGGTAAGTTTGGCATATTCACCAATGTTATATATTGATTGGACATAAGCGCCATTTTCTAGTTTTTAATTTATTTCACATAGTATTTTCAGCCACATTAATGTTTACAAAATATTAAAATTTGAAAAAAAAATCACCAATTTTTTTGAGTCTGTTTGCAGATAAGCAGAATTGGTAAAAATAAAAATAATCAGTTTTTTGTGTTTCCTGAGAAATCAAGTTAATGTCGTTTATGCCGTTTTGGCTTGACAGCGTCGATTTGTACTAAGGTAAGTTAGGTTCAATCGAACTATTTTTGACCCATAATGTGTGGTATAATTTATGACCAATCTTTTCGGAACACCCTGTTATATTTGGATATGATTAAAAATTAAAAGCAAATGAACAACTACTAATGTACGAGTGTATACAGTATGTCCCTGTAAGTTGGAACCTTATGGAAAACTTTTTTAATATTGATTTTACGAAAAAAAGTTATTCTTCATAAATAGTTCTTCGTGGTCTAAAACCTAAGATGCAGTCATCTGATATCAAGTTTTATCAATAGGATACGAGGAATGTCAAAAATTATGAATTTATCTCATGAGTAAAGTACCTTTAAAATATATTTCACAAGATTGAAAATTGTTATTACGAAAATCTGTTTGGACTTAAAAATAATGTTCCAATATGCAATAACATTCTTCTAATTCTTCTAATTGAAAGAAAAGTTTAATTTTTTCTCAAATTACAGACACCCAACATCATTTTTGTTATTAATAATAACTCCGATATTATAAGTCTTACCAAAAAAAGTTATTCATTATAAAAAGTTTTGTATGATCTGGAAACTAAAATACAAAAATAATTTATCAAATTGTATCAATTTTATACGAGGTTTGTCAAAAAATATGAATATCGATCAAGAGTGAAGTACCTTTATAGTTCACAATATTTCAATTTAAAAGATGTAATTGTATACTGATACATGTTTTTTAATTCTGAACAACATTTTATAATAAAATTTTTCAATATTCTGCAAAATAAAGGTACCTACTTTACTCTTGAGCGAAATTAATTTTTTAACATACCCCGTATAAAATTTATAAAATGTGAAATATTATCATTCACGCTTATTTTGTAGAACGTGCAAAACTTTTTATAAAGAATAACTTTTTTTGGTAAAATTAATAATTTCGGAGTAATCATACTTAAATAAAAATGATGTTTTGTATCTTCAAAAAATTTTTTTTAATTAGAAGAATGTAGTAGCGCATTAGAACATAATTTTTAATTCCAAACAAATTTCGATAATAAAAATTTTCAGTATTGTGGAATATAAAGGTGCTTTACTCTTGAGACAAAATCATATTTTTTGACATACGCGAGGTATGTCAACAAATGTATGAATACGATTAATAAAATTTGATATCTGATGATTGTATCTTAGTCTTTATATAAACGTATAAATCTTTATTTATACGTCCATGACTGAAACAGTATAGATATTTACTCAATAATAATTAAAAATTTCGCTTACAAATCCTACACCAATACAGTTAATTTATGGACCGTAATAGTATAGAATATGTAACTAATATTCTGCATATAAAACCTACTCGAATTCAGTAGCCCCCATGACTGAATTAGTATATCTTTTGTAAATTCGCGATCAGGTTGCGTTAGGCCTGGTGAGTGGCGACCTCTCAACATGATCACAAATTATTCGAAGAGTCTCCCTGGCCGTGTGACAGGTTGCCTCGTCCTGCTGAAACCATTGTTGAGTTTAAGCTGGGATGGTTTTCGAGACCTTTTCCGTATGAACGAAAATAGCACCCCACGTTCAAAAAGCTCCTAACATTAACCCGACATTCACATACGTTACAGCGATGTTCGGAAACCACTCAGTACGTTTCGGCACATGACACATACAAATTTGAGACATACTCATTTCAGTACTGTATATTTTGCAAAAACATTAAATAGTAATCTAAATTTAATCCGGAGTAAGGCCTATTTCATACTTTACGACTTCGGTCGTCACGACAAACGGTCGTAACGACAGTTTGTCGTACATTCCCTTAGTCCAATACAGCAATGTACGGAGCCTTTCACACAGGACGACCGCGACTAACTGTCGTGCCGTTGCTCTTCGTCTGTCGTCCAATGTCACTGCAATGGACGACGGTCGTGTCGTGCCGTGCTATCAGTGAACCACGGGCATAAATAGGTGCTTCCATACTTAACGACAGTTAGTCGTGTTGTACCAGTGAATCCAGTGGCACGTACCTACATAATGGCAGACAATATAAAGGGGGAATTTTTACCTACATAGATACAATAGATAGGTAAGCATCTGGTTGGTATTATCTTATTGTGAGGACAAAAATTTCAGCATTAACAATGTTTATGACTTTTTCAAAGTGCCGAGGAATAGACCCTATTAAAAAATGCATTATTATCAATGTACCCTATTATAAAAATTAAATCGTAAATATTTCATCCGGAATATCTAAAATTTCTTGTTAATATTTTAAAGATCCTTTTATAGCACAGTTTAGTATCCAGTGACATAAACGTAGATATATATTCGTGTTGTATTAATGATGATTTAAATATATATAGATATTAATATAATCGGTATATTAAATAATCTAAAATCAGTTTTTAAGACGGATCTTTTAAATATTGAAAGATGAAAATTGAGCCCTATAACAATAATTATTGTTCACTAATTGAATTGTATTTATTAACAAAATAGGTATATATTTTTTATGCAACATATTGCTAATGAACTGGGACAACAAAAATGGAACAACAATCCTTAAAGCAAGCATTTAATTTAATAAGCTGGGATTACCAAAAGTGATAAGGGCGAACAAAAACAAAATTTATGTAATTTAATGTTTTGTATTTTGATAACCTGTATTTGTTTTTTTTTTTGTAAGCATTTATTAACAATCAGAATTACATATTCTATAAGCTAATTTGATAATAAGTACAATAACATATATCAATGTATTATTGTATACTAAAATGGCGTTATGAGGTACATCACCCAGCGGTTTCACCTCAGTTTCAGCGAAGATCTATGGGCCATAATCTTCGCAATCTTCTGTTGTTTAGAGGCTGTAGTAATGGTAATATTATTTGGTTGGGGTGGTCTTCCAATTTCTCGTGATGTCTGTTGGCTCTTTCTTGAATTACTGTGCTGACTAACGGGATGTTTAGGTCTGTATGAAGGATTTGGTTGGGAATGTACCACGGGGCATTTGCGATGGTGCGTAGAATTTTTGATTGAGTTCTTTGGATAATTTTTGTGTTTGATTTGCTGGCACAACTCCATAGTTCTATACCGTACGTCCATATAGGTTTGATGACTGTTTGTTCTCAATTGAGAGTCGAGATTTTCTACCTATAAGCCAATTAATTTCTTTCACTCACAACTCAATTTGTTTCTTCTTCTTTAAAATGTGTTGTTTCCAGTTTAATTTAGAATCAAGATGAAGCCCCAGGTATTTGACGATGTTCTGTTGTGGTATGTTGACTTGATTAAGGCTAATATTTGGGCATTCGTCTTTCCTTAGTGTGAAAGTTATATGTGTTGACTTAGTTTCGTTAGCTTTTATCTTCCATTTCTTAACCACTGTCCAATTTGGTCTAGGTGTTCTTGAAGTTTTAATACTGCAGCTCTTGGATCCTCTTCAGTTGCAAATATTGCTGTGTCATCAGCGAAAGTTCCAATGGTGGTTTGTGGAGAGGTTGGTAAATCGGATGTGTACAGTACATAAAGAAGCGGACCCAATATACTACCTTGTGGGACTTCTGATTGAATTTTGTTACGGTTTGATAGTTCATCCTCCACTTTAGTTTCAAATTCTCTGTGATTTAGATAAGATTTTAATAAGTCAAAGTATTTGTTGATTTTATAAAGTAATCCTGGGTGCCATACCTTATCAAATGCTTGGCTGATGTCCAGAAAGGCTGCTGTACAATACTGTTTATTGGCCAAAGCTCTATTAATTACATTTGATATGCGATGGCATTGTTGCACTGTAGAATGACCTTGCCGGAATCCAAATTGGTGTTCTGGGATCCAGTTTTGGAATTCTAGATCGCTCATAATTCTTTTAAGTAACAGCTTTTCAAGAAGTTTTGACATTATTGGCAGTAGACTTATTGGGCGGTATGATGAAATATCCGTTAAAGCTTTACCAGGTTTCGGTATCATAATTACTTGGGCAATTTTTAGTGATATAGGCCAATAATTAAGTCTTAAGATTGCATTTAATATGTACAATAACTTCATTATACCTTTTTTAGGAAGTTGTTTTAGCATTGTTGCTGTCATGAGATCAGTGCCTGGTGCCTTCTTTTCATTCAAATGATTAATTTCATCTTTGATCTCCTTCGGTGTAATTAAAGTTAGTCGCTCTCGTTGATTAATTGGTAAGGCTAGTTCCTGCTCTACTTCTTGTACTTGGTCATTGTCGTGTGGCTTGAAGACTTCAGTTAGATGTTCAGCAAATAAATCAGCTTTTTCTTTGTTGCTTTTTGCCCATGGTCCTGGTGGTAATGATTTTTTCCGAATTGAAGGTGAAGTATTTATTGGTTTATTTTTGTTTTTGATTGGTTTCAAGATAGAGTTATCTTGACGCGAAAGGTTTGATACATAGTTTTCAAATGAGTTGTTTCTCATCTGTTCTAGAGCTGTTTTTAAGTTTCTTGTTTTGTTATTATAAATTGTCCTGTCGTCTGGTCTGTGAGTTCTTTGCCAAATTGATCTAGCTTTTCGTTTTTCTGCTACTAGTCTTTTTATTTCAAGAGGAATGTTGGTTGAAATTTTTTTTGTCCAGGTTGAGGGGTAGACTGTTTGGCAGCATTTTGAAGTAAGTTGATTAGATTATTAGTTTCTGTTTCTATTTGTTCGGGAGTTTGCAATCTCACTAGTAGATTTACTTCCTGTTCTATGATTAGCCGGTATGTGTCCCAGTTTGTTTTGAAGTTATGCAGTCGAGGTGTTGGTTTTTTGATTATCACCGCTGTGCTAATTGTGGCAATTATGGGACTATGATCTGATGATAAATCAAAACTTGGTACTACATCTGTATATGATTGAGATATTCCATTTGTAATAAAGAAATCCAATAGGTCTGGTGTTTTATTTGGATCGGTTGGCCAATATGTCGGTGAGCCCGTCGATAGGAATGAGTAGCTTTTATCCTGGATAACTTTTGCTAGCTCTCTGCCTTTGGTGGTTGTTAGGCGTGAACCCCATAGCGTATGTTTACAGTTGTAATCTCCACCTGCTATAAATTTTGGCCCTAGAGTTTCGAAAAAGGGTAGAAGGTCTTCTTTTTTAAGTCTATGCCTGGGCGGACAATAAGTTGCTGTGACAGTTATATCATATGGAAGAGTTTGTATTTTTATCGATGTTGCTTGAATGTGATTTGTTTCGTATTTTAGCATTTCATAATGTTTTATAGTTTCTCTTATCAATATGGCTGAACCTCCGTGGGCTGTACCATCTGGGTGATTTGTGTAATATAATTTATACTTAGGTATCTTGAAGTAGGTTCTGTCTGTAAAATGGGTTTCACTTACTAGTAGTATGTCAATGAAATTTTGTTCCAGAAATAGTTTTATATCTTCTTTATGATTAGGAAGACCATTGGCATTCCATTGGGCAATTCTTATGAACTTAGACATTGTTAGTGATAACTTGTATGAAGAAAAATTTGGAAATACACTGCAAAAAAGGCTGAGGGAAATAAATTACATGGGGGAACAATTAAGAGAGATTTCAAGAGAAGAACTGGTAGAAGCGATACGAAAATTAAAGGTAGGTAAAGCTCCAGGGGAGGATGAAATTGCACCAGAAATGGACAAATACTTAAGAGAGAAAAGGGAAGACTGGCTGTGGACAATATGCAAAGATACATGGAAGGAGAAAAGGATCCCAAAAGATTGGGAAAGCAATTTAATACTACTAATATATAAGAAGGGCACGGAAACTCTTTGCCACTGACATGCGGAAATAATTAAAAAATTTATTTTGGTCATTTCTTAAATCTCCAAAAAGTGTATGATATAAACCTACTTCTTCTCTTCTTACATTGATTGGATGCACCCAATGTAGGCGATTACGTCTCTGTCTTTTTTTTTACGGCGATAAATTAAGCCAAAATTTTTGCCCGATTCATTCTACGCCTTGTGCTCTCTACGACAATAAGATGAATACTGTCGTAAAGTGTGAAAGTCCGATGAGCACGACAAACGGTCGTACGACCGTTTGTCGTGACGACCAATCGTAGAGTACGAAAGAGGCGCAAAAAGTACACATAGTTCTAGTAGTTGGCCGCCTGTAATGCCACCCCAAACGTCCAGCCAGTTTAAACCCACATTAAAAAAATGTCTATCTTTAATACCGTCTGACGTTTCTTCTTCCAACAAATGATTTGTCCATGAACATATTTATACTTACCTAATAAAATATCTATTAGCATTGTGTTTGCTCAGAATATTTAGCAGTGATAGTGTAAGCGGTAGTAGTAAGTGATATTAATTTTTTGAATTTTAAATATAGACGAAGTGAAATTACCTTTTATCTGAATATAGACATCCCTAACATGTGGCTGCTAAGCGAACGCAAAAATTTTCTTTGCGCGTATACAAATAATATTCCGTATTTCTTCTTCTTCTTCTTCTTCTTCTTCTTCTTCGTCTTCTTCTTCTTCTTTTTCTTCTTCTTCTTCTTATTCTTCTTCTTCTTCTTCTTCTTCTTCTTCTGTTTGTGTAGACATGACTCTGTCTGTTTTTTAATGTGCCTCCATTAAGTTGTCTTTCCATCGTTTTCGTGATCTTTCCACTGATCGTCTTCCTATTGGCGAACCGTCTCTCGCCATCCTTATTACTCTATTTGTTGTCATTCGGCTTATTTGGTCGTTCCATTCTACCCTTTTGTTTTTCACCCAGTTATTAATGTTGTCCACCTTGCACCTCTGTCGTATATCTGTGCTTCTAGAATCTACATCTATCCCGTAGTGTCTTACCATCCTCTGTTTTTTACCCAGTTATTAATGTTTTCCACCTTTCATCTCTGTCGAATATCTGCACTTATAGATCTATCCCATAGTGCCTTACCATCGATTTTTCGAAGTGTTTTCATCTCTGCTGTTTCTAGCTTTCGTGTTGTCCTTTCAGTATAGGTCGTGTTTGTGCCGCGTATCTCATTATTGGTCTGATGACTGTTTTGTAAATCCTGCCTTTCACTTATTTTCCGATATTTTTATTTATCCATATATAGCAGCCTGTGGCTCTGTTTGCTTTATTTACCTGATCCTCCACTTCAGTTTCGAGCTTTCTGTAGCTAGATAGTGTGATGCCCAGATATTTAAACTCCATGACTTGTTCTATTATCTAACCTTCCTGCTCTAATTTACACCTTATTAGATTTGCTGTTGTTTCTTTTTGATTTGTAAAATAATTGTTACGTGTCAGTTCAATGGAAAAATAACCGTAACAGCGTAATACCGTAACAACATAGCAGCAACAATAAATATCTTACAAGACACAACATGTACGAAAAACAATTATCTGACAGTTAAAAGCAGATTTTCAATAAAATAAGTATTAATTTGAAACTAAATATTACATTATTCGTTGAAATATTAGTGCTTAACCCTAGGATGCATACGCAAATTTTTCTACGTTATGGCATAACATGAGTCTCGCAGACTCGCTTTGTAAATAAAGTACTAAAATAGATATTTTCTTTAATTGTTGTCAAATATTTATTTAATAATTCTTTCTTTATAATAATATAAGCATAAACAAATAATAAATACCTGGTAAGGAACTACTCAATACAATTCTTGCATATTAAAACACTGTGTTCTTTGCAAATTGCACACTTACACTTCTGACAAATTTGTGTGCTCATTCTTGCAATGTGTGAAGGGCACTCGGAACATCTCCTTTTCTTTCTATAAGCCAAATCTGTCCCTAAATTTTCTTGAGGAAACTCGATAAAATTACCTATATGTCTTCGGATTGTGTTTGTAAGTTTAGGGTTTCTAGCCCTTCTTTTCATAAATGGTAAAACTAACTCATTTACTAAATCTTTGAGAAAGTATCGTTTTTTATTTGTTTTTCCTGCAGCAAAATTTTTATTTTGATTTGTATAAAGGAGAAACGCGTTAAGAGCTGCTACATCCATAATATTGTACCAAACGACAAGAGGCCAACGTCTAGTTTGACGCTTTACCCTGTAGTTACCGATCATCTGGTCCATTTTATCAACCTCACCTTTTGTTTGGTTGTAAAATTTGATAATTTCGGGCTTCTTTGCTTGACTCTCAATATCTGCAGATTGTTCATGGTGCGTTGAACTAAGAAGAATGGCAGCTTTATTTTTCTTTGGCACGTAACTTACCATTAAGTCAAATTATCATTGAATCCAAAAATATAGGAAAAACGCATCTTTCTTTTGAAGCTTCAAATTCGTAGGGGATCTCTTTCTTATTTTTTCGTAATGTCCCAACACAAGTTATTCCCATAGACAGTAAATGCTGTGCTAAAGGGATGCTAGTAAAAAAGTTGTCAATTGTCAAGTTGCGACCAGAATTTTTTATGGAAGCCGTCAAGACCTTACCTTACAACATTTTCCCCTACATTTTGTTGAATATTTTCACCTGGTTTACGACCTAAGTATATCTGCCCATCAACTGCATGTCCTGTTTCACTTTCACAAAGCCAAAAAAATTAATGCCATATTTTGCAAGTTTCGATGGCATGTATTGAATAAAATTACAACGACCTCTAAATGCAAGTAACTGTTCGTCAATGGTTACATCCAATTCTGGTACCATAACTGTTCGGCACTGTTTCACAAACAACTCCCATACATACCGGACATAAGTAAATTTGTCAGTTTCCAACCTAGGTGTTCGTCGGTCGTCAAATCGTATAAATCGTCTTATATTTTCAAAACGATTTACTGCCATTGTAGCTTTAGACAGTGGATCTGATGATTTATCTAAGAACAACTCTCTGACAGGCGTATCCCAGTTCTTCTCGACACCAGCCAGTAGCAGCAGGCCAAAAAATGCGTTCATTTTTCACATTTCGTTTTTTACTTTCGGTCCCGCCGTAAAACGATACAGATTGTGAATTTTTGTTCTTCCTTGCAAAGGAGGCGTGGATCTCCATTCAAAATTGTTTCTGCTAATAAATTATGTACTTGCTGTTTCAATTGTTGAATTATTTTGATTCAAGTTCATATCATCACTACTCCAAGAATTTTCGGAATACTCGTCTGAACTATCTTTGTATACTGCAGGCTGCTCGTATTCTTGATCAGCTTCCGATATTTCACTTTCACTAGTTATGGAATCGTTGTCATCCTCCTCATACCACGTACGTAAGATTTCCTCATAACTATTATCGTTGGGGTGAACGGATCTTTTTCTATTCGAGGATGCCATAATGCTGGCCTGAAAATATAGAGTATTATACTTGAAAGCCAACTTTTTGCATTTGAAAATACAATTTTTGTATACTACTTCTGTTTTGATAATCTGTAAAAACAAAAACACAGAAGTCTGTCGCGAAAGAGCACTCGTTATATAAAATGATTTTTCTAAGAAGTGAGCCCAAAAATTATTTATCAATATTTATTATCAATTTTCTACTACCTCACTTATAAAAATAAATTTTACTTTTTTATAAAAATGCAATTGTGGATGAAACTATTGACTAAGTAATAAACTGATCCAAAATTAGTGTACTTGCTTGAATAATGATGCGAATAACACAAATATAAACTATGAAAGCAGGCAACGTACTAACTAACGCTAATACCTTGACACTTCAAAACGTGACTAAATTCCTTTTTCTTAGCTTTACAGTTTAGGCAATAGATAAATATGCGTAATGGAATTGTACCGAAGGATCGCGGTGATTCACGGCAAACCTTTGACCACTAATTCGAAAAGAGTCTCCCGGACTCATGGTATGCATTATGGGGGTATGAATGGAAATTATTTTTTTTTTTTTAGTTTTTTTCTGCATACTATTTAAATTTTCATACACTAACAAACAGTCATACATGTCAAAAACGAATTCCTAAATCGGCAATGGTTGGTATGGATTTAATCACATTTTACGAGGATGTAAATGTACACTCGAGTCTCTTAGACTCATGTTATGCATCCTAGGGTTAAAGCACAAGTACCAATATGACGTACATAAATAATTATACCTCATAATGTGATGTCAAAATCGAAGTATCATCACAAGTTTTGATTCAATTTCATCATCATTCACGTAACGTCTCCTTTAAAAAAATGTAAAATTATATTTCCTGTCTGAAGCTGAAGTTATATTTCTGGGTGAATTTTGATCAGAATTTATCAGAATAAAATCGCCAAAAAAATTTTTACAACTTTATAAGAAAATGTTGGTGTGAAATAATATTATTATTCTATAGCAACATTTTCCCAAGGGTATAGATGCAAAATGTCGCTCCGGTGTCTTTTAAATGCATTAAATTTTTTTCGAATCCGGAGAAAACTAATAAGTATTTTTGAAAAATTTAAACGCAGAATGAAAACTTCTTAAGAGGATCGGTACGTATTTTTGGCTGCAATGCTATTCAAATGGGGATTCATTTTTTTCAAATCCTGAGAAAACCAATAAGTATTTTTGAAAAATTTAAACGCAGAATGAAAGATTACGTTATTAGCGAGGGCAGAAAGTCCCTGAGAACTTCTATAATGTTTATTTTAATAAGTTACCGGGGTGAAAAAACTAAGAGAAAATTTAGTGTGATTTTTAATTTCAAATATATCATTCAAAATAAACTTTTTATTTATTCTTAGAGACTTTCGACCCTCGGTAATAATTTAGTCTTTCATTCTGCGTTTAAATTTTTCAAAAATATTTATCGGTTTTTTCAGGATTTGAAAAAAATGAGCACAATACCGTGGTAATATTTTCCAAATCTGTCTTTGTCTTACAACGCACTCAACGGAATATAATATTGTCAGCATATATTGTCAGTCAGACACTGACAATCAGTGACAATTTTAAATATTTGACATTGCATCGGGAATATTTTGAGAAATTGATTAAATATTATTGATACAAAGGGTATTTGATAAATAATTGATTTAAGACGTGAACTTAATAAAAAGTTATTTATTGTGTATTATTTGTGGAAGATCCAAGCAGAGAATACATCAGATATATCCTGTGATCCAAGTATTTTGTTGTTAGAGATGTTCAAAATTGTAAGTGTTCCAAAATAACAACATATTATTAAAAAATCACTTTAACACTTTTCCTCTTTTCTCGATTGATTATTAGTTTTTGTTGTACAAATAAATTATTACAATCACTGAAAACATAGTTAGTGAAAAAATTATCACATTTATTAACTGAATTAATAATTTGCAATTATAAAAATAACAGTTATCCAAGAACATTCAAAAGCCATCTCTTTAAATTAATTATGACATTTTCAAGTAAAATGACATTCTAGTAATGTTTACATATCCACACCAGTGTGAATTTTACTACACGTAATTTGTAAAGAGAGAAAAAGTAGGGATACACGTAAAATATTTGCGAATTATGTACCCATAGCCTTAAGTTAAAAGTGTGAAAATAAAGAAAAAATTTAGTGTGATTTTTAATTTCAAATATCTCATTCAAAAGAAATATTTTGATTATTCTAAGGGACTTTCTGCCATCGTGTAATCTTTCATTCTGCGTTTAAATTTTTCAAAAAGATTTTTAAATTTTTTCAGGATTCGAAAAAATTAATGCATTTAAGACATATTGGAGCGACATTTTGCGCCTATGCCCTTAAGTAATATTTAATTAGTCCGGGAGCAGTCGCGCTATTTTCTGCCACGTAAGCGGTCGCGCCGTTAGAAAAAATCTAACAATACGAATTTAAAACAAGTTTTTATTTTATGGTATTTTTGTTTACTTGTTATGTTAAAATGTCTGTTTCTAACAATTATTAAAGCAAATTCGTTCTCATCAAAGCCATAAATTCCACAAAAAAAAAATAAAAAATAAATAAAAAAAATACCTACGCATTTCTACACTCTTCCTTGAGGCACTACCGAGTGGAAAGTGATGTTGCAAAATTTTTCATCAAGTTATCACGGAAAAGAATAAAATGTTAAATTTTTTCTAACGGCGCGACTGCTCCCGGGTTAAATAACCATATTTTGGTCCAACTAACCTTCATTTTTTGAGAAGGTAGTAAAATTTAAAAATCCATGCTAGGAATGACCCCTAGCATGTGTTGAGTTCAGGATAAAAGAGTTGATGTTCCCATGACACCTTGTCTTCCAACTAAAATCCTTCCCCTTCCTCATCTAATGCACTCGAGTCTTTGACGGATGAAACTTCGACAACGGTGTTCTCGCTCTATCTGTAAATGATTAAGAAAATTTAACATATAAAAAAGTGGATTTCAACTAAATGTAACAATGAATGTAAGGTATATAAATATTTAGAAGATTTGTTGGCACGAAAATAAAAAAAAGTGACGGGGGATAAGTGGTACAAAAATTGAAGTGCACGGGGTCGTGTAAATCTTGTGTCGCCTATTCCGTTATCATATGGGGGGTCGTGACCGTACTATGAATAAATTCCAGTAATACTGTCCATCCTATTTCGGTCTTGCTATTTCTAGCGTCTTCTTATTTTTAATAATTTCAGTTTTAATAGTTAGACTATAACATCAAAGGTGTCTTTACTCCTACTAGGAGTACTAGAAGTATTAGATATGTGTGTTACCGGGGAAATAAAATATTCGGAGTGGACCAAAACTATCACAGCGACAGCGGCGATTCTTCTAGTTAGGAGATGCCATGGACATAATTTTGGCCAGAAATGAAGACATTTCGAAGGCGGATTAGCCAACAGTATCCGGCCAATTGCTTAAGATATAAAAGATAAATGGGAAACCGTCACATTATTTTTTACAAATAATTCATTATTACCAGTAAAATTAAAAATATGGCCTCCAGCCCTCGGATAATCTTCAGGGATCAGGGATTGCTAAGAATCCTCAGAAGCTTGTTTTACGCATTTGTTTACATTGTCTCCTTAGAAGTTGTTCCATTGAAACTGATCTTTGCTGTGGTGTTTTGTTTTTTAGGCTGACTGTTAGCATACATGACTGTATGTCTTATTTTTTTTGGGATTCCATTAGATGCTTACAAAGTTCATAAAAGTGGCAATATCTAACAAAACAATAAACAATATGCGTGAATTACTGGTGAAGTTCACTGGCTCATAGTCTCATAGTTCGGAGCAAACATGTTAAATAGCAATTTAAAGATATTTTAAATAATCCGATATTACTGTGGTATCACTAAATGGTGATACATTTGACGAAACATTTTTGGAATATGTGAATTACATTTTATACAATGCGCTGGAATAAGTGTTACCCCCATATTAACTTATGAATTTTTCGCACATAAGGAAAACGCTGAGATGGAGCGATTTTTAAAATAATCAGAGTATATTAGGTATCACCAATGTTTCGAAGTTTACCCGATCCCTCTTCAGGTGACAGTCCTAATTTTGATTTTCTTAAATGGAACAGTACATTCTGTGACACCTCATTTAAAAGCTTATGAAATACTGATTTCAAAAATGTATAAAATTTGCGTTATATCAAGTTGCAAGTTTCGATCAAATGCTTTTTAATTGCATTATTTTTTTTCGAATCCTGCGAAAACTAATGAGTATTTTTGAAAAATTTAAACGCAGAATGAAAGAATACATTATTACCGAAGACCGAAAGTCCTTAGAATAAACAAAAAGTCTCTTTAGAATGATATATTTGAAGTTAAACATCATACTCAATTTTCTTCTCTTTTTACCCCTGTAACTTATTAAAATAAATATTATAGAAGTTTTCAGGGACTTTCAGCCATCGGTAATAATGTAATCTTTTGTTTTGCATTTAAATTTTTCAAAAATACGTATTAGTTTTCTCAGGATTAAATAAAATGAATCGATTTAAAAAGACTTGGACCGAAATTTTGCGCAAGTATTATACATTTTTGTAATCAGCAATCCATAAGCTTTTAATGAGGTTTCACCTGATATACTTTCCCATTTAAGAAAATCAAATATTATGACTGTCACCTGAAGAGGAAACGCGTAAAGTTCGAAACATTCATGCTATAATATACTATGATTATTTTAAAAATCGACCTGTCCGAGCGTCTTGCTCATGTGCTAAAAATAAATAAGTTAATATGGGGGGTAACACTTATTCCAGCGCACTGTATATATTTTTTTATATTTTATATTTCGTGTGTATATGTTTTAGAATTAACCTTTTTCTTCCATGAAGGAGTCTTTTTAAAAGTATTAAATATTTTAGCATTAGTTCATATTTTTTGCAAATTTAATTTTGATTTCATTTTTTTTATTTAAATTTATGTGTCTCGGCAGCAATGACCATTGACACAAACAATATTGGTTATACAATAATTAATTACAATAAGGACTTAAAACTAATTATTATAACAGTTAATTTCTAAATCTTAAATAACATTAGGTAAAAATTACGAAGAAAAAAAATTTGGATATACAATCATTGGATACTATAGAGACGTACAACTAATTATAAAATTGCTTCGGTCTTCTTGGGATACTTCGGACGTTGTTTCGTCATAGTACCAGTTGCATATGAACTAGTAAGTTTACTGGAAAAATTGGGTCCAGACATGGTGATGCTAACAGTGGGGGAACATTGAATTAAATTGTTACTCATGTGGTCAAAAGTAACTTTAATTTGTTTATATTACGCTTTAGATGTCTGGAAATAAGTGATAACCTTGGATACATCACTGCAATACTGGTTGCCTAACCGTTGGCGTCCGTTGGGACGGGATAGCAACAGTGAAAAACTATTGATAGTTTAACACTGAATGGGTTTAAGTTGGAAGATTATTAAGTAAATCATCTCTTACTGACTGACGTTACATCTTGTTCTTGATGATGATTAACATGTAACACAATTGTTATTAGTCACTATTTGAGCGAAAACTAATTTTAATAACTAGTATTTATAGTAATAATTACAAATTTCGGCACCAATTTACAGATCGATACATACACGTTCTGACGTTAGTTTGACAGTTTGGTTTCATTTAAACCTTGCAATACCAAGCTTTTTTACATACCTACGTGCGATACCAAGCGGGGTGTATTTGCACCCCCTTTTTTGTGTTTTTCTCTGTAATTTTTAGACTTTTTTTATGTTAACCCTTACTCAGTGTGAACCGAATAAACAATCACGTGGCGCTTTACAAAATGACGTATACATTACACAGATGCTTGCATAAACGATACTGAGTGGCCACGTATCACGTCTGTACTACTATAGACCACTCATCAGCGGTAAAAAACTGTAAAACCATGGAATCTTGAGGATCAACACCGATTTTAATGAAAATTTGGGTTTAAGCTCTGTTGACAGTCTTCTTCAAAATCGACCCTACGGCGAACTGCGCTTTTCCCTGGGGGTGAAAACAACCCCATCTAGGGGATGAAATGTTTTTAATCAAAATAGCTATGGAAATCGATAGAGTGACCAGTTCTGAGCAAGTTTTGTTCTATAAATTTTTTTTGCAAAATTGACACTTTCCAAGTTATTTACGATTTAAACTATGCATTTTTCATTGAAAAACTCAGGTTTTATAACAGTTTTTCATGAATAACATGAGAAAATTTATTTTTCTAGAAAAAAACATTAAGAACAAAATTGTGGAAAATAAAAAACCAAGAGACTCGCGTCAGAAAGACCTAGGTAAACCCAATAACGACTGAGTTGTTGCTCTTTAAAATATGGCTATTTTCGAAGAGCCTCGAAATGGAGAACCTTCAATCTCAAATAACTCGAATGCGGTACAATTTTTTTAAAAAACTTGAGAAACATATTTTAAAGTTCATTAAAAAATATTTCAAATAAGCTCTGATAAAAGTTTTTGCATAAGATCGGACTAACTTATGACGATAATAAAGTCGCTCTCTGCTTTCTTTCTTTTTGAAATGTAAAAATTAAACCCTCGTCGTTACAATCCTAATCGAAGTGAATAGCTTTTCACTTGAAATTAACTTTATTTAGATATAATTGATACGATCCATGTAATTAGACCGGTTTGGAATGCTTAGTTTGGAAAAAATAGTTGATTGAATCGAAAATAGCATTATTATAATTAAATAAAAAGTGCATTTTTCTTAAATAAACCTAAAAGTGTTCATGATACAAAAACAAACAAAAAATTCAGTAAAAGCAATTCTACATTTAATATTTAAAACTTTTTTCATATTATGAATACAGTAGAACCCTGCAAATCCGAACCCCGCTAATCCGAACGTTCGGCAAATCCGAACCAACGAAAAGTGAAAAAAATTAAAAATTTCAAGACAAAAACTTCAAAACCTGTTTTTTATACAGAGTAAAACTAGAAAATTGAACAATCTAGTATTAATAGGTCATTGACTCGATCCCTTTCTTTTGACGCAAGGAGGTATAGCGAATTGACGCAGCGATATTAAACCATTTACGCATACATATTACATCGACCGGTAACGCAGCAGAGTTCTGATCCACGTAACGTAGAGCCACACCCAGACCTTTAGTGGCATCTAGTGTGACACTCGATATGGCAGATAAACTTCTTCCTCGCTTTCTTCATCTTTATTAGGGTTGCCTTGAGGTTGAACCAAGTCTACAATGTCTTCATCCGTAAGTTCTTATTGCCCATTTTCGTGTGCTTCAATTCATTATTTATTTACACTTTCTTCTTCGTTTACTCATCCTGTTGTACGACTTCTAGGAGGTCATCTTGTAATGGAGAGTGGAAAAATGGAGCTTCTTTAAATTGTAAATCTAGCCAGCGAATAAGCGAGTAAACACAATAATGACACTGGCTCTGCATCAGTGACATCAATCTGAGATGGGTGGAAGATATAAAAAGTGAGACAGGTGCAACGACTCAAAAGCAACGACAACCAAAGCTTTAGATTATTAGTTGGGCTATTTTTCGGATAATCCGAACTGTTCGGAATCCGACCAGGCTGTCCCCCCAATTAGTTCGGATCTGCGGGGTTCTACTGTAATTTTAGATTTATTTATATTAAGAAAAATGCAAATTTCAAAAATGTCATTATCGATTTAATCGACTATTTTTTCTAAACTAAGCACTCCTAACCGGTCAAATTACATGGATCATATCAATTATACCTAAATAAAGTTAATTTCAAGTGGGAAGCTATTCATTTCTATTAGGATTGTAACGACGAGGGTTTAGCTTTTACAATTCAAAAAGAAAAAAGCAGAGAATTACTTTATTTTCATCATAAGTCAGTCAGTTCTTATGCAAAAAACTTTTATGAGAGCTTATTTGAAAGGTTCCTTTAAAAGATGCCTCTTAAGTTTTCCCAAAAAATTGCACCACTTTCCAGTTATTTCAGATTAAAGGTTCTCCATTTCGATGTTCTTCGAAAATAACCATCCTTTAAAGAGCAATAACTCAGTCGGTATTGGTTTTACCTAGGTATTTCAGATGCGAATCTCTTTGTTTTTTATTAGCTACAAATTTGTTTTTATGATTTTTTCTATAAAATTATTTTTTTTAAGTTATTCATGAAAAGCCGTTATAAAACGTGAGTTTTTCAATGAAATATGCATAGTTTCAATCGTAAATAACTTGGAAAGTGTCAATTTTGCAAAAAAAATTTATACAACAAAATTTACTCAGAATTTGTCAATATATAGATTTCCTTAGTTATTTTGATAAAAAAATTCATCCCCTAGATGGGGTTGTTTTCACCCCTAGGGCAAAACCACAGTTCGGCATAGGGTAGATTTTAACAAAGGTTATAATTACTACCTAAATCCAAATTTTCAAGAAAATCGACCTTGGTTCTCAAAATTCCACGAGAAAATGGCTGTTGATTGGACTACTAGGCGGTCGGTGCAACACAAGCTCCGAATAAGAGTAGTGGGGATACGAAAAGTACAATATGTAACGATTTTACGCGTCCGTTAGCAACTTTTAAAAAGTTAGTATACCTAGGATACCAAGCGATAGGATACGTAGGATATCGCACCCACACTCTAAAAACCTAAATAATACGCGCGATAGAAAAAAATGTATGTACAATTTTAGGTAAATTATCACGGTAATAAAGAAATATGCAGGCTATGAAAAAGAAGAACAAAAACAAGAAACAAATGGATTAGATATATTCGAAAAAGCACGTATAATAACGCTTGGTATTATAAGGGTTAATACATATTAATAAACGAGATAATCTTTATTTCTCTATTTATTGTATGTAGGTAACCTTCTCACCTTGACAAAATTATTTGCAAAGTTTTTATACGTTCGTTACCATTTAAATCGAGACATTAGAAAGTATTAATAAAATAATCCTTTTGTTAAGCCGCTCCTGCATTATTTATCTTCTTAACCATCATGAATTTTTAACAGAATATGACGGGCACATTCTATTTCTCACCTAATACATAATCAATGAAATTAGTCCTCACAGGAGATAGTGAAAAGTATCTCTGTCCTTGTCACGTATCAACGACCAATGGACTATTGCAACAAAACTGTATAATACCATTTTTTTTGTAAACTTTTGTTGAAAGTGGAAGCAAAATGTTAACCCAAAGAGATACCGGAAATGTTGGATCCGATATAAAAGGCTCTCTCCCCTATCACCTCTGCAGTTACTTCCTAACTATCTAGTGTATCAAATACCATGAATGCCTTGGTAAGTAATAATCTGACAATTTATATAACAATACTAATAACTATAATAATTATTATAAAATAAAGGATATATTCTTAGAAATTATACATTAACATTTTTGTCCCATTTAAAAATTATTTATACTGATACTTAAAGAATCTCCCGTTATATATATTAAAATTTTTTCGACTTTTTAATTTCCATTGATATATATATTTTTTAATTTGTTTACATCTAGACACAAAATGTATTATCTTTTATGTTTTTTTAATTTAGTTTAATGTCTTGACAACTAATGGACATTAGAATGGTACCATTGATCTGACAATCATATAGTGTAAAGTGTAGTGTGTTTGTGTTGAGTAAAAGTCTTGTTACTTAATAAACTCGACTTCATTGTCTTTATAAAGAGTCGCTACTTGTATACGAACGTCTGCGGTCCCTCCGGTGAGTACCGATACCACAAGAATATAAACTATTTATTTTCATTTCCAATTTTTAATAAATAAAAAATTTCCCATCCAGCTGAGATTCGAACACACGACCTTGGATCCAAAGCTAGACTCTCTTATACTAGACCAGTAAGGATCTGCGAAAAAACGTCTGTTTTTGGATGTGAGAGGTGGCATTCAGATTTTTGCAGATAAAGTTAGGTGACACCTTCAGTAATAATAATTGACTTATGCTCCTTCTCAAATATGCCCGGAACATTAATAAAAAAATTAAAATATTTAAAAATTTCGAAAAACATCGATTTTTTTCAGCTTTCTTTACTTATAACTTTAAAACGATTCGTTTTGGAACAAAGTCGTAGAGAAATAAAATAAAGATAATTGAATTTTGTAAACTGGTAAAAAATGTCTTTAGGTATTATACCTTTTCTGTAATATAGCAATAAATACAAAATCAGGGGGCATAATAAGTCTGTTGTTATTCAATATTTTTTAACCACTTTGGTGGCACTTAGAACCTTAGTAATTCGCTTAGGAAATTCTTTGTAACGTACTTAAATCTTGTACCAAATTTCATTAAAATCGACCTAATAAATTTTGCATAATAAATTTGCAATCTAAATGTTTTTAAAAAAGTTCAAATTTTTTAAAATCTTTGTGAAAAAAAGTAGACCAGTTAGAAGTTGGCTAATTTTTTTACATATATAGAGGTGCTCTACCTATCTAATACACTTTACAGAATTAAAATCGGACTATTTAAGGGGCCCCAGCAATGGGGTAAATTTTTAAATTTATTTACAAATAGCTTTGTTTAATAATAAAAAAATTAATTTTTAGCAGTGCAAATAATTAAAACCGGTATAATTTGACTTAAACTTTCAAATGCTGTCAGCAGAATTGCTATTTTATTTTTTAATCAAGCGTTATTCGCGTTCAAAAATTGCAATTTCTCGATTTTTTGAAAGTTCCACCGCGTTTATCTCGAAAGCTATGCATCCTACGAAAAAACTTGTAAGAACATTTTTTGCTTAGAATTACCCAAGAAATACAAAAAAATGTTTTATTTTTCGAAAAATCGATTTCATGTAATTCCTTAAGTTCTTTGTTTATAACAATCTTATTGACATCCGGATCAACTGTTACCCAAAAAATTCGTGTTCTACGGGTCAAAATACATAAAAACTTGGGTAAGTCCATCTAAATAAAGAAGCCGGTAGCACCCCCTCCTGGCCACAGCACTAATTTGTTTATAAGCCAAAAAATTGTTTTTCTACGAGCGTGCAAAAATGTCTACTTTCGCGCACGCATTTTAGTTTAGAAAGTTTCACTTTTCCGCACGCGTGTTACTTTTCCGCACGCGGTTTTTACTTTTCCGCATGCGTGTTAATTTAGATATGTTAATATGGCGTTAAAATAATTATAATACATGCAATAAACTAATATTTAGATATTATTTACTAATTAATTTAAAATATATCTTATTGTGTTCCTGTTTTAATGAAATTAACGCGACAATTCGATGAAATAATATTATTTTGACACCATATTCGAAAGTCAAATCGGTAGACAATAACAGTCGTTTTGAATCATCGTCATGGAAACCAAGATCGTCGTCATGCTAACTAATTATATTGAAAGTTTGATTTTGACAACCTTGTCAAAGAATTAATTTGTGTATGTATTTTCATATTAATTAAATTAATTGATTAAGATTTGGTAATTTTTTAAAGACTCTTAGAAAAAATATTGTTCCTAACTCTTGCAGAAAGTCTCTTTTCCGCACTCGACTGCTTGCCGAACTCCCGCTTCGCGTCGTTCGGCAAACTGCAGTCGCGTGCGGAAAAGAATGACTTTCTGCACTTGTTAGGAAAATAACTATTATAACTTTAAAACATTGCTGAGGCTGCTTAAATAATCCGATTTCAATTCCGTAAAGTGCATTAGATAGGTTGAGTACTTCTTTATATGTAAAAAAATTGATAAATCTTTGTATGTTCTAGTTTTTGTTGTGCAAGAATTTAAAAAAATTAAATTTTTTAAAAAAACTTTAGATTGCAAGATTATTACGCAAAATCTAGTAAGTCAATTTTAATGAAATTTGGTGTACGGTTTTAGCACATAACAAAAAATGTTTAAGCGAATTAGGAAGGTTCCAAGTGTAACCTAAGTGATGGAAAATCATTGAATATAGACAGGCTTGTTTTGCCCCCTTATTTTATATTTATTGCTATTTTGAAGCAAGGGCGATAAATTAAAAAATTTTGACCAATCGCATCTGATAGGAAATTGAATTATCTTGGTTATATTTCTATAGGACTTTTTTCTAAAATGAATAGTTTTTAAGTTATAAGGAAAGAAATTAGAAAAAAAAAACGAAATTTTTTGAAATTTTTAAATATTTTATTTTTTTTTTATTAATGTTCCGGGCATATTTGAGAAGTAGCATAAATCAATTATTATTAACGAAGTTATCACCTAACTTTATCCGCAAAAATCTGAATGCCACCTCTCACATCCACCTAAAAACAGATCCTTACTCTTCTATACCACTGAGCCACAGAGAGAGTATGTTGAAATTTAAAGTAGATTTTTTGGGATGTTCTACCCATTTGTATTTTGGGGGGCCATGTTTATTAGAAAGTTGCTACTGTACTATTGATTTACATATTATGTAGTTGAAAATATTTCTAAGTAATTATTAATTTATTTGTAATCGATTATTTCAAATATTTGTCACTTGTTTTTCTCACTTTTAAAATATTACTCTTAATATGAATTAGCATTCTGGATTGTGTTTTTTCGATTTACACAAACATTGATACAAATATGGCGGCGAAGGTTGTGTGTTTAATTTTTCTATGATCTCTCCGCTGTTGAGTTTCCTCTCTTGCACGACTATTCAATAATTGACAATAATATATCTATGTTAGGTACTTTTTTCCTATTTAAAATACGGTTTCGGGAGTATTATGTCTCAGCAATTTTAAGATTAAGTTTTTTCAAATTTATGGTTGTCCAGATTATGTCAATAAATCAACAAGAATTCATGGGACTTTTTTGTTGGAAAATTGGATGAATTGCGAATACAAATTTACCGGAAGGTATTAAGGTTAAGGTTTTTCTAAAGAACTTGCGCAAGCTACCAAGCCAGAAAATTCTCTTTTTTGGTTAAGTTTTTGTTATACACTTTTAACGAGACTTTTGTTGGTTCTTCATAACACCTTTTTATTTTAAATAATAGTTCGGTTTAATATTTAAGCTCAATTTATCTTACGACAGGACGTGGACGGTACGTGCTGTAGGGACAATATACGGCGCACGCCCCCGGTGTCGCCCCGTTCCGCTGTACAATAAACTAGCCAATGCTTTTCATATCACACGACACTTCAACATGTGCCGTAAGACAGCCGTGTCGTCCGCGTCTCCGTCGCCGTAAGATAAATTGGGCTTTATCCGTTATTTCGAAGAAATGTTACTTTGAATTATTGCAGAATTGCAACATTCGAAGTTTCTGAGAGGAATTTTATCTGCCCAAATGTGGGAGTTGCGCGGGCTATTAATTCCATCTCTCGCAAATATTTTTTTCTCCGTTAAATAGGGTCATGTACAGTAATCGATCCTTACTAATCTACCTATTTCATTTCCTGTATATAAATTGAGTTGAATGTTTTCATGTGATAATGAACCTGTGATTAAATATTTGTTTTATACTTACTTTCCTGGTAATGATTTTTATATCTACTTCTACTATTGCATTGCATGCATTCTTGTGAATTAAAAATGTGTTCTTTATACCATCAGGACTGAAGATTTAAAAACTCTTTATTTTCTTTTAACCCTTATCCGGGCAACACATTTTACTTACGTGACCGGGCAACTCGGGTCAGTTGGGTCCACCACTGTTCTTTAATATACTATTCATATTTACCCATATATTATGTCTAATATTCATTTTTGATTTTTGATTAAAGTTAAATTTAAATTCACTAGATTAAAAAAGTTGCTACTATAGTACCTATGCGATCTACCTCGAGGGTGCGATCTACCTGAAGGATTTGCACAAAATAATGAAATGCAAAAAAACTTTTGAAGAAAAAATATTTATTTACAAGTAATAAAGATTTGGAGCCAAAGAAGACTTAATTAATAAATAAATAAAATATTTTTTAAATCTAATAGGCCCTTTTATTTGAAAAGAGGGATTGGTATTTACGCATACCCTGGAAAAAGATTACGTTGTTGTTGCCTTTTATTATTGTGTGAAAACCCTTCTGAGGAAAGAGTATAAAAGAGAAAATATGGTAGGGCCATAAAACTGACTCCAAAGTATATCTACATTATGATTGTTGACACTCAGGTGCCCTGCAGTTTGTAGGAGTCCAATAAAGGCATATATCTCTGTAGAGTCGCAATATGTCCAGTTCTCAATCCCCAGGACTTTTTCGGCTTCTTTATTTGTACACTTCACTATTTCGTTCACATTTTTTTCATCCACAAACAAACAAAAGGAATCAACAGGATCATCCACACTTTGACCAAGGGCTAACATTACTTTGTGCACTTTGCTTTTTATCTAGTTCAATCCTTAGTTTCAAAAATTATACACTCTAAAATCTGGGAACTGGTAGCTATACATTCTTCTTCATTATCACTCAATACTATTTGCTGATTATCCTCTTCACTTGCTTCCGAAAGATGATCTTCAATTTCAGAGTCACTTTCAATGCCAACTACTTCAGAAGATTCTTCATCATCGGAATCCCATACATTATTAGCAATATCTTGCAGTTCTGCAGCTGATAATGGTTTTCGGGACATTTTATTCGCACTATCTACTTTCACTGTAATTCAATATAATTTTGCTGGCTTAGTAGTTGTCAACACTAACATCGGTCTCAAACGACTGATAGCAGATGCATTATTTATTTCAAAATATGTATAGGTACCTACCTAAAATACTATTACATTCCAACAATCATTATCAGTTTTTACAATTCATTTGCAATAGATATAACAACTATTGTAAGCATATCTTTGATGTTCACAACAAAGAGATGTTTAAATTGTTTGTTGCACGTTTAGACCTTATTATTGGATTTCCGGAATCATAAAAGTCTTTTACATAATCCACAAAAACATTACCTGAGTACCAGATTAACTTCTGTAACAAAGATTTAGACTTAGGTATAAATAGAAGTAGGGCCCGACAGGCCAGTATTGCCCCTTTACGTGACAAAATTCTTTCGACGCAATAATTTCAAAAATGATAATGAATATTTTGAATAGCTCATGACTATGTTGAAGGAAACACACTTCTAAACAAATTCAGTGATGCATAAAATTCAATAAAAAATTTCTTATCAGTTTGTGATAAAAGAATTGGCGTCTCGGGCTCGCCGGACCCACCTTGCCCGGATAAGGGTTAAATAGTAAAACACTGATTCAAAAATTTAATGGTTTGGAAACGAACTTTGATATTTTCTATTTTTTTACGTCACAAAATCCATAAATCCAAATAATGTCCGCATATTCTACCATTCTAGGACCCTTATCCCTTGCCATACTGCTCCCCCATTGCCAATTAGACACCAGCGTATTCCAGTCTAAGCCACAGATCCATTTTAGAATTTTAAACTACTGCATCAGCCTGTTTATTTTTCTGTATACCGGTCCAGGGATTCGAACTCACTTCCGCTAGACCATTTCGGCAATGAAGAAAAATGAGGTCAAACATCTGCCCCGCTTGGCTATCTGATCGACATTAAACATATCGGATGTTAAAAATTCTACTTGGAGAATTGTACAATAAATCTTGCTCATAAATCATTACGGCTAGTACTACAGCCATAAAGTAGACTACTGACCTTTCCAGGTCTTCTTCGTCGTTTAGTAATATCTACTGACAATAGTTGCTAGTATATTGCAACAATATTTGTAGCAACCTCATCAACATTATCCTCTCATCTAAAATTTTTCCTACATTTACATCTAATTCTGATCGAACTCGAAACTAATATCTTAGGGCCTGTAGGACCCTGATTGGGCTCATTGAGAACCATTTGGGATATCGGGACAGAGTTCATAACCAAGACCGCTTCTCCCTTTTATATTTTATAATTATGAGAGGTTACAAAAGTAACTTTTTTCTCAATCTTTTCCTGAGCCATCATTTTTTGCTTCCCACGGGTTGCTTCGAAATTCTGTTAAGGTGTGCATGTATGTATATGACATAAATTGCTATAAATGCATTGGACGTTACTATATTAGTGTTGCAGTTTTAATACCGAGGATTTTTTTAATACAAACCGAAATCACCGGACAGGGGACATCTCATTTGAAAGGTCCCCTAATTGGCTTTGCAACGATGAAATTATTGGGATATTTATTTCTGAAAGGTTAAAAAAAAAACTCTTGGTTTATTACTACAATAATTAAGTTATAATAAATGTCTAGTAATATACAATGAAATTATAAGAAACAATAAAATTGACGACCACCGGCAATGATGCAATTGGAAACAGAGGCAGTAAATTTTTTCCTAACGTAATTTAGTTTAGTGAATGAGTATTTATTGTAGGTAATTAAATTTTACATAATTTTGGTCCACTCTGTAAAAGTAAAAATTAGAATAATACATCGTGGCAAAGCCGATTGGGAAACTTTTCAAATGAGATATACCGTGAACTCTGTTTTAATTTAAAAAATAGTCGATTACGTCATTACGCCAACATTGATGACGTAACGTCCAACACTTGTATAATAATTTAAGGCTATTTAATCCTTATCCGGGCAACACATTTTACTTACGTAACCGGGCAACTCGGGTCCGTTGGGCCCACCACTGTTCTTGAATGTACTATTCATATTGACCCATATATTTCTAATATTCTTTTTTTGATTTTTTATTAAAGTTAAATTTAAATTGTCTAGATTAAGTATGCTACTATAGTATGCGGTCTACCTCGAGGGTGCGATCTACCTGAAAGATTTGCAAAAAATAATGAAATGCAAGAAAAATTTGGAGAAAAAATATTTATCCACAAGTAATAAATATTAGGAAGGTTAGGTTTTTTCCTGATAAACAGTACTTCTAAAAGTTTTGGTTGACTTGATTCCACACATCGCGTATTGCTGCTAATTTGTCGTTCCTTCTTCGTTCAGACCTCGTGTCCTTTTCATCAAATCGAACAAATCTTAGAAAATTCTGAATCGTTTTAACCCCATGGTAGCTTTAAATATAGTAGGTCCATAAAATTTACTCCAAAGTATATCTACATTATGGATGTTGGCACTCAGGTGCCCTGCAGTTAGTAGTAGTCCAATAAAGCTCTGTAGGGTCGCAATATTTCCAGTTCTCTATCCCCAGGACTTTTCGGCTTCTTTATTTGTACACTTTATTATTTCATTCACAATTTTTTGGTCCACAAACAAACAAAAGGAATCAACAGGATGATCTACACTTTGACCACGGGCTAACCTTACTATGTGCACATTGCTTTTTATTATGTCGCAGGATCGCATACGTCCTGTCGGTTGTGGTTGACCCTTCCAGTTAATTCAATCCTTAGTTTCAAAAAATACATACTCTAAAATCTGGGAACTTGTAGCTACACATTCTTCTTCATCATCACTCAATACTACTTGCTAATCATCCTCTTCACTTGCTTTCGAAAGACGATCTTCAATTTCAGAGTCACTTTCAATTCCACCTGCTACAGGAGATCTTTCATCACCGGAATCCCATACATTATTAGCAATATCTTGCAGTTCTGCAGCTGATACTGGTTTTTTGGGACATTTTATTCGCACTGTCTACTTTCACTGTAATTCAATATAATTTTAGGAGCTTAGTTCTCGACATTAACATCGATATCCAACGACTGATAGCAAATGCATTATTTATTTCAAAATATGTATAAGTACCTACCTAACAATATTATTGCATTCCAACAGTGATTATCAAATTTTAAAATTCATTTAGAATAGATATAACACCTATTGTAATCATCTCTTTGATGTTCACATCAAAGAGATTTTACATTGTTTGTTACACGTTTAGACTTTATTATTGGATTTCCGGAATCATAAAAGTCGTTTATGTGATCCACAAAAACATTACCTAACTGCCAGATTAACTTCTGTAATAAAGATTAAGACTTTAGCTATAAATACAAATAGGGTCCGACGGGCCCGTGTTGCCCCTTTACGTGACAAAATTCTTTCGACGCAATAATTTCAAAAATTATAATGAATATTTTGAATAGCTCATGACTATGTTAAAGGAAGCATACTTCTAAACAAATTCAGTGATGCATAAAATTCAATAAAATTTTTCTTATCAGTTTATGATAAAATAATTGGCGTCTAGGGCCCGTTGGCCCACCTTGTCCGGATAAGGGTTAAAATGAAAATTGACGTGCTTGAAGATATTGAACCGTTTGTTAATGAAATAATAAATTTATTTTATAGTTTTGCATACTCAACTAAGTGCATAATTTTGGTAGGCCTGTAGAAATAAATATGCGAATTATCCATCGCTGAAAAGCAGATCAGGAGACCTATTAAATGAGGTGACCCGTGGCCTCTGTTTGCTTTTGCTGTACCATACTCTACCATACAATACTGTATGTTTATGCTAATCTCAAATCGGCAAGATAGTTTTGTGGTACCCTTCTATCAAAGTAATACTCAAGTAATACCTACCATATACATTCCAGTAATTCAATATTTTTTACCTGGTATATTATTTTTACACAAGCAATTTGCAATAAAGGCAACACTTCTTCCATATTACAATATTTGATCTTCATGTGCCCAAACTGATTAGATATTCCGCGATTTGCTTTAGCTACGTACAATGATTTAACTCATTAGTAAACTTAGTGCGACAAAGTAATAGATAAAAAGTTATTTGATTTTGCGATACACAATTTAATTAAATATTTTTGCAAAATCACCATAGTCAACAATAACTTGTATTATATTTTTTGCGAATATATCGAAAGTCCAGTCTCTGATAAATGTGAAATTAATTTTTAATACATCAACATTAGCATTCACTTTGGTTTTATAATTCTGGTAATTATATGCAAGTTTTTATAAGTTCGTTTTTTGTTGCCGTGAAAGTGTATTTCTGCACTTGATACGTTTAAGTTCATGGACCTAATAGATAGATTAGCCAATTTTTTATACTGAAACGTATGTGTAGGTTTGTAACAGGTTCCGTTAATTAAAGTATTATAAGGATGCGTTCGAGAAAAAACTTTATTAATATTTAGAAATTCTCCGTGTAAACTTTTTTAAAATTAAATTTGAAAACATTTTTTTCACCTACAGTCGGAAAAATGAAAGAATACCCATGAACGAACATATAAAACACGCTGTATTTTCCTGTCACTATGTCACAAAGAAAATTGTCCAGTGCAAGTACATGTAACAATAATTATTACATGTACTTGCGCTGGCCAATTTTTTGTGTGACACGGTGACAGGAAAATACAGCATGTTTTATATGTTCGTTCATGGGTATTCTTTCATTTTTCCTACTGTACCTCTATCCAAAGTATACATGTTATTTTGATTTAACATTGTTCACATTAATAATTTGACTTATATTTGACAGTTGACAGTTATATTGTACCTACTTGTTAGTTTTAGTTCTCTAATAAATTTTGTTAGGTGGTTACATAAATAAATTATTTAAAAATGAAAAAATGACTTGTTATTTGGGGGAGGTGGAAAAATCATATTTATATCATGGGAGTAAAGTGCCTTTTCTTCCCTTGAATGATTACTAAACTTCATTCTCGGGAGGAAAAGTAGCACTTTGCTCCCTTGTTATACAAATAGCTATTTTTATTTAACTTAATGCCTCGACAACAAAATAATGGTCATTGGCCTGAGAGGGGGGTAATTTGAAAATATTAAAACTATTATTTTTTTTTGCTTTATTAAAAATTCTATACCTTACAGTTAATAAAATATTTTTGTATGCTTTAGCAAATTCTATCAATAGTATGGTGTAATATTTTTGTTTCTCCAGAAAAGTCTATTTTTTATAAAATACGTCTATGTGGCTCTTCAGAATTAAGAGCTAAATGTATTAGAATTAACTTAAATATATTTTCAAACCAACGTCAATATTGTAATATCTTGAATTCCTTTAAATTTTTATGTGGTAATTAAAGAACTCTAACGTGTTTTCGTGAGTTTTTGTTTCGTAAGTTTGTAGACTTCTGCATGTATTTCTCGATGTATTTAAAAAATTCTACAAAGAGAGATGTTTTAAATGCGTATTTAAATTCGTATTGTTGTATTCAATCTAAAGCGCTACCGATTACGTAACAGAAACGAGCGCGTCTCTTCCCGAGCTAAGTGCTCCAGGGTTCTCATGACGTATTCGTGTTCAGCAACCCCCAAAACCACCGAGTAATCTGTTCGAATCAATTCAGTGCCGAAAACCCTTAGAAATAATCCTTAGCACTACTATAGGTTGTGCGGGGATTCGAGACCTCAAAATGCCCCAGGTAACTAAATCTGGCACTTACATAATATAGTGATTTAACATGTTTTCATATGCCCCGGTCTAAATTTTGTAACATTTTTATCAATTTCAGGATGTTATATGAACAGTATTTACTTAAGGGGAAAACAATAAACTGATTATTCATATATATGGAACAATTTTATACGTTTAAATTGTATTACATTTATATGAAAGTTTTTTCCTATTTGGGCACGGTTATAAAGAAACATTACAGCACAAAAATGTTTGTACAGTAAATTAATGATAACCATCACTTAGCTAAGAAATAAAAAAAAATAAAACGAAAGAGCTTACATTTCATTTCCTGCTCTACTTCCTAGTTGTCACAAGTTTTTTTGAGAGTGTAATTATATAATTAAAAAATATGCTTAATATTAATAATTGTGTAACTGTTGTTACATAATATTGATAAATTGAAGATTTGAATTCATTCAACCGCGAACGTACCTAGAATTACACATTGAATCATGACCAGTTTTGTGAAAATGGAATATATAATATACAGGGTGTCCTGAAAAAATTGGTCATAAATTATACCACAGATTTTGGGGTCAAAAATAGGTTGATTAAACCTCACTTACCTATATACAATAGTGCACACACAAAAAGTTACAGCCGTTTGAAGTTACAAAATGAAAATCAATTTTTTTTCATATATCGAAAACTATTAGAGATTTTTCATTTAAAATGGACATGTGGCATTCTTATGGCAGCAGCATCTTAAATAAAAATTAAAGTAAAATTTGTGTACCCCATAAAAATTTTATGGGGGTTTTGTTCTTTAATCCCCCCCAAACTTTTGTGTACGTTCCAATTTAATTATTATTGTGGCACCATTAGTTAAAACACTGTTTTAAAACTTTTTTGCCTCTTAGGTCTTTTTCGATAAGCCGGTGTTTATCGAGATATTTTGAATAATTTTCGAATCCACCACATATTTGTATATGGTTAAGTACGATTATAGAGACCTGTTAATAATCTGAAAATGTATTTATAATTTACATTTTTAGGTATATTTTGAAAAAGAAGCCACATCTCGATAAAAGGTGACTTATCAAAAAAAGACTAAGAGGAAAAAAAGTTTTAAAAGCACTGTGTTTAACTAATGGTACTACAATAATAGTTTAATTGGAACGTACACAAACATTTGGGGGGTTTAAAGGAACAAAACTCCCATAAAAAGTTTATGTAAATATATTAAAAAGAAGCCGCATCTCGATAAAAACTCGCTTATCGAAAAAATAGTAGGAGGCAAAAAAGTTTTAAAAACGTTATGTTTAACTAATGTTACCACAATAATGAATTAATTGGAACGTACACAAAAGTTTGGAGAGGTTTAAGGGATCAAAACCCCGATAAAATTTTTATGGGGTAAACAAATCTCACTATAATTTTGTTTTAAGATCATCCTGCCATAAGAATGACACATGTCCATTTTCAATAAAATATCTTTAATAGTTTTTGATATATTGAAAAAAATCGATTTTCATTTTGTAATTTCAAAGGGCTATATCTTTTCTTATGAGCAAATTTGTACTTAGGTAAGTTAGGTTCAATCGAACTATTTTTGACCCTAGAATGTGTGGTATAATTAATGACCAATCTTTTCGGGACACCCATATTCCATTACACCGTGTTTACTTAAGTTGGACACAAATGGAAATTTTTTATTACTAATTTTACGAAAAAAGTTATTATTGATAAAAAGTTCTGCATGGTCTAATCTAAAAGCCAAGATTCAAACCATCATAATATATCAAATTTTATTAACGCGCGATCATTGACCCTGTTAGAAAAAATCTAAAAAATTCTAGTTTTCGGTATAATTTTTTTCGGAAAACTGCAATAGCGCATTTTTATGAATGCTTTCTCCACCACATGCTAATTTAAGTGCACTTGTTTCAGTCTGAGTGTCTGTGGGAGGCTGAAAGGAACCAGCTTTATGGATATTTTAGACTTGATTTATTGTTTTTTATTTAAAATTTTATTATTTGTAAGCTCAATTTAGTCAGTTTGGAGTGAAGTAATTAGTTTTGTTTATTAAATATATGCGTATTATATTTCTTAATTTTTGGGTTTAATTTACAATGAACAATGTGTTAGATAAAATCTAACACGTCGGTGATCTTGTTACACATGGGAACGTCACTGATCGCGGGTTAATATTATACAAGGTATGTCAAAAAAATTAATTTTGCTTAAGAGTAAAGTACTTTTATATTTGACAATATCAAAAATTCTTAACATTAAAAGGTAGTTTGGAATTAAAAACGATGTTCTAATATGCAATTACATCCTTGTAGTTAATAAAAAAATTAAAGTTTCTCTCAAAATACGGGTATAGTCGGTTCGCTAAATTTAGACACAACTGGCTAGTGACTTTAGCAAAATTTTAGAAGCCTTGGAGGTGTTACCAGGGAAATGGACCAATAAGTTTTCAATTTAAAATCTTTTAGTAATATTTTTAATATTTTTCAATATTATTAATGTTGCTATTAAGATTGAAAACTTTACCTTTCAATTGCCAGATGACGCTAGTCACCTAATCCATACACGTCAATTGCAATGTGGGGATAAACTTTCATGGTTTGGTCACTTCGAGCAGAGAGCAGCAATAAGATGATGACTCGAATAAGAGTCGAAAATCGTTGATTCAGAGTGCTGGACAGCGCTCCCTGTTCTAAGTGAAAAATAAGATTGTTTTGCTTTCGCATTGCAACTGAATAAAAATGGTATACATTTTTATTTTATTTTATATTAGTATTACTCCTATAGAGTAACTAGGTCCATTTTCCGTTGGAACTTTACCAAGCTGCAGACGGGGGGTTGTGAATTGCAACTTTTTAGAATTCCCTCCCTTTGCCTTCACTGCAGCATCCATCTGACTTGCAAATTTTAGAAGCCTTGGAGTGCCTTGGAGGTGTTACCAGTGAAATGGACCCATAAGTTTTCAAATTAAAATCTTTTAGTAATATTTTTAATATTTTTCAATATTATTAATGTTGCTATTAGGATTGAAAACTTTGATTATTATTCTTAAGAAAAAAAGTTATTCTTTATAAAAAGCTCTGCCTGGTCTGAAAATGCTTTTTAATATTAATTTTCACAAAAAGGTTACCATTTTTTAATTGGTTGACGCTACATTTCTTTTAAAAGTTAGCATTAATGAAGATTTAGAACCCTACAAATAAATACGGTATTACTATAAGAAGCGCATATCAGCTTGATGTTAATTAGTAATGACGCATTAAGTACGAAAAAAAAAACACTAAACTTATTGTTTCTTTTCAGACCACTTTCATTGCAATTTGCTGTTTATCAGTAACAGCAAAGGCGAGACCAGGAATTGGGTCAACAAAGCTAGAAGGTATTCCGGATCTGCAAACTTTTGGTGGAATCTCTTACCCCAAATATGACATACTTCATCTTGGTGAATATTCCAAAGGATTTGTACCCGGAGATACCATTCATGAAAGCAAACACGAAACAATTACTGTACCAAAACCCTACCCCGTAAAAATTCCAGTCCCCCATCCCTATCCAGTTCACATTTCCAAACCCTATCCTGTTGTTGAGACTAAGTACGTCAAAGTACCATATGCAGTGCCCCATGAAATTGTCAAACATGTTCCCGTTCCCGTAGAAGTGCCAAAACCATACCCAGTGTCGGTGCATGAACATGGTGATTCTCATGGAGCAGGATCCTCACCCGTCTATGGAGTACAAAATGGTGGAGAACATTATGGTAGGTTTGTTTAATTTTAGGGAATATTTTTTAAGGATTTTAACTTCCATTCGTGTAGTAAGATTTTTCATCACACGTGATTAATTCTGTCCAATCAGATTATTATTATAGTAAGAATTATCTAGTTACATTATTATATACTGGGAATAACTTTTAGGTATTTTGTTAAAAAAAAGTTGAAGTTTTTAATCTCATAGCACATATAATGGAAAATAATAATGGAAAACGTTCTCTGTTTAAACCATCCGAGGCTTCTAAAAATGCAAGCCATATGGATTCTGAGACTCTAGGACGATGAGGGAATTTTACAATTTATAATTCACATCCCATCTGCTCAGGCGGTAAATTTCCAGCAAGAATGGTTTACTTCGTATTCCAAATAGAGTAAATATAAATTAAAAATGAATAAACATTTTAAATTTCAAAAATGAATAACGATTTTCAATTTCGTTGCAATACGAAACTACAGCCGCATCATTATTCCAGTTCAATCAGAGAGTGCTCCACCGGCTTCGAAATTTATTAGTGTCTATTTCAAATTTCATTGTAACCCTAAACTGCAGTCGTATTATATTCTTGTTCAATCAGATAGTACAGCAATCATCTCTACGGGTTTCGGGGCTTCTTAGCCCCTTGTCTGGAGATACATATGCTCTTCCCTCTGACTGAACCAGGATAATACTCCGCGTGCAGTCTACATGAAGATATTTTTAATTGAATATAGCGTGGAACGCGAACATTAGGGTGGAACGAAAGGATAGGAAAATTTTTTTTTAAACTTTCTAATAGCACTTGAAAGTTGCCTTTTCATGTCTACAATAAAATTGCAAAATATTTTTGTTCTAAGTTTACATCTGGAGGTACCGCAAGATCTCTGAAAAGATAGGTTTTTAACAAAAAATACAGCAAATTTCAAATATCGTGTATATTTAACCCGGTGCCATAGCGAACATCTCTTAGTCAAATTTATTCTAATAACAACTAACAGTGCTATCATTGCTATATATGTACACATTGCTATAAGATTTCTTTAGTTACAATATTCCTCTTGATACGTAAATAAATTGTTTTTTGTCTCAAACTTGGGCATATTCTTCTGGGAAGCAATCTTTGCTCTAACAAAGCCATTTCTTGCTTGAAGACCACACAAGAAACTAAGATATGACTCAGTCACGAGCATTACGACTCTTTCCACTACCTCTGTATGACAGGGAAAACACGGAAAATCCACACCCTACACCCAGTGGCGTAACCAGGATTTTCTTTTGGGGGGGGGCCCTTTCAGTTACTTTAGAAATATACCTATACCCATCTATAAATATAAATATGAAGGTTATACTATTTTCATAGATTATTATCCAAATTCAATCAAACGCAAACCTGAACCATACTTAATAGCGAAAAATATGTGAAAGTAATATCGTATAATAATAAATTTATGTATGAGGGTATTTAAATTTATATGAACTAAATTTGTAGGCCATGAAAAATTAAAAGAGTAGTGAACATTAGCTTTTAATTAAATAACGTATAAAAGAAGAGTATAATACTTATTGCTTACTGTTTACTTTTATCACGAAAGACTTAATATTCTGGTTGTTGAACTGTTGAACTCGTTGATGACATCCTCTATATTTACTGGTATATCTCGGTGGACGGTTAGTAGTGTTAACATTGTTAATCTTTCTTCCCCAGTAGAATTCCGGAGGTAGTTTTTCAGCCTCTTCAACGTTGAAAATGATCGTTCTACTGAACTTGTTGTAACTGGGATTACGGCGAGAATGGTTAATAAAATTTTAATATTAGGAAACATGTCCCAGTCCATGTTTCTAAGGGTATCTAGCGCACTTTTGGGTAATTTATCTGCTGCAAATGTCTGCCAGTGAGTTTTCCATAGATTGTACTCCGCTTCCAGAATGAAATTGTTTGAACTCCGCAGATCATCTTTGTAAAACTCTAATGCAGGTCTTAGGTCCTCATATTGTTTTTTGACAGAGTTAGCGGGCACAAAATTATCAAGCCCTCTTAATATATCCTTGTGACTTAAAAATCTGTCTTTTAGGGATGTCATTATTTCATCTATGTAAGGAATGTATACCGTACGACGATAAAACTCTTTGGAGTTCGTGATTCAATATTTGACCGAAATCTTTGTGTTCCAACTATCCTCGGAACCATCACAGGAACTTCTAATTTGTTTGCTAATTATTGAGCCATGTTGAAAACTTTTGAAAACTCGTCATCTGTCCTCATGTTAGAAAAAGTTTTTTCCGTCAAGCTGATTTTTTCTAACGCTGCACCTAACTCAAGAGTTTCCTTTTGTAAATATTTGGATGTAGTTAATGTTACAGATAACATTTTTGACATTATAGTCAACGTTATTATAAATTCGAATTTACATAAGCTTGTATGCAGACTAGCAACTTCGATAGCTGCATCATTTTTATGGTTTTCGATGACAACCTCCAGTGCAGAAATAATGCATTCAAAGCATTCAGCTAAAACAATAACTGCGTCATGCCTTTCCACCCATCTAGTTTCGCAATATCTATGGAGACCACTATTGGCTTTCCCTCTTTCTTCTAACACATCTCTTAGAATCTTAGCTCGCTTTGCTGAAGCTCGAAAAAAAGTGCTAATTTGAGATATTTTGGCGAAACAATTTCGGATGCATGGTGTTTTTGCAGCATCGCTTAAACACAAGTTTAGGCAATGTGATGAACAATGTGTATACACTGCTTTAGGAAAATCTCGTCTTATGATCGACTGAACACCGTTGAATGCCCCTCGCATCGCTGATGCTCCATCATAACCTTGACCACGAACATTTTCCATTCGAAGTCCTAGCCGTATGATTTGTGATTGTAATGCAAAAGCAAGACCAGCTCCGGTTACGTCATCTACTGGAACAAATGTAATAAAGTCTTCTCTCAGATCAATGCACTCAAAATCAACGTAACGAACACAAAGTGAGAATTGTTCTACACGACTTATGTCAGTTGTTTCATCACCTAGCAGTGTAAAGAAGGTACATTTTTTTACTCTCGTCAAGATGGCGCTTTCTATCTGTTTCCCCATAAGAGTTATTAACTCATTTTGCACTTTGGGACTGAAATATGATGCATTTCCTGGAGCATGCTGTATGTGTTCAGCTAATATATTGTCACCATGATTAGCTCGGTAGCGTAACAAAGCTCTAAAATTCCCATCATTTATATTAGGTTCTTCAAGTGACAGACGACCTGAATCGCGATGGCCTCGCAATGGTATCTCTTGTCGCCCACACAATACTATGGTTTCGATAATTGATCTTAAAATGTTTCGGTTTCTTTCTATTTCAGTTTTATTTTTTTTTTCTGCAATTGTTGAATTACATTTTGCTGTTGTCCATCAAAAACTTTAAAAAATTCATCTTTTGCTATGCTTGAGTGTTGATGGTATTTTGTCCTAGAATGCTTCTGAAAAACTTCAATGGCGTCTTTCCATTTACGGAAAGCTTTTTTTACTAAGTTTTCCGGAGACTCATGATATCCACTAATAACTGCTGATGGACAAAATACTACACATAATTTACAAAATGCACCTTTCAGCTTATCAGAGTAGGCCAACCAAGGAAATCTCTGCAGCCATTTAACTTGGAAAGTGCGTTTCTTTGACCCAATAATTTCAACACAGAACTTGTGGGAAGGCAAAGGTTCCCATACTCTTCGTAATAAAGTTATCTTATCTGCATCACTTATGTTTGATACTCCAACAAAATGCCCAATATTTTTTTTTGCAAATACCAATCCTTCAACTTCGACTTGAGTCTTTAAACATCCTTGGAAACTGGAACAGCTGGTGGTAGTGGCCTGAGAAGTAGATGGATTGGAAAAATCATTTGAACATGTTGCAACCTGAAATCAAACAAGAAACAAGTATAAAAAAATTGGAAAACTATCAACAGGCCACAAAAGTATAAAAATTTGAATCCAAAATAATTATTATTATTTGAGTATCTACTTACGTTTATCGATCTAGATTCCCCCTCACTCTCAATATCCAGACGAGGTCTCTTTATAATAAATTTGTCCATTTTAAAAAAATAAAAACTGAGCAAATTGTAAATAGTTTATAACTTTTAGAAATAAAACGTTACTACAATGTCTTTGTGGACACGTGTCGCGTCAAGAATACTGAATGAAATTTCTTATCTTTTCAACTAACGAGAAGCACATGTGGAAGTGGAAATACTACAATATCGCCAGAAAACTAAATCCGCAGTCCGCACACCGCACCACTGAAATACTGAAAACAGGACGTCCCGTCCGAGCAACGGTTATTAAGCGAATGAATCTGTGGCTGTGGCTAGAAAATAAATCTAGATAGGGCGCTCCTGTTCGGCTCAAGGTCGCTGACCGTCGGCTAGATGAGATGCGTTAGAGAGTTACCCTGAGACAAACCCAAGATTTTAAAATAACTGTAATTTTATGATCTTGTTGCGGTGGGCAGTTGGCTTCTAAGAAGATTAACTATATCTGAGAGAGAGAATGTTTTTTTTTCGTTTCTGTATTTTATATCGTGGTGAAAAATAGAATTGGTAATTTCGATGAAGCGCTTGGGGGGGCCCGGCCCCTCTGGGCCCCATCCCAGGATACGCCGCTGCCTACACCTGACAAGTAGGATCTCTTGCATCACTTATATACTTTTTTAAGTCCTTATCAGTTATATGTTTTGTCATAGGAAGCTCAGTAATTTCTTCTTTCGTCCAGTTAATTATATCAATGTAGTCATTGGCATTAATTGCAACAACATTCGGGACAACAAACTTCCTTACACCATTTATGAGTTCTGATCTTTCCTTCAAAAGTCGCCGCAGACCTAGTAGGTCTGGATCCCGCGTATGAAAAAAAAAGTTGATTAATAGCAAGCTGAAAATTTGTTAATAGCTTAAGGGTGTCTAGTCGGACAAACTTTGATATATGGGAACACTGGAACTAGGGAAGTTTTAACTGTGGAACAGGTTAAAAATTTGGAACGGTCAGACCACGAAAACGGCACATGTATTTTGTCCGACAGGACAGACTTAAACTCTCCGAACAGAGATTAAACTCTCATGCAAAAATCAGACTGCTATTTTATCACCAAATGGGCGTTTTAATGAGTGGAACATGTAGAATATGTCAAGTGACAGGAATTATGACAGGTGATAAATAGCAGTCTGATTTTTGCATGAGAGTTTAAGCTCTGTTCGGAGAGTTTAAGTCTATTCTGTCGGACAAAATAAAAGTGCCGTTTTCGTGGTCTGACCGTTCCCAATTTTTAACCTGTTCCACAATTAAAATTGCCCCTATTCCAGTGTTCCCATATATCAAAGTTTATCCGACTAGACACCCTTAAGCTATTAACAAATTTTCAGCTTGCTATTAATCAACTTTTTTTTTCATACGCGGGATCCAGACCTATAGCTCTCTTATGTGTTTTCTCTTGTCGCATAACATGGAGAGAATCACATTTTTTTGGGTGAGAGAAGTAACCATTCCTTTGAATTACTGGATCAATTATTTGGGGAGGTTCCTCACAAGCATAACGTGAAAATTTTATGAGTCTCCATATATTATGTTTTGATGCATTTGCACAAGATGGTTTCAGTTTGATATGAAACCAGACTAAGGCATACACCTTTATTACATACATAGGAAAAGTTTTCAGATTAATTGAAGGATATTTTGTTGCAACATATAACGTAAGAATGCGATTGGCCAACGTAAGCCATCGTGAATGAGTTAATTTCCCAGGGGGTTTTAAAGAAACATCATAAGGACATACACCACTTGAGATTGCATTGCACATTTCATGTAAATATTTGTGATCATCCTTAATCTCTAGAATCGGGAGGTTGTTTTGCATGGGAGCGAAACTAACTACAGGAAGCTGGTTACAAATTTCAAGTTCTTTGCCTAAAACCACTCCAAATTCATTAGGGCCTCTATTATTTAGGTTTTTTTTCTACAAAAGCAATTACACAATTGTTAACACGGGTGTTAGTGGCAGTTCCATAGTAGGTCAAAACGGCAAACAGGTGTATGTTCTCAAAAAACTTTTGATAGTGTCTAAAAAATATATTTTATATCAGCTAAGTACTTTCAACACATAACGTGCCATCATCAGAGCTTCCTAAAAGGACATATTTAAGATAATATTTTTTTTCATATAAAAAATGAGTGAAAAACTTACGTCCTCTTAAAATACCTTCATAGAAGAGCAATTGCTTAACAACACAACAAAAAACATGAATACTGGGCAAAAGCCACAGATGTAGGGTAATAACCCTTTACAGTGAATAGAATCACATCTAATAGTGAATAGTTCCATAGTATCCGACAGCTGTTATATTGGAAATGTTCAAAGGATTGTCACCTTGAAAATGCTCCATTATACTATCTTTTATAGCTTCACCTGTTCCGAAAGCAGGAGTTATATACTCTAGGAAGGTTGATCCAGGTTCCTCTATTGAAATGTGCTCTTCTACTATAGTTAGAATGTTAAATTATATTAAGGCATGAAATCAATATTTACTATTAAATATTTCTTTAAATGTGGAATTCAAGTTCAAATTTTGCCAGTTTTAATAAAAATAAATATTGGATTATTGTAAGTTAAAACTAAAATTATCTTTAAAGAGTAGTTTTAAAGTGTGTATTTATCATTTAAAATATGAATTCAGATATTGCAATAGCTATTTTTTACCAAACCAAAACCATCAAAATTCGCAAAATTTAACTAAAAATTCTAATTTTCAACTATTTTGCGGCACCTTTAAAAATATTTTGTTTGGAAAAATATTTTATTTGTGGCTTAACAATGGCTGTAGGCAACTTTCTATCACTATTCCACATTGAAATTAGAAAAACATTTTTTCGTTACACCCCTATACATACATACATCGAAACTAACCCTATTCGACCTGCACCGTTTGAAAACGTGCTGCGTGAATTCAAGCAATATTTGACTTATTGCCAAGAAGTTGGAAGATCCTAGTGTGAATATTTTATTAAAACTGCATTTTATCTAAAAGCCAATACTTTTGTTTCTACTGTTTAAAATTACACATGGTTTCTTGGAACTGCAAATATTTTTTTTTAATTTTAACATCTTGTAAATCAAAAACTATTAACGTTAGAGCAATGGTGAGACACAGCCGTTTTTAATTAATACATAGTTTGACTAAATATTTGCTTAAACTTTTTTTCTTCGTTTTAGGAACTTCCGAACAGGTCTCAAACTATGAAACACAGGAACCCAATATCGAAGAAGGTGGTTTAAGCGGGCATCAAGAAAACAGTTTAACGGACGGTAACCCAGGCTGGGTACCAGTTGAACATCACGAAGAGTAAAGAGTAACTTAGTTATTATTTGTTTTAATTTCTAGACTGATCAAAGGTATGTTTTTTTGTTGAATAAAATTGTTGTTTGTAATATGCTGTTTTCTTTAATTTCAATTTACCTGATTTGCTACTTTACCGGATACGTAAACACAAGTTTTAAGTTCGATAAGACGAATTATTTGTATTATGCAGGGTGTCCCGAAAAGATTGGTCATAAGTTCTACCACACATTCTGGGGTCAAAAATAGGTTGATTGAACCTAACTTACCTATATACAATAGTGCACACAAAAAAAAATTACAGCCCTTTGAAGTTACAAAATGAAACTCAATTTTTTTTCATATATCGAAAACTCTTAGAGATTTTTTATTGAAAATGGATATGTGGCACTCTTATGGCAGCAACATCTTAAAAAAATTAAAATGAAATTTGTGTACCCCATAAAATTTTTACGGGGGTTTTGTTCCCTTAAACCCCCTCCCCCAAACTTTTGTGTACGTTCCAATTAAATTATTATTGTGGCACCATTAGTTAAACACAATGTTTTTAAAACTTTTTTGCCTCCTAGTACTTTTTCGATAAGCCACTGTTTATCGAGATATTTTGAATAATTTTCGAATCCACCACATATTTGTATGTATACAGGGTGTCCAGAAACTCTACCGAAAAACGAAGACAGGAGACCCCTCATATAATTTTAAGACATTTAAACCCAATTCATCTAGTCCGAAAATGCTTCCTAAGGGAGCTAGATCTCTTTGAAGATGGCGTCTTGTAATTAGTTTCTCTTAGATACCTCCAGAACCCTTGCATTTAGAAAAACAAAAATTGGTACACATATTTATCTTCCAGAGATGTATCGATTTCGTTCATCGTGAATTTCTAGTACCGGTCATAGGCGTCCGTTATGGGTAGGGCAACTATTATTTTATCGCATAACTTTTTATCTTTAACTTTTAAGCATTTTTGATATTGGATTATTATACTGTGAGATATTCTAGTACTAAAAGGTGCTCTTGATTAAAGTCCGTAGGACACACCGTTTTCTAGAAAAATCGAGTTGAAAATTTTTCGTCTTTTAAATTTGAAAAAAAACTGCAAAAAAGTTTTCAAAAAAGACAGTGTATTTTACTAACTTATACCAAGAGTAACTTTTAGTAGTAGAATAGCTCACAATTTAATAATCTAAAGTCACAAATTCTTAAAAATTAAAGGCAAAAAAGTTAATGCGATAAAACAACTTTTGACCTACCCAAAACGGACGCATATGACCGGTACTACAAATTCGCAATTAATGAAATCGATTCATCTCTGGAATATAAATAAACGTACCAATTGTCGTTTTTCTAACTGTTTTTTTTTAATTTTTTTAGAAATTCAAGAAACGAAAAATTTTGAAATCGATTTTTCTAGAAAACCGTGTGTTCTGCCGACTTAAAGGAAAAGTACCTTTTAGTACTAGGATACCTCATAATTTAATAATTCAGTGTCAAAAATGCTTAAAAGTTAAAGACATAAAAGTTATCCGATAAAATAACCGTTGCCCTACCCAAAACGGACGCCTATGACGGTACTAAAAGTTTACAATAAATGTAATCGATTTATCTCTGAAAGATAAATATGCGTACCAATTCTCATGTTTGTAACTGAAAGCGTTCTGGAGTTATTTAAGAAAAACTAATTACAAGACGCCATATTTAAAGAGCTGTAGCTCCCTTAGGAAGCATTTTCGGACTAGAAGAATTAGGTTAAAATGTCTTAAATTTATCTGAGGAATCTCCTGTCTTCATTTGTCGGTAGAGTTTCTGGACACCCTGTATAAATATGGTTAAGTACGATTATAGACACCTGTTAATAATCTGAAAATGTATTTATAATTTACATTTTTAGGTGTATTTTGAAAAAGAAGCCACATCTCGATAAAAGGTGACTTATCAAAAAAAGACTAAGAGGCAAAAAAATTTTAAAAACACTGTGTTTAACCAAACGTACCACAATAATAGTTTAAATTGGAACGTACACATATATTTGGTGGGTTTACAGGAACAAAACCGCCATAAAATTTTTATGTAAATATATTAAAAAGAAGCCGCATCTCGATAAAAACTGGCTTATCGAAAAAATACTAAGAGGCAAAAAAGTTTTGCATATACCACAATAATGAATTAATAGGAAGGTACACAAAAGTTTGGGGGGGGGGGGGTTAAAAGAATAAAACCCCCATAAAATTTTTATGAAGTGGACAAATTTTACTATAATTTTGTTTTAAGATGTTCCTGCCCTAATAATGATCATTTTCAATAAAAAATCTCTAATAGTTTTCGATATATTGAAAAAAATCGATTTTCATTTTGTAACTTTAAAGGGCTGTAACTTTGTTTATGATCTCATTTATACTAAGGTAAGTTAGGTTCAATTTTTGACCCCAGAATGTGCGGTATAATTTATGACCAGTCTTTTCGGGACACCCTGTATATCATGGGAACTAAATCAATAACGAATCATCTTTTATAATTCGTATGACACAGTTATGATGCTAAAAGGAACAGTTGCCGTGGATCAATATGGAAATTGAGGATTGGAAGTTATTTCACGTACTCCTTATTTTAGGCATAGATACATTTGATAATAATCGGATTTTAAATCTGAAATCTTGGAAGAACGCTTTAAGTCGCGGTAAAGCCAGTCTAAACATTTTCATTCTTAACGTAACCATATACTTATGACTTTATTCTTTTTAATTACCCCCTCATGCTACAGCCCTTTGTGATTTTTTTACCTGCTTAACAATAATCTTCTATTCTGGCCTGTTTGTTACTTTTCTTCTGCACTGCCTGATGTTCGTAGTTTTAAGGTCCTCCTCTACATCGTCCATACACCTCTTATAAGGCCTTTTTCTTAGTGTATTTCCCTGGAGCTACCATTTCTGGATTACTTTTGCACTAGTTTTTATGGCATTTTTTCAAATAACCAAGCCTATTTTAGTCTTTTTGCATTGATATATAACAATGTCTACGCTGTGCAATATACTATCCAGTTCGTGGTTCGTTTAACCAGGCGTACTATCGCACCAATATTTTTTTGGTCTGCCAATACTTCTTCGTCCATTTGGTGACTTATCTCGTGCTATTCGTACTATAGCATTATCTGCCATTCTACTAATGTGTTCGTTTCACTCATGTTTCCGTTTTGTCACCCATCCATTTATGTCTTCTACATTGCGTTCTCTTCTTATGTTTTCGCTTTTCTCCCTATCAAACAAACTTTTCCCTGATATTTGTCGAATTATTTTCAACTCTGTTGTTTCTAGTAGTCGTCTCGTTTTAGATGTGTTAGGTCTTGTCTCCGCCGTGTAGGACAATATAGGTCAAATTGCTGCTTTATATATTCTTGCTTTTGTGTCTTGTCTTAGGTGTTTGTTTTTCGAGATTGTGTCATTAACAGATGCCGCCGATTTACTTGCTTTTAAGCTTTGTTGTCGTACTTCTTCTTCTACAATATCTCCGTAACTAGTTATATCTATTCCTAGATATTTAAACCATGCTTCGTGCTTTATTATTTTTCCATCAATTCGAATTTTACATCGTAGTGGGTATTTAGATTTTGTCATGCATTTGGTTTTTTCTGCTGATATTATCACATTGTATTTCTTGGCTGTTGTATTGAAGATGTGTTAATCTTTGGAGGTCGTCTTCTGTCTCGGCTATTAATGCGGCGTCGTCTGCACAACATAATATTTGGATTTCTTTGTTATATTCATTGTTATATTAAAGAGCAGTGGGCTCAACGAGTCACCTTGTCTGAGTCCGCTTTGTACTGGTATAAACTGTGTTAGTTTTCCATTTATCTTTGCCTGTATTCGATTATGGAAGTAGATGTTTCCTATTGCTTATATAATATTAATTGGTATGTTTCTTCTATACAGCAGGTGTAAGACGTCATCGACTTGAATGCGATCGAAAGCCTTTGTCAGGTCTATAAAACATAGATATGCTGGTTTATTGTACTCGATGGCATTTTCTGTGATTTGTCTTAGTACAAATACGGGTCTACGCAGGACCTTCCGGATCTGAATCATTGTTGTTCATCTGATCAAGTTGCTAGTTTATTGGTTTTGTTGGTTAGGACTTTTGTGATTAGCTTTGTGTTCGGTAGATTTATACCTCTATAATTATTGGGGTCTTCTTTGTCTCAGTTCTTGAACATTACTATCATTATCCTGTTTCTGCATGCGTCTGGTATCGTGCAGTGCAATATTCGTTTTTGTATAAGTTTTGTCATCTCTAGGATTATACTTTCTCCTCAATGTTTTAGAAGCTCGTTGGTTATTCCGTCTAGTCCTTGTGACTTTCTATTTTTGAGCGAATTTATGGCTATCTCTACTTCCTGAAAACTTATTTATATTTCGTGTCTTAATTCAGGTATGTTATTGTGTTGATTATTATTTTCCTTTCCTTTAAACAGTTCCGTCAAGTATCTTTCCCATTCGTTTGCTGGTATGATATTGTCTTCCTTCAATTCTGCCATTTCTTTTCGTTGGTTTCTTATAAATCTCCATTTTTGTTTTGGTGTACGGTAGAAGTCGTTTTCCATCCTTTTTGTAAACTGTTCCCAGTGTTCATTTTTTGTTCTTCTTGCCAAATGCTTTGTTTCATTTCGTATTCTTCTATATGTGTATCTGGATTCTAGAGTATTTGATATTCTATACTTCGTGTAGGCATCTCGTTTCTCTTTACATTTCTCTTTTATATATTTTCTGAACCATGGTGTATTTTTGTTGTATCTTTTGTTCAGTATGACTTTGCGTTTTCCTAGAGCTTCTGTTGCTGCTTCTCAATGTTGTTTTTAATTTTCTCCCAACTCGCGTTTATATCTTCTATGTCGTTTATTATTTGTTTCAGCTGTATCTTCTGTGCCTCCTCCTAGCCTCCTTTAGTAAATTTCTCTTGTAGAGTCATTTCAGTGATTCTACATTGAATTTTTCCTTGGCGATTTTCTGCGAGAAATCACCGAGGAAAAATATTTCGCTCTCAAATATTCTGAATTATTTGTCATCAGCGCTTGAGAATTTACGGTTCACATCCATGCGCGACCATTGGTCTAATAACTGTTCTGTAGATTCTTAGCTTAGACACACGACCCACGATTTAGCAACTTACATTCCATTCAGTCTTTGTATGTGTAAAACTACTTATAATTCTTGCTTTATTTCTCGGCTAACGTTGTTTCTATCATTTAATATTGATCCCAGGCAGAAAAGCTGAAAGCAATAATTTCGATCTGATTTTGTAGGCTATAATATATTTTGTTTTAGTTTCATTAATATTTGAACAAAAACGACTTCGTTTCCTTTCCTTTTGTTTCGGCTTATTATGCCAATATAATTAGCAAATGTATCTGATTGATATATATAATTTTCTAAGGCTTCCAAAGTTAAATCAAAAAGTAGGGTTGATATGGTATTATCTCAATTTTCAATACCAAAATGCCTTGGAAACCGTCATTTGTATGTTTGAATAACTTTGTAGCTATACCTATTGCTTTATGGGGTAGGCGCAATATTTCGGCTTTGATACTTTTTAAATTCATTAATTTTTTTTCAATCCTGAAAAAACTAGTATTTTTGAAAAATTAAAAATTTATACGCAGAATGAAAGACTACGTTATTACCGAGGACCGAAAGTCCCTGGAAACTTCTATAATGTTTATTTTAATAAGTTACAAGTGTGAAAATTTAGTGTGATTTTTAATTTTAAATATCTCATTCAAAAGAAACATTTTGTTTATTCTAAGAGACTTTAGGCCCTCAGTAATAATGTAGTCTTTCATTCTGCGTTTAAGCTTTTGAAAAATATTTATTGGTTTTCTCAGGAAGCAAAAGAAATAAATGCATTGAAAAAACATTGGAGCCGAAATTTTGAGCCTACGGCCTTAAGCATATTTTGCCTATATACTTTTACCCCTGTCAAGAAAAAAAAAAGATGAAAAAATATTATACATATTGTTCGGTTAGCTCTTCGAAAACGTCGGGCGCAAAGTTATTCATGACATGTCAACAACCTTTTTTTGTTTACCTAAGAATTTTAATTATGTTATTTGATTTATGGGTTTTTGTCCAAAATACTAGTTCTTTTAACGTTGTTTTGTAAATATTTTTATTCTGGATAATTCGATTTACCTGTAATATGTACCTAAATAATTTTTAATGCTGTTTGTTTCATGAATAATCGAGAACATTGTATTTGGTATTTAAGACCAGGATTGTGGATGATTTTTTCAGTGTGTTAACGATTTTTGTACGCGATCAAATAAATTGTTAAAAATAAATTACGTGAGTCCTTAGCAGTTATTTGTTTTATTAGTATTGTAGTTAAATGTTAAGTGGTTAAAAAATAAAGGATTTATACAAAAGACTTTATTTATTTAATAATAAATTTAGTGTTTTTTATCATTTATCAAATAAAATCAATTAAGATTAAACATTAGTGCCTAAAAGATCATAAAAATCAAATTAGAAGTCAATTTTTGTAAAAATGTATTTGAAGGTTTTAAAAGGTACATCAAGGGTCGCTAATGAAAATCCCGTTAACACGTCGGTCGGTAGGTACAGCTGATTTTTTGTTGTTTGCATGGAACGATATAATTGCAAAAATCCATTGCTTTTGCAGTAATTCATATAAATATATAATATCGGTTTAGAACGTTCTTCGACGTCTTCCGATTTCCAATCTCCATCTCGTTCTGTCATTCCATAGATCGTCCTCGAGTTCTCTGTCCCTGATTTCTCTATCAACTCCTTCTCTCACACTTCTTCTAGGCCTTCCTGGTCTGCGCCTTCCTCTTGGTTGCCATTCGAGGATTTGTCTTGGTATTCTATTCTTCGGCATTCTCCTTACGTGTCCGTACCAGCTGAGTAGTTTCGTCCTGATGTCGTCAACAGTAGTTTGTGTAACCCACATGATTTCTCGGACTCTCTCGTTTGTTATTCTGTCGCGTCTAGATATCCCCGCCGAACGGCGCCAGAAGTCCATTTCTGTTGCTCTAAGCATTTTCTCTGTTCTGTCTTTTAGGGGCCAAACTTCGCATCCATATTATGTTGTAATGCTTTTTATTATAGTGTTGTTCTGAAGCTATTTCCTTGTGGCATTTTTATAATTAAGTATTTTCTATGGGAAATAAGCCACACTTTTACTAAAAAATGAATTTATTAACGTTTCGAAGCCCAAATCGGGTTTCGTTGTCAAAATACAAAATACTATTAAAATAAACAAAAATGTTGTTGCTAAGTAAAAAAATTTATTTAAGTTCCGCGGAACGGAATAGGGATAGCCGAACTGTACCGACTACAGGACTTGTGCGTAGTCGGTTCAGTTCGGCTATTCCCATTCCGTTTCGCGGAACCTTAAGTTCATTTTACTGCTACTGCTAGCGTCAATTTCCCGCCCGTGGAGCCGTAGCCTAAGGGTCGATTTCTCATACCTGCGGTAATCTATGGTTCAGTTGAACCAGGTTCGTTCATGTCAGTGCTCGTTCTACAGCTTTCGAGAAATGCCAATAGATGGCAAAAGGTAAAAAACTGTCGCCATTTTGAACTACCTTTTTTATGCTGTTTTCGAATAAAGTTAAATTTAAGTATTTGTAGTCAAATAGTCATTTTAATAATTATAGATAAATATTAAAAAAAATATAATGTTATCTTTTATCGTTAGGCTTAATATAATAAAATAGGATATATTTATATTATGACAGCGTTTCGTGTTAATACAACGCATGCGTAGTCCATGAAATCATCTGAACTGAGTTCTGAAATCTTTGAACGGCCGAATTCCACCGTTCAAGCATCGTTCAAGTTTAAACTGCCATAGGTTGAACGTGAATTGAGAAAGACGATTTTGACTTTAAACTGACGTTTACTAGAAGTTCAGGTTAAACTGGAGTTGAACTCGATATGAGAAATTGGCCCTAAAAGTGTGTCAATGTATTTTTTGTGTTTTATGGACGTCCGTCGTAGGATGTTAGGTGAACGACCGTTAGACGTTTGACATCCTTAAAATACGCGAAGGACGTCCTATGGACGTTTGTGTGCTATTAGGCGTCGGCTTAGGGACAAAAAATTGTATCTCAGAAATGACTAGTTTTCAGTAGAGCTTATTAAGTTTTTTAAAAAAATTGTTTGCATTTTGTGATGCTCTGTGGTTTATTCTCAAATTTTTTTTGTTCCGAATTATTAATCTTAGAAATGTTTACTTTACGGTAGTACGATCATACAACAATTTTGTGTTCTCAAAATAACAACAATTAGATAAAAAGTTGCGGCGATACATTTTTGTGTCCCTAGCTGAAAAGTTTAATATATAGGGACTTACTGTTGGGTATTAGTAATTTATTTGTACCTAATTGTGAAATCTCATTCGTGAAATTAGATTATAATGCTACAGCAATAAAGAATTTCAAATAAATGACTGATACACAACAGGAAGTCTCTATACTTAATAATAGACTTTTCAGTTAGGGACACAAAAATGTGTTGCCACTACTTTATCTAATTCAGCGTTTCTCAACCTTTTACCCTTTGCGACCCAATCTTCCATAATTATTTTCACCGCGCCCCCCCTCGTTCAATAATTTTGACAAAAAACAATAAAATCTTACTTTTTAGTATTGAGTGCTCTTTATGATTATAACCCATATTCAGTGTTCATGTGTATTTTTTATTCATTTTTTTCATATAGCCGATAGTTTACAAGACCTGCAAAGACTCATGAGTAAAATAGTAAGGTGTAGTAGGGAGTACGGACTCTCTCTCAATATCAAAAAGACGAAGTTTATGAAAATTAGTAAAAACAACCATAATACTAACGAAATCTTGATAGTAGAGGGCCAGCAGATCGAAAGAGTAAAAAAGTACACTTACCTAGGAACACTTATAACAGAAAATAATGACTACACTGCAGAAATAAAAGTCAGAATCGAAAAAGCACGTTCTAATTTTATAAAAATGAAAAAGGTCCTATGTAGCAAAGATTTAACATTAGCTCTTAAAGTACGCCTAACAAAATGTTACGTCTACAGTGTTCTATACTATGGAGTGGAATCATGGACGTTAAATGTAGAGACAATGAGACGACTTAACGCCTTTGAAATGTGGACCTATAGAAAAATTATGAGGGTTTCCTGGGTAGATAGAGTTACAAACAATGAAGTACTGAGAAGAATAGGTAAAGAAAAGGAAGTTGAACTTACAATTAAAGAAAAGAAGCTACAGTATCTCGGACATGTGATGCGGGGCGAGAAGTATGGTATCCTACGACTCATAATGCAGGGAAAGATAGATGGCAGAAGAAGCATCGGAAGAAGACGAATTTCATGGTTGAAGAACCTGAGAGAGTGGTTTGGATGCAGCTCGAAACAACTATTTAGAGCTACTGCCTCAAAAAAAAAAATTAAAATAGCTATGATGATTGCCAACCTCCGTAGCGGAGATGGCACCTGAAGAAGAAGAAGAATGTGTATTTTATTTTTTATCTTGTCAGAATTTTGTTTTGCTTTGATTTTAGTAAATTTAGTCCAGAAAGCCACTGCGCATCCGCTAGGAAAAATATTCTAATTCGGATTTTTTGCACAATCTTACTCAAAAAGGACTCCTTTTAACAAATTTGCATGTTGCCAGGACCAAAAGGTGGTCAAAAATTTTTTAAACGTTTTTTTTTGTTTTTTTCGTAAAATTATTATTTTTGCATGGAAAAAAGTTTTTTTAGGTTTTCTGGATCATTCCAAACAGAAAAGGTCTTTAGTGACTTTTCTCTAAAAATGATAGTTTTTGACATATAAGCGATTAAAAATTGAAAAATTGCGAAATCGGCCATTTTAACCCTCAAAAACTATGTGAAAAACTGAAAATTTGAATGTAGCCAAGGTCAGTAGATATTCTTTAAACATCGATTGATGAAATCCCGAAGAGTTTTTTGCAATGCAATATTCAAAACTCCTTTGCTTTTTAATTGCTAATCAAGCTTGCGCGACACTATTTTCCACCGACAGTATGGTGCAAATGAAAGGAATAAATACGTTATTTCGTAAACTGGCGACTTTAAGGAAAAATCCCGAAACAGGTCGATTTTTATTTTTAAGTTGTGATATTGTGGCATATATGGTATACTAGTGACGTCATCCGTCTGGGCGTGATGACGTAATGGATGATTTTTTTAAATGAGAATAGGGGTCGTGTGGTAGCTCATTTGAAAGGTTCTTCAATTCTCTAGTCAGTAATGTAAACATTTACATAATTATTCATACAGGGTGTGCTTCTACTTCTTTTTTTGTCAAATAATTTAATTTAATAAAAGTTTTTTGGACACCCTGTATAAACATTTATGTAAATGTTTATATTACTGAATAGAGAATTGAAGAAACTTTCAAATGAACTAGCACACGACCCCTATTCTCATTTAAAAAAATCATCGATTACGTCATCACGTCCAGATCGATGACGTCACTAGTATACTATAAATGCCACAATATCACAACTTAAAAATAAAAATCGAACAGTTTCGGGATTTTTTCTTAAAGTCGCCAGTTTACGAAATAACGAAATTTATTCCTTTCATTTGCACCATACTGTCGGTGGAAAATAGTGTCGCGCACACTTGATTAGCAATTAAAAAACAAAGGAGTTTTGAATATTGTATTGCAAAAAACTCTTCGGGATTTCATCAATCGATGTTTAAAGAATATCTACCTACCTTGGCAACATTCAAATTTTCAGTTTTTCACATAGTTTTTGAGGGTTAAAAATGGCCGATTTCGCAATTTTTCAATTTTTAATCGCTTATATGTCAAAAACTATCACTTTTAGAGAAAAGTCACTAAAGATCTTTTCTGTTTGGAATGATCCAAAAAACCTAAAAAAATTTTTTCCATGTAAAAAAAAATAATTTTAGGATAAAAAAAAAACGTTTAAAAAATTTTTGACCACCTTTTGGTCCTGGCAACATGCAAATTTGTTAAAAGGAGTCCTTTTTGAGTAAGATTGTGCAAAAAATCCGAATTAGAATATTTTTCCTAGCGGATGCGCAGTGGCTTTCTGGACTAATTAGTTAATGATGTTGGTGTATTTTTTTATATGCTCACGCCCCCCCATTACAAAAAGCGCGCCCCCCTAGGGGGGCGTGCCCCACAGGTTGAGAATCGCTGATCTAATTGTTGTTATTTTGAGAACGCAATTTATCCATTGTTGCGTATGATTGTAATATCGTAAAGTAAACATTTCTAAGATTAATTATTCGGAACAAAAAATTTGAGAATAAACTATAGGTCATTACAAAATGCAAATATTTTTTTTTTAAATACGGTCTGCTGAAAAGTAGTCATTTCTGAGATACAATGTTGTGTCCGTAAGCGGATAAAACTATCAACTCATTTAGGTGTTTACGCCTTCACAGTTTTGTAAAACAGAACTGGAAATGCAACGGACCAAGCTGCCAAACATACGAAACAAATTATTAAATCCAATGTTGCCAACTGCAACCACCACCATTCAGTGCAATAAAATTTATGCCACAAAAATATAACTCAATATCAGCTTATTTATATTACGAAAACATAGTATCACAGAAATGTAACACCACTTACATTTCTGTGACACTAAAAAATTGCTAAGAAATGTAGTTACGAAAACTGATTACTGGGGTTTGAGGTATTCGGAGAGATGCAGTTTTGTGTCACTCAAAAGAACTCACTAAGGAAGTTCAATGGTGTAGATATCTCAAAAGGGGAAAAATGAATTTACATTTCTGTGCCCCTAAACCCTACCTAGGGAGGGTAGTGTCCAAGATTTTCTCCTTATGCAACTTTCAACTTGCATGAAGGCGAGAACAAACAAAAATTAGATTTTCAGGAAAATGAACCCGGTTTGACTCTAAATTTCCTTTTCTGTTTGCTTATCTCATTTAGCATTTTCAGCACACAAAAAAGCATGAGGGATAAAGTCGTGGTTGAATCTTGAAAATTATGAACAAAATATTTTCTGGTTGCTTATAATACATTTCAATAAAATATTGTAAAACTTTTGAATTAGCAATATTTTATGCAAAAAAAGTTTTTTTTATTTAACCAGATGTACCCTTTTGTAGTTTTATAGAAAACAATGGCAATTATCAAGATCACCTCAAAGTAAAACAAACCTCAATAAAGCACAAAAAGACCTAAAAAAATTGATAATAGCAGAAAAAATGCAAGCTTCAGGAATACCTACAAAAACTAGATGCAACTCAAGCCACTGACTACTCGTTATGGAAGGCTATAAGGACTCTACGAAGGCAGAACTATACAGTCCCACCACTAAGAACACAAACAGGACAATGGGCGAGAAGTCCTCTAGAAAAGGCCGAAACATTTGCGACCCACCTTAAAAAAGTCTTTACACCAAATGAGGGAAATTACTCACTACAGACTGAAGAAAAAATTATTTCGATACTCACAAAACCTTATCAACTAGAACTTCCTGAAAAAAGATTCACAAAAAATGAGGTAAAAAATATTATACAACACAAAATCGATCCAAAAAAAGGCTCCAGGATACGACCTGATTACAGGAAAAACTATTCAGCAACTCCCAGAGAAAGGCTTCCAATTTCTGACAAGTTATTTAACTCTATAATGAGACTAGGTCATTTCCCATCACAATGGAAACTAGCACAAATAACAATGATACTAAAGCCACGAAAAGAACCAGAAAGTGTACAGTCCTACCGTCCTATTAGTCTTCTTCCAGCGGTATCCAAAGTTTTTGAAAAGCTGATACTTACTAAGCTAGCCTATACTAGAAAACAAAAAACTAATACCACCACACCAATTTGGGTTTATAAAACAACAGGTACATAGAATTGTAAAGAGAATCAACGAGGACTTTGAAAATAATAGGTACTGCTTGGCGGTATTTCTGGACGTAAGTCAGGCATTTGATAAAGTCTGGCATAAAGGCCTATTATGTAAACTAAAACAGAATTTACCTACAAATTACTATATACTCTTAAAGTCATATATCACCAATAGAAACTTCCAGGTAAAGTATGAGAATGAATACACAAACATACAACAAATTCTCGCTGGGGTGCCCCAAGGAAGTGTACTAGGACCTATATTATACCTTATATTCACTGCTGACTTACCGACAGATACACATATCACTACAGCCACATTTGCGGATGATACGGCAATACTATCATCGAACAAAAATCCCAAAATAGCCTCAGAAATCTTACAAAATAATCTAAATAAAATTCAACAATGGATGACAAAATGGAGAGTCAAAATTAATGAAAACAAATCGCTACACCTAACATTTACCACGCGTAGGGAAACATGTCCGGCTGTATACTTAAACGGTAAAGGAATCCCACAAGGGGATGAATTCAAATATCTAGGTATGTACTTGGACAGAAGATTAAACTGGAGGAAGCATATATTTACTAAGCGAAAACAACTGGGTCAAAAGTTAGGAACCATTTGTCTGTTGGGCAAAAAATCAAAACTATCAACTGAAAATAAAATATTAATCTACAAATCCATCCTAAAACCAGTGTGGACTTATGAGATAGAATTATGGGGAACCGCTGCACATTCCAACATTGAAATCATACAAAGATTTCAGTCCAAAATATTGAGATCAGTACTAGGAGTTCCATGGTTCATAACCAATGAAGCCATCCATCGGGATGCCGGACTACCATACGTCAAAGATGACATCAAAAAGTGCGCGAAAAAACATACAGAGAAACTTAAAGTGCATCCAAACGTGTTAGCAAAAAATTTAGTGAATAAACCGCGTACTGTTCGTAGGTTAAAACGAAAAGTTCCGTTAGAGTTAAGTGAACAATAGGTACTAAATTAATGTGTATAAGTTTATGTCAGAAATAGTCAGTGTTGTAGGCTAAGTTTTAAAAAAGGGGTGCATCACTGGATGCCTCCCTACATGTCATTCCTAATTATTGTCAGTCCTATTACTTATTGTCTGTTATCTACCTAAACATTTAGGTTTAGATTGTATAGATAGATTGTAATAAATGTGGAGTTAATAAAAAAAAATGTTGCCACCTGCAACCACCGTTCAGTGCAGTAAAATTTATGCCACAAAAATATAACTCAATATCAGCTTATTTATCTTACGAAAACATAGTATCACAGAAATGTAACACCACGTACATTTCTGTGACACTAAAAGATTGCTAAGAAATGTAGTTACGAAAACTGCTTACTGGGGTTTGAGGTATTCGGAGAGATGCAGTTTTGTGTCACTCAAAAGAACTCACTAAGGAAGTTCAATGGTGTAGATATCTCAAAAGGGGAAAAATGTAGTTACATTTCTGTGCCCCTAAGCCCTACCTAGGGAGGGTAGTGTCCAAGATTTTCTCCTTATGTAACTTTCAACTTACATGAAGGCGAGAACAAACAAAAATTAGATTTTCAGGAAAATGAACCCGGTTTGACTCTAAATTTACTTTTCTGTTTGCTTATCTCATTTAACATTTTCAGCACACAAAAAGGCATGAGGTATAAAGTCGTGGTTGAATCTCGAAAATTATGAACAAAATATTTTCTGGTTGCTTATAATACATTTCAATAAAATATTGTAAAACTTTTGAATTAGCAATATTTTATGCAAAAAAAGTTTTTGTTTACTTAACCAGATGTACCCTTTTGTAGTTTTATAGAAATCAATACATACAGTACCTCAGGCAAACCTAAGTTGATTCGCATATCGCGATATGGCAATTTTAGAAATCAATAAATGCTATTCTTATTGCAAATTAGTAGTCAATAATAGACTTTAAAACTACCGATCGGAGAAGTAAATAACTAATAAAGAATCAAAGGTGCGCCTTTTCAGGTAGTAACCTTTATCTTCTGGTTTATGGTTTCACTACGCCCACCTGTTGGCAAATGAAAACACTAATAATAACGACGACTATTATAGCGAATTGCATAATTTTGCAAATTATATAGAGCAAGGAGTTCGTCTTGGATAATGATTATGGCATGGAAATGAAATTAACTATTAAAGGAAGTTAAGCAATCATATAAATATTGAGATTTTCTTTGGTATTTGTGCCACGGAATCATAAATGACTAATATATAAGAAATTATTTTACACTTTTCTTAAATATACTACATTTATATGAGAAAAATTATGCTTGGTAAGATAGTAAAACTTATGGATAGTCATTAATATTGAATAATCGATTACCTTTAGTAGTCTTATTCCGTCACCGTTCAGTGATCGTACAAAAAAAAATTAAAAATTTGTGTTTATTGCATATCCTTTACTACCGTCCCTAAATATTGAATTAAAATGATTGGATGATCTGGAATTATTGGTTTCCACTGGAAAACAAGTAGATCGGCTATTATATCTGTAAAAAAATTGTAGAAAACTTCTGGAGTGATATTAGTATATACGCACTTTGGACTATAAATACAAGGGTCGTTTTTAATAATATAGTCAGCCATGAGTGAAAATAGGTTGGTTCATTCTCATCTTAACACTAAACATTTGTACGGAACACCTACTCATGTTTCACGTATAACTAATCATTTGATATTGTTAAGTGCACTAAAACGAATACAGAAAATCTTCAGTAAGAGATACAAACACACCTCACAAAGGCACAAAAACATCATCCTCATTTTGTAGTAGAAAGAATAATAGGTCTGGATCCCGCATACCGAAAAAAAGTTAAATAATAGCAAGCTGAAAATTTGTTAATAGATTAACGGTGTCAAGTCGGACAAACTTTGATGTACAGTAACGATGGAACAGGGGAAGTTAATTGTGGAACAGATTACAGGTTTCGAACGTCAGACCACGAAAACGTCTTATATATTTTGTTGTACAGAACTTCGAATTGATTTGTTACCCTTTTAATAAACTCTCATGCAAAAATCAGACTGCCATTTACGGCCAATATAATTCCTGTCATTTTATATGTTCTACATGTCAGACTTATTAAAATGCCCAACATGTCGGACAAACATTTTTTCATATTATATTATATAAAATTTGCTATTAGACGAAGCAACGAAGCACTAAAAAGCCCAAAACCTAGGAATTTTGTGCAGTAAGATGAATCGTCATGGAATTTTTTGCATTCGATTAGAGAGTGTCAGGCAACTTTGTGAACTAAATTCATCTAGGGCAAAAATTTTTGTGCATAAGAAAATGCATTTTAAAAGTGCATCTCGAAGAGGTGAAAATGAAAAATTTAGAACTTGGGATATATTGACGGAAATGAGTTGAATTTTTATACTCGGGGGTTTTGGGGATCGCTGAGCACGAATTTCATATCGGAGATGGTCTCCAAGGTACCTGGTGCCCACGGTGGAACTCGCAGCCTAGAGTTTTATGTTATAATCATTAAAAATCAGTCAATATCCATTAGTCGGGGGGTTTTTGGGGTCGCCGGCCACGAATTTAATGTTGGCGATGGCATCCAAGATACCTGGTGCCCAGGGTGGAACTCGTCGCCTAGAGTTTTTAGTTATAATTATCCAAAATTCGCCAAAAACTATTACCCTGGGGGTTTTGGGGTCGCTGAGTACGAATTTCATGTCAGCGATGGTCTCCAAGGTACCTGGTGCCCAGTGTGGAACTTGTCGCCTGGAGTTTTATGTTATAATAATTAAAAATCAGTTAATATCCAATACACGGCGGTTTTTGGGGTCGCTGACCACGAATTTAATGTCGGCGGTGGTCTCCAAGATACCTGTTGCCTAAAGTGGAACACGTCGCCAGGAGTTTTTAGTTATAATTATTCAAAATTAGTCAAAAACTATTACCCTGGTGCTTTTGAGGGTCCCTGAGTACGAATTTCATGTTGGCGATGGTGCCCAAGGTACCTGGTGCCAAGGGTTGGAACTCGTTGCCTAGCGTTTTATGTTATAACCATTCAAAATCAGTCAATAACCATTACTCGGGGGGTTTTTGGTGTCGCTAATATTGGCGGTGGTCTCCAAGGTATCTGGTTCCCAGGATGCAACTCGTCGCCTGGAGTTTTATGTCATAATTATTCAAAATCAGTGAAAAACCATTAGTCTGGGGGTTTTGGGGGTCGCTTCGTACGAATTTCATGTCGGCGATGGTCTCTAAGTTACCTGGTGCCCAGGGTGAAACTCGTCGCCTGGAATTTTATGTTGTAACCATTCAAAACCAGTCAATAACCATTACTCGGGGGTTTTTGGGGTCTCTGAGTACGAATTTCATGTCGACAATGGTCTCCAAAGTACCTGGTGCTTAGGGTGGAACTCGTCGCCTGCAGTTTTATGTTATATTCATTCAAAATTAGTCAATATCCATTACTTCGGCGTTTTGGGGGTCGGTAAATATATTTTTCATTAATAATTTTTCTTAAAACACTTTTCTATTACATCCTAAAAAATTACCTATTTAAAAATTATTTTAAAATTTTGTCGCTTTTAAAGCAGTTGTCGCTAAATTTTGACACTAATGACATTTATGAAATTTTACCATAATTGGCATTTCAAGGGTAATTAAGTTATATCAGCGATTTTTTGTGTTTTCTGCGGTATTTTAATTTGTAGATCTCTAGTCTGCTTTTATATAAAAAAAAACAGTGGTTTTTAGAACTCTTTAGCGACGTATTAGTATAATATAATGTTGATGGATTACTGTCGAATGCCGATATGATCAACCAAAAAATAAGATGTATATGGTGATTTTTCTATTGACTTTCTTGGGTGTGAATCTGTCTTTTTATTTTGCTGCTCCTGATTTAAAAACAAAGCATGGAATATACAGGGTGCGCCAAACCTCTGGTCTTCTTTGATTACGGCTAAACTATGAGATATACAAAAAATGTTTATAACAAAACTAATGAGTATCAAAGAGGTCTATAATTTAAAATTATTTTCAATTATACAGGGTGAGTCAGAATGACGGTATGAACCAAAGTTGTATTTTTTTAAATGGAACACCCTGTATATTAAATCATTTTTGAATATATTATTTGAAAATATTAAAAATTTGTAAAAGGTCTTATAGGCCTAAAGTTAATAATTTTCGAAATATTTACATTTTTATTGAGAAAAATGGTAATATTTATAGGGTTGTGGATTATGTTTCCAAGGAAATAAAAATTTAGGTGATAGGTCAAAGTTTTTAAAATATAGTGTTATTTTAAAATAGTTTAATATTTTTTACTTTTAGCCATAAAATATACAGTGTGATCACTATTTGCCAATACAAAATTTTCTCATTTTTTTTAATGGGACACCCTGTATATTAGTTTTGCGTTTGGTAGTAAATATTACAACCTTTCTTTTGGTATAAGGTTGTATGTACCTAGCATGTTTCGTTTTGTAGATATTTTAAAAAAACTATAGATTTTACGTTTTTGCGGATTTTTTATTTAAAATTTTTTTTGCAAAAAAAATAATTATAATCTGGTTTTAGAAACATACACTAAAATATAAAATATGAAAATAAAAACGTAATTAAAGATTAAAATAAATCGTATGCTAGTACAATTCAATTGAATTTAATATCTTTAAATTATTTTACAAAAAATATTTTACCATATTAATGAATACATAAATTAGTTACTAAATTAAATAAACAACCAAATTTTAAATCAATGGTAGTAATTCTTCTACCGCAGCAACTTTCCTATACCAAATTAATTGTTAGTTATATTGTATTTACGAGTAAGATCAGTTAATAACTTTTTAATTTACCTACATCTTGAGAACGTATAAAGTATGCTTTGAAACAAATGAACGTTATGGAAGTATATTAAGAAGTAAATAGTATCTATGTACCTACTCGTGTCACAAAATCTGGTAATAATTTCTAATGGTTTCGCCCAAAACAAATGTCATATCCAAAAATGTTTCGGTTAAAAAATTAAAATTTAAAATAAAAAAAATTGTTACAAAAATTTCAACTACAAAAGTATTCCCAGTTTTTGTGACACCAGTAAATACTATTTATATTAATAAATAATTTGGATGATACATTTAACATTCATTTGTTTCAAAGCATACTTTATAATAATTTTTATATTCTCAAGATGTATGTAAGTAAATTTAAAAGGTAAATTAAAAGTTTAACTAAATACAATTTAACTAACAATTAATTTGGTACAGGAAAGTTGCTGTAGTAGAAAAATTACTACGGTTGATTTAAAATTTGGTTGTTTATTTAATTTAGTAACTAATTTATGCATTCATTAATATGGTAAAATATTTTTTGTAAAATAATTTAAAGGTATTAAATTCAATTGAATTGTACTAGCATATGATTTATTTTAATCTTTAATTACGTTTTTATCTTCATATTTTATATTTTAGTGTATGTTTCTAAAACCAGATTATAATTATTTTTTTTGCAAAAAAATTTTTAAATAAAAAATCCGCAAACACGTAAAATCTATAGTTTTTTTTAAATATCTACAAAACCAAACATGCTAGGTACATACAACCTTATACCAAAAGAAAGGTTGTAATATTTACTACAAAACGCAAAAGTAATATACAGGGTGTCCCATTTAAAAAAAATGAGAAAATTTTGTATTTGCAAATAGTGATCACACTGTATATTTTATGGCTAAAAGTAAAAAAATATTAAATTATTTAAAAATAACACTATATTTTAAAAACTTTGACCTATCACCCAAATTTTTATTTCCTTGGAAACCTAATCCGCAACCCTATAAATATTACCATTTTTCTCAATAAAAATGTAAATATTTCGAAAATTATTAACTCTAGACCTATAAGACCTTATACAAATTTTTCATGTTTTTAAATAATATATTCAAAAATGATTTAATATACAGGGTGTTCCATTTAAAAAAATAAAACTTTGGTTCATACCGTCGTTCTGACTCACCCTGTATAATTGAAAATAATTTTAAATTATAGACCTCTTTGATACACATTAGTTTTGTTATAAACATTTTTTTGTATATCTCATAGTTTAGCCGTAATCAAAGAAGACCAGAGGTTTGGCGCACCCTGTATGTGAATACCTCCAAGCTACAATTTTATATAGTTCTGTTCTTTTAAAATTTTTTAATTAATTATAAAAAAACATCTAAAAAGTGATACGGTATTTAAAGCAAAGTAAGTTTTTAATGTTGGTGTTTTGAAAAAGTCATATATTTTATACTTATTAGTTTTGTTAATTACAGAAAAAATAATAATATTATAATATCAAGCTGTTTAAGATTGGTATTAAAGGAGTTTTCATTATCTACAGTCTATAGCTGCGCTGTTTTATAATTTTGGTTTTCGAAATTGCGGAAGAGAGAAATTTGTGTAACTTCAAGTAAGTAAATATATTTGTTTATTTTATTTTACTTTTTTATTAATTTTTTCATTATATTATACAAATAAATTGATTATGAATATGTGCACTAACATTTAATTTAACACGTATTTTTTAGATTATTGTATACCTACCTTGAAGACCATCGCCAACATGAAATTGATGCCCAACAACCCCTAAAACCTCCATAGTAATGGCTATTGACTGATTTTGTGTGATTACACAATAAAACTCCTGGCGACGAGTTCCACCCTGGGCACCAGGTACCTTGGAGACCATCACCGTCATGAAATTCATGTTCAGCGACCCCCAAAACTTCCCGAGTAATGGTTTTAAATGATTTGTAATAATTATAACCTAAAACTCTAGACGACGAGTTCCACTTTGGGCACCAGGTACCTTGGAGACCATCGAACACATGAAATTATTGTTCAGCGACCCCCCAAATGCTCAGAGTAATGGTTATTGACTGATTTTGAATGATTATAACATAAAACTCCAGGCGACGAGTTCGACCCTGAGAACCAGGTACACAGGAGACCATCGCCGTCATAAAATATTCGTGATCAGCGACCCCCAAAACCCCCGCGTAATGGTTTGAAATGATTTGGAATAATTATAACATAATACTCCAGACGACGAGCTCCACCCTGGGCACCAGGTATCTTGGAGACCATCGACCACATGAAACTCTTGTTCAGCGACCCCCCAAACCCTCAGAGTAATGGTTATTGACTGATTTTGAATGATTATAACATCAAACTCCATGTGACGAGTTCCACCCTGGGCACCAGGTATCTTGGAGACCATCGCCAACACTAAATTCGTGGCCGGCGACCCCAGAAACCCCCGAGTAATGGATATTGACTGATTTTTAATGATTATAACGTAAAACTCTAGGCGACGAGTTCCACCGTAGGCACCAGGTACCTTGGAGACCATCGCCGATATGAAATTCGTACTCAGCGATCCCCAAAACCCCCGATTATAAAAATTCAACTCATTTCCATCAATATTGCCCGAGTTCTAAATTTTTCATTTTCACCTCTTCGAGATGCACTTTTAAAATACATTTTCTTATGCACAAAAATTTTTGCCCTAGATGAATTTAGATAGATAGATAGATAGATAGATACATTTATTTCCTTTTAAAATTTTACAATTTTATGGAAAGGGTGAGAACAAATATTTCGTTCCTTTTTTTTCATCCCAAGAAACACACAATATGTTTATTTTAGGGATAAACAAAAGAAAGAAATAAATAAAAAAAAAAAAAAAACAACGAGTTATATAAGAATTAATTAAAGATACAAAGTATAATTTACGTATTTAACTATTCATTTATGATGAAAGACCTAAGTTTTAGAACATTCCAGATATAGCTAGCTATTATTTTAGCTGAATATACTGTAATGTTATTTAAGGTATGAGTTACAGTATCAATATCGGCTATATAATTAATGGATGATTGTTTCATACAAGAATATATTGGACAATTAAAAAGTATATGTTCAATTGTTTCTAACTCCTTATTGTTACAAATAGTACAGATTTCATTAGGATTAATTTTATATGTAGAATCCTTATAAGTGAACGTTAAGCAGAATGAATTACATAATCGAAGCTGTGCAATAGTTCTTGTAATCTGGATGGGCATTTTTAGGCATAAGTATTTTTGACTTAATTCGGAAAGAGCTAGGTGTTTATATAAGGGGAGAAAATTGGATTGCTGACAAAGAGAAATATCTAATTCTGAGAGCTTATTTTTAAATTTGATTAACAAGGCTTTTCTATTCAGTTGTAGGGAATGAAGGGAGAGATTATTCCAAATAGGTTCAGCATCAATAAAAGTAAAAAGTGATTTTACCTGCGCTGCCCAGTTATACCTGCTATCGGTCTCCATCAGTTGTAGTTGACGAAAAAAGCACATTTTGGGGTAACGGGAATCGTCCATCATATAAATTTTCTTTAACCAGTTTAGTGTCCACTTGAATATATTATACAAGAGTTTGACTCTGCCGCATTCCACTCTGACTATGTAACCGGGTGTGGATATGGGAAGCATAAGAATTCGTTTTAGGAATTGTACTTGAACTTGTTCGAGAACATCTACATAACGGAGTGCCCATACAGAAATACAATTGGAGATTGTACTTGTTACTAATGCATCAAAAAGTTGTAGCCTCGTTTGCATGCAGTCAATTTTAAGTTTAGCTAGAACAGGTATAAGTGCTCCAGTTGCTTGTTTAGCTTTCGCATTACTCACATCTGCCATTTCACGGAATAGAGACGAAGAGGCAAAAGTCACTCCAAGGTAATTATAGGTGTTAGTTAATAGAATGGGATATTGATTGAAAGTGAATTTAATATTATTTTTTAAGTTATAAGGACCCCTAGAGAAACACATAATTTTAGTTTTAGCAGTATTGACAGTAAGTTTGTTTTGTTTGCAGTAATCCTCCAACATTTTTAATTTTTTTGATATATCGATCTCCGAGTGACCTAATATTACCAAATCGTCAGCGTATAAAAGCATAAGAATTTCATTTACGTTATTAACATTGATGCCTTCTGCTCCGCGGCTTTTAAAAAAATCTTCGATGTCTGCAAGAAATAACGCAAATAACAAGGGACTGAGGACTTCTCCCTGTAACACGCCCTCACAAATGTTAAACGATTTAGTATATTGCTCGTCAGCATTAACCCTAAAGGTAGCATTAGAATAGAAAGATTTAAGTAGAAGTACAATTTTAGAGCTAATACCTAAAGCAAAAAGTTTAGACCAGAGCAACGCGTGGTTAATGCAATCAAAAGCCCGCTTAAAGTCAACAAACAATACAAATAGCTTGCGCTTTTTAAATCGGAGACGAAATTGAATGATGGATGTAAGAGTATAGACATTATCGTAACAACCACGTTCTTTACGAAAACCAGATTGGGATTCGGGAAGTATATTAAACGATTCTACCCAATTGACTAAACGGTTCAAAATAATTTGCATGAATACTTTAGTAATGCAGTTTACTAAAGCAATTCCCCTGTAATTGGAAGGATCGTTAGAGGGACCTTTTTTGTGGAGCATTTTTAGAGTAATTTTCGACCAACTATTAGGAAAAGTGGAAGTGTTGAAGATAGTATTGAAAAATGAGTTAAGGTATAAGATCCAGTTATTTGGTAAGTATTTGTAAAACTCATAGGGAATATTATCAGATCCTGGAGCTTTGTTGTTTTGACAGGAATTTAAAGCTAAGTAAATTACATTTCATTGGTGGTAATAGGATTGTCAAAATACGGATTCCTCGCATCGAAATAGAGGGTTGTGTCCACTATCCCGGCTCCCATAATTTCAGAGTAGAATGTTTCCCATGTTGCAGCAGGTAAAGATATGTAACTATTTGAAATATTTCGAGCTCTTTTAATATGAAACCAAAAAGTTTTTGAATCAGTAGAGTTGGAAATATTACCAATAATATTTTGTTGAAATTCAGTTTTTTTTACTTTTAATAATTTTTTATACTCTGCTTTAATAATTAAGTATTCGTTTTTAGTTTGATTTGAGAAATTGTCTTGTTGACAAATTTTGAGTTTACTTTTAACTGATTTCTTTAGATCTCTACATTGACAATCATACCACGGTTTGTGTTTATTAGGTCTGTTAGGAGCGATTATACTTTTTGACAGCCCAAGATTATCAGCTGTTTTATAAATATTATCCAACAGGTTTTTGTTTGCCATTTCGACATCATGAATTATGTGCACCCCCGCCGAATTTTGCATGTTTAGTTTATAAGACAAAACTAAAGATTCATTTAACTTAAAAATAGTTTTATTTTTTATTATAGTTTCTTTCATAGGTGAAAGATACGTTTGAGTTATAAAGCATGAAACAGGAAAGTGGTCTGATAAAGTACACGTTGTATTTACGTAAACATCATTAACAAAGTGCAAATGTGAGTTATTTACCCAGACTAAATCTATTGTACTCTTGCCCATAGGGCCGACGAAAGTAAATTTTGCAGGCCGATCAGAAATACACCTACCATTTAACAGACAGAACCCGTTAAAATTCATGAAATCAAGAAGGCATCTACCTTTTGCATTAATTACAGTATCTAAACTTTGTCTCTCGTCAAAAAAATTTGTGTTTTCAAATATTTCAGGAGGGGATACGTCATTGTCTGAAACACGGGAGTTAAAGTCTCCTCCAATAATTATAGGTGTATCATTAAATTTCTCTAAAATATTAGATAACACCTCCTGAAATAGTGACAATAAATATTCAATACTTAGACTAGGTTTAAAATAAACGTTACAGACTACAAATTTATAATTATTGCTAGATATTAAACAAAAGATCCACCAAGGTGATTTATCAATACAAACAGAAGAAAGGTTGGGATTACAAAAAATTGATAGACCACCGCTAGCCCTACCCAAGGATTTTTCTTTTATGGCAACTGAACTGGCACATGAGTAAGTAGATAAATAATTTGAAAATTTTATATTTTCGGTAATAACCCATGTTTCCGATAAACAAAGAATGGGTATATCATTGAAATCACTTAAAAAGTCATTAACACTATTAATTCCTTGTGAGTTCCAAAAAACAATGTGTACTGATTGCTATTCAGATTTCGAGGAGGCAGGTTTTACAACTTTTAGGCCAGACTCTCGATTAGGTGAAGACTCTTCCTCGCGAACTCTTTTGTTGGATAGTATTTGAACGATTTGCGGAACTCCATAAACATATTTAATAGTGAGATTTGTTTCAGTTTTTAATCGTAACTCTAGTTCTGCACGTAAATCATTTAGATGTTGACGCTGTTTAGGTGTCATATCAGAGATTATCTTAACTGAAGGATATAAATTACGAGAAATATTCTTCTTGTTTCTCAAAACGTCCAATGCAGCCTTAGGAGTCCCAAAAATAACACGATAAAGACGAGGTTTGTTATTATTAGTATTTTTTCCAAGACGATAGCCGGACTGGATACAATTCGCAGAATTCGGAGATAAGTGCGTAATTACTTCTTTAATTATGCGAGCGTCATCTTCGGGTGATCTTTCAGGAACTCCTAGGAGTAGGACGTTCTTTTCCCGCTTCAAACGCTGAGTAGTTTCGTAATATATATCATCTTGTGACGGAGTTGTAGAGTTCACTAGTTTTTCCAAGGAACTAACTTTTTCACGAAGAAGATTATTTTCATCACGAAGAGCGGATACATCCTTCATGCAGTTTTCAAGCATTTGTGATTGTGTAGAAAACTTGTTATTTAATTCTGTCACAGAATTTGTGAGAATGGCTAATTTGTCCATAAGTAAATCAAACTGATGGTTGCTGAGTAGCGAGGCTGAAGACATAGATGGCTCATTCTGAAGAGTAATGTTATTCGGAGAGGCTCTACAGGTATTACAATGCCAGTTCTCAAATGATACGGATGTTTCATTGCAACCATTTAATTCTGATCGAGCACATCTTTTATGGCATAATTTGTTGCAACTTAGACAAGAGACCTGGCTATCGATCTCCATTAACAAATTATTGCAATATAAGCACAGAGATTTTGAAGACATTCTTCTAATGAGGTGCAGGTTTATGTTTTTTTGAAGTTGTTAATTAAACTAATGTATGTAGTAGATCCAAAAAAGACTTACTGTTTGATTAATTAAAAACAATCAATGGCACGAAACTATATATTTTAGAGAGCAATTGTAAACACGTCTGTACACCACGGACTTTCAGTTCTCACTCCAAATATGAAATATGAAATTCGTGCTCAGCGATCCCCAAAACCCCCGAGTATAAAAATTCAACTCATTTCCGTCAATATATCCCAAGTTCTAAATTTTTCATTTTCACCTCTTCGAGATGCACTTTTAAAATGCATTTTCTTATGCACAAAAATTTTTGCCCTAGATGAATTTAGTTCACAAAGTTGTCTGACACTCTCTCTAATCGAATGCAAAAAGTTGCATGACGATTCATCTTACTGCACAAAATTCCTAGGTTTAATGCTTCGTTGCTTCGTCTATATTGAATAAACTTAAAAACAACCTGCTAGTTTTCACAATCATAAACTTGACAGGATGACATGTTCCACAATTATTATTAAAATCACGTTCCACAATTAAAACTTCCCCTGTTCCAGTGTTTCCATACATCAAAGTTTTCGACTAGGCACCGTTAAGCTATTAACAAATTTTCAGGTTGCAAATAATCAACATTTTTTTTTGGTACACAATATCCAGGCCTATAACATTACCGGGGCAATTAAGGGAAAGAGGACTTATGTTTATGGAGAAACCTATTAGAAAAACAGATTACTGCTAATCTAAGAACTTTTCATTTTAGTCTATTTTCAGATACACGCTGGCGCAGGGACGTCTACTTTTATCGCGCGATTTGTGCAGTACATGACACATCACCACTTAAACTGAGGAAATCACCTAATAAATCCGCATAAACCACCTTTCTACTCAGTAGATCACAAAAATGTGCACTTGGATGGGTAAACTACTGCATGGGAATACAAATACAAATGGAATCAACCAATGCCATATCAGCAATACAGCGTCTAACCATTGGTTGACGTCAAGAAAGATGTTCGCTGAAACAAAAGGTTCACTACTCGCCATAATAAGTTATATGAACCAAAAATGACCTTAAACATAGTCGTAAAGACCGTCAGTTCCAAAATAAAAAATGCCCATAGGAATGCCAAGCTCAAAAATCCATCCAATATATTTCCGGGGGCTGTCAGGCATTTGCTGCAACTGATTACAAGGAATGGTATGACAGTAGTAAAAATCTTTTATCAAAAAAAGATAACAAATGAGACTTCTCCCATCCATCTTCCTTATTATCAATATCAATACGTCTCTGGAAATATGCTCGAATATTATAAGTATAAGCTGTCCTTGGACCCCACTGGTGACAGACCAACCGGTGGCGCATAATAAACCAGATTTTAAATTAATTATTAAAGCAAGAAGACAAACAATACTAATTGATTTGAACATACTTATCCACAATAATCTACGTGTTACATACAGGGTGTTTCATTGGGAAAGTAACATAGGTTAACTGTAGAAAGAGGACACTTAGGCGGTCTCAAAAATACTATACTTAATGGGTCTTACTCCATTAATGAAAAAGATACTGGGTGTTTTATCTATTTTGCCATTTTCGTAATTGGTTTCTAACTTTTTAACCACACTGTAGATTTATTTTATTTTGGGCAAGCAAATATCATTTAAGGTGTACAATAAATTAATTTATTTACAATAATTGTAAAAAATCCAGGACCGGATTAAAAATATTGGAAAAATATTTCGACCCGAAAACAACAGCCTGTACATTAAATTTTTTTAAAATGGATTTTTCAGTTGAAAAGAGGATGAAAAACTAAATTTAGTGGTATACTTTAAATTTTCGGCAAAATTATTTTTCTGGTCAAATTTTGAATTTGAATTCTGAAATTATGTGAATTGCGAAAGCTCTAAGTAGAAAAAAATTTAAATACAGCTTAGAACTTGCCAACCGCAGTGTATATTGATTTTATATTTAACGCGCGAATATTCTTTTAGGTGTCCAATCAATTTATTTATTTACAATTATAAAAATCCAGGTCCGAGTTAAAGAATATTGTATAAATATTTCGACCCAAAAAACACCCTGTATATTAATTTTTTTTAAATGGATTTTGCGTTTGAAAAGAGGATGAAAAACTTAATTTAGTGGTATACATTGAATTTTAGGCAAGGTGATTTTTCTGGTAAAATTTTTAATTTAAATTCTGAAATTATGTGAATTGCGAAGCTCAAAGTAACATAAATTAAAATATGACTTATTTTTAATTAATACCATTATTTTAAGCTAAATTGGTAAAATATTAACATGTGCACACATAACAATAATTTCTGATGGTGGTAATTTTAAATAAGTACTTTAGTTTTGAATAGTTATTATGCTGCAAATTTTCGCTGTTTTGTTATAATTTTTAGATATTTTGTTGATTTTTAAACAAGTGATGTATTCTTTATTGACACTTTATTATTTATTCAATATTTAAAGATGAATATTTGCCATAAACTATTTTTTACACATAATAAAAAACACTGAAATGTTAACATTTTACCAATTTAGATTAAATAATGGTATTAATTAAAATTCAGTCGCATTTTAATTTTTTTCTATTTAGAGCTCTCGCAATTGGCATAATTTCAGAATTCAAATTCAAAATTTGACCACAAATATCATTTTGCCGAAAAGTCAAAATATACCACTAAATTTAGTTTTTCGTCCTCTTTTCAACTGAAAAATCCCTTTTAAAAAAATTTAATGTACAGGCTGTCGTTTTCGGGTCGGAATATTTTTCCAATATTTTTAATCCGGACCTGGATTTTTTACAATTGTAAATAAATTAAGTTATTGTACACCTTAAGTGATATTTGCGTGCCCAAAATAAAATAAATCTACAGTGTCGTTAAAAAGTTAGAAACCAATTAAGAAAATGGCAAAATAGATAAAACTCCCAGTATCTTTGTTATTAATGGAGTAAGACCCATTAAGTATAGTATTTTTGAGACCGCCTAAGTGTCCTCTTTCTACAGTTAACCTATGTTACTTTCCCAATGAAACACCCTGTATAACGAATTCTACTGTGATATTTTTTTGTCTAATCTTAAAACACTATTCAAAAATACAAAATGTCACTAATCAAAAAATATTTGGGCTGAATTGTTACCTAATTGTTCAAATAATTTTATAAAAATGCATTTGTCAATTTACTAAAGATTGCATGTAAACTGGTACAGTAAAGTAACACAGAAAAAAAATTGTTTACTAGTTTTCTGCAAAGACGATGAAAGTAAATAACATTTTCACCATGTTTGGTGTTATGTGTTACCTCAATTTTTAATCTTTTTTTACAGTTATTCAATACGACGCTATATTATTTCCATGAGACATTGTTGCATACCGTAGCCTATAAATCGTAATTAAAAATTTGAAAAATATGGAATATATAAATATACTTAACACACAAAACTTACCTGCTTTTATATGTTTCGGATTTTTCACTAATAAGTACCAATATGACTAATTGATATTTTATAATGAGCTCTTTGATAATGAGCTCGCGGTAAATACGTGTTTAGAATTTTAAATATTTGAATGATTATTTTATTCGTAGAGACTCTGACCAATAGAAACCTACAAAAATGAAAATTTAAGAGATTCTTTTTTAGTGATTTTAATTTCCAAACGTGTAGTAATATTTTTCCTCACGTGTTTAATTGTGCCCAAGCAGATTATTATTATACATACTGGGAATAATCAACTTAAATTATTTCCAGTAAAATAATAATCTGATTGGATAGATATTAAATTAATTACAACGAATTTTGTAGTTTTGACAACAGTCACATTTAAGAAAATTAACCAAAATAAACTTTTAGTTCTGCATCTAATATCAAATTGTCACGAGGGAAATAAAAATGGACAATTTTAAGCGCCCGAGATCAAATCAGCCGAAGATCACACTATAGTAAGAATATAAGGAAATAATGTTCCAATTTTTTCTCAAACTTGTTTCCATTCGGCAAAAGTCACTCGAGCCCTGCGAGCTCTCGTGTCTATTGCCAGGCAACAAGTTTTCCAAAAATTATCGCATTATTTTAAATTTATTCCCATTCTCTTGTGATATTAATGTTGACTATTTTTTTTTATTGATTTTAATTTCCAAGCGTGTAATAAGATTTTTCATTATGTGTTTAATTCTGTCCAATCAGATTATTATTATATCGGGAGTATTCTACCTACATTATTACACTGGGAATAATTTTTAGGTATTTTGTTTTCGTTTGATTATAACGAGTTTCATAGTTTTGACAACTGTCACATTTAAGAAAATGTACCATAATAATTAGCTTTGCATCTAATGTCAAAAGCATTTCTCAATTTTCGTATTTATGATAATTACAATTTTATTATTATCATAAATAATAAAATTGTAATTATCATAAATACGAAAATTGAGAAATGGTTCAGACCAAAGGTTAAACGTATTCCAAAATAAACATATTTTTCTACGACCGTTTAATAACATGCTAATTATTCGCTATTTTTTCATAGATAATAGCACCCATTACTGTACTCGTGAGTAATAATTCATTACTCACGGGCTGAAGTTACTCACGGGTCATTACTCACGGGCTGAAGTTAGATTCAAGTAGCGCATGCCACTTTTAATATTAATCGTATATAAACTGCAAATAAAATTACTTAAACTTGTTTATTTAATATAATAATTATTGTGATTTATACCAATAAGTAACTTCGAAAAATTTTTAAAGGAATTTTAACTGTTTCAATGTCAGTATATTTTTTTCGTTTATATCTGGTTTACTAAAAATTTTGACGTTTATCATTTAATTTAGTGACAGTGACATTAGCGCATTTTGTTTCTGGTAATTGGAATTTATAATTAATATTGTGTTTGTTTTTCAAGTTATATTGTGTTAAATATGTTATAACATATTATGTATAGTTATATTATTATATTAGAATATATACCCAGTTAAATGTAAATATACATTATAACTATACAGTGCGTCTATAAAGTAATGGATAAATTCGTTATTTCGTAAACCGGCGACTTTAAGAAAAAATCCCGAAACACGTCGATTTTTATTTTTAAATTACGATTTTTTGGCATATATATCATACTAGCGACGTCATCCATCTGGGCGTGATGACGTACTCAATGATTTTTTTTAAATGGGACCAGGGGTCATGTGATAGCTCATTTGAAAGGGTATACAATTCTCTATCCAATAATATAAACATTAACATAATTATTTATACAGGGTGTTCAAGGGTATTCAATTCTCTATCCAATAATATAAACATTAACATAATTATACAGGGTGTTCACAAAACATCTTTTTTAATTAAAATAAGTGAGACAAACAGAATAATATACATGTCATTATGTATGTGTAATATTATGTAATATGTATGTGTAATTTATTTTAATTCAAAATCTAACATTGAATTTAAACGAAACACAATATTTATTTGTCAAATAAACATTTTTTTCCTGTTTTTTGACAACAGTAAAACGTATTTTGAATTAAATAAATTACATACATTCTTTTTGTCTCAATTATTTTAATTAAAAAAATGTTTTTTTGAACACCTTGTATAAATAAATATGTTAATGTTTATGTTAGTGAATAGAGAATTGAATACCCTTTCAAATGAGCTATCACATGAGCCCTATTCTCATTTAAAAAAACATCGATTACGTCATCATGCCCAGATGGATGACGTCACTAGTATGGTATATATGCCAAAAATTTGGAATTTAAAAATAAAAATCAACATGTTTCCGGATTTTTCCTTAATATCGCCGGTTTACGAAATAATGAATTTATGCGTTACTTTATGGACGCACTGTATATGAAATACGTCCACCAACAACAGCCATTTCCTATTTATTAGATTCACTGACAGTAGGTACAAATTTAAGCTTATAATTTTTCGGAAACGAATAGAACTTATATTGACTATTTCTAGTTGTATTTTTACAACAAATAAGAATTTAGTAATAGTAGGCAACCAATTATTCAGCCACGTACTAGGGGTAAATAGCATTTAGCTATTTTTGTAAATTCTCTTGTAAAAAAAAGATAGAACAATTCTACCTAATATATTGGAAGAATTTGACATACCATCAAAATTAATACGACTAGTGCAAATGACAATGACAGAAACAGAAGCACAGGTATGTATTCAAGGACAGATCACTGATGCGTTTACGATAACGCAAGGACTGAAACAAGGCGACGGACTGGCTCCAACGCTTTTTAATCTTGTTCTTGAATATGTAATTAGACGGTTGACGGTGAGCGAAAATAACATACTTACAAACAAATCTACCCAATTAGCAGCATACGCAGATGATATAAACATAATGAGCAGAACAATGAATGCAGCGGAAGAAACCTACGTTGAGTTGAAACAGAGTGCAGAAGCAGTAGGGCTAGCAATAAATACAAATAAAACAAAACTACTCATACAAACCAGATCAAATAGACAGGCGCAACAACACTTTATTGACGATATAGAACATGTGAATAGATTCACCTACCTAGGAATGGATCTGGTTGCAAGCAATGAAGAAGAACCGGCAATGAATAGATCTGCTAGCAAATAAAGCCTATTTCGCGATGGGCCACATATTCAAATCGCGAGACGTACACCGGAAAACAAAACTCCGGGTATATAAAACAATAATCAGGCCCATAGTAAGTTATGGCTGCGAAACATGGGTGGTGACACAGAAATCTGCCAATGCATTAGATGTGTTTGAAAGAAAAGTATTAGGTAGGATACTGGGCCCAATAAGTGAAAATAACAACTTGCGAGTTAGGTATAATAGAGAAATATACGAGCAATATAGCGAACCAACTCTAGCCCAATACACTAAACTGCAGAGATTACGGTGGGCAGGGCACGTGGTCCGCATGCATGACAATAGAATCCCCAGAAAATTTCTGAATGCAAGAATGCAGGGAAGAAGACCTGTTGGAAGACCTAAAAAGAGATGGGAAGACGAAGTCGATGAGGATGCCAGGAACTTCCTGGGAACGCGTTCATGGAAAAGAACAGCGGTAAATCGGAATGATTGGAGAAGCTTGTTGAAGGAGGCCAAGGCTCGATTTGGGCTGTAGTGCCATTGGATGGATGGATTTTTGTAAATTATTATAATTGAAATCTCAAGTAGTTGATAATTAAATTTTTTTCTAATTAAAATAAAAAAGGTCGTAGAAAAAGTATAGTATTCTACTCGCATGTAACGGCTATTACTCACTCTGATGAATTACGACACTCGCCTACGGCTCGTGTCGCAAACTTCATCATCGTGAGTAATAGCCATCATTACATGCTCGTTGAATAATATACTATTGGTAGTGATATAACAGAAGGAATATTATGTAAATAATTTTACAAAATCTACTATCAAATTGCCACGAGGACAGCACAAATCGGAAATTTTAAGAGCTGGCATGTATTTCGGTAAGAATATTTCATGAATAAAACTGTGTGTATAAATAATTTTAACTAATATTTTATTGTTATCTTTGTCTGAATATTTGCTACACTGTGCTATTCACTTTGACAAGTTGAAAAATGTGTGTCACATAGTTGGGATAAATGTCATTGAATGTTTATTTACAAATAATTGAATTTTGCATATAAGTATTAAAAAATAATCTGTCGAATATCACACGATCGTAAGAATAAATAAGAAAATAATGCTCCAATTTGTTTCTCAAACTTGTTTTCATTGGGCAATAGTCACTCGGGCCATGTGGGCTTTCGTGTCTATAGGGTTTTTCATTCACAGTCATTTGTTTCGAGCTTCTGTCATGTGTCACATAATATTAATATGTCTACGTCATACGTTATTGGCATATACCAATGATACAAACCAAAGACGTATGACGTAGATATATTAATATTATGTGACACATGACAGAAGCTCGAAACAAATGACAATCGATGAAAAGCCCTATTGCCAGACAACAAGTTTTCGAAAAATTGTGGAATTATTGTCAATTTATTCTCACACCCTTGTGATATTAGTCCATTTACTCGCGGTTTTTGTTCCTTGTTTTATAGAACCGCTTGGATTGACATGAATTATGGCATTCGCATAGCTAACACGACAGAGAAACAAATGTGATATTGTGCTGTGTACTATTTCCCAGGGAATGAGTTTCACTCCATCTCGGGGATGAAAAAAATTTACGTTCAAAGTAATTCTGGGAATGGATAAATTGACTAATTCTAAGCAAATTTTAAAACGGGTAAACCCTGTATACCTTCGATAAAACAACGTGAAATGAAGTAAACACTTCTGTTGTATATAGGTATATGAATTTATTAAAATTGACCTATTTATATTTATTAAAATTTATCAAACTGACCGAAAACGTTTTGTACTTCCACTCCCTTGTGGATAAATTTTAAGAATTTTAATAAATTAATATACCTATATACAACAGAAGTGTTTACTTCATTCCACGTTAAGCAAATTTTGTTCCACATCAACAAAAAACGCGTTTTTATACAGTTTTTCACAAATAACACAAAAAGTAAGTATTTTAACGACTATTTCACTAGACTATTTTTAACTGAAAAAACGTCATAGCAACGCCACGCTTCCTACTGACAAAACTCATTATTGTAGGGGAGTGCATATAGATTTTCACTTCGGAAAAAATCAAACAAGATAGAACTTTATTTCCAAAATAGGTTTATTGGATTTCTCCTATTCTTTTATGTATGTCGTCTGCCGGTTTTTCTCCAACACACATTTGTCTTTATTTGACCTTCTTAAGTCGTTGGTTAGCTAGCACTCATTCTGTTTTCATTTTCCTACCTCAATCGTAAAGTAAACTTTTTGTTTTTCGATGTTAATTATTACGGTTCTCGGGAGTGGCTACTCGTAAACCTAGCGGAACGCTACATTCCCCTTCCACTCGATATAATTTTCCTTCAGAAAATTATTCCGGCAAAAACCAAAACGAAGTTTATTCTTGGCAGGGTTAGTACTTTAATATGGGTCAGGAGTAGTAGCTCCTAGCAGTTGTAGCTGTAGTTGCAGTCACAACCACTCCACAAAGTTAAAGATAGGATTAGTACATCAACTAACTAATCTAACCTAAAATAAAACATTAATTTTGAAGTTGGCTCAAAGTGGGTAAACACCACATTATACCACATATTTACACAAGAGAAATAAAGGCAGCACTTCTCATGCTTCCGAGCATGGAAGAGTGCGGGCACAAAAGTATGACACACTTGTGTGAATCCAACACAAGAGTGCATCAAGGTAAGTTCCCAAGATTCCGGAACCGGTATGGTTTACGGAGATCGCGAGAAAGGAACTTTATCTTCTTTAACGTAAACAAAGACTAGTCTGATGGTGTGCATCCAGACTTTATTTACAAATGAACCGTATACCAGGCAACTTAAATTTTACTAATAGGTATTCGTCGTGTACCGTTACTCACATCAATTAAACTCATTAAATGGTTCACATTAAAGGCTTAGATTACGCGTAACCCCAAATTGTTATCAACATGAACTCAAGGTACTAGAAAAAAAATATTCCTGACTAAAACAAAGTATCCACCCAACTACATAAAGAACCATTACATTTGGCCTTACGTATACTATCGGACTCACTATCGATTTGGATATTAGCACCTAAGTTAATCCAAAGATGAACATCAAATTTATTGTAGTGCACGAGATGCAAAACTCGCTTATCGACAAAAATTGAAAAAAGTAGTTAAGCACGCTATCTTGTTCGTATAATATTTACTTATTATTTTACATAAGTATTTGGAACAAAACTAATTTTTTAACACACAAAAAGCTATCCCAAAAATCATGACTTGATGCAAAACTCGCTTTATGCATTGATGCGTGTGATGCAAAACTCTCTTTTTGTAAGGCGTCCAATCACAGCATCGGATTTTACTCACGTGTTTACTGGTGTGATTCGACCGTTTGAATCAGTTGCGTTTTAGCGCCATTTAGTGGTTTTCTGAATTGTTTGTTTTACTTTGGGCTGCAGTGGTTTAAAATTTTGCGACCTTGATCTACAAATTTAATGTAATATTATAAGTAACTGTTTAATTGCTTTGTGACTAAAATGTTTTCCAAACTATTTCTGTATCATTTTTTTGGTGCAAAACTTGCTAAATGCTTTCTTTTTTCTTAATTTTTTTAAAAAATATACGATATTTTTTTAAAATATGTTAAAAACTATTAGAGATGCATATGTTCTAAAGGGACGCTAACAGTATTAATTGATTATTAACAAATATAATGCAAAAAACGTTTTTTGTACTTTCCTCAAATTGCCTTTACATGCAATAAGCGAGTTTTGCATCTCGTGCACTCTTTGACATATTCAATCGAGAGTAACCAGGATATTCTCCAATCGATTCTTGATGATTTGATCATCGATAGAGGGGCAACTTCTAAGCGAAATTTGTTATAAAAAGTTATTAACATAAATCAATACTTTTTGAGTTATTAAAAATATCAAAAATTTTATTTTTTCTTAAAAAAATGCTTGTTTTAAAGCTGTTTTTCACGTATTAATAAAAAACTATAAGCTTTTGTAAAAAAGCTGTAATTACCATAATTAAAGATAATAAAAAATTTAATGCACTCCCCACTTAAAGAACTAAACTAATGTTATTTCAAAGTGAGTTATGGGTAATTGAATGTATATTTTTTTGACGAGTACTCAAATACAAGTATTCAAGCTTACATAACGGGAAAACGATGCATTTTATAGAATATACTTGTTAAACACTTGTCAAAGTACTTCAGAATACCTATCAAATGAGCTCCAGAAGAAGTTAATAGCATCAAAATTAAGCAAGTTATGATGAAAATAAGAGAACCTTTTCGATTTTTTTAGGAAAAAGTGAAAAATAAAACATACGCCATTTCCACAAAAATTAAAATTTGTATTAGTCCTCACAAAAATTTCTTTAGGTTAACGTAGTTAATGATTTTAACAATTTTAACCGGTTTAGAATGCATATTTTTGAAAAAAAAAGGTATAATTTAAAAAAATCAGAATTTTTAAAATTATCGTAATTTTCATTTTTTTTGATAATAACTACAAAAATACTCAATATTCGTAAAAAATAATAAATAACTAAATTTTAGTTTTTTTAGTTCCAAATACTTTACCTATTTTACTATTTCCGTAGAATAAAAAATAACCGAGATAGAAACGTTTAAATTTCAATTTTGCTGCGAGGACCATGTAGCCGTTTTACTATTTAACCTTTTATTTTTAAAAAAGTAAGAGGTTTAAAAGACTAATTTTGGTGTCTTTTAATAGCTCTTGGAATCAACTTTCGACTATTTCTTAGGTAAACCTTATATCTTCAAAATTGACGGAGTAATTTACAAAAAACCATAACATTTTTTGGAAAAATTTTTAAAAGATACATTTTGAAATATTTTTGGTGCATAAATTTTAATGCTATCAACTTGTTCGAGGGCTTATTTGATTAATATTTTTATGAGATTTGACAAATGTTTAATAAGTTTATGTTATAAAATGCATTATTTTCCCGGTATTTAAGCTTGAATACTTAGATTTGGTTACTCGACGAAAGAAATATACATTCAGTTACGTATAACTCACTTTTAGTTAACATTGAAAGGTTTTTGTAGTAAGGAGTTTATTTGATTTCTTATTTGTCTCAATTTTGATAATAATAACTTTTTTGTAAAAACTTATAGTTTTTGAGTTATTTATGAAAAATCGGTTAAAAACATGCATTTTCTCACGAAAAATTAAAATCTTTGATATTGACTCAAATGACTCAAAAAGTTTTGATTTATTTTAATAACTTTATATAACAAATTTTGCTTATAATTTGTCCTTCTATCGAATTGTGGGGTTATTTTTAATAAAATAATTTTCACCCACGAGGAGGGGTGGCATCCACCCCCAGGGTAAAAGCGCAAGTTGGCACCATGTCACCTTTGTTCCTTGGGATATCCTCTAACCACTCTCCAATTCTTATGGAAATCAATGGAGGTTCAACGAAATCGGAGGTAATAGCTCATATCCACCTTCAATGGAAACAATGGAAACCTTCTCTGGTGACACCTCCGAGGCTTCTACAATTTGCAAGCCATAACGGATGCTGAGACTAAGGAAGGTGAGGGAATTTTACAATTTATAATTCACGACCCATCTTCTCAGCGCGGTAAAGTTCCAATGAGAATGGTTACCTTCGTACTCCAATCAGAGTAATCCATTCGCGTTGGAACTTTACCTCGCTGACCAGATGGGACGTGAATTATAAATTGTAAAATTCCTTCATCTTCCTTAGCCTCAGCATCCGTTATGAGGATGAACATCCGTTATCAGAGAAGGTTCCCATTGTTTTCAATCTGGTAGAATGTAGAGTAACATTTTTTGGGTGTTGCTTTATGTGCTATTAGATTGTAAACTTAGTCTTTAGTCTATAGTTTTAATTTAATCTCTCCAATGTTCGATTACAAATTATTTTTGGTAAAATCGGCATCACCGCGCTAAAAATTCTCATAAGGACTGCATTGCCTATGTTCCCTATATTGTAAAGTCAAGGTGGAACGGACTATAACCGTATAAGTTTATTTTATAGTTGTTATATAAATTAAAATTCAGAAAAATAAAATTATTATTAATATAATAATAAATATTATTAACGTACATTCATTATTAAATTCGTAATATATTTTGCTCTTGGTATATTTCGTCCTCTTCTTCTTCTTCTTCTTCTTTCTGTCTGTTTTTTCAATGTGCCTCCAGTAAGTTGTCATTTCATCGTTTTCGTGATCTTCCCGCTGATCGTCTTCCTATTGGGGAACCGTCTATCGCTTTCCTTACTACTCTATTTGTTGTAATTGGCCTTATGTGGTCATTCTATTTTACTCTTCTGTTTCTTATCCAGTTAATAATGTTCTCCTCGCATCTTCGTCGTATTTCTGTACTTCTAGCTCTATCCCATCGATTTTTCGAGTGGTTTCATCTCCACTGTTTCGACCAATCTTTTTATCCTCTCTGTCAGGTCGTGTTTCTGCCGCGTATGGCACTATTGGTCTAATGACTGTTTTGTAAATTCTATCTTTCATTTCTTTATGAAAATATTTTCTATATCTACCGATATTTTTATTTCTCCATATTGTGTCGTTCAGGCAACCTTCGGCTCTGTTTGCTCTATTCAATTGATCTTCCACTTCTGTGTCGAGCTTTCCGTAGCTGGATTGTGTGAGGCCTAGATATTTAAACTCCATCAATTGTTCTAATATTTGACCATCTAGCTCCAATTTACACATATTAGATTTGCTGTTATAATCATGCATTTTGCCTTTTTTGGTGAAATAAACATGATAAGTTTTCTGGCGGTTATATTATCTTCACTTTGAGAGATTATTATTGCATCGTCTAAATAACAGATCATTTTGAGTTGTTGTTCAACCATTTGGTATCCTTTTATAGTTCTTACTTTTTTATCATTTCATCCATTATCAGGTTAAACGTTAAAGAACTCAAGGAATCCCACTGTCTTATCCCATTGCCTGCTTGAATTGGGTCAATTAGTTCATTTTATACTTTTACATTTATTGTGTTTTTCTGGTAGATGTTTTCGATCGTTTTAATTATACCTACAGGTAACTCTCTTAAGTATAACAAATGCATAACGTCCTTTAATTTGACCCTGTCAAATGCTTTCTTAAATTTCACGAAACATAAATATGCCGGTTTGTTATATCCTAACGATTTCTCTTGAACTTGCCTCATTATAAATACAGAGTCGGTGCATGATCTTCCCGACTTTAAACCTTGCTGTTTTTCTGATAATTTTACAATTGTCTTGGTATATTTGCTAGTATAAATTAAGACACATGAGAAGATTAAATAAAAAAAATTTATAAAAATATTTTTATTAAGGTAGAAAAAAGTGTATAAATAAGTTTATATTACAAGTAAAAGATGAGAAGAAAACAACGGTGCAACAAAACATAGATGAAAATAAAACAATGAAATAGAAACAACAGTCACTTGTTTAATGTTTGGTTTAATAATGGTGGCTGTGCAGGTCTAGCCCACCTCCAAAACCATGCAAACCACCATCAAAACCGCCTCCAAATCCATGATCGTCATGGCCGTGGACAATAACTGGGACTTTTTTCTCTACGATTACGGGTACTTTAACTGGGTATGGCACTGGCTTGTGGACTGGGTATGGTACTGGTTTTGGAACAGGTACTGGGTGAGGTACTGGGTATGGTACTTTGTATGGTACTTTAACAGGGTATGGTACCTTCTTAATTACTGGGTATGGTACTGGTTTCTCTACGGGAACCGGGTATGGTTTAGGTACGTGTACTGGATATGGACGATCTACTGGTACAGGTACTTTGACTGGCACTGGAACTGGTATTTTCTTTTCGATGTGTACGGGATATGGTGCAGGAACAGGTACTTTAACTTCTTTGGTGATGGTAATGTGCTTAACATGACCTTCGTCTAATCCACCATACCCTCCACCTAACCCTCCACCATATCCTCCGTCGAAACCACCATGTCCACCCAAATCCAAACCATGCCCTCCAAGTTCAAGTCCTCCTCCAAAGTCGTGTCCCCCACCGTAGCCTAGATCAAGAAGACCACGTTTTTCCTGTTTCTTCTCGGCTACTGAAGATACCTTGGCTTCAACCTTAGAGTCGGTTCCAGGGTGGGCGGAAACCAACAAAAGGCCTGCCAAAAGGACCAATCCACAGTACTGAAATAAAATAAATGATTTTAGAATGGATACAAATTTATTTTCCTTTCTAAAAATAATAATTTAATCAAACCCTAAACAAATTCATTGATTTTATATTAAAATTTATAAACTGAACATTTTCTCTAACCCAGAAGGCATTCATGAAAAAATAAATATTATACTGGAAGGTAACACTGAAAATTCAAGAGGAGGAAGAAATAGAGAAAGCAATAAAAACGTTAAATTATGGAAAAGCACCTGGAGTGGATAGAATAGCAGTACATATTACAAGAAAAAAGATGAGCAAAAAGGAGAACAAATATATATTACTAAAAATAATGAATAAAATACTGAAAATAAAGATATACCAGAAGATTGGAAAGTGTAAATTACCTACCCATATACAAAAATTTAGACAGGAGAAAATGCAATATCTACCGAGGATTGACGTTCCTATGTACATGTGTCAAACTCATAGGAAAATAATAAACAAACGATCTATAATAATGAGAAATCACATATTACACGAACCAAAAAATATATTTAGAAGTGGTAAGAGTATACAGAATCATATAAAACAGATAACTTAAAAATCACCGCAAGGGAAAAAGAGCTTATATTTCTGTAATGTTATGGCAAAACTTGATAAGCCCGATTTTTTTATATGTCCGATTATTTGCTTGGTATGTTATTTAGTAGCATTTCTTAAATTTGGTAGAGTTTGGTATGTCTATGGTGAAGGTAAAACCATTAAAAATGAGAATGACAATGTATGATATATCCGCTATTTACTTATTAGATAGGGCAAAAATTGATATGTGAATTGATTTCTTATGTTGATTACTTTTTGTTTTTAAGCTGGCAAAACATGATTCAAACTTTCAAAATGCTCTCCTGAAAAATTTGATTAAACGCACCTATCAACCTTTGCCAAAACACTAGGTAGAGATTTAGCATTTATTGGCCTCAAAAAAGCCTCATTAAGAATGATACAAAAACATTTAATGAGAACAACAATGCTTTAATTAGTGATAATTGAATATCAGAAGCTTTTACAATAAATGGAGGTATAAAACACAGAGGAGTACATAAGTTACGGAAATCTGCAAACAGTAGAAATCTCGGAAGAAATGTTTTTTGCGATTTGGTGCTAATTCCAAATACTGAAAAATATTAAAGTTTTTGACCGAAGAGGGCCGATAGAACAACGAGCAAGAGGAAGACCGAGCCTTAGGTACCAGGACAACTTCGAGAATGATTTAAGATATATTGGAATTAGAGCATGGAGAAGAGTTACCAGAGACAGGGGCGAATGGAGGATTGTTCTGAAGAAGGCCTTGGCTCATAAAGAGCTGTAACGCCACTAAAAGTGATGATGATGATGAAAAATAATTTCAGCCTAATTTGAAATTATTTGGAAATATGGCATAGTTTTTGTGGTTTACTTTATTGGACTTTAAGCTTTTTTCAAACGGGTCTATGGCAAAATTTATATTCAGCTGAGCACATGGAAGTTTAGCAAAGTGGTTTAAGTCGATTATTATGACGTTTTAAAATTCAGTTAGGAGTTAAAATAAGTATTCTTCAAAAAACGGGACGTGTGACAGCTGCAGCTAAAGATAGATTTTTAAATCTCTTATTTTCGGCGTGGGTAGCTTCCATAACAATTTGCCGATGTCGTTCTCGATCTTGCGCGGCATGTAATAATTGATCTGCTGATAAGCCAGTCCATTAACGAAGGTTTCGGAGCCATGGATATGTGTTCCGACCAATTCCTCTTTTTCCTTCTATCTTTCCATTAATTATTAACTGCAGCATCCTGTATCTGCTACCTCTCATTATATGCCTCAGATATTCAAGTTTTCTGTTTTTTATCATCTTGATTAAGTCACCTTCGCCTTGACCTACTCTGTTAAATACTTCTCTGTTTGAACTGCGTTGAACATGATATTCTGAGCATTCTATGATATGACCACATCTCGAACACTTCTAATTTGTTCATCGTGTTAACCTTCATGATCCAGGTTTCACATTCATATAGTAATACAGGATACATATAACATTTTAGGAACTTGATTATTAGCTGTCTAAATTTTTATAGAATTAAGTTATTTCTTATTACTTTTTATTACTAATTCTATTATTAAGACACTTCTCTTGGGACTACTTTTTGGTTACGCCTGTATTCCTGATTTCTATTGCTTGCGAACCAAACAAACGATGAATGAAGGAAGATACGGGGAAGTCTAAAAGTTGCACTTTACTACCTGCCTATTCATCAAGGCAAAAATCCAACGAAATCCTGATCCCGATACTTATATAGGAGTAAAACTATTATTAATGAATTCGGTGCAAGACGAAAACAAGAGACATCTTACATTTCAATTCATTCAGAGAGGACCAAAAACGTCCTTACGTAAATTTCACCCTTATTAGGGATCGTCAGAAGGGTATATATGGGCAAATCTCAGAGGAGGGTATATCTCTATATTCTCTCAATAATTTATATCAAGGAGAAATTAAAAATATCATCTTGACTATGAAACAGATGTAGAGCTATAAAGTAAAGTGAAGTTCATACTTATGAAAAATTATTATACAGTGCTAGTCAAAAATCCGTACCCCCCCTCGTATCTTTTGAACGGTTATACCTATAAGAGTGAAATTTGGAGGGAGGAAATAAACGGACGTAAGCTTCTTAACTAGTCATGACAGGTGACGTAATAGTGACAGATGACTTTACAGCACCACTATGACAGATAATTCTAAATGGGATCTTACGGCAAGTGATACCTCATTTGAAAGGTATTCAAAATAACTATTCAGGCATACCAATTTTTTTGGGTTTTAGTTGATTTTGATTTTGGTGAATAAATTAAATAAATATAATATTGTAGTTTCGCATTTAATTAATAAAAATTCAAATATCCGCCTATGGTTTTTTTGTCAAAAAAGTTGACGTTTTTTAATTCTCTAGTAGTTTTTACGTCAACGTCAACCTTTTTGATAAGCAATCATATGCAGAATTTTGAATTTTTATTAATTAAATTCGAAACTACAATTTTATATTTATTTAATTTATTCATCAAAATTAGCTTAAACTCAAACAAATTAATATGACTGAATAGGTACTTTCAATACCTTTCAAACGAGGTATCACTTGCCATACGGTCCCATTTAAAATTATCTGTCACAGTGGCGCTGTAAAGTCATCTGTCATAATTACGTCACCCGTCATGACCAGTAATAGTTAAGAAGCTTACGTCCGTTTATTTCCTCCCTCCAAATTTCACTATTATAAGTATAACCGTTCAAAAGATACGAGGGGGGGTACGGACTTTTGACTAGCACTGTATATATTATTAATGACAAATTTCTTATATTTTTACATTTTTTGATACTTAGATATTTTTAGATACTAACGATCTAAATTAATTTTGAAAAAAAAAAATATACCTATTGAATGTTTGAATTATTGAGAAGATTTTCAGTATATCAATGGGAGTAGGGTTGTTGAATAAAAGAAAGTTTTAACTTTTAATTATAAATATAAGGGTGTCGTGTATTTATACATTTATAGTTGACCGAAGAAAATTAAAAGGCTAGTTTTAATGCATAGTGAAACTTATCGTGTTAAAAATTCAGTTATTAGCACTTTTACAATTTCTTGTGTTGGAGATAAATAATAAAACACTATCGACAATTTACAATTGTAGTCGTCTGTATTAAATATTTTACACTTTTCAGACAATCAACACAAAAGGAAGCATTTAATAGATCGAAATAATTATCAACTGCTGAATATGTCAACTAACAGCGCAAATTAAGGATAAAATCGATGGAGGTTTTCTTTGAGAATAGTGGTAACCGCAATAGTGGCAATTAAAGATGTAATCGATTTAATTGTTTGTTCCTTTGAAAATGTTTATTATAGATATTGCAATAGTATATGCAATAGTAAAAGGTATTAATTACTTAAAATATCACTTTAAAAATTCATAGAAAATAAAAAGAACACAAAAATCTCGCACCTATGTGTTTTAAATTCATTCATATTTTTCGAATCCTAAGGAAACTTATAAGTATTTTTGAAAATATTAAACGCAGAATAAAAGATCACATTATTACCGAGGGCCGAAAATTCCTTATTTTTTGCGCTCGGTAATAATGCGGTCTTTCTTTCTGCGTTTAAATTTTTCAAAATGATCTATTAGTTTTCTCACTATATTCGAAAATTTAAAACATATTGGCGCGAAATTTTGCACCTACGCAAGAGAACTACATAAACCAAGAAAAAAATGAGAGAAAACATCATCTTACATAATATATAACAGAAACTTGATTTCCATTATTATGGGTATTTTTTTTTCAGAGGGAGAACCAGGCCTAAATAGTGGCCACCTATTATACTATTGGCAGAAATAAGAGAAGGGACCAGGACCAGACGGACTACAGTCTAAATTTCTTAAACTTCTTGATGATGAATCTTTAAGACTACTATGTAAAATCTTGAATATATATGACACAGGCAACATTCCAAAACAAGACATTGGCTAGTTTCAGAATTTATTACGTTACCAAGAAAAGGAGCATGGTGGAGAATATAGGCTTATCTTATAAGTATAATAAGCCATGCATTAAAACTTGTTTATAAAATTATACATCGCAAAATATACAAGCTATGCGAAGAGAGAATACAAGACAAACAGTTTGGATTCATGTATATTATGTATTCCAAAGATGCAAAGATATGAGTTGGGATATCTACACTGGCTACGTGGACTACCAAAAAGCATTTGACACAGTTCAACACCTAAGAATGTTGGATGTTCTAACAAAGGCCCAGATGCATGATAAAGACCGGAGTATAATACAAAATGTATACTGAATTAATCAGCCACAATAAGAACAAATCTTGGAGATGAACCGACGAAAGCGATCTAGATTCTGAGAGGTATACTTTCACCTGTATTATGTTACCTATACTAAACATGAACTACTCCTAAATGGAGAACGTCTAAACAACATACAACATGCTATGCATGGCACCGTTATTTTTCAGGCAGTTTAAACAGTTTACAGCAACTAGTAAACAAAGTAAATGAAGTAAATGAAAGATTCGGACTACAAGTAAACATATCAGAAATTAATTTATGGTCATCACCAAAAATAAAATTAGGGACGATCAATTGCTGATCAATAATACACCAGTGGACCGAGTAGAACAGTTTACCTATCTTGGAACAATGGTAAACGAACAATGGGATCACTCACAATAATTAAAATGTAGAATTGAGAACACTAGGAGTACGTTCAACCACATGGACATACTGTTTACAAGCCACAATATTAATCCGAATATAAATGTAGCTAAAGCTCCTACAATGTTATATCTTCAGAATATTATACTACGAAGTTGAATGCTGGACACTCACTGAAGCGATGGAGAAAAAACTTGAAGCCTTCGAGATGTGGCTATACAGGCGGATCCTAAGGATATCATGGACGGACAAGATAACCAACGAGACCGACGACGAAGAATGGAGAAAGAAAGAGAAGTGATGTAAACGACTAAAAGAGAAAATTAGAGTATTTCGGACACAGAATGAGGAAAGGCACTAAATACAGATTACTGAAAATAATTCCTTCAAGGCAAAATATTCGGATAGCGAGGAATTAACAGAAGAAGAATATCATGGTTAAAAAACCTGGGAAAATGGTTCTCCACAATAGCAGCTATAATATTTTTAAAGCATTAGTTAATAAGTGTAACCAGAATGAACGCCAATATCCGAAATATATAGGTACCTACCAAAACAAAAATATGGGTATCTTGGCATGAATGTTATGAAAGTGATATATTGGAAAAAGTTTGAAATTGTAAATGTATAAATATCGATAATATAATTTTTTTTACTAAGAGTGCTACAATTTGACTAGAAGAAAATAATAAAATATAATATGTCAAAACAAAAACAGAATAGATCTGAAAATTTGCGGTGCACTTAGAAGACGTAGAACCCTGATATTTTCTAATTGTCTACGATATATTTTTGTTTACCGACAATGGTACCGACTAACATCGATGCTCCACAAGAAATAAACAAATAATCACTGTTCACTTACTTGGAGGCTCATCATTGCACACATACGAGGTTCAAGCGACTGTTGTTTCTACCCTTTACTCGGTGCGTATATATATAACAGCAAGATATATGTCAAAAGTTTTTGCTTTCTTAACGTCCCCACCTCGAAGAACATATTGTGGATGCATACTCATACAATAATAAAATCTATTTTACAATATTGTAATATTTTGATACACTCCACCAACCAAATAACTACAGGCGCGTGCACAGAAAAAGTTGCCGTAGGGGAAACAGTCAGTGTTTCACAATAATTATCAAATTAAGGTTTAAGTATAAAAAGATAATTATTCCATATTCAGCAATTGAAAAAGCAAAAAATGTTTATGAAACCTATTCGACAACACATTAAGTGTTTTTATTTTTATTGATTTTTTTTATATGAGGTAGAGACACATGTATTTGTTTCTTGATTATAAATGATGAAACTATAGTAAACATTCAGATGTTTTAAATAAGTAATATTAAACTCAGCAATAACTTAACCATCTAAGAAGATCTATGAGAAATATGAAAAGAAATATTCCAAAATATCAACACAAGTAAAAATTGTTCAAAACAGGGCTCTAAAACATGTATATTGATATGAAATAATTTATTTTGACCGGTATAGTTACCTAAGTGATTTTTATTTTCATTTTTAATGAAATGGAAGGACAAAGAAAAAAATGACAGAAATTTTATAAGAAGAATGGGGAACATTTAAACATGGTTTGATAAATACAGCAAAACTGGTATGTGAGACCACATGAAATGGGAAAGTTAAACGGACACTATGGTGGAATATGGAGGTAAAAATCGAAATAAAAGAAAAGAAGAAATTGTGTTAAGAATAGATACAAGACAAAATGCAACAAAAATATAAATGATACCAAATACAGAGTACAAACGTTAAGGAAATAGTCAGAATAAGAAGAAGAATAAGAAGAAGAAGAGCTGGGATAAGATCGGAGAAAAAATTAAGGAAAACAACAAAGAAAATGTAAAATTATTTTATAGAACACTGAGAAATCTACGAAACAACAACGAGCAGCTAAGAATAAAAGGAACAATGACCAAAAACGGAACAATAATGGAAATATGGAGAGAACATTTCGAACAACTATTGAACGAGAGCAAGTAAAAGCAGAGGAAAATAAAAACAACCAAATTGACGGACCAGAGCAAAACACTGAGGAAGCAAAACCTGTACAGGAAGAATAACTAGAACTAGGGGAAGCAATAGATAAAGACTGGGAAAGTAGTTCTTGAAAACGATGAAGTTAGTCCAGAAATGTTGGAATAGGTAGGGGAGGGTGGCAGGTACCTAAATAGGAGAAAAATAAAAGAAAAATAATTATATATCTTAATGCTAATATGAAAAAAAAATTGCCTATATAATGGTCAATTGCAATAATTGTACCAGTGCAACAAGGAGGAAAACAAAAGAGGCTGCCAGAAGTATAGAGCCATATTCGTATTACGTGTAGCAGCAAAACTATATGAAATAATAATAGACAGAAAAATCAGGATTTAAATAGAACGTGAACTAGAGGTTTTACAAACCGGATTCAGAACAGAACAAAATAAACAATACTATGCACACACTATGCAATATGTAATAGAGCAAGCCTTAAAAAAATAAAGAAGTATACAAAAGTGTTGCAGATATAGAAAAAGCATTTTATTTAAACGAAAGAAAATTATATGTGAGAGACTAAAAAAAAACAGGTAAGCGAAGACCTGATAGAAGCAACTAAAATTACATATATACGAAAACAATAAACACAAGAGAATATAAGACAATATATTAAAAATATAAGAAAATAAAATATTTAATCTCAATGGTATAAAATGAAATAGAAGGCAAAAGATAAATGCAAAAATATGCGTATTTGCAGATGACATAGTATTATTTGCCGAAACAACAGGAAAACTGAAGCCTAATTTAGAAAAATGGAACTAAGAAGCAAACAGTTGAAACCCAAATGTAAATAAAGAGAAGACATACATGAAAATAACAAGTGAAAAAGGCACGGATATCCTAATCGAAGTGGTGATAGATCAACAAAAAATAAAGAAAAACAAACTTATACAAATACCTGGGATATGTAATCAATAAGACAGGAAGAAACAAGGACGATCTCAACAACAGACTAGAATTTATTTAGTGCCTGGAAAACTATTCCATGCCCTAAATAAAGGATTACTTGACAACAAAGAAATAAGAAGGAAAACAAAGATGATAATATATGAAACAAGCAAGCGTTGACATATGGAGCAAAAAACTGGATTTTATACTATCCTTTTACAACGTTCTTCGTCTTCCGATACCCGTTCGCTTATCCTCTCAGTCCGCACATTGATCTACTTGCAGACCTCTTTCATCCATGGCTTTGTTAAATCTTGCTTGCCAATTTGTCCTCGGTATACCTCTTTTTCTTCTACCTTGCGTTTTTAAGTTTTTTACTTGTTTTGGGAAACCGTCTTAGTTGTATTTCGTTGATTTCTTAATTTATTTTATGTGTTACGTTCATGATTTCTCGTATCTGTATACTAAAACAGGATTTTATTAGAATATAATTGAGACTAGGATACAAGCAGCAGATATGAAATATCTCAGGAGAAGAATATGGGAAAGAAGGACAGACACATACAAAAATGAAGAAATAAGAAAGACTTAAAATTAAACCCTTACTTGACACAGTCAAGGAGAAGAAACTGGTATGGTTCGGTCGTATAATACGAATTAACAGTGACAGGCCAGTGAAAAGAGTCTGGACAGATAAATCGATATGAAAAAACAGAAGAGGCAGGCCAATAAAAGAGTAAAACAGCGATATAGCAGAGGTTTTATAAAGCGATATAGCAGAGGCCAAGAAGAAATCGTGGCAGGAAATTACACAAAAGGCAGAGAAAAGAAACTAATGGAAAAAAATTCAATAGCCAGACGTATATAATCCGACAACTGATGGTAGAAGAGGAACGATTATATGTATGTTTCTATTTTTTTATCGACTAAGTTTATTAATATCCATAAACAACGAAATAGCGAAGGACACAGCTTAATTATTATTAAACCTTATAAACATGTGTTACATATAAATTACATCTATATCTTTGGTGACCTGTCAATTATTGGTTGGAAACCATAGCAAAGTGGGTAAAAGAGGATTCTAAACCACATTGCTACACCTGAAAATGTTTAACAATATAATTAGATGAAGGAGACCTATTTACCCCAAACTCAAGATGGTTCTTTCTTGATTCAAGATGAAGCTAATTATCGAGTTTTAAGATTCTACGAGTTTTAAGATATCTAGATAATAATCCTTTAAGCACAAAAGAAAATACTAACAGCAGAAAACCAAGAGGAATCTATCTAAGTTCCAAAACCCTACTTTTTCATCAAGGCAGAGAGAAATATATACGAATATAAGATATAGAAGATGATTTGTTAACAAAAGATTCTACGCTTTCCTTCTTACGTCAGGAGAAAATTATGTATCAAGTTTCAAGATTTTAGGACTCTCGTTTGTAAAATAAGGCCTCAGGTTGACTCAGCCTGAATAAAATGAGTACCTTGGGTAAAACCAGGGGTAATGATAGGCGGTTAAAGCGTAACACTGGCCCTGCAGTTGTAGCGAAACCTCAAAGCCGCGTTAGCGAAAAAAACGGGAGACTATTATTATTTCAAAAGTGATCAGAAAGACGGTCCAATAGACGACTTGGTTCCCCTAAGAACCTGTCGAGTTCTTGATAATTCTTCTTCTTGATGTAACGAATCCGTAACGAATGTTAGCGATCATCATGACAATCTTTATCTTACTTACAACAGCGCGAAATAGTTGCACGAATGTTGTGTTAAACCAGGTTTTGAGAATTAATCGTGCTATACTAAATTCATTTCTAACACGGTTTAACCTAAACAGGGCGGAGTGCATGATCGGAGGATGCATATCTTTATTATTGGGGTAGGTACTTGGGAATTGGTTAGAAATCAAAGCATGTCTACGTTCGCTGTGTAATTTACATAATATTTATATTGAATATGCATATGATTCAAACGTGTTATTATTATTGTTCATTTGGTATTATTATTAGTCTTTGTGGTTTTTTAGAGATTACACCTTTTTTAACATTAGGTACATATATGTTTTTTATCTGTAACAGATTTTATCATTAATTTTACCCCATACCCCATATACCCTTTTCCTAAAAGATACCAAATATTTTTTCTCTTAGGATCATTACTTCAAACATTCTTCTTATGGTGCCTATCCGTTCCTTTTTTTGCGATCAGCATGGCTATCCTAACTTTGCTTGCTGCTATTGGGAGTAGTCCGGTTGTCGTTGTATTGAACCACTTTCTTAGGTTGTGAAGCCAAGATAAGCCATAGTATATCTGTTCATTCCTCATAACATGGCCAAAAAATCTAGTTTGTGCTCTTTGATGGTATTAATTTTCTCGAATTTCTTGTCCATTTTACGTAGGACCTCAACATTGGTCACACCATCCACCCACTTCCAACAAAAAAAGAAAGTAACTTTATTAATGAATATAATAAACTAGGTGCTCGATATCTGCCTTTTATTTCAATAAATTTCATAAATAACAAATATTCTAATTTGCTTTGGAGATGATCAGCATTCGTAGCCATACATCCCGAGTGGTTAAATAATGTTTTTGTGTATAATGTTGTTTTTTATTTTAGATTAATTCTTCTTGGTTTTTTACTTACCCCAAAGTGGTACTTATTGTCTAATATACGTCATTCCTAACAGAATAGTGACTAGGTGGCAGGTTGGGAATTGATGTATGGCTAACTATGTACTTCGTAAAAACCTGTTGTTGAGCAATAGTCAACCAAAGTTAAAACTAATCAAAAAATCTTACATTTTAAAAAGAGCCTACGGCCAAAAAGATAGTACCTACTTATTTTAAAAATCGTACCACCATCATAAATTTTAAAATCATTCATAATTACGTCATTACTCCACCAGTGATGACGTAATATCTAACACATGTAGAGTAATTGATACCCATTCAAACATTCAAGTTGAAACGTTTTAAGATTTTTTTAAAACGCGTCTGTTTCTGAAATAATGAATTTATTCCATACTTTTCCATCATAGCCAATTTAGTACTTAATTACAAAATTTTGGTTATACACAATAGAAAAAAATATTCGAAAAATACATCGTTGCAAAAGGTATTAGGAGACCTTTCAAATTAGAAGTCTCGTAACCTCGGAATTTAAAAAAAAATGACGTAATATCCAACACATTATAGCAATGTGAGCCCATTCAAACATTTAAATTGAAGTACAGTGGAACCCCGATAAGTCGGCCCCCGATAACCCGGAAGTCTGGCTAACCCGGACCGATTTTCATCAGATAAACATTTTGATTTTCAATATCTTGTATTTTGACGACCCGATTTGGGCGTCGAAACGTTAATCAACATTTTTTTCAATTTAATTGTGGCTTCCCATCAAAATAGTTAATTATCAGACAAACCTTACAACAATAAAAATGTATGTAATATAATATTTGAGAGATAATGTGTATGTATGTAATTTGAACTATACGATAGTAAAAATGACTCATAACACACGCCGCAGAAAGAACAGGCACCTGTCTGTAGTACATATTCCTTTGTATTTCAAACTGTCTTAGCATTTTTTAGGAAAGTCTATTAAAAAATTCTTTTATAAACAATGGTCTTTAGTTTTCACTGTTCTTAAATAACATAACATCGTTGTGACTGTATTGTGTGTCTTGTATTGTTTGCTTCAGTTTGCTTACGTTTGTGTTTGGTGTTTTTTTTAGTAATTTTGATGTGTAGGTACTGTGCATATTTATAAATATATTTCGTGTTATTTCAATTCTAACGGAGTTTATCTGTAAGTATACCGTATTTTATTAATTTTTACCATATTCTCCGGCTATCCCGGATTTTCGATAACCCGGATCGGCCGCGGTCCCGATTAATCCGAGTTATCGAGGTTCCACTGTACCTACCTATTTTAGGATTTTTTTTTGAAAAGTCGTCTGTTTCCCAAATAATGAATTTATTCCATACTGTATGAATTGTAATAATAGGATAAATCGTTAAATGTAAGTGGCTATTAAGCAACGAGAATATCTATAAAAGCGGCTATTACTTCATGGAGATCCATGTTAGGAAAATGTATGAATATAAAACATACCTACACCGTTTAGGCTTAAGGACATTTGTTGCGCGTTAAAGTAACAAAAAATATATCGTATATTACGATCTCGTTTTTGTTCTTTAACCTCTGCACCTCGACCTAGGAAGACTTTGGTATTATCTAAACTAACATTTAGTAAAATCCACAAGGAACGAATTTTCCTATAGCTGGTTATATATCATCAATTACAAAAAATTTAATTCAAAATCCTTTATAAAACGTATAAAATTTATTAAAATACCTCTAAGGGCTACATCACAGAACGTTTTCGATACTTAAAATATCATTATCAGTGTTTAGAACTGGTTGATCACAAGCTGAGCCACCAAAGAAATACCAGAATATATACCCTTTAACGCTGTTACAAAAATTTGATATATTGGCATAATTGCTTAAAATTCCAAACGATGGATAAAATTTATAAAGATTTTTCCCTTAGGCAGAGCATGACTGCCCCATCACGTGGGTTGCTAAACAGGTAAATTTGTTTCTACATGAGGACTGTTAGGTGGCAACTGATTTTCATTTCAGACTGAGAAAATATATATTTAAAAAATATCTTAACAGCAACAACTGTAAGAACAAAAACACAAGCACTTGTTTTTTTCTTAAAGTAGCCTTCTCGGAAAAACTATAAAGAACAAAATTTTGCAATACTTATCACAAAATGTCTAGCTTTTGTTACCTATTTATAAGTCGCTATACATTAATAGTGCTATTTTTAGTAGGTAAACGTAATTTCAATCTCACAAAATTTACTTACATAACCAGGTGTTTGGTCTACTACATACATGAGTATATCTCTGCAGTAATCAATTTCGACCTGTCGAAGCTTATAGATTACTACAAATCAGATATTTTTTAGGCAGAGTGGCACATGCTCAGCCAGGGCTTATCAGACATGGTTGCCAATTTAGTGTGACTGGTGTACACCATACCCTGTAGTTAAAGGTTAAAAAATATTGTTAAAGTTCTAAATTTACAAAAGTATTAATCGTTGTGTGATAAATATGCAAATTATAATATCTTGAGGAGTAACTGTTGCCCAAATGCGGAATTGCTAATTTGTCATGAGATCAAAATGTTAGACAAGCAACAATTTATATGCCAATAAGAGAATATGAAAAGATTATCCTTAGCACTAATTTTCCGAAAACTGGACCGATATAAGTGTGGCCAGAAATTTTTAGAACAATTTGTGAAGTAAACCTAAACGTTGTTTAAACAAAGATAACTTGTGACGAATTTGTATATAACTGAGGAAAATGGATCGCTATCCGTTCTATAGATCGTTTCTTTAGTTGTCTAGTTTAACACCAAATCTCAAATGCGTTAATTTTTCTTATAATTTGATTTTTACGGCGAAAATACAAAGACTGCTGAAACCACACTCTAAAACACAGAGTAAGAAGTGAGGAAATACGAGCGAGATTTGGTATAGAAGAAATAAACATGGGGACCAAAAGAAGAAATACATAATGGAATCAACACATAGAAAGAATGACAGAAAATAGAATAATACTGGTAGCAAGAGACAAATCGCCAAATGGAAGAAGATCATTGGGACGACCGAGGAGAAGATGGTCAGACAACGTCAGTTGAGGCTAAAATCCGAAGTAAAACAGGCATTGAGCCTATTTATTATTAAGAGTAGATATTATTAAGTAGGAAGAAGAGGAAAAATTGGATTTTTTTTTTCGAAAATGTTTACAAATTAAATTTGAAATTATGTATCTAACGTTCTCTCAAAATATTATCATTTCATATTCTTAGGTACTAGTGCCATTCGTCAAATAAGTTTCCCCATGCCGCTGAGAAAGAATGCGACGTTCTGAGAGAAATCTGCCAGCAGTGCCTTACACTTCATCTCTCCCTCTCTCTTAGCCCACCACTTTTGCCTCGCTGCAGATCTCAGTGTCGGCCTAGCAGGTCATATCGCCAAGGTCATTCGTAAGAAAATTTCTCTATGCCTCTGAGAAAGAGTGCGACATGCTGGGAGAAATCTGGCAACACTGCCTTACACATCAACTCTCCCCCTCTCTTAACTCATCAGATTTGACTCGCCTCATTGCTGAGTGTTGACCTAGCAGCCTTCAAAGATGGAGGTCCCGGTAGCTGTTATCTCCAAAGTGAAATTCTTGCTGTGATAGGTTTTTTGAATGCCAAATGGATTTCACTTGTTTACATTTATCGTCAGTTAATCGAAGTCGATAAGAAAGTTACAATATCTCGGCCATGTTATGAGAGCGGATATAAATATTTATTGCTGCAAACCATAATGCAGGGAAAAACACAGGGAAAATGAAGTATTGGAAGAAGACGCATCTCCTGGCTCAACAATCTGAGAGAGTGGTATAATTGCAGTTCCGTCGACTTGTTCAGAGCTTCAATCTCAAAAGTGAAAATAGCTGTGATAATTATTACCAACCTCCTAAAAGGAGACGGTACCTTAAGAAGAAGAAGAAGAAGAAGAAGAAGAAGAAAAAGAAGAGAATCGAATCATGGGTAAAAGTGCATATCTGTAAGACATGTTCACCAATGGTGTAGAGTGTAGAGAATTCAGTGAAGGCCGAACGGCTTCATTCACGGTGAATCTGAATGCCTTTCGCTCCGATCTTTTTCGGCCATTTTCGAACATGTTAAAAAGATATACACTTTTACCCATAAATTTTGATTTATTGGCGATCAATTTTAATAGGTGCAATCCAGTTTGCAGTCCTCTGCACTCATGATTTCAATTTGGAACTTCCCATAAAAATGGTTCGATGTTTTATATTCCCAGTACTACTTTACGGTGTTGAAGCATGGACCATGACAGAATCGCTTTTGGAGAACCTTTTTTTTGGATTTGGGTGGAAATGTTCTAAACATCGTACCATACTTGGCGTGTGTTGGATTCAGAATAGAGGAAAACATCCGAGTCCATTTTTTCCCGTGTAGGGAGATCCTGCAAACGGATGCCCTCCTGTTACCCTGCCTACCAACTAAAACCACCCGTCTTCATCAAGACACTCCCGTACGTGTTCAGTTAGCGAACGAAACTTAGGAGTGCCTTGCGCAGCCTAGATTGGTCGTAGAAGTTGTCGGCTCTTACCTAGGAGTGGTAAGGAGCCAAGGGAAAGAAAATATGAATATAACATTGGAGTTTAAATGTTATTAGTGTCTGTGATGGACATGTGGAGCTAAGAAAAAAGAGGTGACCTCCAAGATAGCAATATCAGTAATATTGACTAAAAATAAGAAAAAATATATACACAAAAAACAATCCTATACCTATACACATATATAGTACCTACTCCAGATCTTTGTCATGCTGTCTCAATTGCTTTCTGCATTATGGACTTTCTCTTCATGATTTTTGTTATGTGATCTATGATGAATTCAAAATTCTCCCTGATTTACATAGCAATACGCATCAAGTTGTCAGTTGATCTCCCCTAGTTTTGACCGCATTGTGTGCTGTTCTGAAGCAAACGCATTGCATCTAAAGATACAATGCTCCGCGTCGTCTGTTATGTTGCAAGTTATACAATTATCATCTCTGGTTTTTTGAATCCGGTACGTAAAAGACCTAAAAGATCCATGCCCGGTCAGGAACTGCGTGAAATAGAAATTTACTTCTTTGAACTTACATTTATACCACTCTATCACGTTGGGTATTAGTTTTTTGGTCCACTGTGCCTTGTCAGTCTGCGCCTCCCATTCTGTTTGCCATTCTATTAGTAATTGCTCTCTGGTGGCAGCTTTCATCTGTGGTAGATGACCATTTCGAGAGTGGTAGAGAATATACCTTTCCTTCGCTAGGAGGTGAATGGGTAGCGTACCCGCTATCACTTGTAGGGCTGTCGTTGAAGTAGTCCGGTACGCGTTTGTCACTTTTAGTAGAGGCTTTCGCTGACCCCTAGTTATCATATCTCGGTATTTTTGATATTTTAGTACATCTACCCAGATAGGCGTTCCATATAGGAGGGTCGATTGCACTACTTTCAGGTACATTCTTCGTTTTTGGCTGCTTGGGCCTCCTATATTCGGCATAATCCTTTGTAGGGCTGCCGTTCTTGCTTCTGCCCTCTGGACTATATTTGTCAGGTGTTTGGTGAACCTTAGACCTGTGTCGATGTATATGCCTAGGTATTTTGCACAGTTTGTAGGTCTTATTGTTGTAGTACCAATCTGAAAACTCAACTCAGGTCTTTGTCGAGATCCTTTCAATATAACCACTTCCGTTTTGTTTCCGGCTAGTTCCAGATGATTTGTAGCCATCTAGCTATTGACCATTCTGCAGCACCTGTTCACTTTGTCTTCGATTTCCCTGTTCATCACTAATATCGCCAAATCATCTGCGTAGCGAATAGCTAGATTATCTCTGCCATAGTCAATTTCTAACACCCCGTTATACAATATGTTCTAGAATGTTGGACCTAATACGAAACCTTGCGGTACATCGGCTGTCAGCTTTTGTTCTGTATTTTTTGCCACTGTGACGAATCTATTTGTAAGGTACCTTTTAATGATATTGATAAGGTATCCTGACGCTAGTGCTGATTCCAGTTTGGTTATGGTGTGTGCCCAGTTGGCAGTTGGAGTTAAACGCATTTTTCACATCAAACATAACTAGTACTTTTGAAGCATTTGAAGAACCTGGAAGCATTTGAGATACGCGTTTACCTCCGTATTTTTAAGATCAGTTGGGTAGAAAGAGTCACAAATGAAAGGGTTTTGCAACGTTTGAATAAAAGTTGTGAAGTAGTTAAAACGGTTAAAAGGCGTAAATTAGAATGCTTTTGTCATATAATGGCATATAAAAATATGACATACTTCACCTTGTCGTGCAAATAATAATAAGTACAACTTCTTGGCTTAAAAACCTACGCCAATGGTTTGAGAAAATTAGTACTGAACTATTTCGCGGCTGTAAATAGGACAGTGATTGTTAATATGCTGGGCAACATGAGAGCCAACGATCTGCATTTGCATTTAGAAAACCTATCAGCGTAAATCTTCGTGACTGCTAGGCCGACACTGATAAGTTATGCGGTAAGAGAGAGGAGAGAGAGAGAGAGAGAGAGAGAGAGAGAGAGAGAGAGAGAGAGAGAGAGAGAGAAGAGAGAGAGAGAGAGAGGAGAGAGAGAGAGAGGGAGAGAGAGAGGAGAGAGAGAGAGAGAGAGAGAGAGAGAGAGAGAGAGAGAGAGAGAGAGAGAGAGAGAGAGAAAGAAAGAGAGAGAGAGAGGGAGAGAGGGAGAGAGAGAAAGAGAGAGAGAGAGAGAGAAGGAGTTAATATGTAAGGCAATGTTTCAGATTTCTTCCAGAACGTCGCACTCTTTCTAAGAGGTATATTGAACCTTTTTTTACGAATGACTCTTGTAATACCTCGTGGCCCTTCATAATATCAAATAAAAATAATTTGTTTATTTTTTATCACATGCTTGTTTGACAAAATGTTGCTTTTTATTTGTCTCTCATATACAATATAAAAATTGTTAAACAACGATTAAGTAACAGATGATGTTTTAACAGAATAAACAATTTTAAAAAAATAAGTATAAGTACTGATCCGATTTATGTAAAATATTTATTTGCATATTAATACATGCCATAAATTGTATTAACATCAAGAAAAGCATATTTATGTCCTGCACGTAAGAAACCCATGATACGCTAGTGTTCTGATTTCACCGACTGGAGCGTGTAGAGACAGTGGCTCAAGAATTTAATTACCTGTTATGCAGTTAACTACGAGCGATATGTAGATTTTACAGGACGATGAATTTTTCCGTAAATTGTTGCTAAATTACAAAAAGTCTAATTAGAGTTATTATAAGTCAGTGGCACATTTTAATAGGATGTTGCTACACAGTCTCTGTTTGAGAATAAATAAGATCTTAATATTATTTATTGCAATATTTAGTTAAAGAGCGTGAAACTTCAATCAACATTACTATCTTTAATTAAAAAATATACTAAAATGTCAAAAAATTTGTGAACGTGTATATGTGCATGTGTATATAAATGTGTGAAGTAAATACGTAGACGAAGCAACGAAGCACTAAAAAGCCCAAAACCTAGTAATTTTGTGCAATAAGCTGAATCGTCATGCAACTTTTTTCATTCAATTCAGGAGAGTGTCAGGAAATTTTGTGAACTAAATTGATCTCCGGGAGATGAAAATTTCCATAAGAAAAATGCATTTAAAGTGCATCTCGAGATGGAAAATTAAAAATTTAGAACTCGGGAAATACTGACCGAAATGAGTTCAATGTTTATACTCCGGGGATTTCGAGGTAGTTGAACACCAATTTCATCTCGGCGATGGTGTCCAATGTACCTGGTGCCCAAGGTGAAAACTCGTCGCCTGAAGTTTTATGTTATAATAATTCAAAATCAGTTGATAATCATTACTCGCGGGTTCTCCTGGTAGCTGAGCACGAACTTCATTACGGCAATGGTCTCCGAGGTACATGGTACCCAGGGTGGAACTCGTCGCCTGGAGTTTTATGTTATAATCACTTAACCTTCGGATGACCAAGCCGGGGAAATTGTGACCCCAGCGTAGGTTTTTCTTTAATAAATTCAAAAGTATTTTTAATTTTTAACTCATTATTTTTTTATTTGACTTTAATATCATTCTAGATATCCTCATATTTTGAAATAAAAAAAATTCCCTATATTTTACGAATAAAAAATATATTCTGAAGTTGATGTTTAGTAAAATAGCGTCTATTATGTGTAATTACAAGTAGTTTTACGCTAATGACATCGACTTTGCAAAGTAACAAGACACTTACTCAACATACACACTACACATGACACTAATACTCACGTTGTGACTGGCTGAATGACATAAAGTCCATGCCAAAAAAAAAATTAAAAATTAAAAAAAAACTTTATTTTTAATTGTTAATTGTCATTTTTAACATTTTTGGCCTGGGGTCATTTTTCCCCCCCTTGGTCATCCGTGTAACAAAAAAAGCTTGGTCATCGGAAGGTTAAAATCAGTTAATAACTATCACTTAGGAGTTTTAGGGATCGCTGAGCACGAATCTCATATTGGCGATGATCTCGGTGGTATATGGTGCCTATGGTGGAACTGGTCGCCTTGATTTTTATGTTATAATCAAACAAGAATAAAAAACCGCTAACCGCCGTGAAGATTAGTGGCGCATACAATATTCCAGCTACAAAAGATCTAATATGAATATTACTTGGCGCGAAAATGTATTTTCATTTTGATGCAAAATAAAATTTTAGTTTTATTTTAAAAAATTTTTCCATAATATTTGCTAAATTTGAAGTAAAACGCGCCACAAAATAGTAACTTTGATACAGTTTGAACTTTGAGACTCTTTTGTGGCGCGTTTACTTCAAATTTAGCAAATATTATGGAAAATATTTTAAAATAAAACTAAAATTTTATTTTGCATCAAAATGAAAATACATTTTCGCGCCACGTAATATTCATATCATATCTTTCGTAGCTGGAATATTGTATGCGCCACTCATTTTTACGGCGATTAGCGGTTTTTTATTCTTGTATCAGGAGTTTTTCAAAGTTTTTTTTATAAATTAAATGTATGAAGTTGAATGCAATTTTTCTCGATTACACGTCAAGCTTTATAAATGGTCGCCTTTGTCGCATTATCTCCCAAATGATCTAGTGTCCATCGAATGTACACTAGATTTTTTTCTATTTGAAATAGATTGAAAAAAATTATTGGGACGGCCGGTTAATGAACTCGGATTGCCCGTTGCCACAACAAATTTAGCGTCGTAACCACCACAACTACATAAACCATTTCGGGAATAATCGTTAATTTTATTATACTTTTGTAGCTTAATAACTTCTAAACGGCTTAACCGATTTTGATTACTAAACATGAGTTTGAAACTTAATGACAAATAGTATCTGATGCATCTAAGGTCAAGTATGATAACTGGAAGCTATTACAGGAATTATTGAGCTTGAAAAACCGTTTTTCCCATAGTAAATAGATTTGATCATACTTATGAAGCCTATAACTTAAAAATTCGAATTTTCCCGGATATAATGTATACACCGTCAGATTCGTCTAGAGTCTACAAACTCTCAGTTATTGGCGCAGTTCGTAGCTTTAAATTTTGAGCAATTATCGAAAAACCAAATTTTCAAAGTTTAGTTTTTCAGTTTTTCGGCGATACTGAGCCGTGTGTATGTCTGATCCTGAATTTGAAAGCTTAACTCAACACTATTGATAAGGTGTATTTGTGGTTCTCGTGTTTTTTCTTGAACCGATGATATATACCCCCAAAAATATGCCGTTTTGTACCTACCAAGTCCTATAGCTGGCTTATGGGTGGTCAAAAGTCACAAACTACACCGGTTCTGAATCGGCCCTGACCCCCTCTTCAAACACAGGAAAAAAATTCAGATCGGTTTAACTTTTCCAGCCACATACATACATATCCACAAACATTTTGCCTTTTTTAAATAGAAATTGAGTCATATTTCTAAGCTCGGTAACTTTTGAATGTTATAACCGTGTCCTGGAATAAGATTATGAGATTAAGATTTTTATCAGTATCAGAAGATGAATTGGACGGCGTTATGCAGAAAGCTACCAACCCTCAATAGTGGCAAACTGAGATAATCAAGTTTAAAGTTTTTATTTATTTAAAAAATCTGTAGGATATGTTGCTACTACTTTTTAACTTTTTTTTGACTGTGGATAAACATTTTGGTATTTTCTACATGTTTAAATATTTTAATTGTAAAATAAAAAGATAAATGGCAAATTTTTGTGGATTGCTAGGTTTCTGCATTTTGCAAAGTGGGAAATTAATACCAACAATATTAAATAAAGACAACAGTAAAGTTAGAAAAATTATTTTTATTTACAGGAAGTTAAGGATATGAATATTTAACGTATTAATTTAATAAATTTTATTATTAATCTACTTCTTCCACTTCAGAATTCTATATCTTCAACATTGACATTGTAACCTCAACATCTTCAGTTACATTGGCACCCTGCAAATTTTGATAAAAAGTCAATGCATCAGCAGGAATAAGGTGCATCATTTCCTTTAAATTTTGTAATTTCGCCTCAGCGATAGGCTTCCCGTTAGGCCACAGTGGTATTAAATCGCTAAATTAGCCGAAATGGGCCAGACTTTTCTATTTTGATTGACCTAATCTTCAACCAATTAATGTTTTCTTTATCTTCGGTCACTTTGCGATTAGCAATTTTTTTCTCAATGTTTATTGCGCCTAAAAAATCTTCGACGTGCATTTGGGTTACTACCAATGGTCTCTGCTTTCTACAAGAACGCATTACCTCGATATAGTCATTTGGGGTATATAATCTTTGCTATCGTTTAAGAGCCGACTCAATATCACTGAAATCAGTGTCGTTGGGCAAAAAACTATGACCAGAACAGATATATTTTACGGTAATGCTTTCTAGGTTTGTGCGTGTCCCATGCAAAATTGATTTAAGCATAAGTATTAACTTAATATTTCGATTTTGCCCACCGCAAGAATCACACCAAACCGTAAGATGTTTGACTTCTGGAGTTAATTTAGTTGTCACATGTTTTATAAGGCAAGAGCCTACTTCTTGGGCGCCCCTTCCAGCTGAACCTTCTATCCAAACGTAGCAGTATCCTCTATTTTCTTTAGCACTTTGTATTCCTGCATTATACACCCACAACTGACGCTTATAAAATACGATGCCTGTAGGTATTCTGGGAAGCGGTAGGGTTTTTTCCAAGTCAAAACTTAAACACTCTTGATCTGTTTGTTCAGTCGCTATCTTGAAATCATCTCTTCTCATTTTCTGTGCCTCCTCTGCAACTTGCAAATGCTTCGTATGTTCCTGCTTAAATTCTTCTTTTATTTCTTCATCCTTTTCATTATCTATTTTCATTTTAAAACTATCGCAAACATTGCAGGTGTCTTTTTTAATGGCTTTAATTTCAAATTAGATTTCGTGTAGAATATGTTCTTGTATGACTTTAAGCTTACGGGATTGGTTTCTTCCTGCTTGTACAGGTCATACATTTGTTGTAAAGTGATACCAGGTGGTAAATATTTCGCCTCTGTTTGTTCCCGACGGTAGTGTGAAATGTATTTAGGTATTTTATTAATATGACTAACAACTGCTTCAATTCGTTCATATGCTAATTTGTTTTTGCCTCCCTGCTTTAAACCTCTTTGATCACTAATAGGAGCCCGACCATGAAATTTCTTTAAAGCAGTGTTTACTCGAAATGTAGTTACCTTTAGAGTATTTATAAACATTTTTCTACACACTTTTGTTTCCTTTATTTTATAAATTCGAGATAATTTCCTTTTTTCAATATTTCTACCATAAGACCTTTTTTTTTCCAATCTCGGATACACTAGCAGCAATAAAATTAGTTTGAGCATCATATGAATTTAGCGACCAAAACCTCTCAAATTCATATTTTTGACTTTCAACAGAAACATTTTCTGCACATTTAGATGTACAGTTACAATGGAAATCCCCAATATTTGCAGAAAGCTACCAACCCACTTGGATGCAAGTGGCGCTTTGTTAAAATTCTACCAAGTGGGTTGGAAGGTTTCTGTAAATTATAAGTATACTACCAAGTGGGTTGGTAAGTTTCTGCAAATTAGAATATCAGATAAATTTAATATGTGGCTTAGCATTTTTATAGTTTTATAGGTTATATATTAATCTAGAGGTGGTAAGTTTTTACAGAATGCAGAACTCGTATTTTGTTGTCCAAATATGCATCCAACGCAACATCTGATATATTGAGGGTTGGTAGCTTTCTGCATAACGCCATCCAATTATATTAAATAATATCCAATATTGAACTGGGTCAAGATTGTGTAATATCGACTAACATTTACCTTGATTGTTTATTTAAATATTTAGTGTACGAATCCTTGAGCCACGGGTGCTGAATAAGCAACCCGTGTATTTGTAACAATAACACACTTTGATTATTGAAAATAATATAATTAAAAGATCAGAATAAACTTGGTGTTCGTCGAGTGAAGATGTTTCATTCTCCTTTAACTACTTAACATTGAAAAGAACCTGATGTAATACCACCCTTAGCTCCCAGGGTGACAGTAAACACCAGTTATATTAGATGGCGTTCCCATACCACCATAACCGATTCTCAAAATTAGACATGCGTTGGAAAGGTAATGATTAGTACTATTAGAAACCGTAAAGCTCGGACTTAAATTTTTGAAGTTTTTGGGAGTTTTGGGGACGAGAACGAAAAACAGGCCCTAAATAGGAAGGGCCGTAAAATCCACACCCTTGGACCAAAATGGATGATTGATATATGAATGGGTGAGTCTTTCCCTGAGCTTTAAGGTGGGAGTTGGTATAATTTTCAATTTTGTCGGATTTAGAAAATCGAAAATTTTGTGTATATATAGTGTCGCGTGTAGGGGAGTGTGGGTGTGCGCCACTTGCGAGAACTGCCGTTTTCTGGTAAATCAGGCAATGACCATTACTCAGTGGTTTTGGTGGTCGCTGAGCACGAATTTTATTATGGAGATGGTGTCTGAGGTACCTGGGGCCCATGGTAAAACTCGTTGCCTGAAGTTTTATGTTATAATCTTTCAAAATCAGTTAATAACAATTACTCGGGTGTTTTTGAGGGTCGCTGAGCATAAAATCCATGACGACGAAGGTCTTCGAGATACCTGGTGCCAATGGTGGAATACGTCACCTGGAATTTTACTGTCATAATCATTTAAAATCAGTACATAACCATTACTCGGAGGTTTTGGGGGTCGCCGAGTACGAATTTGATGACGGCGATGGTCTCCGAGGTACCTGATGCCCAGGATGGAACTCGTCGCCTGGAGTTTTATGTTATAATTGTTAAAAATCAGTCAATAACCATTACTCGAAGGTTTGGGGGACCGCTGAGTACGAATTTCATGACGGCAATGATCTCCTGAATCGAATGCAAAAAGATGTATGATGATTCATCTTACTGCACAAAATTCCTAGGTGTAATGTTTCGTTTCCGCGCCCAACGGTAGAGTTTTCACGTATGGCCACATTAAGAAACCCGTGTTGAGCTGGCCCCCCCCACTTGCAAAAATTAAAAAACAAATAGCCCTGATTTATGAGCTATTTATGAGCTCTCATATTCCGCAAACTAAAAATTTTGAGCTCGTTCCACTGAGCAGGAATTTAATACCCTAGTGGGGGGGGGGGGCTGAGTCAGCCCCCCCCCCCCCACTACTTAAAAATAGGAATATTGAATCGGTTTTTGCGGCAGAATTACGAGCTATTTATGAGCTCTTGAAATTATATATTTTCGATTTTTGAGCTCATCCCCTTCACCCCCAAACAACCCTTTAATTGATTTAACTTAAGAGAAAGATGCTGAGAAAACTTAAAATATATCGTATTGCGAATATAATTCCTATAGCTTATATACTCTAAGAATAAACTATTAAATCAAGAGCATTTCGATTATTGAGCTACAACCCCTTCGCCAGAAAACCACCCTATCTTCCCGGCTTAAGAGAAAGTTGTATTTAAAATGCGTTAAACTAATTATTTGGCGACTACATATCATTTATTAATTTATAAGCTTCCAAATTACGCGCATTTAGATCAGTAAATTGCAATTTATTTTGTATAGTGCAGTCACTGAAGGTCAAAATCAACGATTACCTTCAATTTCGGTGAACCTTCATCGATTTTCACGAAAATTGGTCAGTGGTTATAGGATACGTCAAGAAACAAAGGTGACATGGTACCACCTTGCGCCTTTACCCTGAGGGTGGATACCGCCCCTTCTCGGGGGTGAAAATTATTTTATAAAAAATAAATGCACAAATCAATAAAAGAACAAATTAAAAGCAAAATTTATTATATAAAGTTAATAAAATAAGTCAATATTTTTAAGTTATTAAAGATCAAAGATTTTAATTATTTGTGAAAAAAATGCATGTTTTGAAAAGGTTTTTTGTAAATCACTGAAAAACTTTAAGTTTTTACAAAAAAGTTAATAGTAGTTTAATTCGTATAGCTTATATTCTAAGAATAAACTCTTAAATCACGCGTCTTTCGATTATAGAGCTACAACCCCTTCGCAAGAAAACGACCCCATATTCCCGGCTTAAGAGAGAGTTGTTCTTAAAATAATTTAAATTAATTATTTGGCGACTACATATCGTTTAATAATTTATGAGCTTGCAAAATATACGCATCTCAATTATTGAATTGCCATTTTCTTTCTATAGTGCAGCCACTGAAGGTAAAAATCAACTAGTACCTTCGATTTCGGTAAATCTCCATTCATTTTCACGAAAATTGGTGAGCGGATTTTGATACTATCAACTTTTTCTGCATCTTATTTTTCATAGGTATTTCTAAGTACTTTGACAAGTATTTAGTACCTAAGTGTTATAAAATGCATCTCTTTCCCGTTATTTAAGCTTGAACCCTTAAATTTTAACAGTCGCGGAAAAAAATATACATTTAATTACCAATAACTTACTTTAAATTAACATTAAAGGGTTTTTCAAGTAAGCAATTTATTATATTTTTTATTAGCTTCAATTTTAGTGATGAAAACTTTTTTGTAAAAACTTACAGTTTTTGAGTCATTTATGAAAAATCGCTCTAAAGCATGCATTTTCTTTCCAAAAATTAAAATATTTGATCTTTAATAACTCAAAAAGTATTGATTTATTTTAATCACATTATATAACAAATTTTGCTTACAATTTGTCCCTCTCTCGATTTGTGGGGTTATTTTTAATAAAGTAATTTTCACTCCCGAGAAGGGGTGACATATACCCCAGGCTAAAACCCCAAGTTGTTATTGTCAATTCGTGAAAATAAACGGAGATTTACCGAAATCGAAGGTACTAGTTGATTTTTACCTTCAGTGACTGCACTATAGAAAGAAAATGGCAATTCAATAATTGAGATGCGTATATTTTGCAAGCTCATAAATTATTAAACGATATGTAGTCGCCAAATAATTAATTTAAATTATTTTAAGAACAACTCTCTCTTAAGCCGGGAATATGGGGTCGTTTTCTTGAGAAGGGGTTGTAGCTCTGTAATTGAAAGACGCGTGATTTAAGAGTTTATTCTTAGAATATAAGCTATACGAATTAAACTACTATTAACTTTTTTGTAAAAACTTAAAGTTTTTCAGTGATTTACAAAAAACCTTTTCAAAACATGCATTTTTTTCACAAATAATTAAAATCTTTGATCTTTAATAACTTAAAAAGTATTGACTTATTTTATTAACTTTATATAATAAATGTTGCTTTTAATTTGTTCTTTTATTGATTTGTGCATTTATTTTTTATAAAATAATTTTCACCCCCGAGAAGGGGAGGTATCCACCCTCAGGGTAAAGGCGCAAGGTGGTACTATGTCACCTTTGTTTCTTGACGTATCCTCTAACTACTGACCAATTTTCGTGAAAATCGATGAAGGTTCACCGAAATTGAAGGTAATCGTTGATTTTTACCTTCAATGACTGCACTATACAAAATAAATTGCAATTTACTGATCTAAATGCGCGTAATTAGGAAGCTTATAAATTATTAAATGATATGTAGTCGCCAAATAATTAGTTTAATGCATTTTAAGTACAACTTTCTCTTAAGCCGGGAAGATAGGGTGGTTTTCTTGCGAAGGGGTTTTAGCTCAATAATCGAAATGCTCTTGATTTAATAGTTTATTCTTAGAGTATATAAGCTATATGAATTATATCTGCAATACGATATATTTTAAGTTTTCTCAGCATCTTTCTCCTAAGTTAAATCAATTAAAGGGTTGTTTGGGGGTGAAGGGGATGAGCTCAAAAATCGAAACTATATAATTTCAAGAGCTCATAAATAGCTGACTCAGCCCCCCCCCCACTAGGGTATTAAATTCCTGCTCAGTGGAACGAGCTCAAAATTTTTAGTTTACGGAATATGAGAGCTCATAAATAGCTCATAAATCAGGGCTATTTGTTTTTTAGTTTTTGCAAGTGGGGGGGGGGCCAGCTCAACACGGGTCATTAAGAAGTTATTTATTATTTTTCTATGGAGAAACTTGTAGGTTTCAAACAAAATCTTTCAGCTAAATACCCTTTTTGACTTTCGAATCAGCTCTACTAGGAGATCAACTGATCATAAATATTCAATTCATAATAAATATAAAATATTATACCGTTTTTATACATTTCTACATTTGGCCATACAATTTCTCCACTTTGGTCACCTAAAAACTAGGTAAGAATAGAGATACAAGTTAATACATAATATATACTTAAATATTTATTGCACTACAAAAATATATAAAACAAAATAAATTTCTGGTAACACAAATGACTAAAAAGGATTGAAAAGTTTGTAAATAGTGTTTACGATTTTATATTTTTTCGTAAATGTCTAGTTTTCCTGGAAAAATAGCCTTACATTTTCTTCCCTGTTACTGTATAATTGGCTCATGTGGTTTTCCCAAAATGTCGCCTTTTTCTGTGCTGCAAACGTCAGTTTCTATAGGACAAAACACAGTTTTCTCTTCATTAGCACTTTTGACGCATTGTATCTCATACTGCTCCGATGAAAGGATATCTATTATTATGACAACATATTTATATATGTATTATTAATGTTGTCGTCGATTTTTTACCCAGTTGTCTAAATCTGGTAAACACAAAGTCTCCCAATTTGAGATCATCGGTATTTAATATTTTCCATGTGTAATGATTTAATTCCATATTTTGGAATAATTTGTAATTCCATGAAGTCAACTTAGTCTTTGCTACTACATGTTTCCTCCTAGTCTTCTTGTTCTTCTGCAAAAGAGCTTGTATCTTATTTTTGAGGTTTGTTCTAAACGTTTTAAGTTTTGTTCTCTTTTGTTCCATTTTTTTGACGTTTGTGCCTTCACCTGTTTGTTATGCTCTCGAGCCTGCTCTTCTTGCTTTCGTTTTTTTTTATAACTTTTAAGATCCTCAAATTCTTCATCATACTCCACCCACTTATCAGACGTCACACTTGCTGTGTATTTTCTTTTCTTTGAGTCCGATCATAATATCATAATTCACTTAATCAGAATTAGAAGATTTCGGAAACACGGCATTCACCATTTATATTATACCATTTATGGTAAACACACAGAGACATCTGAAGGCTGGAGGATATGAGTACCATTAGGAGGCAATGCTATTAAAATTATTTGATTTTCTCTGCAAAATCCACTTAAAGGGTCAGATAAGATTAATGTCGATCTAAAAAGACAAGAACGAGCAACTCTATTTGAGACAATATTTTTTTGTTTTAAAAAAGGCTTTGTATCAAAATATTAAAAGCCATAAAATATAAAAATATGATTGCCTCAAATAAAAAAATTTCAGTATCTTTAAATCGCAACAGGGGCCAAATTGGCCCCTCCGACTTTCTAGTGTTAAAGGGTCAGATAAGATTTATGTCGATCTAAAAAGACAAGAATGAGCAACTCTATTTGAGACTCCTTTAGATAGGGTACAAAAATTTTCGAAAAATACTATGCAGCCAGTCTCTTTGAGTTTTCCCTAACCCTGGTTTTAGGAGCTGCTTTACAAACAGCGGACGATATCCGGTCATGTTTAAAATTCTTAAAGGAGAAAAATGTCTCTTCTGCATAAACTGTGAAAAATGTAGTTACATTTTCCGCATCTGATATGATTCATTCATCATTTATGTTTTTTTCTCGCGATCCTATTAGAGTATATACCACTTTTTGGAGCTAAAGAGAAATATTTTTCATCCATATTATACATCCTTCTCCGATAGCACTCATATCGTTTAAATTCATACGAACTTTGTCGAAACCTTTACGCGTTCTCTCTTTAGTTACAGCACCCATACAACGGTGAATGTATTCTGCTTTCTTCTGGGAATGTTGCTTGTGCTTGTTAAAGAAGCTGTAATTCCGAAAACACAGTATTTTGCCTAAGGGACCCCAAAATTCCCCGTATAATCTGTTTGCATTAATTTAGCATGTAAAAAATTCGAAGCTTCAGATGACGTGCCTTAGCAGTAACCCTGGGCACCAGGAGCTCTGGCTGTCCGTTTTGATGTTGTGTTCATGTTCAGCCGCCCCAAAAACCCGAAGTTATCTGTTTGCATCAATTTAGTATGGAGAAACCTCGAAACTCCAGATGACGTGCCTTAACAGTAACCCTGGGCACCAGATGCTCTGATTATCCGTTTTTATGTTGTTGTGGTCATGTTCAGCGGCCCCTAAAACCCGGAGTAATCTGTTTGCATCAATTTAATATGGAGAAACCTCGAAACTACATATAACGTGCCTTAGCAGTAACCCTGGGCACCAGGTGTTCTGGTTGTTTGTTTTGATGATGTGTTCATGTTCAGCGGCCCCAAAAACCCGGAGTAATCTGTTTGCATCAATTTAGTGCCAAAACACTCGAAACTACAGGTGACGGCCTTATCAATAACCGTGGGCACCAGGTGCTGCGGTGGTCGGTTCTGATGGCGTATTTATATTCAGAGACCAAAAACGCCCCAGGAACTACATCTGGACCTTAACATACGTTAATTTTGACATGCTAATCGACTTTTGGATGAGTTTAATGCACTGTATTTATGCATTTTGGACTTGGCAACGTGGCATTGGAACGCAAATAAAGTGTTTAAATTTACTCCTGCATTTTCCCCGAATATCGCGTGGTGTAGTGAAATTTAAATACAAAGCAAGTGCGAAACGTAAATTATAAAAGTGAAGACGTTCTATTGGGAAAAAAAAGTGGAAATAGACAAACATAAACAGAACAGCGTTTTTTTATAAGGTAACGTTTGTGGGTGATAAATAATAAACATTGGAACACTACAAAAAGCTAAGCGGTCAAGCAGATAAGAAAACCAGTATACCAGAGGTGAAGTTCTGCTCGAATTTTAAGCAGTGTTGCCTGATTTAAAATAAAAAGAACAATCTACAGTAAATAAAAATAAGAATACTTTCGAAAAATAAGAATATTTTTGGTGCGTGGATAAGTGGACACACCTCCGCGTGGTTGAAACGGGTGTGGCTCATTTTACGCTACGTAACAAAATAGTAAAATTCTAATCTCTGAGATTGGACAAAAGCAAAATCTTACTAACCCTCGAAGTGAGAAAGATTCTAACGCTAGCCTAGAGATTTAGAAAAATAATCCATAGTCGAAAAAAAGATGGAGGAAATGATGAAAAAGATGAGCGAAAAATTAGATTGTATGGATAATAGAGGCATAAGAATAGAACAACAACTAAATGAAGTGCAAAATGATTTACAGCTCATGAAACTGGAAATCGCAGAATTAAAAGCTGAAAATATAGCATTAAAATCAGAAAATAAAGTACACGAAAAAAGAATAGAAGATCTAGAAAGAGTGGTAAGAAAGAAAAATATTATAGTATACGGTATAACAGAGAAAGAAGGTGAACAAGAAAATGATATGATAAAAAGTATACAAAATATGGCAATTAAAATCCAAGTTCCACTAAATGAACACACAGACATAATAGACATAAAACGCGTTGGTATACAAAGAGATCCCCTAAGACAGTTACCGAGACCTATACTACTGGAACTTAAAAGCGGTTCCAAAAGAACTGAAATATTGAACCAATCGAAAAGACTAAAAGGAACAGACATTTACCTAAGTGAAGATTATTCCAAGGAGATACAAGACCAGAGAAAAATACTGAAACAACACTTAAAGGAAGCAAGAGAAAGGGGTCAGAAGGCATCGCTAAATTATAATAAGCTAAAAATAAACGACAAAACATATACTGTGGAAAGCTTAGGATACAAGAGGACACAAAGCGAAATGATGAATACTAAAACACCTCAAGGAAAACCCACAGGAAGAACATATACGGAAAGATCACCAGGAGATGACGAAAATGAATCAGAAAATATGGCGAAAATAACCAAGACTGCACATAATTCCGGCACAAAGCCAAAAAACTGAGATTGTATGTAAAAGTAGCACATAGTAAAGAACAAACGACTAGTATCACTAAAACATACCGGCAAACGAATATGGAAAACGCATTTATGGAATGTAAAGAGACTGTAAAGAAAATGAATGAAAACCTGAAAACGAAACTAGCACGGAAAAAGAACAACGAATCAAACATAAGAAAAAGAGATAGAAAAAGAAAAACCAAGAAGAAAAATAGAGTAAAAGTAGGAACCTGGAACGTTCAAACATTATTGAGACCAGGAAAAATGGAAGAGGTAGCAAGAGAAATGCAAAGATACAGAATAGACATACTAGCACTACAAGAAGTACGATGGAAGGGATAAGGAAATATCAAAAAGAAAAACTACACAATATACTACTCGGGAGAAAACAAGCAAGGAAAAAACGGTACAGCATTCATGGTTAACAGTAAGATAAGGGACAAAGTTATAGAATTTAAAGCGATAAATGGACGAATGTCGTCTATAAAAGTAGAAAACAAACAAGCCAATATGACAATCATAAACATATGCACCCACAGAAAATGCACCAGAAAATGATAAAATTGAATTGTATGAACAACTGGAAGAATTATATGAAAGATTACTTAGAAATGATATAGTACTAATGGTTGGTGACTTCAATGCAAAAGTAGGCAATGAAAACCAGTATAAGGAAGTAGCAGGGAAAGAAACTATTCATGACGAGACAAACGATAACGGAAGAAAATTATGCCAACTAGCAGCAATAACAAACAGTTACATTATAAGTACAAACTTCATGCACAGAAGAGAGCATAAAGTAACATGGTTGATACCTGGCACAAGAGATGGCAATCAGATAGATCACATACTAATATCCAAAAAATGGAAAGCAATAATGCACGATGTCAGATCATATAGAGGAGCAAACGCGGACACAGACCATTTTCTAGTAATAGGAGAAATCAAAATGAAGATAATTAAAGCAGAGAGAACAAGACAAAACAAAAGAAGATGGAATCTGGAGAAGTTAAAAGTACAGGAACTAAGAGAACAATATGAGACAACCCTAAAGGAAAACCTAACACAAGCAAATAACACAGAGGACATATGGAAAAATATAAAAGAATCCATTTTGAATTCAGCTGAAAAGGTGCTAGGACAGAGGGAAATAAAAAGAAGGAAAGAGTGGTTTGATGCAGAATGCGAAAACAAAATCAAACAGAAAAACCAAGCAAGAGATAAATGGATATCAACTAAAGAAGTGCATCATCGAAACGAGTATAAAGAAAAAAAGAAAGCAGCCGATAATTGTTGCAAGAACAAAAAAAACTATGGATCGAAGAGCTGTTAAAGGAACTAGAAATGAATAGTAAAGACAGCGCCAAACTATTTGGATACCTAAAAGCTCAACAAAGAAAAGGCAGACCAGTAGTTAAAATTGACAATAGATCATGGGAAACACACTTCACAGAACTATATAGATGCAAAGAAAGCCCGGAAGAGGAGGTAGGCGCAATGGAAGACATTAGAGATAATGAAATAGGGATGCCAACACATGATGAATATTTAGCCATCATTCAAAAAATGAAACAGAAAAGAACACCAGGCCCAGATGAAATTCCCAATGAACTAATTAAAAACGGAGGGGAAAAGTTATTAACAAGCATCTATAACCTAATAGTTAGAATATGGGAAGCAGAAGAAATGCCCGAGGATTTGAAAGAAGGCAGAATTATACCAATATTTAAGAAAGGAGAAGTAACAAACTGTAACAATTATAGAGCAATATCTCTACTGAGTACAACATCTGTACAACAACTGAGCCCTCATCAAACAAAAACTTAATCAATCCACAGAGAAAAAAATTGGGGACTACCAGCAAGGATTCAGAGAAGGCAGATCCACTACAGATGCGATCCACATAGTTACACAAACAATAGAAAAATGCCACGAACACAACATAGAACTCCACATCCTCTTCGTAGACTTCAGACAAGCCTTTGACTGTATTGGAAGAAACAAATTATTTATTGAAATGAAAAATCAAGATATACCAGCAAAATTAATCAGATTAACAAAAATGACCATGGATGGAGCTCGAGCCAAAGTAACAACAGAAGAAGGTAGCACAAAATCAATTGCAATAGAAACAGGAGTGCGACAAGGCGACTCCCTGTCAACCACATTATTCAACATACCACTAGAAGGAACAGTCAAGACCAGCAAAATTAAAGGAACTATAGCCCACTCCTCAACACAAATAGTTTCATATGCAGATGATTTAGTTCTTATGGGAAGAGACAAGGAAAGATTAAAAGAAGCAGTAACAATCCTGGCAAAAGAAGCACGGAAAAGAGGTCTAGAAATTAACGAAGGAAAAACAAAATATTTACTCTGCTCTAGAAGAGAAGATAACAGGATGAGAGAAATCAAAATAGAAAACTACACTTTTGAAAGAGTCCAACAATTTAAATATTTGGGAGTAATTGTGAATGGCCAAAACAAGAGAAGTGAAGAAGTAACGGAACGAATACTAACAGGCAACAAAACATACTGGAGATATCATAGGCTTATGAAGGACAAGAACTTATCCAGAAATACAAAACTGAAAATATACAGAGTTGCAATCAGACCAGTAGTTACGTACGCAGCTGAGACAATGTGCCTCACGGAAAAAGATGAAGAAAAATTGAGAATATTCGAAAGGAAAATCCTCAGACGCATTATGGGCCCGATAAGAATGGACAACGGAGAAATGAGAAGAAGAATGAACCATGAACTAAGAGACATAATGAAGGGAGAAGATATAGTTAGATTTATTAAATCACAGAGGCTGAGATGGCTGGGACACATAGAAAGAAGGAAAAACGACCGACTGATTAAGAAGATCACCAAATGGAAACCGGCAACTGAAAGACCAAGAGGAAGACCCAGAGAGAGATGGGAGGACCAGGTCATGAGAGATATCAAAATTCTGGAAGTGAGAAACTGGAGGGAACTATGCACATATCGAAATGAGTGGAAGAAAATAGTAACGAAAGCCAAGTCATATAACAAACTTTGACAACATATAAGTGGAATGTGGAGTGATTCACCGCAATAAGCGAATCTGAGAGCTCTAAGTAAGAGCGGCAAACATTCCACCTGGAATGAAAAGCCCCGATGATGATGATGATTTATGCATTTTATGAAAATTATGCATTTTCACCTATTTTTCTATTGTATAATTTTTCCTGGCGTTATCCCGAATACAATGCAAAAAGTTGGAAGGAATAAGTAATGCATTTAAAAACGGATTTATTTTTTCCTAAACGCCCTGGTCTATGCAAATTTAAACTAAAACATAATACGCCTTCCTGTTCATTATAATATAAAGTAAATTTAATGAATCACGTGTATTGATCGTCCCGAAGAATCTGATATTATTCTAAATTTTATTTTTATATCGGCCAAAAATGCCATACTACTTACATTCTAAAGTAAAGTGTATTCCTTTTGCGATCAGACTAGTACCTATAGACGAGGAAGACGAATACCTCATTTGCGGTTATAAAAATAAGTAAGAGTTGACCTTGAATCTATTAGGCAATCATGTTCATACTTACAACTATATCATAAACAGTAATATTTTTTTTAAGTTATATCATACGTTTTATGTTGAGATTATGGATTGCGTTAGTTTGGACAATTGATATACATATATCTTTAAACGTGCAAAATCTAGAACGACTCTAGCATCATCAAAATTATAATGCGTTCTAAATCGGTGATGGTGATGTTGGTCAATGGCAAGTATTTGATTGCGTGTTAATTTCTATGAAAGTTGTAAATAAGTATTGCGGCTTTTAACCATAAGAATCAGGTATTTTAAACCATTGGATTCGATATATTTATAATAAACCTTTTTTTAAAGTTATATCTAGATATTCAACGAAAACTTTTCGTTTATAAATTTGCAAAAGTCTGTGTGTTATTGCGTTGTCGCTCCTCCAATACTTAGAGCAGGTTTATCGATGGATTCTTATGTAGTTTTGCCTTCTGAATCCAAATCTGAAAACGGCATTTCGATGTATCTAACCGTCTTCGAGATAATCGACCTCAAAGTCCAAAATGTGACGTCACAATCCGGTTATTTCCTACCGACGCACTAAACGTCAGCTCAAATGGTTGGTTAGGAAGTAGGCTACTTTTTTAATCTCAATTTGTTCAGCAAAGCATAGTTTATTTACATTTGAGTTTGACACTTTGTGAATGTCAAACTAAATTTTAAATTAAGTATTAATAAAACATCAATGACATTTGATAGTGAATTTAATTATTATATAAAATAAATAAGATGTTCAAAAATACAATTTGAGTATATTTTAAAAGCAATTATTTATTAAGTAGGTATATATTTACGAGTATACGGCCTACCCTTTATAATAAATGGTCTGTTCCATTTGTTATGAAATTAAAATACAGGGTGTTCAGAAACACTGCCGACAAACGGAGGTTCCTCGAATAATTTTAAGACAATTTAACCCAATTCTTCTAGTCCGAAAATGCTTCCTAAAGGAGCTAGAGCTATTTTTGAAGATGGCGTCTGGTAATTAGTTTATCTTAAATATCTCCCGAACGCTTCTATTTAGAAGAACGAAAATTGGTACACATATTTATCTTCCAGGGATAAATCGATGTCATTAATTGCAAATTTCTAGTACCGGTCATAGGCGTCCGTTTGGGCAGGGCATCAGTTATATTATCGCATAACTTTTTTGTTTTCAATTTTTAAGCACTTTTGAGTCAGTATTATAGTACTAAAAGGTACTCTTACTTTAAGTCGACAGGATACACCGTTTTCTAGAAAAATCGATTTGAAAATATTTCGCTGTTTGAATATCAAAAAAAAACTCAATAAAAAAAATATTTAGAAAAACCAAAATTGGTACATTTATTTATATTCCAGAGATGAATCGAATTTATTAATTGTGAATTTCTAGTACCGGTCATATGCGTCCGTTTTTGGTAGATCAACGGTTATTTTATCGCATACCTTTTTTGTCTTCAATTTTTAAGGATTTTTGACACTAGATTATTAAATTATGAGGTATTCTAGTATTAAAAGTTACTCTTGTTTGAAGTTGGTAAAATACACCGTTTTTTTCTTAATTTTCAACATTTTTTTCAAATTCAGGAGACAAAAAATTTTCAAATCGATTTTTTTAGAAAACGGTGTGTCCTACGGACTTCAAGCAAGAGTACCTTTTAGTACTAGAATACCTCACAATTTAATAATCCAGTATCAAAAGTGCTTAAAAGTTAAAGACAAAAAAGTTATGTGATAAAATAACCGTTGCCCCACCCAAAACCACCACCCAAAGTCACCATATTTGGAATCGATTTATCTCTGGAAGATAAATATGTGTACCAATTTTCGTTTTTTCTAACTAAAAGGGTTCTGGAGGTATTTCAGAAAGACCAATTACATGACGTCATCTTCAAAGAGCTCTAACTCCCTTAGGAAGCATTTTCGGACTAGGTGAATGTGGTTAAATTCTCTTAAAATTACCTGAGGAATCTCCTGTCTTCGTTTGTCGGTCGAGTTTCTGGACACCCTGTATAGTCGGTTCGCTAAACTCGACACAACTGGCTAGTGATTTTAGTAGGTAATTTTTTTGTTTTTTGCGAATTTTGACAAAATTGGCAAAATTACTAATTAGTTAGTAATTATTAACTAGGTAGTTAGTAATTTTTTTTTGCCAAATTAGCAAAATTATTGACTAAAATCACTTGCCAGTTGTGTCTGAGTTTAGCGAACCGACAGTATATGAAATAATATTGTTTGGTATAAAAATATGGATACCAACATTTTCATTTATAACTCTTTTATTTTTAATTTGACGAAGGAAAGTTATTCTTCATAAAAAGCTATTCATGTTCTAAGATTTATAATGCAACCAACATATTATATAAAGTTTTATTAATTTTATACGAGGTATATAAACATATAAATTTAGATCAAGAGTAAACTACCTTTATAGTTCATAACATTTAAATTAGAATAATATAATTGCACATTAAAACATAATTATTAATTCTAAACTACTTTTCATAATAGCAATTTTCCATATTACGAATTAAAATACGTAAATAAACAAAGTTTTCGTTATGATAATGCTCGCATTTTCAGCTTGTTAAACACTTAAGTTGGATTTATAGTTTGACGTAGCGTAGACGTAGACGCAACGGAGACGGAAGAAACGCACTGGAAACGTAAGAAAATAATATGCCAATTTATAATTCGACGTAGCGGAATTTTTGCGCATGAGTAGAAAGAATGACTTAATTCAACAACCTAGCCTATGCTATAAATTATACATTATACGAACCGTAAACAAACTTTGTGTTTATTTATTTATACTATTATTTATTATAATATATAGGTATCCGTTTTGGTGTTACATGGATTAGGAAATACACGAAGGTATGCTCCTTAGTGCCGTGGTATTTCCAACTATTTTGTTTCATTTCCTAGTCTTTAGAATGTTTAATGTTTATTGGATTTACCTATCGTATATGTGTGGATAACCCAGAATTAGACTAATAAACAACTCATATTTATCTGAAATATTGAAACTACAACATGATATATTTTTATTAAATTAATAACTTAATTGTAACAAATAATTAACAAAATTCGAATATGTTAATAAACACCTTAACCTTACAAAATGGATGAGGGCGTGTCCACTTTGGGCTTTGGGTGAGAGAACAAAATTCTTTATTTTGATTGGATAGACATAAGAAACGCACTGTAAAAGATGAAAGTTGGTGAACTCTTCCTTTACGTTACGTTTCCCTTACGTTCCGTCGGGCGCTTGCGTTGATTTATAAACAAGAGTACACAAAACTCGGTGTTGAACTTTTCCAGTGCGTCTACGTTACGTCTACGTCTACGCTACGTCAAACTATAAACTTTATTCATGAAGGTTTATTAGTATGGATTAGGTACACAAGGATTCTTGTTTAATGTATAAAATAACATTATACAAATTTATGCATTTTATGTAATTTAACACTCGAGATAATATTGGTCTCTTCTTCATCTTTAGGTACCGTCTCCGCTAAGGAGGTTGGTAATCATTACAGCTATTTTCACTTTTGAAATTGCAGCTCTGAACAAGTTGACGGAACTGCAATTATACCAATTTCTCAGATTGTTGAGCCAGGAGATGCGTCTTCTTCCGATACTTCGTTTTCCCTGTATTTTTCCCTGCATTATAGTTTGTAGCAACACATATTTATCCGCTATCATAGCGCGGCCGAAATACTGTAACTTGCTTATCTTAATTGTATTCATAATTTCCTTATCTTTTTTCATCTTTCTGAGGACCTTAACATTTGTTATTCTATCTACCCAACTTATTTTTAATATTCTTCGGTAGTTCCACATCTCGAATGCTTCAAGTGGATCGCTTATTTCTTTCTTTTTAAGGTCCAGGCCTCCACCCCTTACAGCAGCACCGAAAACACACATGAACGTAGTATTCGTATTTTGAGTTGCAAACTAAGGTCTCTACTGCATAATACTGTTCTCATCTGGTTAAATGTTGCTCTAGCTTGTCCAATTCTCATTTTTATGTTCTGTATACTCGTTATTCTCATTAATAATTATTGTACCAAGATATCTGTATTTTTTTACTATTTCTATTGGCACCCCTCTTATGTTTAAAATGTCTTGTTTTGTTTTGGAAATTGTCATAAATTTTTGGTTTTTAGCGTTAAGCGTTAGTCCACTTTCCTCACTAGCATTTAGTACATTATCTAAGAGTGCCTGTAGGTCTCGTATGTTCTCTGCAATTAAAATAGTATCACCGGCATATCTGATATTGTTGATGGGTCTGCCGTTGACTTTTATTCCAATTGTTACATTTTCGAGTGATTTTTTGATATTAAGGGGGAGAGAATGAAACCTTGTCTTACGACTCTTTTTATCTCTACTTTCTCCGAAAGTTCTTTACCTACTCTGACTTTTGCTGTTTGGTTAAAGTAGAGATGAGTTATTATTCTTAAGTCTTTTTATCAACGTGTTTATCTTTAAGCAACAACTGCATACCTAATAGGCTATTGATTATATTCAAAATAAGATAGCCAAAAGGAACTACAACGTTAACGGGGTTTTATTATTTTATATGGTCAATGGACATCTATATATGAAAAAACCGCGAAGTGCTACCATTTAAAGGGGTGCGTTTTTGAGAAATGGGTGAATTAGTCCCTGGGCACAGGTTACATTAGGGTTAGTTCTATGCACTTTTGCTATCAACATATCTACATAAAAATTGTTCCTGGTTAAATTTACTATCTAAATATCACTTTTTAAAGTCAATGATACTTTTTTTTACAAAAATATATTCAAAAGAAAAAGCACAAAGAAACCCAAAAGAAAGAAATTTTGTGTTTTGTCCCACAACTTTTGTCCACGAGGATATAGGTATAAACATTGCTTTAAAGAAAAGGAAACCTACAAATTTCTTCTTTAAAATGTTGTTTAGTAGAGGTAACTAGGATTTATAGTTTTCGAAATATAATTTTTCAAAGTTCGCCACTCACAGCAATGTTGGGCAATTTTCCTTGTTATTTCTCAAATATTGTTCTGTAACTTTTTTCTACGTAACTTTTATATGCAATGGTACACGTAATAGTAGGGTGGAACGAAAAATTCGAAGTCATTATTTTTTATGAGGCTAGTGCGAAAAAGTTGTTTTTTGATGTATAATAAAAGTGCAAGAAATCTTTTTTGTATTGGATCCTATCTTCAGGTTCCATATTAAATTTAAATTTTTGGGAATAACAAAAAAAAATAAAATTTTAAAAATTTATTTTTTTATCAGTTCTTTGAATCTAAATAATTGTTTTAAGATACAATATACATTATAAGATTAGTAGTCTGATTTTGTTTTAAAAAACGGCATATTTCTAGACTGCAACCTTGAACGAATAAAGCCATCACTTGATTCTGGTCCACAAACAGCAGCTGATGCTTCAGTTACTAACTTAACAGTTCTTTCCACGGATTTTGTATGACCAGGGCAGTTTAAGACCTCTATGTTGTTGTAATTCCCAGAATTAATCATATCCCTTACATCTTCATTGGAAATATGCTTTAGCAAAGGAGGAGCCGTAACTTTGAATCCAGAAACCGAAATTAAGTCATTATAATCTGCAGCAGAAAAAAATTAATGTTGGTATTTTGAATCTCCGGATATTTTTTTTTCTTTCTGACTTTTCTAGCTTTCGGCACTCTGCGAAGTCCTAGCTCCCGTATATGTTTTCGTTCATCTTTCATCATACCGAGTAATACATTTTTGGGATGGGCAAAATAATCATTCCTTTGGATAACGGCATCGACAATTTTTCTTTGGTCAACTCGTAGAAATCGTGAATAATGGATCATTCGCCATAAATGTTTTGAACCATCAGAACAGCTAGGATACAGTTTTATATAAAACCAAACTGGTGCATACACTTTTTCGATGAAACCTATGAACATAATTAATTGGGGGCTGGGACATTCAGTTCCAACATACAATCGAAGCAACCGATTATAAACTGTCAGCCACCTTGCGTATGATATTTTATCAGGTTTTTAGGGCTCAAATTATTAGGCAATTTTCCCGCAGCAACTGCTTGAATGATTTGGTACAAGTACTTCTGATCGGTACTAAGGTCTGTTGTTTCTGATAATATTGCTAGGTTGCTTTCTATTGCGACAAAATCGACAACAGCCTTCTCTTCACGGCGTTCCACAAGTTTCCCTATTGGCCCTGAAAAACCAAGTAGTCCACTGGTGCGTCCATCTAACTTTTGAATTAAGTGACGTAGAGGTAGCTCATTGCAATGCAATAAGCATACTAGCCATTGAAGTGAAGTGCCGCAGTATTTGTGACGTAGATGGTTGGACTGTAACTGTTGACAAAGGAGCAATGAATTCTTCTTCATGATTATCTGCATCAGAAGAATTTGAGTCAGACAAGCTGCTACTTATGGATGGATTAGAGTAGAGCAACCTACGGTACATGCTTTAAGAACAATTTCGTCAGTATTATATTTTTGAGAACTTGCTTTTGCCTTCATGGTTCTTTCCATTTTCTTCCTTATTGCTGCAGATGCTGCAATATCTACTGGTCCATTTGCCATTTTTTGACAGGATCGTTGATCTTGAAGAAAAATTCGCTCATTTTGTGGTACTTTCTTGATTTTATCACAAGTACACACACACAGTTCATCATGTTGCACTTGAAAGCCGCGATATTCAAAAACTTTTTACACTCCTTTCGAAACTGGCAAATCTTTTCTATTTATAAATCAGATGCTTGCTCAGTTTTTGTGTACCTATCGCTTAAGATTTTGATACTCCCTATAAATATTTTTAATCATATCTTGAATGCACTTATACGATAATGTTGGAATAGAAGCTTTTATGCATATTTGTTTTACTTTCGTTGCAACGGCATTCAAGACGTCGGCGATAGATGGATCTTTATTATTATTTGTCAACTTAAGTTCATTACAAATAAAGAGAAAGCACTTTAGAATTTCACACTTAGTTGGTAAAACACGATCATTGAAATTTTATCAGAGCCATATTGATTTTTTCGACAAAAATAATTTTTTTGTTTTTTCATTTTTCAAATCCAATATGGAACCTCAAGATATTTTTTTATTTCAAAATGCTCTCGCACTAATTGTTTTCATCTCCTGACACAACTTTTAAACGATAGCCACAAGAATTTTTTTTTTCTTTTATTATTTTGACCATTTTCGTTCCACCCTAACGTAATAGTAATAGAAATCAATTACCTTTAAAATAGTCTACTGTATAACGTTGTACGACTTTTTTTAAAGAGATTATGGTTTTCCAAGCTTTTATACTTTTAACGATTTTTTATAATATAATATAAAATAAAATAATAATTTTATATATTATATAATATTATATTAGGTATATCTAGTTTATATATATATAATATATATAATATAGCTCAACAGGCCTTAAAGGCCCATGGCTTCGAATTTCTCCACGGTTTTTCTCCATTTCCTCCTGTCCATGGCCGCAGGTCTCCAATTTGATATCCCAATTGTTTGCAGGCCTTCCTTACATGCTTCTAGCCACTTTTTTCTGGGTCGTCCTCTTCTCCTCTTTCCTTCCCCTCTCAGCAGCGGGTCCTTTGCCCACCTTCCGTCAGCCATTCTCGCAAGATGACCTAACCAACTTAGTCTCTTTGTTCTGACCATCTGGCTTATTTCATATAGTACCTATGTATAATATAATATTATATTATATATTTTATAATACCTAATATAAAAAAATATTATTTTTTACATTTTTTACGATTATTTTTGAAATTTCTCATTATAACTTTTTTTTCTGGTACATGAATATACTATATTATTGCTCAATAAAGAGGGCTTACTTTTTGTTCTTTAAAATGGTGTATCATATATATTTAAATATGTAATGGAAACCGAGTGATTCTTTGATATTTTTTTACCTGTATTATTTAAAACTATTTCTTTTACAAAAATTACATAAACATTAATCTTAGAAAACAACACTTTAATTAAAATTATTTAAACGTTAACATTTAAAAAAATTTCAAAATCAAAATCCATCTCTTCGTTAGCATTAGCTTCAGTATCTTCCTCTGGCACCTCAGTTATCTTAGAGTTCCCATAATTAGAACTTATGCACATGCACATTAGAACTTATGCACCCTTTGCAGAATATTGAACAACCAATTCCTATCTTCCTACAACCGCAGTTTTTTGTACATCCTTTGGTAAATTAACATGCTATTTTTTCGAGCAAAGCTTGTGGTGCAGGAGCTTTGACAATAAATATTAGAATTTATCCATATTTTGAAGTTGGCCCGGCCGATTCAAGTGGATCCAAAGTATTATCTAGAAAAAATAATGTTCAATCATAACACATAATCACATAAAAAAGTTATAATGAGGAATTTAAAAAATAATCCTAAAGTCAAAAATCGTTGCAAGTACTTATTACATTTTGAAAAAGCATATCTTATTCAAAAATAATCCTAGAATTTTTTAAAATACACCATTTTAAAGTAAATAGAATAACCTTTCTTTTTTATTATATAATATATACCTAAATGTAGAAAAAAAAAGTTATAATGGGAAATTTAAAAAATAATCGTAAAAAATATAAAAACTCGTTAAAACTCTAAAGTCTTGAAAAAGATAACCTCTTTAAAATAAGTCGTACAACATTATACAGTAGAACATTTTAAAGGTAATTTATTTCTATTTCTCTTACATGTAACATTGCATAGGCCCAAAGTTACGTAGAAAAAAAGTTACAGAACAATATTTGCGAAATAACAAGGGAAATTGCCCAAAACTGCTGTGAGTGGCGAAATTTGAAAAATCATATTTCGAAAACTGTAAATCCTAATGACATCTACCAAACATCATTTTAAAGAGAAATTATTTAAGTTTTTTTTCTATGAAGCAATGTCTATACCTATATCCCCGTGGACAAAAGTTATGGGACAAAAAACAAAATTTCTTTTTTTTGGGTTTCTTTGTGCTTTTTCTTTTAAATATATTTTGATAAAGAAAAGTATCTTTGACTTTTAAAAGTTATATTTAGAGAGGAAATTTAACCAGGAACAATTTTTATGTAGACGTGTTTGTACCAAAAGTGCATAGAACTCACCCTAATGTAACCTGTGCCCAGGGACTAATTCACCCATTTCTCAAAAACGCACTCCATTAAATGGTAGTACTCCGCGGTTTTTTCATATACAGGGTGTTTCATTAATAATTGTCCATATAGTAACTGGAGAAACCTTAGCACAAAATACGAAGATTTAACCTAAAACACTTAAATAAAATGTTGTTCCTTACTGAGTTACAGAGTGTTTTATCTAAAAATTTAAAAAATATTTTTGCTCAGCATTTTAAAACTGTTCGACGTATCCTTTTCATACTTGGCAGAAAGTGCGGCTACTAGACACCCTACTAAATTATGATAAACAAACGTTTCCAGCTACTACCAGAGGCGTACGACAGGGGATGGTGAATGGTTGACCCTTCTCAAATTCTACGCCACTGGAGGAATTACTATTTTAGTGCCATTTTTAGATTCTACAATACTTTCTACGTAAATAATATACTCTTCATTGATAACGATAAAGTGATTAGTTTTCGAGATATTTGAAGTTAAATATGGAACTGCACAGTTATTTTGATTAATTTATGATATGATTCATATGATTAAAATTTAAAAAATATTTGTACCCAGTACTTTAAAGCTATTTGGCGTATCCTTATCATACTTGGCAGACAGTGTAGGTACTGGACACCCTAATAAATTAAGATAAATAAACGTTTCTAGCTACTACCAGAGGCGTACGACAGGGGATAGTGACTGGTTGACCCTTCCCAAATTCTACGCCAATGACGAAATTGCTATTTTAGTGTATTTTTTTATTTTGTAATACTTTTTATGTAAATAATATACTCTTCATTCGTAACGATAAAATGATTAGTTTTCGAGATATTTGAAATTAAAAATGAAGCGACACAATACACTGATCAAAATAACCGTGTCGTTTCATTTTTAACTTCAAATATCTCGAAAACTAATGACTTTATCGTTACGAATTAAGAGCATATTATTTTTATAGAAAGTATTGGAGAATCCAAAAATTGAACTAAAATAGCAATTTCGTCAGTGGCGTAGAATTTGGAAAGGGTCGACAATTTACTTTCCCCCGTCGTACGCCTCTGGTAATAGCCATAAACGTTTGTTTAACATAATTTAGTAGCTTGTATAGTACCTATACTTCCTGCCAAGTATGAAAAGGATATGTGGAAGAGTTTTAAAATGCTGAGCAAAAATAGTTTTTAAATTTTTAGATAAAACACCCTGTAACTCAGTAAGGAACCACATTTTACTTAAGTGTTTTAGGTTAAATCTTCGTATTTTGTGCTAAGGTTTCTCCACTTACTATATGGACAGTTATTAATGAAACACCCTGTATAGAGATTCGTTGACCATATGAAATAATAAAATCCCGTTAACGTTGTAGTTCCTTTCTATAGTACATAATCATTAGCCTATAAGATGGTTGTGTGGGACATTAACGAACGCCTTTATTGTAATCAATAAATACATCTTTGCATAAGGACGTTAAATCTAAATATTTGCTCTCGTGTGCCCATGGCATTCCTAAATCAGAATTGGGTTTCAGTGATGTCTTGTTCCACTTTTCTAAAAATTCTTAAAATTATACGATGGAAATTTTCTCTTGCATTAAGTTTTTTTGGTAATGTAATAAATGTTGATTTGAGCCTATCTCTCGGAATGGGACCGTGTAAGTTCGGCAAAGCGACACCTGGAAAAAAATCAAAATCTGGTGTTCCTATTCACCCCACCAAGTGGGGTGAATGTAAACACCTGTATTAAAAACTATTGTGTTCCTATTCGTACATTTTTAGGGTCAATAGAAACAGGTAAAAAGTGTCTAAGGTGTAAAGCAACATACACAAATAAATATAAAGTTTGTATTGTTAGAAAAATATATTGCTGAAATGAAAAATATTTTATAAACTCTAATTTGGCATTTTTCTCTGAAAGACTATTAACCAGTTTCTTTGATAGTCTAGGAAACTTGTCTTTAGCTATTGTGGATTCATTCCTGCCTCGTCCTGTTTTTCATTGCTCAACTATTTTGCGCCATATAATCTTCATGGGTCTTGTTGCGTTTTGACATACATTTAAACTTTTTGGACAGCAGTTCTAATGATTGCAGAAAACCGTATAAATATTTATTTCAAATTTACCGAATCCACATTTGGTCCTTTGAGCTGGATGCTAATAATTAATGCCCATATTAATTGAAAAAATTATGTTCATTAATACCACGCGTAGTTGAGAACCCTGGTAGAAGTTTGTTTTGGATTGGAGACGATAACTAACCGATAGAAACACGTTTTGCAAGGTATGGTTTGTTGTTAGATCAGATATTATTTCGTTTGGTCTTACTCTATGGAGATATTAGATAAAAAATAATTTCTAACATGTGGGCTGAATGGCAACACGGTAAATATTATGTTCCTATCCACCCCACATATCTCAAATTCATGACGTGAATAGTAATAATTGTTGTTAACAAAAAAGTTAACAGATAAATCAAAATACCATCATATTATATTGTTGTAAAGGTTAGAATAAACAAAAAAAAAACAATGCTCCTCAATCTATTTTGACAGACATTTTGTACTTACTGAGAAAGTTTTTTAGGATCAGAAATATCCTTAAAATTAACGACTTTGTTTGCACGCCGAGAACATAGGAACCAGTGACTCCAACAACACAAACCTAAATTTCCTAAAGCCATATCACGTTCGCCAACCTGAAAAAATTAAATAGCCCAACGAAACTAATATATAGGTTTAGGCAGATTATTGTAATTGTTTAGTGAAGTTTTGTTTCTATTCACCCCACTGTTCCTATTCACCCCATTTTACGATACCACAATTACGTTTCAATTGTCGTATTTCTGCTAAATGTACTTATTTGAAAACTAATTAATTCAAAATTTATTCAAATTTTTTGCATATAAAGAAAAATTTAGTCGGACATTAAAAGTTGAAGGCACCACGGGTATTATAGAGAATAACGCTTTCGGTCATCATATTATGTACTTCGGGCCATAGGCCTTCTGTATATACACCATTGATCTCAAGCGTTATTATCCTTATAATACCCTTGGTACCTTAAAATAACTATAACCTGCTTCATTCATATTAATAATTCAGGCATAATAATATATTATACATTTTAGCGACTTTAAAATTATATTACCAATATTTATGAGTTGCGTTTCTGGGACGATTTTAGGGCAGATAGTTAATTTGATTACATAAAATCAACTTTAACTTAAGAATATCCGTCATAAAAATCATAACATGTGATTTGTATTTATAAAGACAACCACCTGCAATGGTGACAGTAAAATTCTCGTATTAGTTGTTCCATGGTAAATCACGAGGAAAACCAGGAAAAATCTCATGATACTATCCCGACATTGTAAGTATTTGGTCTTACAACTCAAAGTTTTTAATCTAACAAAATATAAAATAATATTAAATTAAAAGCCTTATTGGGACCATTTTTTAATTACACCTCCGTGGCTTCTAAAAATGCAAACCAATCGGATGCTTGAGCAAAAAGAAGATGAGGAAATTCTACATTTGCAATTTACAACTCACCTGTACAGCGCAGAAAAATTCCAACGAAAAATGAAACCTTATACTCAGGTAGGAGTAAACTAACAAAAATGAAATTGAATAAACATTTTCATTTCGTTGCAAAACGAAACCAAAGCCATCCTATATTTCAGTTCGTTCAGAGAGCGCTACAAGCACTCTGACCGGTTTCAATACTTGTTAGTTTATTATCAGATAATGCAGCTATCTCTGAGTCAACTAAAACAATGCAGGCTTACGAACGTCGAATTGCAACTAACGAAATAGCATGGGTGTCTTAGGTCCGCTTGCCCATTCGGAATTCAACTCAAGTTCAGCGCCATAACCGAGTTCAAGGCATGAAGTGCGTTGCATCTTCTAGAAACAATAGAATCTGCTAGAACCGTAGAATTCCCTCATCTCCTTTTTGCTCTAGCATACGTTTGGCTTCCAAGTTTAGAAGCCACGGAGTTGCTAGCAGCAAAATGGTGCCAATAAGGTTTTTAATTTAATATTATTTTATATTTAATTAGATTGAAAACTTTGACTTGTTTCTAGCAGATTTTGCTAAGAGACCCATGTTATTGGTTAATCGCAATTCGAGGCTAGTACGCCTGAATTATTTTAGTTTGTTCAGTGATTACACATCGACAATGTCACGACAGAAAGGCATAAGCGCCATTGACAGTTTTTTCAGGAGACACAAAAAACGTTTAATATCGCTTCACATTTCTTTTTTTACATTTCTTTGGCATTTTATTATTATCGAACTGAGGCATTTTGATTTACCAAATGTTAGTTATAAATAAACTATGTATTATAAACATGAGATATTTAACATTTTGGTGTTTACTCCTTTTTGAAAGGCGGTTACCATATTTGAGAAAAATATTTTGATAAAAAAATGTTTCTTAGGACTTTATACGCCCTTTAACTTTACGAAATTATAACAAAAATGGAGAATAATTTCTTTCATTCTAAAGCATAACAATTAAGTAAATAAAATACAAAATATACAATACACAAATAAGGGGTGTAAAATCAAAGGCGGCAATCTTCACTTTTTCTTGTTTTGGGTTAGGGACGCCATCTGTTGCGTTGTTTATTATCTGTTAGATAAAACTTTTTGTAAGAATCAAAAGCGGTCTCAACTTTATACAAATCGCAGTTAAAAATTCATCTTGGGATCAAAAGCGGCAATCTCCATAGCTGAGTGTGTACCAAACACGGCAATCTCCACTGCAGCCAATAAAAACCACGTAGCGCTCGCACGTGATTAAGTGTGAATGTCGTGAACTATGTCGAAACCTGTGAATATAAATCCCGAACTTCCGGATATTTTAGTTTAAGTGATATGCATATAAATTGCTTTTACATATTATATTATTGGTCAACATTAAAATATATTTTTCTTCACTAAGTAACCGGCACAATGATGTTTCAAAACTAAAAATATTATTGTAATCTTATAGATCATTTTCATATCCGTCAGTCTCCAAGCATTGCAAACAAAAACGGCAATCTCCAAACTAAAATATAAAAAAAAGGAAAAAATAATTTCTCAAGCTCCTCTTTCTGGGCATCCGATCATAAACCAAATTTTATATGATTCTTTATCAGTTTTATTGTTTTAATTTAATTTTATAAGTTTTACAGTTTTTCGCGGTTTCCCAAAATTATAGAAATGGGAGATTGCCGACTTTGATTTTACACCTCTCAATTATGAGTTTCTTCGAGTTATATCGGTGTAAAAAAAAAGATCATACAAAAATATAGTTAATTTAATTATCACGTTATATTAAGTAAGTATAACAAGGAAATAAGCTGAAATAGTATCTAAAAACAACACAAAATATTATAACGAGCCATTTTTTCTACGTTGATAACTAACAAGTACGATGATAAACAACGTTGATAACGTTGAGTGCTTTGAGATGAACTACATGATGTTTTACTAGAAATTGAACCAGTTGTTGAGCTACAACTAATGCTGTCAATTTCAGGCTCATTTTTAAGAAATACTGTCATAGATGATGACTGATTCGTAGTTTAAAGAATCGTAATTTTGTATAAAATCTTTACGATCTACCTTATCATTATTTAATGGACTAAATACTATTGCGGCATTATTACTACTATCATCAGTATCATCACTATCTGCGTAGCGTAAGGTACAAGCTTTTTATTACAGTCTCATCAATATTTGAAAATAAACGGCTGTCAGTATTGAAATTTGGACTTAAAGGAATACTAAAATCCACATTGACATCATCATCTAGAATAGAACTAGGCATTTGGAATTCTTGTTCATTGTCTTTTAGTGTAGGCTCTAAAAGAACATCATGTTTAGCTCTTCATTGAGGACCTTATTTGCAATGGAAAACGAACCATGGTTTTTATTATTTCCGCTGGATTCCCGCACATTGCCAACCTGGCCCTACCCATATGGATTGCAATTACAACATTTATTATTTTATGCCCCCGAGAAACCATTCTAAAATCCATTAAAAAAAATATGTAAGCGACATACAAATGTTTGTTTTTCAAACTATTATTACTACCAAAATATAACTCTTAAATTAAAAAAAAAGAAGACTATACAACAGAGTAAATATATATTTTATTTGGGTTCAAACCTTATTTAAGTCGGTTAAGTAGTAATTTGTCTATGGCAAATTTAAGTCACAGTGTATTTTAAATAGCTAAATGGCGGTTAGATAAACGAAATTTTTTTTTGAAAAGGCGTAAGCGACAGTCGAAAAAATTGTAGATCCTTATGATATATTAAGATTTTTTGAGCTTAATAATCTAAACAAACGCTTAACAAATCATTAAATATTAATAATATTTCAAATTATTGTTTGCCTTATTGATATTAAGCGCGTTTTTAGACCCAAGACGTAATCCCCACCTTCCCCTACGGATCTTGTCGCTTACTGATTTCGGTGTCACATCTCGTGAGAAATAGTTTTGGCGGTTAGAAACTTCAAAGCTCTTTTTAGTTGGGTTGGAATTGTTTTACAGTTGCGTCTTAGAGTTATAGTTGCGTCTTTTTAACAGTCTATAGGACGTAAAAAGTATATTATTTTGACACCACAACATAGATTTGGAAATTTTGGCGTTTATGCCTTTTTGTCGTGACACCATCGACATGTCTGTATTCAACTAACAAGTTGTTTTGAAACCAGCCAGTGTGCTCTCTGAACGAACTGAAATATAAGACGGCTTTGGTTTCGTTTTGCAACGAAATGAAAATGTTTATTCATTTTTATTTCTATTTACTACTATCTTTTTTACTACTATCTGAGTATAAGGTTCCATTTTTCCTTGGAAATTTTCCGTGCTGGACAGGTGAGTGGTGAATTCCAAATTATAGAATTCCCTCATCTTCTTTTTGATCGAGCATCCGCTTGGGTTGCATTTTTAGAAACCACTGAGGGGTAACCAGACGAATGGTCCCAATAAAGTTTTAATTTAACATTATTTTATGTTTTATTTAATTTGAATGAAATGAAAATTTAAAACTAAAATGTTTAAACGAAAGATGAAACATGATTTACATGAAATAGTGGAGTCATTGAAGGTAGATATGAGCTATTACCTCCGATTTCGTTGAACCTCCATCGATTTGCATGAAAATTAGTGAGTGGTTAGAGAATATCTCAAGAAACAAAGGTGACATGGTGCCAATTTGCGCTTTTACCCTGGGGGTGGATGCCACCCCTTCTCGTGGGTGAAAATTATTTTATTAAAAATAACCCCATAATTCGATAGAGGGACAAATTTTAAGCAAAATTTCTTATATAAAGTTATTAAAATAAATCAAAACTTTTTGAGTTATTAAAGATCAAAGATTTTAATTTTTCTTGAGAAAAATGCATGTTTTTAACTAATTTTTCATTAATAACAAAAAGTATAAGTTTTTACAAAAAAGTTTCAAAAGTTTTATTATCAATATTGAAGCTAATAAAAAAAGAAATAAACTCCTTACTACAAAAACCTTTTAATGATAACTAAAAGTGAGTTATAGGTAATTGAATATATATTTTTTTCGGCGAGTAAAAAACTCTTAAGTATTCAAGCTGAAATAACGGGAAATGGATGCATTTTATAACATAAACTTATTAAACATTTGTCAAAGTACTTAAAAACATCTATTAAATAAGCCCCCGAACATGTTCATAGCGTTAAAACTTATGCTCCAAAATTTTTTCAAAATTTATCTGTAAAAAATTTTCCCAAAAAATGTTATTGTTTTTTGTTAATAACTCCGTTCGTGTTTTCGATATCAGATTCGTCTAAAAACTTTTTGAAAGTTAATTCCAAGTGCTTTTTAAGTACGTTGAGCCTAATCTTTTAAACCCCTTACTTTTCTAAAAATAAAAGGTTAAATGACCCCGGTTGCATGGTTCCCACAGCAAAATTTAAGATTTAAACCTTTCTATCTCGGTTATATTTTACCCTCTAGAAATAGTACAACAAGTAAAATATTTGGCACAGAAAAAACTAAAATTTGTAGTCCCTTCTTTAACGGTAAAATATTGCAAAACCTCTAAATTTTAAAGAACCGCTTGGATTGACATGTAATTTGGCATACACATAGCTAACAAGTCAAAGAAAAAAAGTAATATTGTGCCGATATGTGCGTTTGCCCTGGGGGTGGTTTTCACCCCCTCTTGGGGGTGAAAAAATATTCGTCCAAAGAAAGTCAGGAAATGGATACACTGGCTAATTTTAAGTAACTTTTGTTCTATAGAGTTTTTTCACTAAGTCAATACTTTTCGAGTTTTTGACAGTGAATATGTTCATTTATTAAACAGAATAACCACGCTTTTAAACGGTTTTTCGCAATTAACTCAAATAGTAAGTATTTTGTCGAAAAAAGATTGTTAGAAAAAATATAACCTGTAAAAAATTTAAAAAAATGGTGTATATATCACGTCTCTACACCTAGTAGAAGCAGAGTTATAGCTAATGAAAAATAGGTTCATATTTGTCAAATTCCAAATGGAATACTTGACGTGAAATAACCAAAAATGAAGCACATTTCGGGGAAAACTCATTAAAACTTATTTAAAGTGTTTAAAAAAAGCTTCATTTTTGTTTTTAAAAAAAGAAATTCTAGCATCAAAATTAAACAAGTTACGCTCAAAATAAAGTTAGCCCCTTTTGGTTTTGTTAAGAAAATCGAGAAAATCACCCCCTAATTAGTATCTTAAATGAACTTAATTGTTACGACTTCACAAGTTTCTTGCCTCGTGTATATATTGTTTATATGATCTGTAAGTTTCATCGGTTCAAAGTCCTTATTATTGAAAGGGCTGTAGCTAAAATGGGTTGAACGAGTCACTGATCACGAATGTATGCAAATTTAGAAACACCAAATCTCAATAAATTTTTATCTAACAGAAAAACAAAAAATACATGATATGCAGAAAAGCAAATCTGATTTTTTTTTGTTTTTCGTGATTTTTGGTATCTCTAACAATTTTTAAGTTATTTTGAAAAAAAGCATATTTTTCAAAATTTAAATTTTTAAAAATTTTACTTTGAAACAAATTTTTTCAAAAAAAATCACTTTAAATCGATAAAACTTATAGATCATATAAACACAACATAAGTAAAATAATTTGTGGAGCGGTAACGAATAATTTCATTTAAGTTGCTAATTAGGGGTTGGTTTTCCCGATTTTTTTTTTGCAAGAACAAAAGGGACCAACTTTATTTTGAGCGTAACTTGCTTAAATTTAATGCTAGGAACTTTTTGTAAAAACAGAAATAAAGCTATTTTAAACACTTTAAAAAAGATATTATGGGGTTTTTCCAAAAAGTGCTTAATTTTTTGGATATTTCACGTCGAAATATTCTATTTGAAATTAGGTGAATATGAATCTATTTTTCATTGGCTATAACTCTGGTTCTTCGAGATCCAGAGACCTAACGTGTACACCATTTTTTTACTTTTTTATAGGCTATATTTTTGCTAAGAACGTTTTGCGACTCGCAAATAACTCGAAAAGTGTTGACTTGGCGAAAAAGCTCTATAGAACAAAAGTTACATAAAATTAGTCAGTTTACCCATTTCCGGACTTACTTTGGACATATATTTTTTCACCCCCAAGAGGGGGTGAAAGTCACCCCCAGGGCAAAAGTACACATCGGCACAATATCACTTTTTTTCTTTGACATGTAAGCTATAAGTGTGCAAAATTTCATGTCAATCCAAGCGGTTCTTTAAAATTTAGAGCAAAAACCGTGAAAGAATGGACTATTGGTTAAATAAAATTTTTTACGTATATTGAGCATTTTTGGAGTTATTATCAAAAGAATATGAGAATTACAATAATTTTAAAAATTATGATTTTTTTTAATTTTCTTTTTTTTAAATATGCATTCTAAACCGGTCAAAATTATCGAAAACATTACTTATGCTAATATAAAGAAGATCTTGTAAGGATTACTATAAATTTTAATTTTTGTGGAAATGGCGTGTATGTTTTATTTTTCACTCTTTCCTAAAAAATTCGAAACGGTTTTTTTCTTTTCATTATAATTTGCCTAATTTTGACGCTATTACCTTGTTATGAAGCTCATTTGATAGGTATTCTGAAGTACTTTGGCAAAGGTTTAGCAGGAATATTTTATAGATTGCATTGTTTTCCCGTTATTTAAGCTTGAATACTTTAAATACTTGAAAAAAATACACATTCAATTGCCAACTACTCACTTTAAACTAACATTAGTTTAGTTCTTTATATGAGGAATGTATTCAATTTTTCATTATCTTCAATTTCAGTAATTATAAATTTTTTGTAAAAGCTTATAGTTTTTGATTTATACGTGAAAAACCGATTTAAAACATTCATTTTTTTACGAAAAAATAAAACATTTGGTCTTTAATAACTCAAAAAGTGTTGATTTATTTTAAAAACTTTATATAACAAATTTGGCTTATAATTTGTCCCTCTATCGAATTATGGTATTATTTTTAATAAAATAATTTTCACATCCGAGATGGGGTGGCATCCACCCCCAGGGTAAAAGCGCCAGTTGGCATCATGTCACCTTTGTTAATTGAGGTATCATCCAATTACTCACCAATTTTCATGAAAATCGATGGAGGTTCAACGAAATGGAAGGTGAAAACCAGTGACTGCACTAAAAATATTTATTCATTTTTATTTGGCCTATCATTCAGTTTACTTTAAAAATTAACACCAAACTCTTAATATTCAAACAACAACTCAAATTTTATATGTTATTTATGTTATATATTATGTTATGTATGTTATTTTAAAATATAAATAATATTTACAACAGATAAATATATAACTCTTAATAAAATATAAATGATGTATCCTCGATATGTTATTGATTGCTAATCAACACATTATCAGCATCATCACCTTCCATGTTTGTCAGTCTTGTGCCACTATTTTCAATTTTCCACTCCTATTTTCTCCAAATCTTCTCTGACTGCATCTTTCCAACTTCTTCTAGGTCGTCCTACAGACCTTCTCCCATCTGGTAACAAACCTTTAGCATACAAGCAAAATTGTTAATTATAAAGAAGAAGTATTCCAAAGAGTAAATTTAAATATTTCTACTCTTCAGTTGCTTGACATATATATTTGCAATCCGATAACAACGACCACCCTGTATCTACCAACTGTTTTACAAAAGATGTTCGGTCTTGTAGTTATTAATTTTAACACCACTGTTCTTGTAGCAAACAAAGAAAGTCTTGTGTCTAATATAATTAACACAATAATGAAATTATCTAGTTCACAAATCTCATTCCGAAAATGTGAGAACGTTATGTAAGTGTTAAAGTATAAAACAATTATTGAAATTTAAATGTAATTTAAATTACAGGTTTGACGGATTTTGGCTAAAGCTAATACCATAAAAATTGATGGAATTATTCTAAAAAGAAAACAATAAAATTTTTTTGAAAACATTTTTAGAACATATATTTTGATATCAACCTCTCCAGGAGCTCATTCGATTGATATTTCTGAGTACTTTAATAAGTATTTAGTAAGTAAATCTCATAAAATGCATCGTTTTCCTGTTAAGCTTACGTGGGCAGTCCGATAAATACTTAGCAAACAAAAGAAAAAGGAAAAATTTGGAAAAGTGACAATTTATTTCTCTACATATTCTCCTTGTAGCTCGATACACTTGAACCAGAGGTGCTCCAACGTCTTTAACCCGTCTGAAAAATACCTTTTCTCGAGGTCTGCAAAATAGGCTTCCGTGGCGGCGATGACCTCCTCATTCGACTTAAAATTTCTGCACAGCGAGTGTCTTTTCAAGTTTGGAAACAAATAGTAGTCGCATGTGGCCAAATCTGGAAAATACGGTGAATGGGGCAATAGTTCGTAGCCCAATTCGACCAATTTGGCCATGGCGACGGCGGAGGTGTGAGCCGGTGCGTTGTCATGGTGGAAGAGCACTTTTTTATTTGCCAAATGGGGTCGTTTTTTCTTCAATTCGGCGTCGAATCGGCCCAATTATTTGGCATAAGAGGGCCTTGTGATCGTTTTGCCCTTTCCCAAGTAGTCAATGTAGATCACACCTTGTGAATCCCAGAAAATGCTGGCCATCACCTTTCCGGCCGATTGGAGAGTCTTCGCCTCCTTAGGAGCACGTTCGCCGGGTGCTGTCCACTCTTTCGACTGTTCCTTGGTTTCTGGTGTATACAAGTGAATCCATGTTTCGTCGACGGTTATGAAACGACGTAAAAACTCCTTTGAATCACACTTAAATAGCGTCAAACACTGCTCGAAAGCGGTCTCACGTTTGCGCTTATTGTCTGAAGTGAGCAAACTCGGCACCCATCGCGCCGACAGCTTTCTTATGCCCAAAATTTTATGCAGGATATGACCTACGTGGTCTTTTGAAATGCCTACTATAGCAGCTATCTCGCGGAGCTTCAGTCGGCGGTCTGCTAATACAAGATCGTCGATTTTTGTCACGTTATTTTCGGTGGTAGCCATTTCAAAAAAACCGACTTTCGTCCACGTTGAAACTCATTAATAATTTTTGACAGTTGCTATCGACGGAGAAGGGTTACCGTACACAGCATCCAAGCGCTCTTTGATTTCACTGCGTGATTTCCCTTCCAAAAACAAGAATCCAATCACCGACCGATATTGATCTTTTTTCATTTTATTAAATACCGCTGACACGCTGACTTTTACACGCAATCACAACAGTACTATAATTTCAATTTGGCTGAAATTTTGACATTAGATGTCTACGAAAACACATTAAATGGCACTACACTTCATTTGCTACAGTGGCGCCATCGAGCGGAGATGCTAGGTACTTATCGGACTGCCCTAGTAAATACTTACATGTGAGTATTACTAGTCGAAAAAATATACATTCAATCACCTATAACTCACTTTTAATTAAAGCTAAAAGTATTTTAAATTAAGGAACCTATTTGACTTTTTATTATCGTTTAATTTACGATTATATGACGATGAATATGACGATTATATTATAAACGACGATGTCAAGTTATTATTGACATAATAACTTTTTTGTTAAAACTTATAATTTTTGAATTGTTTATGAAAAACCGCTTTACATCATGCATTTTTTTAAAGAAAAATTAAAATTTTTGATCCTTAATAATTCAAAAAATATAGATTTATAACGTGATATAACAAATTTTGCTTATTTCTCCCTCTTTTGATATGTGGGGTTATTTTTAATAAAATATTTTTCACCCGCGAGAAGCGGTGGTACCCAGCCCCAGGATAAAAGCACAAGTTGGCACTATCCCACTTTTGTTTCTTAAGATAACCTCTAACTACTCACTAATTTTCATGCCAATCAATTAAGGTTCAACGAAATCGGAGGTGAAAACCTTTAGTAGGTAACTGACTAATGTGACTAATCTTCCCCTTTCACTCCTTATAATCCGGTCAACTTAGACATCAAAATAGTTGGCAAATAACAAAAATTGCCCGAGAGCCAAATTTTGGTGGAGAACTAGAGTTTATCATAACAAATAAAGTTTTAAAAATCCCCATCGTTCCCATGTGTGCAACAAAAGTTATTGGGTTTCAAAGTTCAAAATTTGAGATTTTTTGGACTTTTCTCGAAAACGGTAAGTTTTATCAAAAAGAACAAACAAAGTTGTAGATCTTAACATTCTCTGCAAAAATAATCCTTACATTTTTTTCTTAAGAGTTGCCATTCCTGAGATATCGCGATTTTAAAAGTTACTTTATACATTATATTATGTACAGCTGGTTCCTAAAAAAACTGATAAGACTCTTAGTAAGATTTGATCATTTTGAGCAGTGTATGATTACTCTGACATTAAATTATATTTATTATGACAGACAAATAATAAAATAAACAAACAAACAGCCATTTATTGAGGTTGAAGTTATCTGACAAATTTTAAGATTTGGCAGTGACAGTGACAGTATGTAAATAATAAATGATAATAAGTATTTATCCTTCAAAATATAATAAATTAAATATAATTAAACTCATATTCATTATATCACACCTCATCAAAAGTTTTTTACAAGAAGTCAGCGATTTTGATATGGCTTAGAGCCAGACTACATCAAGATCACCAATAAATCGTGCTGGTTATTGCCTTGCAGCGAGACCAAAAACAAAAAGAAGAAGAAGAAGAAAGTACACTGCTCAATTTTCTACAAAATACGCTTTAAGAGTCGTATCAGTTTTTTTGGAACCAGCTGTACATATAAAGCCACGTATATGCATAATGTGGCACTTAAGACAAGTATAAATGCCTATTTGTGTCTCTTTTATACAGGGTGTCCCGAAAAGATTGGTCATAAATTATACCACAGATTCTGGGGTCAAAAATAGGTTGATTGAACCTGACTTACCTATATACAATAGTGCACACAAAAAAAGTTACAACCCTGTGAAGTTACAAAATGAAAATAGTTTTATTTTCATATATCGAAAACTCTTAGAGATTTTTTATTGAAAATTGACATGTGGCTTTCTTATGGCAGCATCATCTTAAAAAAAAATTAAAGTGAAATTTGCACACCCCATAAAAATTTTATGGGGGTTTTGTTCCCTTAGATCCCCCCAAACTTTTGTGTACGTTCCAATTAACTTATTATTGTGGCACCATTAGCTGAACACAGTGTTTTTAAAACTTTTTTGCCTCTTAGTACTTTTTCTATAAGCCAGTGTTTATCGAGATATTTTGAATATTTTTCAAATCCACCACATATTTGTATATGGTTAAGTACGATTATAGAAACCTGTTAATAATCTGAAAATTTATTTATAATTTATATTTTTAGGTATATTTTGAAAAAGAAGCCACATCTCGATAAAACGTGACTTATCAAAAAAAGACTAAGCCAAGCCGCACACCAAAGAAACATGAAACGAAAAACATGAAACATGAAACGAAAAACATGTTTCATGAAAAGAAAACACTGCTAAATAAATCTCAAAGTCCGCCTACCAATGAAACGAGTGTGATTCATGCTCATGACACATTTTTATTTTCGGAGAGTTTCATAAATGGCCGGACATATATTTGTTTAGCAGTGGTTTATTTCCATGAAACGTAATTTACGTTTCATGTTTCTTTGATGTGCGGCCTGCCTAAGAGGCCAAAAAGTTTTCAAAATACTGTGTTTAACTAATGGTACCACAATAATAGTTTAATTGGAACGTACACAAACATTTGGGGGGTTTAAAGGAACAAAACCCCCATAAAATTTGTATGTAAACATATTAAAAAAGAAGGCGCATCTCGATAAAAACTGGCTTATCGAAAAAATACTGAGAGGCAAAAAAGTTTTAAAAACGCTGTGTTTAACTAATGGTACCACAATAATAAATTAATTGGAACGTACACAAAAGTTTGGGGGGGTTTAAGGAAACAAAACCCCCATACAATTTTAAGATGCTCCTGCCATAAGAATGGTACTTGTCCATTTTCAATAAAATATCTCTAATGGTTTTCGATATATTGAAAAAAATCGATTTTTATTTTGTAACTTCAAAGGATTGTAACTTTTTTTATGAGCACATTTGTACTGAGGTAAGTTAGGTTCAATCGAACTATTTTTGACCCCAGAATGTGTGGTATAATTTATGACCAATCTTTTCGGGACACCCTGTATAATATATTTATACTATTCTGAAAATATTTCTTCAAAAGATAATCAGTCCCAAACTAAATTTCCTCTATCTACGTGGCCTTTAAAAACATTTGGCTATACCATGGCTTAAAAAAGAACAGATTGTCTATTGTAAACAATGGCTACAATATTGTCCGTAGGTCTTGTTAATATTATCTGTTTCTTTTAGTGCTAAAGGTTCAGTTCAAGTGAATATAAGTGCTTATTACAAGCGTCTGCCATTTAGCAAACATTATGGGCTTACAGTGACAGCGGTATTTGACGGCTACAGTGACTCGACAAAGAATATTAAAGCTGCAGAACAACGTCGTCGAACTACAAAAACATCATCGGGTTCCGAGATTGTCTTTGATGAAAATATAACAGTTCCAGCGAATCAACAACAATTTTTTGTGTAGGTAAAAGCACACTCAGGTATCACATTCAATGAACAAGTTGATAAAGCGGCTAAAGAAAGCATACAGTTGGGAGAAGATGTTATACCCTTATTAACATTAGATGAGAGAATAAATATTGCTAAGGATAATTTATATAAAAAATGGTCTAAACAATACAAATATTTCATTTTGACAAAAGGCACAAGATATACAGTGCTAGAACCCGATATTCGAAAAAATTACTGGTTTAAAAATTACGACTATCCGAGAAGTCCCATAACAACCATATCTCGGATGAAGTTTGGACATGCTTGCTATCCGGCACATTTATACAAAATAAAAATAATTGATAACAATTTTTGTGATATTTGCAATGAAACGGCAGACTTAGATCATATATTTTTTAATTGTAAGAAGACCACACATCTTATGTATCTTCTGGCTCTGAGTGATAAACGTATTTTTGATTTTATTTTGTTTTTCCTATATGATTGTAAAATTAAGTTATAGAAGACTAGATTAGGCTTGTAACCTTAAATGTCTTTCCTTTTGATTTCCTACATGCCTGTCTTACCGTGTGGGGTGGGTATGTAGGTAATCAATAATTAATAAAACATGATAAGAAAAACCCTTGGATGAGAAAAGTGTGACACTAGTCCTTATCCCAAAATGTTTATTAGGATTAATTTAACAAAAATCACTTTGAAAAAAATGTTTAATTAATAATATATCTATTCTTAACAAAAAGGTCGGTCAGACTTAGATAACCTTAACTTAGATTACTATTTAGATAATTTAGATTAAATATATTATATTTATTTATGTTCTGTTTATATTATGTATATTTGTTTTGTTTATATTATGTATATTTGTTTTGTTTGTATTATGTTTATATTATGTACTACTTACTTTGTTTCTAGTCGCATGATCTTATTCTAAAGCCAATAAAAAAATAAAACAAAACAACAATTTTTCGCTAAGATTAATAATAAATCTCGTTTCATTTCCATGTTAACTTACAAACTAACAGCTGCGAATATTGAATTGAAAAGGCTAAAAATGAGGCAGATGTCCTTAATTGAGACAGCAATTGAAACATTTAAGGCAACAAACACAACAATTGTAGTTGGTGAAGATGTTGATTTGTTAGTACTTCTTACTGCAAGGACTCTAGTAGATAAAGTTATTTATTTTCTGAAACCTGGAAGGGCTCAACAGCGAACAGAGATATATTCTTCGAAAAGTTTATCGGCTTATCCCAAATGCCAAAAGTACATTTTATTTTTACATGCGATAACCGGCTGCGACACTACGTCAGCAAAGTACAGAAGGGGCAAAATGTCAGTACTTAAATTATTCGAAAAAAAAATATTTGACTGACTGCTGTAAAGTTTTTATAGAACTTGATTCCACACCGCAAAAAAAATTACAGAAAGAATTCGCTTTCTTCTTGCGGTTAGTTGTCTTAGTTTTCTTGATAAATAAATAATAGTCTCCCGTTTTATACCGCTCACGTGGCTTTGGGAGTATAGCAGGGTAGTCTGCTATATCTAGGGCCTACGGTATACAAGGAAGGTAACCGCCTATTATTACCCCTGGTTTTACCCAAGGTACTCGTTTTATACCGCTTACGTGGCTTTGGGAGTATAGCAGGGTAGTCTGCTATATCTAGGGCTTAAGGTATACAAGGAAGGTAACCGCCTATTATTACCCCTGGTTTTACCCAAGGTACTCATTTTATTCAGGCTGAGTCGACCTGGGGCCTATAAACATTTTAAAAATGTCTAGTTGTTCTTGCCGGCGGTAGGATTTGAACTCCGGACCACCGGTACGCTAGCCTAGCACACTACCACTCGGCTACGCCGGCCCTCTTTCTTGTTAAATACCGATACTTAACTGTTGTAAAAAATACGCGAAACAAGAAACAAGTACAAAACTATCATGTCTTCCTCCAACATCAGTATCTGCTTGTTAACACTTGTATCGAGTACATTATCAAGTTCAAACATGGCTAGGCAATGAACTGAATCCAGAAGTCTGGATCTGGAAATTAATAGATAATATTCTGGAACCGATTAAAACCTTACTCCCACCTGCTCCAGAAAAACTCCTTAAGACTATTTTTTGCAATTGCAAAAAAGGTTGTAGTGCCAAATGTAGATGTAAAAAAGTCGGGTTGCTGTATTCTCTAGCGTGTACCAACTGCCAACGTCAGTCTTGCTCAAATGTCCAGTTTAGTACAACAGAGGAAAACTCCTGTGATTTTAATGAAGAGACCAATGACTCAGTCACATTTGAACAATTTTTGAACATCCAGCAAGAGGAAGAGGAAGAAGATGAAATCGAAGAAGACTTGACTGTTGAAGTAGACTTTCAAGAATATGAATCTGATTAAAATATCTAAAGAAATCAAAACAATAGTTAACCTAATAATCAATAGCAATATCAATATTCAATATCAATAATAAGGTAATATCTAGAACTTGACCGGTATTGTTGCCTTAAATTATCCTAAAATAATTGTCAAAACAGTTAGTGGAGTAGGCCTACGGGGGAAACCAAGGTAAAAAACGCTCCGAGTACACTACTTCACAGGTGGTGTGGAAACGTGTGCGTGTGCGTGCATATCATGTATAATGTGACTCTTAGAATCGCGATATCTCAGGAATGGCTACTCTTAGGAAAAAAATAGTAAGGACTATTTTTGTAGAGATTTTTAAGATCTACAACTTTGGTTTAGGGTTCTTTTTTGATAAAACTTACCGTTTTCGAAAAAAAATCCAAGATATCTCAAATGTTGACCTTTGACCCCGAAAAGCTTTTGTTGCACACATCGATACATCAGTATCAGACTGCACCAACTCAAAATTTTTCAATATTGACATAAGTATGAGGAAATGGTTAAAATATGTTTATTTATTAGTTTCAAATTACACCATCTCAAAATTCCAATCCCATTGTAAAAATTTTGACTTGCCAACATGCAGAATCGAATAATTTTTTTACAACGTCGTAGTTTCATACCGCATCACTTTGAGTTAGTGCATAATGAAACTTGATCGGTAGAACTGTTGTCAGCTACTAACTCAAAATGCTCTGTGAAAGCTGCTTACACTGACCGTTGCTAAATTAAATGTTCGAAACAATTCAGTGATACAGAAAGAGAAGAACTGTTAAGTAACTACAAAATATCAATATAAGAAAGAAGGGAGTCATAGAAGCGAAAATATAGATTATTACTTTGAGATGAGAAATGAAAAAATTAGAGTATATAAAGTTTTTTTTATGAACACTTTAAACATTTCGAATAGGATAATAATGAAAAAGCATGCACAGCAATTAAAAAAACAGAGCTAGGGTTTGTACAGAACGACAATCGCGGAGGAAAAAAAATGCTGGGCGACCAAGGCAAGGGTGCTAGATGATGAAAAAGAATTCGTGAGGTCCCACATAAAATCTTTTCCAGTAATTGACTCTCATTATTATCTCTTGATATGAGCAAGAAAAAAAATATCTAAACTTAGCCACCGTGTACAGACTGTACCAAGAAAAATGTAGAGGAAAATTGAAAATTCCCGTAAAACTACATTATTACACCAAGATTCATAACAGGGAATTTAATATTGCCTTTTTTCAGCCAAAAAAGACCAGTGTTCTAAAAAGTATTACAACAACTTAAGTAGGATGCGTATATCAGAGATAAAAAATCAGATTCGGTTAGAGAAGGAGTTGTATATCAAGGATTCAAAGGAAGCTGACAGTACTGTAGTTTGTTGCTTTCATCTCCAAGTTGGAATTTCACTACCAAATGGAGATCGGAGTGATTTTCTTTTTACATGAGACGCCTATCATGTTACAACTTCACTATATTTGATATTTCTCACAAACATAGCTATAGTTTTTTGTGGCACGAACGTATCGCAAGCAGAAGTGTTAATGAAATAAGCACGTGCCTTTGACAGTATCTAAAGAACCATGGGACCTTAATATGAGCACATATTTTACTCCGATAATGGCCTGGGCCAAAACAAAAACAAGTTCATTGCTTACTTGATTTTATATTGCTGTTAAAACTTAGACAGAGAGGACAAAAAGATTGCTCGAAATAGCGGAGATGAAAACCCTTCGAAAAATCGATGGTAAGACTCTATGGGACAGAGCTAGAAGTACAGATATACTACGGAGATGCAAGGTGAATAACGTTAATAACTGGGTAAGAAACATAAGAATAGAATGGAATCAGCACATAAGCCGAATTACAACAAATATAGTAGTCAGGACAGCGAGAGACGGTTCGCCAATGGAAGACGATCAGTGGGAAGACCACGAAAACTATGGAAAACGACAACTTACTAGAGGCACATTGAAAAAACACACAGACTCATGCCTATACAAAAAGAAGAAGACGAAGAGAAGAAGAAAATTTACAAAGAATTGGGAAAATTTTTAATATAAATGAAGCCGGAGACAAAATAAAATAGAGCGAAATACAAATTCTAAGAGTTGGGAAAAACCAGCCACACAAAATAATGTAAAAGAAGTCTTATTTTGACGAAAATTATAATGTCATAAATATTCGATAAAACAGAACGAGCGTGGCTTATGAAGGACATAACCATCTCTCATCTTCTCCAATAAACCTCCTGGAGTGCCACCACTTAAAAAATGTTATTTGTTGTCGCTCTGCTCCTCGGGTGTAATACCCAGAATTCACTTTGAGTTTTTCCAGAACTTACCAACTTCTGCCACAGCTGCCGCTGCTGAAGAAAGTGAGAAATCAGAAATATTTTGATTTTCATAACAAGGAAACAATAATGATTTTATAAAAAAAAATACTTAAATAATTTTATTTGATTTCCATACAAATACCCTATACAAAATGCACTAACTGTTAAAAAATCATGTGTCGACAGTTTCATAGTGCACCAAATCAAAAAAAATCTGAATCCTTTAAAAAAAATTAATCAAAAATTATCATCTAAAAGAACCATAAAATAAACATCTAATTCCAAAATTTTGTTCTATTTGAAAAACAAATGGACCATTTACAACAGATTAAAAATATTTACTCCCAGAAAAGATAAGTTAAAGTTGATTTGTGAAGAACTATCTTTTTTGAGTTGGTGCACTCTGATACTGATGTATCGACATGGTATCGATTGGGACTTTTAATACTTTATTTGTTCTGGTATACTCTAGCTCTCCACCAAAATTTAGCTCTCCGTCAATTTTTGTTATTTCAAATGTCTATATAGACCGGGTTATTATTGCTACTTCCTATATATTACTCGAGGAAATGAAACTGAAAGAATGGCAAAACCTCGCCATTTGTTTGTCCAGCATCGATTTGTACAAAAATTTGGGATTAGACTTATTTCACCCTCTAGTTCATTTTCTATATTGAACCGTTGTACGCTTTTGGTGTTTGTACTGTACGTAGTGAAAACTACCCTTAAGTGTAAAGAATTATAAAATTACATTTTAAACTTTAATATTGTCTACATTTGGTTCTTATTAGTAACATAATGATTGTTTTATGTTTTAAGATATAATATCATAATATTTCAACCCTTACAACCACATACCTTACAACCACATACCTTACAAACATATTTTTAACAAAAATGTGAAAAATACGAAATTGAAAAAAACCTATTTTCCTTTTAACTCCAATGTTTCTAAAATTAGGCCTTTTAAATAGGTCAAACTTCTTGGGTGTATTTACAGTGCAAATATAAATGGAATTACAGAAAGTTGAAGACCAATTTTTAATTAGGAGGGTAGTTAGGGGGTTGTTTTCACTGATTTTTCGTAGAGAAAGGCAGGTATCGATCTTTTTTTGATCATAAGTCGCTCAATTTTTATGCTAGAAACTTTTTATTATTTTTTTGAAAGGTCTAATTGTATGCTTGAAAAAAGGTCATCTCGAAGTTTTCCTCAAAAAATGCAAAGTTTTCCCGTTATTTGGCTTTGCATATTTCAAATTATGCATTTGACGAAAAAAGCTAACCTTTAACATGCCGTACCTCGGTTTGTATTGGTCGTAAAAATATTATTGAAAAATAATTTGGTTTGCGTTACTAAAATGTACAATAGTTATTTTCCTAACTAGTGCGGAAAGTGATGCTTTCACTCACGAGACTGTCGTTGACCCGAACGACGCGATAGCGGTGTTCGGGCAAGCAGTCGAGTGCGGGGAAAACACTTTCCGCATGAGTTAGGAACAATATTTTTTCTAGGGCCGTACGTTTGGACGCTTAACACAAAAAATAGAGTTATACAGTCGGAAAAATGAAAGAATACCCATGAACGAACATATAAAACACGCTGTATTTTCCTGTCACTGTGTCACAAAGAAAATTGTCCAGTGCAAATACATGTAACAGTAATTATTACATGTCCTTGCGCTGGCCAATTTTTTGGGTGACACGGTGACTGGAAAATACAGCGTGTTTTATATGGTCGTTCATGGGTATTCTTTTATTTTTCCTAATGTATCAATTTTTATTTAGAAGTGAAAATACGCAAATTAATTCTTTGACAAAGTTGTCAAAACCAAACTTTCAATATAATGGGTTACCACGACGACGATGTTGGTTTTCATGACGACGATTCAAAACCATTGTAATTTTCTACTGATCTGACTTTTAAATAATGTCAAATGAATTTTATTTCATCGAATTAACGCGCTAATTTCATTAAAACGTGAACACAATAAGATAAATTTGAAATAAATTAGTAAATAATATCTAAATATTAGTTTATTGCATGTATTATAATACATTATAATGCCATATTACAAGATATTTTACTTTCCCGCACGCCGTGCGGGAAAATTTACTTTCACGCACGCCGTGCGGGAAAGTGCAACTTTCGGAAACGAAATTCGTGCGTGAAAGTGGCTCTTTTAGCACGGCCGTAGAAAAAAGATTTTTTAGTCGAAAAACTGAAACTGTACAGGGGACACCCTCAAAAAAGCTCTTAGTTTTCGAGATACAGACCACAGAGGGGTGAATGGCTAATTTTATTCATACTATATTTTCTAGGGTGCTGAAAACGAAAATGAAGTTTATTTTGAATTTTATGTGGGGGAACATTGTCAAAATCGCAATTTTAACCTAAAAATAAAAAAAATGAAATCACGTTTTTTTGCGTTTACCTCGCTACAACTCTGTTGGATTTTAATATTTTTTTCTGAAATATTTACAGTATATAGCTCTAACATTTCTAAAGATAACGGTACCCTCTTTAAAGCTTTTTTCTTATCCTGATAAATTATGAATTTTTCAAAGGAAAATGTGCGGATTTGTGCATTGCAAAGTTTAATCGCAAAAGTTGTGTGACGAAGTTTAAAATTTAGCTTCTTAATCACGTTTGTGTTAAAGTAAAGTGTACAAAGAAGTTTTCTGGTAAGTTTTAGATCAAAATGTTTTACAGTTGCAACTTTTAATGTCGACATTAGGAATCCCCAATATAACGCTTATATTTCGAGATACTGACCATGTGTGGAGAATGGCTAATTTTGGTCTTAGATTATGTTTTTGATCGTGACGAAAACGAAAATGAAATTTATTTTAAATTTTAGGTGGGGAAATATTGTCAAAATTGCAATTGTACCCTAAAAATAAAAAAAATAAATCACGTTTTTTTGCGTTTAGCTTTCTACAAATCTGGTCCGTTTTAATACTTTTTCTACTAAAGTTTGTACACTATATATCGCTCACTTTTTTGAAGATAATGGTTTCTACTTTAAGCTTTTAGTCTTATTCTCGTAAAAGTTATGAATCTATTAAAGTACAAGGTGCAGATTCGTGAATTGCAAAGTTTAATAGCAAAATTTGACTGACAAAATTTGAAATACAGATTTGAAATCACATTCAAAAATAAAACATGAGTAAAAAGAAGTTTTCTGGAAAGTTTTGGATCAAAATGTTTTATAGAAAAAAATGGTGCAACGTTTAACATATACGTTATAAATCCCCAAAATAACACTAATTTTTGGAGATACTGATCATTGGTGCTGAATGGCTAATTTTGGTCTTACTTTATATTGTAGATGGTGCTGAAAAAGAAAACCAAGTTTATTTTGAATTTTAGGTGGGAGAAAATTGTCAAAATCGCAATTCTGCCCTAAAAGTAAAAAAAAAGTTAAACCACATTTTTCTTAACATTAAAAGTTGCACCATATTTTTTTATAACACATCTAGACCTAAAACTCCCCATCAAACTTCTTTGAACTCTATGGTTTAACATAGCTTAATCTATCGTACGATAGATTACGAATCGTAATCAAATAGATAAATTTATTTAACTCTGCAATTCACGAATCTGCACCTGTTATTTCTAAAAATTCATAACTTTTATAAAAAAAAGACTGAAAGACTACAGTTACTTTCATAGTCTTCACAAGGGTAAGAAATATATGCCGTAGACATTTTAGAAACAAATATTAAAATGGAACAGAGTTGTAGCGAGTTAGACGTAAAAATTCGTGACTTCACTTTTTTTTTTTCATTTTTAGGTTAAAATTTCGATTTTGACAATGTTCCGTCACATAAAATTCAAAATAAACCTCTTTTTCATTGTCAGCAACATCGACAACATAAAATAAGACAAAAATTAGCCATTCACTTTTCATGGTCAGTATCTCGAAAAATAAGCGTTATGTTGGGGATGTATAACGTCTATATTAAAAGTTGCGCCATTTTTTTCCTATTAAACATTTGCAACTAAAACTTTCCAGAAAACTTCTTTGTACTCTATGTTTTAACATAAACGTGATTACCTAATGGGATAAATTTTAAATTTTGCCTCTTAACTTTTGGGATTAATCTTTGCAATTCATGAATCTGCACCTTGTACTTTAAAAAATTCATAACTTTTACTAGAATAAGACTAAAATCTTAAAACAGATACCGTTGTCTTTAAAAAAGTAAGCAACATACAGTGTATAAACCTTAGACAAAAATATTAAAATCGACTAGAGTTGTAGCGAGTTAAACGCAAAAAACGTGATTTTACTTTTTTTTTATTTTAATGGTAAAATTGCGATTTTGACAATATTCCCCTACCTAAAATTTTAAATAAATTTCATTTCGGTTTTCAACACCGTCAAAAACATAATCTAAGACCAAAATTAGCCAATCACCACCCATGGTCAGTATCTCGAAAAATAACCGTTATATTGGGGATTTCTAATGTCGATAATAAAAGTTGCACTATTTTTTTTTTTAAACATATTGATCTAAAATTGTCCAGAAAACTTCCTTGTACTCTATTTTAACATAAACTAGGGATGGAAAAACCTACCGGTTTTAACCTAAAACCGGTTTTTTTACTTCGCAATAACCGGTTTTACCGGTTGTTTTTTTTTGTCCCCGTTATAACCGGTTTTTTCTTTTAAAAGTAAAAACCGGTTATTAGGTTTTTACGGTGATTAGGATTAGGTTAGGTATTATTTTGGATCCCAATCATAATTATTATTCTCAAGTAATTATTCCGAACAAAACCATAATTCAAATTTTATTTTATAAATATAGAAGCAAACTGAAAGTGCAAACTCACATCAGCCAGAAACAATTAAGTTTTATTATAATATTTCGTTAAAAAGATATTTGTAATCATAATATTTACATAAGAAGTGATCTGGTTGAAGTAGACGCAAACATCATCTATTTTTCACACCTGACTCTTGACATTGAAAGTGGGTGAATGACTTTTTCTGATTACCAAAAAATAATGTTCTGACTATAAATATCGAATTACCGATTACGAATACGAATCTCCAAGGATTTCCCTACCTTTTTAAAACGATACACCCATACAGGAAGTAATTAAATTAGTTAAAATGTAAATATTATACAAATATACAAACGTGTTAAAAGAAATACATGATAAATTTTTGAAGTTATACTTCTTTAAGCGCGATTGAGCGTAAAATTTCATAATCTGCGCGCATGCTCACACAGACAGTATGGCGTTTAGTTGCTGAAACCTTTCTATGGTTTGTTTTTTTAACCAAGAGGAGTGATTCAAATTTACCGCGCTGTATTGCTTGTTTGTAATTGGTCCAACCGCAGGTAAGTTTACTCCACTCTTATAAAATTTTGACACTAATGATATTTATCAAATTTTGACACTAGTGACATTTCGTAGGTTAATTATTAAGTTATATCGGCGATTTTTGTGTTTTCTGTGTTATTTGTTTAATTTTTAGATTGTTAGTCTACTTTTATATAAAAAGCAATTGTTTTTGGAACTTTTTAGGGACGTATTAATTTAATATAATATTTATGGATTACCGTTGAGGGCCGACTAAATCAACCAAAAAATAAGATGTATTTGGTTATTATTCTAGTGACTTTCTTGGGTGTGAATTTGTCTCTTTAGTTTACTCCTCCTGGTTAAAAAATAAACTATAGTTATGTATAAATATATCAGTGCAAGAAAAGGTGTGAAAATAATATATTAGTTTTTTTAGTAAATATATTAGTAAGATGAGTAGTATTAAAACATTTTATTGTATATTTATTTACCTTGTCTGTTTGTTACCGTGAATTGTAATTAGGTACGTCTGAACCGATACAGACACAGTCCTCGTAGCGTATTTGGTATAGCATTTAGTCGAGGCATTGAAGGATTGTAGTGTCGATTTTTCGAATGTTTTGTATAAATATACCTATTTACGAATGTTTCTTCTAAAATTTAGGAATATATTAATTTTATAATACATTTAAGTATGTAATAATTTTTTTTACAATTTTTACTTACCTATTTATTTTTGTTTATAACTAATATCGCCTGTGTCTAGCAAGCGTCTGCGTAGGCTAGCGGTATGTGTTCAAGTTACGGACGTGTTAGTACTTGGTTCGATTCCCCATAAGGAAAATTTTTTTGTTTATTATTAATGGTTATTGACATCTTAGATTATTATTATATGGACTTAAAAATGATTAAAAATAATTAAAATAATTAATCGGGATGTTGCCCAACTATTTACCGAGTTGCAAATTTATAATAGTTGCCTATTTCAAAATGCACTTTGAAATGCATTTTTCTTATGCACAAATGCAATTTCAGATTTCTTATTCATTACATTAGTTCACAAAATTTCCTGACATTCTCACGAATCCAACGCACCAAACTGCCTTAAAATCCATCTTACTGCGCCAAAAATCGACAGTAAGGCCTTTTTTGTGCTTCAATGCCTCGACTAATTCGACCAGAGATCGAGACGTCTTGAGTTCGAATCCAGTGCAATCTTATACTTTTTTTTTAATTTTTTTAAGCGGTAAGCACAAAATTAGTTTGGTGATTAAAAAAATTAAAACAAACTGTTTAAACTATATTTATTTTTAAGAAATCATATAATAGAAGTAAACCTTCTTACGTGCGTACAAAGAACACACACATTATTTTTTTTTTGATGGTAGTAAAAATAGAACATAAATTGCATTATCCAATTTATTTTTAAGTAAAATATTGATGTTGATGTTATTTTTTTTAAATCCCATTTGAAAGAGTCTGGGAAATTTTTTATAAGTTGAAATTGTATATTATTGCAATATGTATATATTAATCTTACGCTATATATTATTGTGTATCAATTTGGCAATCAAAGAAAGAATAAAAATTTAATTTTTTTAATATAATGCGGGCACATAAATTTGATACATCCTGTATATTGATTTGTAAATATTTATTAGAAGTTGGCTTTCACGCAAGGTGGTTTCTCCTTAATGAAGTTTTCCATGAAGAATTAAAAATATTTTTGTAAATAAAAAGTGAAGTGAAAGTTATTTAGGATTATTATTTTAAACCGATTGTTTATTACGGGAAAAGGTAGAAGACATAGGTAATTAGTTCTTAGAAAATTAAGGTAAAGAAAGTTTGGAATTTTAATCTCTTTTTGTTTAACCCCGAGTAAATTTTGTAGAATTTCCCGAAAGTAATTATTATGATGGTAGGAATATTTTTAAAGGTATGAGTGGTTTTTTTGAATGAAAAAAAGAGTGGGGAAGAAGAAATGTCTCTGATTGGTTTGGCAATTTGGAATGGGAAGGAGAGAAGGTTGAATTTTCAGATAGTTTTGGAAAGAGGGATTATTGTGTTACCGGCATCCGAAAGGAGCAGTCAAAAGTTTTCGTGAGTAGTTCAGAAGCAGGTACTAGTGTTTTGTTTTGATAGTGAGAGTAGCTGAAAAAAGTGGAACGAGAGAAAAATCAAATCGAAAAGAAATACCTCTTTGATTCTGTAAAGTCCAAGAGAGTAAGTTACAAGAATTATCGTTATTAAAATTATTTGTGACACCAAGTAAAAAAGATACTTGGGTCTCAGGAGATTATTGTTGAGAGAAAGAGAGGAGAGAGTTTTGGAGTTTATTGAACGAGTACTGGCAAAAAAGAGGCCTGGCTTGTGTTTTGGAGAAATATTTGCTGGTATCCTGCTGGATTGTTTGCTGAGAACGGAGAGGGCTTTGATTGGTAGCCTAACATAATCAACAAGGAGGAGCTTTTTGGGTCAAGAGGAGACATAATTGTGTGTGAATCAAAAAGGTCAGTCAATAACCTATGTGATAGTTTTTTTTTTACAATACGAAGTTAATTTTTTTACGTAAAAGCATATCGACGGTGGAAAAGCAAAACACTTTAAGCGACATTTTGGTCAAAAATGACATTTATATATCACTGAAATCAGCATTTTTTTCTGCGTCGATTGGTAATAGTTTCATCACTCTCTGAGGACTTTGATGTCGCTTAAAGTATTGCAGTTTTGTGAATCATTTTTTATCATCGATAATTGTACCGACACAAAATTTTGTCAATTTCCGTATAGGTTGCTCTTAAGTTAACATCCGTTTGATATATTTGGCATTCCAATTGTTTATGCTTTCCCTTTTTAGCTAGCGAGAGGTGGTGAAATTGTTTTTCCTTACCCTGAACTATGTTACTAATAATACTTAAAGTGTTTTTCTGTGTTCATACTAGTTAGTGGTAGGTGACTTAAATTATTTTTCCTATCTAACATTTATTGCAGATCGCGTATTTAATGTGTTTTCCTCATATTTTCAGAATGGGTTGAATGGCGTTCAATTTGTTTTGCAAGATGTCTAATAAAATACGAAGTGTCGCTTAATGTAACGTATAAAAAATTATCACAAATGTTTTTAAATTAACCGACAGCATTACAATTTTTATAAATGGCGCCTAAATTGTTTTGACTTCAATTGTAAAGGATGTTTAGTGTCGTTTAAGATATACATTTTTCTGGTTATTTAATTAACGTGTCGCTTAATGCAACGTTTTTTTAACGAATTTTTTGCAAGTGACGAAGTTATAAATAGAAGTGCCAATCAAAGGTCGCTTCAGTCCAGAGTTGCCAGATTGGGGTATTTCCCCCCATTCTTGGGGTAATTTGAAAGCGTCTGGGGGAATTTTTTTAAGCAAAAGTGGTTGGGGGATTTTTTGGGGGAAGAATTATGGAGAATTTTAATTGTCGTGGTAAATTAAATTTGTGAATATACATATAAAGAACTGTGTATTCTACTGTCATATAATCGAAGACGAGAAAACCTATGAATTATTTCAGTGCCCTCTGTTGATAAGTACTATAATTTTGGTTTGCTGTTATCTACATTTGGGTACTACCGTGTACTACTGCTACTAATTCATTAGCTTTGTTCGCGGAGACAGTCCACGACTGGCCCCCGACTGACTCGCATGCGCAGTTCCGTTTTTAAGCGCTTGAAAACGGAACTGCGCATGCGCATTAGTTAGAAATCAGCCATGGACCGCCTCCACGAACAAAGCTATTAAATTTGGGGGATTTGAGCTTCAATTTGGGGGAATTTTAGTTTAAAAGTGGGGGATTTAGAAAATCGCATCTGGCAACTCTGCTTCAGTCAGTGATCAGCCGTTACGGGGAGATATCACGTTTGTTGAGACTTGTCGATAAGGTTGATAGTAGAACCGAGTAAGTAAATGATTACCTTTTGTTTATTAATTATCTTAAAAGTATCGGATTTATTATTAGTCTATGGTATTATTTTAAATAGAAAATAGTTGTTTATCTATTAAACTTGTCATACTTATTCATTAACTGCCTAATTCAAAAACTTTTTTACAGTTACGTGATGATGGACCGTAGGAAGTTTTATAAAAAAGTAATATCCGAATTCTCTCAGGTACGGGCTAAACGTAAATTATCCTTCGAAGACGAAATAGCATCAAACCCTACACAGGAACAACAATCTTCGGAATTAACTTCATTATTGGATAATAATCAACCCTTGACAAGCATTGAAAATATGGGTGATCATGTTTCATCTTCTAGAATATTTTATAAAAATCATCAGTCAATAAGTAAATTAGGTATGTATTATATTTAATAATCATTTATTCACTATATTTACCATTGTCTGATTTTCACTCCACTTTCGCCTATGTTGTCATCTGCCTTTATAAGGATAAAAGCGGCTTTTGTTTCTAATAAACGCATTGGTGGGATTGAAACGTAGGCGACTACCTGTTATATTTAAAGTAAATGACGAGTGTTTATTGTTTGGACTAAATTTTTCTTGAGATATGTTATGAACACAAAGCTTCTCTCTACACAAGTACTAATGGATACAATAGTTTGAGAAATAAATTGTAGTAATTTATTTCAGAAATACACAAAAACACCGATGTCCCACAAATAGAATGTTTGCAAAACAATAATACCGATGGCCATAATACTGAGACTCCACCAACCTTGGAAGGAATAGGTTCGTATTGGAATTTGTTATTTTCAATAATATTAATTTGCAATATTCAGCTAGTTGATAAAAGATAGATGATAATTTCGTATTTTAAATATCATTTTATAAAAGGGTAGACGATACACTATAGCAAACATTATCATTACACGGCTCTGAAATGCTCAACTTGCGAACGTTTTGGGTGCTTCATTTGTATGTACATTCATGATAATTTATTGTCAGTCTTTCTATTATTCATTCTTGTTATATTAGCCCTATTATGAAATATAAATAAAATATCATCTCTTTTATTTCAGTTGACACTGTTGCAGAGTTTCAACGGACTATTGATAGCAATGTAATTGATAGCAATGTAATAACGAACACAATGGAAAATTTAGTCGCCAAAGATGCTGCTTCTGATCCTATTAATATTAAGCAAAATACAAAACAATCCAAACGACCCAGACTTAACAAAAAGACATATTGTGAATTTATCTCCGATAATGAAGACCCGTTTTTTACTGATGGTTCTAGTTCGTGGAGTGATACAGGTAACACGTCTTCAGATACATCTACCCATAATAAGAGGCCTAAGAAAAAGATAGTCAAAAAAACACAGAAGGTAAGTAAGGAGTTAGCCAGTAAAACAGATGATATTGACATAGTTGGCGAAAAAGGTAAAAGAACAAAACGAATAAATTATAGAAAGAATAGAAAGGATCTTAAAAATAGAGGTCAAGAGTATACCCGAGCAGATGGAACAATACGTTCTAAAAGAGAAATTAAACCTAATCCTTGTATCGGGAAAAAATGCGGCAATGGCTGCCAGAATGTAACCGAAGAAAGAAGATTGTCATTGTTTCATCATTTTTGGAGTTTGAGTAGTGCTAGACAACGCGATTGGATTGTAAATATGAGCCGACGAAATTCAATCAAGAGAAAACGTTCAAAAGATAGTGGGAAACGTTCTTTTTCGTACGAATATTACATTAATGATAACGAAGATAGACGAAGAGTCTGCCAGCAGTTTCTACTTAACACCCTAGATATTACACAAACTTATGTACATTATACACTAACAAATTCCATTGAGGGATCTGCAAAAGATGATCTAAGAGGTAAAATTATACCTGCTAATAAAACTAAGGAAACTACACGACAAAGCGTTATAAACTTCATCAAAAAGTTGCCAGCACTGCCCTCTCACTACTGTCGAAAGGATACTACTAAACTTTACTTACCAGTAGAATTTAGGAACCAAAAAAATTTGTACCGTATTTACAAAGGCGAGAAAACATCCGAGGGAATAGACTATGTCAGTGAAAAAATTTTTTTAAACATATTTAATACTGAATTTAATATAGGCTTTCATATTCCTAAGAAAGATAAATGTCTCAAATGTATTAAATTTGATGCAGCAAACACTGAAGAGAGCAAAGCAGAAAAGGAAGACCACCTTATGGAAAAGAAAGCTAGCAAGGAAAGGTACAGTTTTCATCGTGAAATGAGTCAGAAACGCACAGATTTAATTTGTACATCTTTTGATCTTCAAAAGGTATTGAACACTCCCCATGGCGAAAGCATGTTACTCTATTATTCAAGGAAATATGCCGTATACAACTTATGTTTTTATGAAAATGGCAGCAGAGAAGGCTTTTGTTACATCTGGGGAGAAACTGAAGGAAAACGAGGGAGCAATGAAATTGCTTCTATTATCCAGAAATACATAGATCTAGTGGATGCACGCATCTCAGTGAAACACCTCATACTGTATTCCGATTCATGTCCCGGACAGAATAAGAATAGGATCATTTTGTCAGCCATTCATAATGCGCTTAAAAACTGTGAAAATATTGTAAGCATCCAAATGAACTACTTGCTCCCGGGACATACAGAGATGTCTGTTGATTCTATGCACTCTGTTATAAAAGGCGCTGTAAAAAATACTATTGTATGGGCCCCTTCGCAATGGGCTACAGTTTGTCAGTTAGCTAGAAAAGAACCAAAGCCTTATAACGTCAGTTATTTGGATCATACAGATTTCAAAGGTTATGGAACCTTTGCTGACAAATATTTTCGCGGTAATTTAACTGGAAAGATAAGCAAGATCAGAGTTGCTACTTTTAAAAAGTCTAAAATCAATCAGATGTCAGTCAAATATAGCATGAGATCCGATGAAGAAGAAGAAATTATTCCTATCATCATGGGAGGTATAAATTCAAAGGTCGTGGACCAATTGTACAAAACACCTTTGCCCATAACTAAAACAAAATATAACGATTTAAAAAAACTTTGTGATGATCAGGTGATCCCCAAATTGTTCCAAAAGGAATATATAAATTTACCTTCAGTTACAGGAATTGATACCCTCGCAGAAACGGATATAGACGACATTATGTAAAACTTTGTTTTAGATATTTAATTTTTGTTTTCATTTCACATCAGTTAGCCGTATATGTTTAATACCCAAACTTATTGTACACAAGATTTATCTTGTATAACGAGCGAGTTTTTGTTTTTATACTTTATTATATTAATATTATTTTCTAAACGTTATTTTATTTCTGATAACCGTCACCCTAGATATAGGTAAGTGTCGAATTAAAACTCTAGTGCAATAATTATGTTTAATAAGGTATTAGATGACTCATAATAATGTGCGTTTGTCGTTACAATTACTTCTTCAGTTTATTTTATTTTAGTTATAATAATAATGTTTTAAATTAAACTTCTTTTAAAAATATTAGTTTTTTTATTTTTTCCTTTACTTATTTAGTACAAGAATAGGTAGGTACTTAATTTATTCATTGCCTAATTTTTATTACTTGTTAAAGTACTTAAGTTGTTTTTCTCGAGGCATTTTAGAGAGTATTGCGTCATATAATTTGTTCTGCCTAGCAGATATAAAAGTTTACCAATGCAGTTGAATTGTTTTTATGCATCTCATAATTTGGTAAGAGTGGTGGTTAATGCGTTTTTCCTTACCCAAATAAAGTGTCTATGTGTACATTAAATTGTTTTGCCTTATTTTATATTTTGACTAAAATCATTAAACGCCACTTATTTTTATTTATATCTATCATTCTAGTTTCTAAACTGACCGTAGATAAAGAGTTTAAAAATTATGACATACCGTTATTTTTTGTATCGAAATAAGAGTAAAATTGAATTTTTAATGAATTTTTTTCGTAAAATTATAACTTTAATTGGCTCTCCTGTAAAGTTTAAAAAATGGCGCTTCAAGTGTTTTGCTTTTCCACCGTCGATATGAATTTAAGATTCCAACATTTCAAAAGTTTAATAGGAAGTATAAGTAATTTTGCGAATACCAAATTTGTTTGTTGAGCTGGTTTTATTAATGGTATCAAGAACAAAGCGATAAATATTTGTTTGAGTTAGATTAATTTATATGGTAAAAGTTTCTTTTGGACAGTTATACCCACAGAATTTAATTGATAAATTTACAGAACATTGCTTTTGATAATAAAGGTAATTGTATGTGCTTATTTATGATTTGTCTATTTATTTCCTTTTCCTATTTTATCCCGATAAGGATCAACTAAGAGATACTGAAGCCACAAGAAAGGATAAGTATAACCTAAGAGAACTTAATTAAATTTTTTATGACAAAAGGCACCCTGAAATTTTTTCTTAATTTTTATGATTGATTTGCGTTAATTAAATAATTAATCAAATAAATACTAACTAATATAAAAGTAATAGAAAGCAGATCATAACAACATGGCGCCTAACTTGGGGCCTTAAAGTATCTGGTTGTGAATTTGAAAGGATAGGAAACGGAAAAACAGGTGAAGGAAAATTTATTTGCCCCTTGGAAAAAGTTGATATATATACAATTTATGAAATATTTTTTTGAGTTATTTTTTTTTATCTAGGTACAATTTTACGTATTTATTTTATTTTTGATTGATTTGAATTTTGATAAATTTGAAAATTTTTGTGATAAATTGATTATATTTGGGGAAAGAAAAATTTTCGTCTCTACACCAAAAAAGGTATTTTCGAATTTCGTATCAGGCGAGGATAAAAATTTAACTACATGCCGAACCGAACACCAGAAGCAAAAGCAAAGAAAACAAAAAACAAGAGGAACATTTGGAACAAGAAGAACATATAGAACAAGAAAACATTTTCGAAACAACAATCATGGCAAGAGAAAAACAGGAATTATCAGGAATAGATAAATTATTACAACTCATGCAACTCCAGTGAAAAAAAAAATGGATGAAAATCAACGTGAAACGAAGAAAGCCATGAAAGAAACATCAAAGAAAATGGATAAAATGCAAGAAAATCTGGAAGAAACAAAACGAGTAATGCAAGAAAATCAGGAGGAAACAAAACAAGCAATAGAAGAAAACAACAGAAATATAGAGAGTATCAAAAAGGAAATGGTTAAAAAAAATCGAAGAGATTGCAGAAAAGAGCGAGAAACAGGAGATAGAGATTAAAGAAATAAAAATCAAAATGAAGGAGATAAACAATTGCCAGAAAAAGGAACTAGAAAATTTAGAAACCAAATTTGAAAATGCATTACAAGAAGACAGGCGAGAAATAGAAAGAAAAATGGAGGAAATGAGAAATCAACAAAGTTCCGGAGAAAGAAGGGAAACGATTATCCATAGTACAGAGGATGTGAAAATAAGATTTGGCGGGGACGTAATAAAATTACAGCCAGTAATTTTTATAAATAATTTAAAAAAGAAAGTACGATACATCGGTAACTTCAAAACAGCCAAAGAAACGATAAGGAACCATCTTAAAGATGAGGCGAGTTTATGGTTTGATAGCAAAGAAGAAGAATTGGACAATTTTCATAAGTTCGAGCAAAAGTTCCTGAGTTATTTCTGGGGAAAAATACAACAGATGGAAATAAACAAGAAGTTGCAAAATAGGAGGTACCATGATAGAATGGGTATTTCAGAAAAAACATATGCACTACAATTATACAACAATGCAAAACACCTACAGTACAATTATTCGTCCGAAAAGTTAGTAGAACTGACAGCCAGATATTTTGAAGATACCTTAGAAGATCACATAACTTTACAAAACTACAAAGATATCGACAGTTTGTGCCAATTTTTACAAATACGAAAAGCATGAATGAGACAAAGAGAAATAAGAAGATCGCAATAAATTTATAGACAACGCGAAAATCAAGACTATAGAGAAAGAAGCCAAAACTTTAGGAGAGATTATACAAGAAGAGAATTTATTCCGAGGAGTGAAAACGAAAATAGAGACAATGGAAAAGGAAACTATGAACAAAGAAATCGGCAATGGAACGAAGACAGATATCGAGAAAATCAAAATAAGAATAACACCCGCACATATCAAGAAGACTGAAATGATAATAGAAGGAATGAACAGGAAAATCGTGGAAACCGATACGGGTCCCACAGACCAAGAGAAAATAGAAGAGCGGTAAACAATACGCAAATAGGCGAATATGAGGATGAGAGACAAAGATGAGAAATTTTTGGTCACCCGAAGGAATTTATTAAATTGGCAGGAAATAATGATAAAAGAAGTGGAGTAAATTTAAAATTTGTAAATGGTTTTATCAATGAAAAACCGATTAAAATTATGATTGATACTGGTTCGGAAATTACATTGTTTAACAGGAAATTAATAGAAGAGGTTGATTTAACGAATTTAATTTACAAAATTCCCAGGGTAAATTTAGTGGGCGCAAATAAACGGACTTTGGAAACTATAAATGAAGGAATACGAATAAGGATACGATTGGGCAAGAAATTTTATGCACTACAATGTGTTAAAATGCCGAACATGATACATGATACGATCGTAGGAGTGGATGAATTGTCAGAAAAACATGTGATAGATTTCAAAAATAATACGATAAAAATCACAGAGGAAAAAGAAAAAGAACAGGACATTCTGGAAATGGACAAGGAACATGAGAAACGGAAAAAGGATACTGTAGACAAAAAACAAACGGTGGAAATGAATTTGGCAATGAAGCAAGGACAGAGAAGAAAGACGAGAAAGCAGCAGAAGATAAGTAAAGACAATGAAGCCTGGGATTCCTCCAAAAAGAGATATAAGCATAAGTTGCTTTTATTTTGGATGCTGATATAATCTGAAAAATCATTGAAAGCTGATATGTGTAAATGGTAAGAGTAAAGTTCTCGTGTTTGTGATTCCATAACAAATTTCAAGAAAAAACCAGGAAAAAACATCAAGATAACTGCTATCCCGACATGGTAAGTATTTGGTCCAACATTTAGTTTACTCTCAAAATTAACACCAAACTCTGATTTTACACGTATGATATTTTACCAAATAAATATTATTAATAATACACAAAAATGTAAATAATAATAAAATATATGATGTATCCTTTAAACAATTTATAGTTTAAAATAACATACTCTGAACCACATAATTTTTGTGGCTCCAAATTGCAGACCGTAATATTCAAGAATTTACTGATTTTTAGAGTTTTAGATTGTAAAGGGCCTGATGAGTGGTGATAATCAACCTTTATCACTATCCATACAAAAGGGTCACTAACAATATGCAGCAATTACAGATTCATAGCCCTTATTCCTTATTTAAGCCAAATCCTGCATACTGTTGTAATCGATGAACGGCTAATAGTCCATTGAAATGTTATATTTTTTAGGCCATGCCTTGTATTTGTTTGAGGAGTCAATTTTATTTTTTTAATGTGTAGGGGTATCAGTAGAAGCTTAAGTTCAAGTTTTTGGGATCGCCCCCTTGTCCCCCGGCCGCCATCTTGGAAAAGGGGTGAAAAAGGGTTTTGCGCTATATCGTGTAAACTACCAACCCTACAGAAAATCTAATACGACATAAAATGTAGCAAATTAAATTTTCTACAATTTTGTTTCTATTACCTTTTATCGTCAGGTGACCAACAAAAAAGATATAAACAAAAATAAGTAAAAATTTTAACAAGTTTCCTTTTGGGGGCTATAACTTATTTTCAATTAATTTGATAAAATAACATTATAGCCATTTTGTAGGAGGGTTTTTCAGCGAACAATTTCCACTATAAAGTTGTTTAATTCTATTTATTTATCTAGGTTTTACAGCGCTCCAAACTTGACCAGATTCTCGAAAACCTTGCGGGTGGTTGCCATCTCATCTCGGGAGTGGGAATTTTTTATTTCATTTTAAGATTGTAAGTCGATGTCTAAAGTAATTCTAAGAAAAAAATGTTTTTTACATTGTCTTCGTAAAACTAATATTTTTCGAGTTGTTCGCGGTTGATAGTAGGCGAGCGGGAGATACCCCTAAAATGACCAGGTACTGACCACAGAGAGGTGAATGGCTAATTTTATTCATACTTTATATTTTTGAAGGTGCTGAAAACGAAAATGAAGTTTATATTGAATTTTATGTGGAGGAACATTGTCAAGATCGCAATTTTAATCTAAAAATAAAAAAAGAAATCACGTTTTTTGCGTTACCTCGCTACAGCTCTGTTCAATTTTAATATTTTTTTCTGAAATTTTTACAGTATATAGCTCTAACATTTTTGAAGAAAACAGTACTTGCTTTAAGCTTTAATTCTTATTCTGATCTGATTCTAAGGTTATGAATTTTTAAAAGAAAAAGGTGCGGATTTGTGCATTGCAAAGTTTATTCGCAAAAGTTAAGTGACGCAATTTAAAATATACCCTTTTAATCACGTTTATGTTAGGGATGGCGGTTTTTGACAAAACACCGGTTTTCGGTTATACCGTTTTTTCTTGCTTACGGTTTAACCTGCCGGTTTTCGGTTTTTTTAATCCAATAGGCTACAATGTTACATTTACAATGCACTTTAGTTTGCGATACTCCACTCGATTCGATACTCGATATCAATATGATCAAAATTACTACTATAGAAAGAACATCAATATCAGTATAAATAACACAATTTTTAATAAAACCGTTTTATTCTATTAATTATTATATTTATTTATTATTTTATTATTATTATTATATATTTATTGATTATTATTAAAAATAATATATATTGTTATGATCTGCTTTCTATTACTTTTATATTAATTAGTATTTATTTGATTAATTATTTAATTAACGCAAATCATACATACAAATTAAGAAAAAATCTCAGGGTGCCTTTTGTCATAAAAAAATTAAATAAGTTCTCTTAGGTTATACTTATCCTTTCTCGTGGCTTCAGTATCTCTTAGTTGATCCTTATCGGGATAAAATAGGAAAAGGAAATAAATAGAAAAATCATAAATAAGCATACACAATTACCTTTATTATCAAAAGCAATATTCTGTAAATTTATCAATTAAATTCTGTGGGCATAACTCTTCAAAAGAAACTTTTTTTTGTCCAAAAGAAACTGGAAAAGAAATAAATAGAAAAATCATAAATAAGCACATACAACTTTCTTTATTATCAAAAGCAATGTTCTGTAAATTTTTCAATTAAATTCTGTGGGCATAACTGTCCAAAAGAAACTTTTACCATATAAATTAATCTAATCCAAACAAATATTTATCGCTTTGTTCTTGATACCATTAATTAAACCAGCTAAACAAACAAATTTGGTATTCGCAAAATTACTTATACTTCCTATTAAATTTTTTAAATGTTGGAATCTTAAATTCATATGCTTTTACGTAAAAAAAAATAACTTTTGATTATAAAAAAAAGTATCACATAGGTTATTGACTGACCTTTTTGATTCACACACAATGATGTCTCCTCTTGACCCAAAAAGCTCCTCCTTGTTGATTATGTTAGGCTACCAAGCAAAGCCCTCTCCGTTCTCAGCAAACAATCCAGCAGGATACCAGCAAATATTTCTCCAAAACACAAGCCAGGCCTCTTTTTTGCCAGTACTCGTTCAATAAACTCCAAAACTCTCTCCTCTCTTTCTCTCAACAATAATCTCCTGAGACCCAAGTATCTTTTTTACTTGGTGTCACAAAATAATTTTAATAACGATAATTCTTGTAACTTACTCTCTTGGACTTTACAGAATCAAAGAGGTATTTCTTCTCGATTTGATTTGTCTCTCGTTCCACTTTTTTCAGCTACTCTCACTATCAAAACAAAACACTAGTACCTGCTTCTGAACTACTCACGAAAACTATTGACTGCTCCTTTCGGATGCCGGTAACACAATAATCCCTCTTTCCAAAACTATCTGAAAATTCAACCTTCTCTCCTTCCCATTAAAATTGCCAAACCAATCAGAGACATTTCTTCTTCCCCACTCTTTTTTTCATTCAAAAAAACCACTCATACCTTTAAACATATTCCTACCGTCATAATAATTACATTCGGGAAATTCTACATAATTTACTCGGGGTTAAACAAAAAGAGATTAAAATTCCAAACTTTCTTTACCTTAATTTTCTAAGAACTAATTACCTATGGCTTCTATCTTTTCCCGTTATAATCAATCGGTTTAAAATAATAATCCTAAATAACTTTCACTTCACTTTTTATTTACAAAAATGTTTTTAATTCTTCATGGAAAACTTCATTAAGGAGAAACCACCTTGCGTGAAAGCCAACTTCTAATAAATATTTACAAATCAATATACAGGGTGTATCAAATTTATGTGCCCGCGTTATATTAAAAAAAATTTAATTTTTATTCTATCTTTGATTGCCAAATTGATACATAATAACATCCCCACCTTGTTTTGAGATAAAATCGTTATTAACAAGTGCAACAAAAAATGATTTTCTCTCGACAACAACACTTTTCTATTGTGTCAAATTATTGAGTCCCACCTGAAAAACAATTGGTTCCTTTTTCCCAGTGTCTGTACTTAGATGGGATAGGGTACGATTTCGATCGATTATTTCCTTAGTCTTTAACCTCAAATGAATGTTCATACTTATTGGATACTCTGTTTTCTTCATTTATTCAATTTTCATACTCCCTCAATATTACACGCAGTTCCTTCTCCTTTTCTTCTTCACATATCAATTTTCTTTCGTTTTCTTCCGATTCTTTACACATGTTTATTGTGTATTCTGCCTCCTCCATTTTGCATACTTTTCCTTCAAATACCACAGTTTCAATGGTATCTCTTTCGCCTTCTTTTTCTATTCTGATCTCTTCTTCTTCTGGGCTCATCTCTTCTTTTGAGGAATCCCAAGCTTCATTTTCTTTTGTCAATCTTTTTTCTTCTTCTTCTTCTCTTTCTTCTTCTGGGCTCGTCTCTTCTTTTGAGGAATCCCAAGCTTCATTTTCACTCTTTTTTCTTCTTTTTCTTCTTCTGGGCTCATCTCTTTTTGGAGGAATCCCAGGCTTCATTGTCTTTACTTATCTTCTGCTGCTTTCTCGTCTTTCTTCTCTGTCCTTGCTTCATTGCCAAATTCATTTCCACCGTTTGTTTTTTGTCTACAGTATCCTTTTTCCGTTTCTCATGTTCCTTGTCCATTTCCAGAATGTCCTGTTCTTTTTCTTTTTCCTCTGTGATTTTTATCGTATTATTTTTGAAATCTATCACATGTTTTTCTGACAATTCATCCACTCCTACGATCGTATCATGTATCATGTGTCAAAAATTATTACTCGGGGGTTTTTGTGTCGTTGACGACTAATATGACATCTGAAGTGATCTACAGAGTACCTGGTACCCAGGACACCTACTGTTTACCTCGTTTTTAGGAGTTTTTGGCAAATTCATTAAAGAATTGGTCAAAATTCATTACTAGGTGGGGTTTTGGGGTCGCTTAAAACGAATATGACGTCGTAAGTGACCTCCGGAGTACCTGGTACCCAGGTTACCTACTGTTTAACTTGTCTTCTGGAGTTTTCGGCAAATTTATTAAAAATTAATTAAAAATTGTTTCTTGGAGCTTTTGGGGTCGCTGAAGACGAATATGACATCGGAAGTGATTCTGGAGTACCTGGTGCCCAGGGTATTTACTGTTTACCTCGTCTCCTGAAGTTTTCGAAAATTTTGATAAATAATCAGTCAAAACTTGATACTTGATAGTTTTTGTGCTCGATGAGAACGTATTTAATATCGCAGACGATCTTCTGAGCAACCTCTATGTGATAGAGTTTTGTTTTATATCTTTAAAAAATATCACATTTTTTTTTAAATTTGGCGCTTTAAATTCTGTGGGTAGCATTGGTGAATCTTTATGAAAGCGATGGTATCACTGCGTGTGAAAAGAAGGAGAGAATAGAGAAAGTAAAAAATACGATCTCCTGCTTAAAATATATCCGTAGCTTAGTGCTAAAAGGGCCAATGTCAATATTTTACTGTTTTGTACAGTTTAATTTAAAATTTAATATTGACAAAACAAAACTCAACAAATTTACATTGGCCATTTAACACCAAGTGACCAAGGCACAGTATGTGGCTAATACAGTATACTGTCTATTTATACTGACGCTGAGGCTTTTACAAAACATGTCCATTTTTTATGGACCCGTAGGTCGAGTGTACATAACCTCAACTTTTTTAAAACTTATAACTCTTTTTTTTTGAGATGGCTGCAGGTCCAATTTTTTGCATTTTGTGTATTTTATCAAAAACTATCTCTCTAATTTTTTTCAGATTTTTCCGTCAGCTGCGTCATCTTGAAAAATCCGGAAATCTGTTTTTTATGGGGTCTTTGAGGATTTTCTCCATTTTATAGACTTCAAAATATATCAACTCAAGGATTTGATAGTAGATTATGTGTAATTTGAAATAACTAAGTATTTTGGAATATTCAAAAATTGGCCCAAACACCTTTTTCAAGCTATGTAAGGGTTTTTGCGGGTTTAATGATATTTTTTGAGATCGATACAGCCTTAACATATCTTTTTTAATTTTTTTACGTTATATCTGATTAAAAAATAAGACTCATCGCATATTTAGCCGACCACCCCTTCCCCTGTCCCCACAAAAACGTCTATATTTCTCTTTTTTGGTATGTCGCTATTCACCTACTACCATCACGTTAGTTGTAATGCGGGGACTAGCTGGCTGAAAATTTTCACTTGGGGAAAAGATTAGCAAACCTATGCCTCTCTGATGATGCCTCTAATAGGAGGCGAAATCGTCGATTAGAGTGCAGGTTTGCGTTAAAGTGAAAATTAAGAAAATTAAGTGAAAATTAAGTTTCGCATTGCAACTGAATAAAAATGGTATAAGTACATTTTTATTTTAAAACGTTATAAGTTTTATAATGTTATAAAAAAATTTAAAGTTATGTATACTCGACCTACGGGTCCATAAAAAATGGACATATTTTGTAAAAGCCTCAGCGTCACGTGTAAATTTTTGAAATTTTTCAATCCAATATTGCAACCCAACCAAAAAAAAACATAAATATAAAAATCTACGTTTATGGTTGTGGGGGGGAGGGATAAGGAGGATGGCGAGCTAAAAATCAGCGTAATATCATTTTTTTAATTGCATAGAACGTAAAAAAATTTAAAAAAAAGGGAATTCTGGGAGTGAGCTCATTTTGCCTATCTTAACCCTATCGTACCCTTTCAGGTCGCCGGTGACCACACCTTGTGAAAATCGTCCACTAATTTCAGCATTAAAAACTTGGGACATAAGTACATGGAATCACGATTTTTGCTCCAGATGTTAAAGAACCGCTTGGATTGACATGAAATTTAGCATAGGTACACATAGCTAACGTGTCAATGAAGAAAAGTACTATCGTGCCGATGTGTGCTTTTTTCCTAGGGGTGAGTTTCACCCCTTCTCGGGGGTGAAAAAATGTACGTTTAACATAAGTCCGGAAGTGGACAAACTGGCTAATTCTAAGTAACGTTTGTTCTAAAGCATTTTTTCGCTAAGTTTTCATTTTTCGAGTTACTTGCGAGTAAATAAAAAAAGTTAATTTTTAAACAAAAAATAAAACACGTTTTTAGGCGGTTTTTTGCAAATAACTGAAAAAGTAAGTAGTTTATCGAAAAACATTCGTAGCAAAAATGTAGCTTCTAAAAAAGTAAAAATAATGGTGTATGCATGAATCCTCTAGAGCCAGTACAAGCACAGTTGTAGCTAATGAAATATAGGATTATATCCGTCAAATTTCAAAGCGAATATTTCAACGCGAAATAACCAAACAATTACCTATGCGTTTTTTGAGGAAAACTCATTATAACGTTGCATAAACTCATACATTTCTTAAAATCAGTACAAATACGTTGCAAAAACATAAAAGCCAATATAATCAAGTTACGCTCAAAATAAAGTTGATCCCTTTTTTTTGGTCAAAAAACTCGGGAAAATCACCCCTAATTAGCATATTAAATCAAATTAATCATTACCGCTTCACAAGGTACTTTATTTATGTACTATTTATAGGATGTGCAAGTTTCATCGGTTCAAAGGTCTTATTTTTTTAAATTTGGTAAGCAATTTAATTTTTAATTTTGAGAGAAATGCTGTGTTTCACAATAACTAAAACTTGTTAGTAATAATAAAAATTACAAAGAGTAAAAACGTGTAGGTTTTTCTTTTCTAAATATTTTGGATATTTTGTTTTTCTTTAAGGCACTCGTGATTATTGGCGAGTTCAAGCCCTTTCAACTACAGTCCCTTCAAAAATAAGCACTATAAACCGATGAAACTTACAGATAATATAAACAATACATACACGAGTAAAGCAACTTGTGAAGTGGTAACGATTATTTACATTTTACATGCTAATTAGAGGCTGATTTTCACGATTTTGATTACCAAAACAGGCCCAACTTTTTTTGGGCTTATCTTCCTTACTTTTAATTCTAGAAACATTTAAAAAAAAACAAACTTTTTTAATCACTTTAAAAAGTTAAAACGAATTTTTTTCAAAAACTCTATTATTTTTTTTGTTATTTCACGTTGAAATATTCGATTTGGAATTTTGCGAGTATGAATATATTTTTTGTTAAATACAAATCTTCTTTTACTGGATCTAGTGATCTCATATATACACCACTTTTTGTGAATTTTCTATGGGCTACATTTTTGTTAAAAACGTTTTCTTCGATAAAATATGACTTTTTAGAATTAGTCAAATTATCCATCTCTGGACTTTTTTTTAACGTATATTTTTTCACACCCGAGAAGGGGTGAAATTCACCGCAATGTCAAAAGCTCACATCGGCACAATATCACTTTTGTTCTTTGACATTTTACCTATGCGTACCTATGCTAAATTTCATGTCAATCTAAGCGGTTCTTTAAAATTGATATGGCTCTTCTACATAATCGGCGATTACAGACAATCAAGCGCGAGCACGATTGTGTAGACACCATACTCGGCTATAGTTGCCCATGATCGTCTATGATCGCCCGTGACTGTACTTATAGTCCAGAAAGCCACTGCGCATCCGCTAGGAAAAATATTCTAATTCGGATTTTTTGCACAATCTTACTCAAAAAGGACTCCTTTTAACAAATTTGCATGTTGCCAGGACCAAAAGGTGGTCAAAAATTTTTTAAACGTTTTCTTTTGTTTTTTTCCTAAAATTATTTTTTTTGCATGGAAAAATTTTTTTTAGGTTTTTTGGATCATTCCAAACAGAAAAGCTCTTTAGTGACTTTTCTCTAAAAATGATAGTTTTTTACATATAAGCGATAAAAATTGAAAAATTGCGAAATCGGCCATTTTTAACCCTCAAAAACTATGTGAAAAACTGAAAATTTGAATGTTGCCAAGGTAGGTAGATATTCCTTGAACATCGATTGATGAAATCCCGAATAGTTTTTTGCAATACAATATTCAAAAATTCTTTGTTTTTTAATTCCTAATTAAGCGTGCGCCATACTATTTTCCACCGACAGTATGGTGCAAATGAAAGGAATAAATTCGTTATTTCGTAAACCGGCGACTTTAAGGAAAAATCCCGAAACAAGCCGATTTTAATTTTTAAGTTATGATATTGTGGCATATATGGTATACTAGTGACGTCATCCGTCTATGCGTGATGACGTAATCGATGATTTTTTTAAATGAGAATAGGGGTCGTGTGGTAGCTCATTTTAAAGGTTCTTCAATTATCTATTCAGTAATGTAATTATTTACATAATTATTTATACAGGGTGTCCCTCTACTTCTTTTTTTGTCAAATAATTTAATTTATTAAAAATTTTATATAACACCCTATATAAATAATTATGTAAATGTTTATATTACTGAATAGAGAATTGAAGAACCTTTCAAATGAGCTAGCACACGACCCCTATTCTCATTTAAAAAATCATCGATTACGTCATCACGCCCAGATGAATGACGTCACTAGTATACCATATATGTCACAATATATTTTTCCTTAAAGTCGCCGGTTTACGAAATAACGAATTTATTCCTTTCATTTGCACCATACTGTCGGTGGAAAATAGTGTCGCGCACGCTTGATTAGCAATTAAAAAACAAAGGAGTTTTGAATATTGTATTGAAAAAAACCCTTCGAGATTTCATCAATCGATGTTTAAAGAATATCTACCTACCTTGGCGACATTCAAATTTTTAGTTTTTCCCATAGTTTTTGAGGGTTAAAAATGGCCGATTTTGCAATTTTTCAATTTTTGTATATGTTTTGTTATATGTAAAAAACTATCATTTTTAGAGAAAAGTCACTAAAGACCTTTTCTGTTTGGAATGATCCAAAAAAACCTAAAAAAACTTTTTTCCATGCAAAAAAAATAATTTTAGGAAAAAAACAAAAAAAAAAAACTTTTGGACCACCTTTTGGTCCTGGCAACATGCAAATTTGTTAAAAGGAGTCCTTTTTGAGTAAGATTGTGTAAAAAATCCGAATCAGAACATTTTTCCTAGTGGATGCGCAGTGGCTTTCTGGACTAGTAGACGATCCGTGATTTTGTGGTTTTTCCTTTCAGGCATCATGCCTGAGACGCTTCAAAGGGAATCGTCGAGTAATAAGTAATAAGTTAATGAGTACCCAATAAGTAATAAGTTGTTATAGTTTCGTTGACATGTCCACACGATCGCTGATCATTCATTTCCCTTCGGAAAAGATTGTGCTTAGGTTAAAAAAGGTGTAATTTTAATTTAGTTGTCATACTAAAAAGTTGCAACCTTGTATAATTATCCCCAGTACCCAAAAATCTCAATGTGATGGCAAGTCGTATTTTAGCTACTATGGAATTTCTGAAAGTAGTGTCTTATTTTGCTGCTTATGGGGATATTTTTCATTCCAAACAATTGAAATCGCTTGGTGACAAAATTTTGGAATCCTCCAGAAGGTTCAGCCAATAATTAAACAAGCAGATTCTCTATAATTTGTCTAAAACAAAAATGTGTCTTCTTCTTCTTGCAGTACCGTCTCCTATCGGAGGTTGGCTACCATCACAGCAATCTTAACTTTGTTGGCTGCAGCTCTAAGCAATTGTATTTAACTGCACCCGTACCACTCCCTTAAATTTCGCAACCAGGAAATCCTCCTACGTCTCACACTTTTCGTTCCCAAGATTTTTCCTTGGATTCACAGGCCTACAGAAAAAAAAATTGTTTTGGTGCCGTGAATCCTTAAGCTGATTTTTACTATATTAGGGGCGATAAATCGAAATATGGATTTCGTTTTTTTGTATCAGCTCTAGTTTTATGGATATGGCAAAATCCGAAATTAGAGCTTTAATATTTGAGATAATGAAGAATGTGCTATTCAAAGGAATGAATATTGTTAATTAAACTTATTCCTCAGTATATATTTGTTGTCCTTACTGTATTATGCCTTATTTATGCAAGAAATAATACTTTATTATCGTTATATTACTATTTTATAAGGAAATAAAACAGCTTGGAGAGTATTTTTAAACTTTTAAAATGATACATTTACCACTTGTAAACCCATTCAGCCTCCATCTAATAATGGCTCATAGCCCATGAACTATGCTTCGCCTACATAGGAAGGAAGCTTCCTCAGATAAGTATGGAAAAACTTAAAGCTGGAATCTTTGATGGACCAGAGATCAGACTTCTTACAGAGGATCCGGCTTTTGTGTGGTCAATGAATGAAGTAGAGAAAAAAGCTCGGCTTTCATTTGTGGATATTCTGAAAAATTTTCTGGGAAATCTCAAAAGTGAAAACTATGCTGAGCTGGTAAACCGTTTGCTGAATGACTTCCAATCACTTGGATGGAATATGAGCATCAAAGTCAACTATCTTCACAGCCACCTGTACCGTTTTGCTGAAAACTCAGATGACATAAGTAATGAACAAGGTGAGAGACTTCACCAAGAGATAAAAACCATTGAGGACCGCTACCAAGGAAGACGGGGCATGGGCAGCCTATGGAAAACTCAAAGACATCTTCAAAAGCGATATACCAATTTCTTTAAAAAGTAAAACATGTGACCAATGTGTGTTGCCTGTGGTGACTTATGGTGCCGAAACTTTGACATTGATAGCTACAACTTCTAAAATGCTGCAAATAGCTCAGAGGAAACTGGAAATGTCAATGCTGAGTATATCGCTTCGTGACCGAGTTGGAAATTAAGACTTAGACTAAGAACATGAGTTGCCGATGTAATTTCCCGAATTGCCACCCTGAAATGGAACTGGGCCGGGCACATCGCCCGAATCAGTGATTGGAGGTAGACGAAGAGTTTACTTGAGTGGAGGCCAAAATTAGACAAAAGAAGTAGAGGAAGACCCGCTACTCGTTGGACTGACGATCTCAAGAAAATGTCAAGAAATTGGAGGCAAAGTGCTCAGAATGGAGCACAATGGACAAAAATTAGGGAGGCCTATGTCCAGCAGTGGACGCAAAGCGCTGGATGATGATGATGATGAAATGGCTTAAAATATACGTATTTTTTAATTCTTTGGTTTTTATTTTAATTTAATATATCATATCAGCATATTCGAATTTTAATGCATAAAAGCTGGCATGATCTACGTTATCTTGAAAACTAGAGCAGATAGAGCAAAACTAAAGCCATATTCGGAATCAGCACCCCAAATATACCCAAAATCAGGAATAAATACTTCGGCACCAAAAACACTGTAGGCCTGTGTTATGAGCCTTAGCAGAGGGTGCTTTGCCCTCTCATTAAGTGGTCTAGATATTTCAGTTTTCTCGTTTGTATGGTTTTTATGACTTCGCATTCCTTCCTCATCTTCCTGTTTTGCTGAAGATGGCGAAGGAAAAAAATATATAATTCTGAGTGCAAAGCGATGGGTGGCAAAAATGTGAAGTTGGATGTATCTAAACTCATTTGAATTATCTAGAACAAGCCTGCCTTAAAGGCAGTTGTATAATATTTATTGTGACTACTTACTTTGTTCTATTACGATAAAGAGTCAAAGACCACTATCTTCTTATCCTCCATTTTTTTCACGACTTTTCGTTGGGCATATTGACATAATGGTTGTATACCGCTAAAATAAATTGTTGCAGCAGCAATACACTGCACCTTCATCTTGATGGTTGTCGTTCGAACGGAAGATTATGTGGACACTTGCACGATGATTGTGCCGATCATAGACAATCACATGATCGGCCACCATCGCGATAGTGAAGAGCAGGCATTAGGTTTTGAATTATTTTATTGTCAGCGATCGGACTAATAATTAAAGTCAAGAAATAAAGACGCTTATTAGAGGAATTAAAATATTGCTTTTTTAATCGATACTCTGTAAACTCAGTAGAAGAAAATTAAAGTTGCCGCTAATTAAAATTATTGGAAAATACACATTTGGCTTTTAAAATATAAAATATATTACTTAGTATAATTTTTACAATATGCATCTGTAAAAGCTTTACGAATATCAACATTAGTCAAATTAAACAAGAAATCTGAAAACATTGCTCAAGTAGCTTTAAATAACTTATTCGCCCAATACACTACCTGGACGCTCTGTACCTGTACATACATAACAAGAGAAATTTCTGTATTTATCGGATTACATACTAAACTAGTTTTAATAGAAGCACCCTAATAGAAAAAATTCTAGTGGCATTTAAAACAGTCGTATATAATAACCAACAAATAAATAATGCCAAGAATCTCTGTGAGGTTTTTGCTTTCTAAACAATTTTCTACTGCAATTACAGCAGTCATTCATTTATACACGATGACTGAACAATATATTTTAACATACACAGCAATTTTTATATGATGAATAATAATTATTAATGGCGATTCTTAATTACCTATTTACTTACATTTCCGTTTACAAGTAGTAAAAATATATCAAAAATGTCAAATTAGGACATAATTGTTGTGCAATTTACTATTTTACTGCTAAATAAGCCATACACAATTTAAGTTGGAAATGATTGACGTTTCGACTCCACTTCGGAAATCGTTATGGAACTAAAAAATATTAAAAAATTAAACAAGTGTTGTTTATATTGCTTGGTAAAAAAATCTTCTAATAATTTATTTCAATCTGACTCATTCATATTGACAGTTCAGACATAATATACTTGTAATACATTTTAAAGTATGAGACTTTAAAATGATATTTCCCATATTTATTTTATAAGTTGCGTTCCTGGGTTGATTAGGTACATAAAATCAACTTTTTAAAGATATCCGTTAAAACATCATAGCATGTGATTTGTCTTAACCTTCGGATGACCAAGGGGGGTAAATTTTGACCCAAATGTAGGTTTGTATTTAATAAATTCAGAAATATTTTCAATTTTAAACTCATTATTTTTTTATTTGACTTTAATACCATTCTAGATACCCTCATATTTTGTAATAAAAAGAATCTCCTATATTTTACGAAAAAAAAAAATATTTCCTGAATTTGGGGTCAAAGACGAACTCCCTTGGTCTTTTATGTTCCAATTTTTTATTAAGTAAATACCGTCTATTATGCGAAATTGTTTGTAAGAAACATTCCAATATTGAAAAAAAATTGTTTATTAAACTTGTGTGACGACGTAAATTAGTGTATATTTTAAAATTTCTTTAGTTTTATGTTCAAAATGATGATTCCTGTTTTTGTTCAGTTGTAATAAAAATGTGTTTTACTAATGTTAATTATTTATCATTTATTGAAAATGTTTCTTGAAAACTAGTGCACTATGTTGGGCAATCGGTCTCACCTAATTATTTTACAACAACCGGCGATATTTGTTTTTAAGATATTTAAAAATTAAATGAATATGGAGACGGTACTGCAAGAAGAAGAAGACACATTTTTGTTTTAGACAAATTATAGAGAATCTGCTTGTTTAATTATTGGCTGAACCTTCTGGAGGATTCCAAAATTTTGTCACCAAGCGATTTCAATTGTTTGGAATGAAAAATATCCCCATAAGCAGCAAAATAAGACACTACTTTCAGAAATTCCATAGTAGCTAAAATACGACTTGCCATCACATTGAGATTTTTGGGTACTGGGGATAATTATACAAGGTTGCAACTTTTTAGTATGACAACTAAATTAAAATTACACCTTTTTTAACCTAAGCACAATCTTTTCCGAAGGGAAATGAATGATCAGCGATCGTGTGGACATGTCAACGAAACTATAACAACTTATTACTTATTGGGTACTCATTAACTTATTACTTATTACTCGACGATTCCCTTTGAAGCGTCTCAGGCATGATGCCTGAAAGGAAAAACCACAAAATCACGGATCGTCTACTAGTCCAGAAAGCCACTGCGCATCCACTAGGAAAAATGTTCTGATTCGGATTTTTTACACAATCTTACTCAAAAAGGACTCCTTTTAACAAATTTGCATGTTGCCAGGACCAAAAGGTGGTCCAAAAGTTTTTTTTTTTTGTTTTTTTCCTAAAATTATTTTTTTTGCATGGAAAAAAGTTTTTTTAGGTTTTTTTGGATCATTCCAAACAGAAAAGGTCTTTAGTGACTTTTCTCTAAAAATGATAGTTTTTTACATATAACAAAACATATACAAAAATTGAAAAATTGCAAAATCGGCCATTTTTAACCCTCAAAAACTATGGGAAAAACTAAAAATTTGAATGTCGCCAAGGTAGGTAGATATTCTTTAAACATCGATTGATGAAATCTCGAAGGGTTTTTTTCAATACAATATTCAAAACTCCTTTGTTTTTTAATTGCTAATCAAGCGTGCGCGACACTATTTTCCACCGACAGTATGGTGCAAATGAAAGGAATAAATTCGTTATTTCGTAAACCGGCGACTTTAAGGAAAAATATATTGTGACATATATGGTATACTAGTGACGTCATTCATCTGGGCGTGATGACGTAATCGATGATTTTTTAAATGAGAATAGGGGTCGTGTGCTAGCTCATTTGAAAGGTTCTTCAATTCTCTATTCAGTAATATAAACATTTACATAATTATTTATATAGGGTGTTATATAAAATTTTTAATAAATTAAATTATTTGACAAAAAAAGAAGTAGAGGGACACCCTGTATAAATAATTATGTAAATAATTACATTACTGAATAGATAATTGAAGAACCTTTAAAATGAGCTACCACACGACCCCTATTCTCATTTAAAAAAATCATCGATTACGTCATCACGCATAGACGGATGACGTCACTAGTATACCATATATGCCACAATATCATAACTTAAAAATTAAAATCGGCTTGTTTCGGGATTTTTCCTTAAAGTCGCCGGTTTACGAAATAACGAATTTATTCCTTTCATTTGCACCATACTGTCGGTGGAAAATAGTATCGCGCACGCTTAATTAGGAATTAAAAAACAAAGAAGTTTTGAATATTGTATTGCAAAAAACTATTCGGGATTTCATCAATCGATGTTCAAAGAATATCTACCTACCTTGGCAACATTCAAATTTTCAGTTTTTCACATAGTTTTTGAGGGTTAAAAATGGCCGATTTCGCAATTTTTCAATTTTTATCGCTTATATGTAAAAAACTATCATTTTTAGAGAAAAGTCACTAAAGAGCTTTTCTGTTTGGAATGATCCAAAAAACCTAAAAAAAATTTTTCCATGCAAAAAAAATAATTTTAGGAAAAAAACAAAAGAAAACGTTTAAAAAATTTTTGACCACCTTTTGGTCCTGGCAACATGCAAATTTGTTAAAAGGAGTCCTTTTTGAGTAAGATTGTGCAAAAAATCCGAATTAGAATATTTTTCCTAGCGGATGCGCAGTGGCTTTCTGGACTATAAGTACAGTCACGGGCGATCATAGACGATCATGGGCAACTATAGCCGAGTATGGTGTCTACACAATCGTGCTCGCGCTTGATTGTCTGTAATCGCCGATTATGTAGAAGAGCCATATCAATTTTAAAGAACCGCTTAGATTGACATGAAATTTAGCATAGGTACGCATAGGTAAAATGTCAAAGAACAAAAGTGATATTGGGCCGATGTGACCTTTTGACATTGCGGTGAATTTCACCCCTTCTCGAGTGTGAAAAAATATACGTTAAAAAAAAGTCCAGAGATGGATAATTTGACTAATTCTAAAAAGTCATATTTTATCGAAGAAAACGTTTTTAACAAAAATGTAGCCCATAGAAAATTCACAAAAAGTGGTGTATATATGAGATCACTAGATCCAGTAAAAGAAGATTTGTATTTAACAAAAAATATATTCATACTCGCAAAATTCCAAATCGAATATTTCAACGTGAAATAACAAAAAAAATAATAGAGTTTTTGAAAAAAATTCGTTTTAACTTTTTAAAGTGATTAAAAAAGTTTGTTTTTTTTTTAAATGTTTCTAGAATTAAAAGTAAGGAAGATAAGCCCAAAAAAGGTTGGGCCTGTTTTGGTAATCAAAATCGTGAAAATCAGCCTCTAATTAGCATGTAAAATGTAAATAATCGTTACCACTTCACAAGTTGCTTTACTCGTGTATGTATTGTTTATATTATCTGTAAGTTTCATCGGTTTATAGTGCTTATTTTTGAAGGGACTGTAGTTGAAAGGGCTTGAACTCGCCAATAATCACGAGTGCCTTAAAGAAAAACAAAATATCCAAAATATTTAGAAAAGAAAAACCTACACGTTTTTACTCTTTGTAATTTTTATTATTACTAACAAGTTTTAGTTATTGTGAAACACAGCATTTCTCTCAAAATTAAAAATTAAATTGCTTACCAAATTTTAAAAAATAAGACCTTTGAACCGATGAAACTTGCACATCCTATAAATAGTACATAAATAAAGTACCTTGTGAAGCGGTAATGATTAATTTGATTTAATATGCTAATTAGGGGGTGATTTTCCCGAGTTTTTTGACCAAAAAAAAGGGATCAACTTTATTTTGAGCGTAACTTGATTATATTGGCTTTTATGTTTTTGCAACGTATTTGTACTGATTTTAAGAAATGTATGAGTTTATGCAACGTTATAATGAGTTTTCCTCAAAAAACGCATAGGTAATTGTTTGGTTATTTCGCGTTGAAATATTCGCTTTGAAATTTGACGGATATAATCCTATATTTCATTAGCTACAACTGTGCTTGTACTGGCTCTAGAGGATTCATGCATACACCATTATTTTTACTTTTTTAGAAGCTACATTTTTGCTACGAATGTTTTTCGATAAACTACTTACTTTTTCAGTTATTTGCAAAAAACCGCCTAAAAACGTGTTTTATTTTTTGTTTAAAAATTAACTTTTTTTATTTACTCGCAAGTAACTCGAAAAATGAAAACTTAGCGAAAAAATGCTTTAGAACAAACGTTACTTAGAATTAGCCAGTTTGTCCACTTCCGGACTTATGTTAAACGTACATTTTTTCACCCCCGAGAAGGGGTGAAACTCACCCCTAGGAAAAAAGCACACATCGGCACGATAGTACTTTTCTTCATTGACACGTTAGCTATGTGTACCTATGCTAAATTTCATGTCAATCCAAGCGGTTCTTTAACATCTGGAGCAAAAATCGTGATTCCATGTACTTATGTCCCAAGTTTTTAATGCTGAAATTAGTGGACGATTTTCACAAGGTGTGGTCACCGGCGACCTGAAAGGGTACGATAGGGTTAAGATAGGCAAAATGAGCTCACTCCCAGAATTCCCTTTTTTTTAAATTTTTTTACGTTCTATGCAATTAAAAAAATGATATTACGCTGATTTTTAGCTCGCCATCCTCCTTATCCCTCCCCCCCACAACCATAAACGTAGATTTTTATATTTATGTTTTTTTTGGTTGGGTTGCAATATTGGATTGAAAAATTTCAAAAATTTACACGTGACGCTGAGGCTTTTACAAAATATGTCCATTTTTTATGGACCCGTAGGTCGAGTATACATAACTTTAAATTTTTTTATAACATTATAAAACTTATAACGTTTTAAAATAAAAATGTACTTATACCATTTTTATTCAGTTGCAATGCGAAACTTAATTTTCACTTAATTTTCTTAATTTTCACTTTAACGCAAACCTGCACTCTAATCGACGATTTCGCCTCCTATTAGAGGCATCATCAGAGAGGCATAGGTTTGCTAATCTTTTCCCCAAGTGAAAATTTTCAGCCAGCTAGTCCCCGCATTACAACTAACGTGATGGTAGTAGGTGAATAGCGACATACCAAAAAAGAGAAATATAGACGTTTTTGTGGGGACAGGGGAAGGGGTGGTCGGCTAAATATGCGATGAGTCTTATTTTTTAATCAGATATAACGTAAAAAAATTAAAAAAGATATGTTAAGGCTGTATCGATCTCAAAAAATATCATTAAACCCGCAAAAACCCTTACATAGCTTGAAAAAGGTGTTTGGGCCAATTTTTGAATATTCCAAAATACTTAGTTATTTCAAATTACACATAATCTACTATCAAATCCTTGAGTTGATATATTTTGAAGTCTATAAAATGGAGAAAATCCTCAAAGACCCCATAAAAAACAGATTTCCGGATTTTTCAAGATGACGCAGCTGACGGAAAAATCTGAAAAAAATTAGAGAGATAGTTTTTGATAAAATACACAAAATGCAAAAAATTGGACCTGCAGCCATCTCAAAAAAAAGAGTTATAAGTTTTAAAAAAGTTGAGGTTATGTACACTCGACCTACGGGTCCATAAAAAATGGACATGTTTTGTAAAAGCCTCAGCGTCAGTATTAATAGACAGTATACTGTATTAGCCACATACTGTGCCTTGGTCACTTGGTGTTAAATGGCCAATGTAAATTTGTTGAGTTTTGTTTTGTCAATATTAAATTTTAAATTAAACTGTACAAAACAGTAAAATATTGACATTGGCCCTTTTAGCACTAAGCTACGGATATATTTTAAGCAGGAGATCGTATTTTTTACTTTCTCTATTCTCTCCTTCTTTTCACACGCAGTGATACCATCGCTTTCATAAAGATTCACCAATGCTACCCACAGAATTTAAAGCGCCAAATTTAAAAAAAAATGTGATATTTTTTAAAGATATAAAACAAAACTCTATCACATAGAGGTTGCTCAGAAGATCGTCTGCGATATTAAATACGTTCTCATCGAGCACAAAAACTATCAAGTATCAAGTTTTGACTGATTATTTTTCAAAATTTTCGAAAACTTCAGGAGACGAGGTAAACAGTAAATACCCTGGGCACCAGGTACTCCAGAATCACTTCCGATGTCATATTCGTCTTCAGCGACCCCAAAAGCTCCAAGAAACAATTTTTAATTAATTTTTAATAAATTTGCCGAAAACTCCAGAAGACAAGTTAAACAGTAGGTAACCTGGGTACCAGGTACTCCGGAGGTCACTTACGACGTCATATTCGTTTTAAGCGACCCCAAAACCCCACCTAGTAATGAATTTTGACCAATTCTTTAATGAATTTGCCAAAAACTCCTAAAAACGAGGTAAACAGTAGGTGTCCTGGGTACCAGGTACTCTGTAGATCACTTCCGATGTCATATTCGTCGTCAACGACACAAAAACCCCCGAGTAATAATTTTTGACTATTGTTTTAATAATTATTTTGCCGAAAACTCCACAAGATCAGGTAAAAGTAGGTACCCTGGGCTCCAGGTACGCCGGGAATCACTTCCGACGTCATATTCGTCGTTAGCGACCCCAAAAACCCCCCAGGAATGATTTTTGACTAATTTTTTATTGAATTTGCCGAAAACTCCAGAAAACGAGGTAAACAGTAGGTAGCCTGGGCGCCAGGTACTCCAGATATCACTTACGACGTCATATTCGTTTTAAGCGACCCCAAAAACCTCCTAGTAACAAAATTGAACTCATTTCCACCGATAATTGACGAGTTTTGAATTTTTTTTATTGTCTGTTTGAGATGCACTTTAAGAATGCATTATTTGTAGGCAATTTTACAATATTATCTCATGGCTGGGGTTCACGTCAAGTTTACTGGCGCATTCACAAATCGAATGCAACAAGAATTATTAAGATCCGTCTTGTCGTTTTTTTTTTTCGGAGGTTCAGTGCTTTATTGACTCGCCTAATAAACGATATTTCAATTTTTTTTAAAATTATTTATTAAAAAATTTACTAAATAATTTGATTTCTCAAAAATGAATAACCATTTTCAATTTCGTTGCAACACGAAACTACAGCCGCATCATCATTCCAGTTCAGTCAGAGTGTGCAGCAAGCACCTCTACCGGTTTCGAAACTTATTTGCCTCTCATCGGGAGGCACATATGCTGCTCTCTCTGGCCCAACTAAGACAAACCCCGGCGTGCAGTCACGGATTGCAACAAACGAAATGGCAGGGATGCCGTAGGGGCAACTGCAAGCAAAAACTACATTTTCAATCTAATAGCACATAAAACAACATTTAAAGATTTTACTCTACATTCTACCAGATTTAAAACAATGGGAACCTTCTCTTGTAACACCTCCGAGGCTTCTACAATTTGCAAGACATAACGGATGCTGAGACTAAGGAAGATGAGGGAATTTTACAATTTATAATTCACGTCCCATCTGCTCAGCACGGTAAAGTTCCAACGGGAATGGTTCCTTTCGTACTCCTATCAAAGTAAACATGTAAATCAAAAATAAATAACCATTTTCATCATTATTCCAGTCCAATCAGAGAGTGCAGCAAGCACCTCTACCTATTACCTACTTAGGTTTTCTTAGGATTTAGGAACAATAAACAAAAATAATAAACAGAGTGAGTGAAAATATAAAAGCACGCTAAATAGATTAATCTACCTTATAAAAAAGCAATTATGTTTCCCTGATTTTTAACAGGTGTTCATCTTTTGCCATCTAAATTGAGTTGTTTTATAGCAAGAATACTGCATAATCAGACAAATACAAATTGTGCTGTAATCTAGAAACCATTAACGATATTCCAAATGATATCAATTACCCTATATTTGTCCACTGCAGAACATAGACCTCCCGTAAAATTTTCCTTATAGATATCTCTATATTGAGCTTCTTGTATCCAGTTTGTGGTATGCGCTTTATATCATCCTTTTATCTAGTCGGTGGTCGTCTTCTACTTCGATATGCCTCTTGTCTTGATATCCATTCCATAATATTTTTGGTCCAGCCATGGCTATTTTTTCAAGTGCATCTGTAACTCTTATTCCTCTTATTTTTTCATGTTTATGTAACAACATAGATACAGTGTGTCCGAAAAGTAGCGAAACGTTCGAATATTTTGCGAAATAAACATGGGATCGAAAAACTGAAAAATACTTGTCCAATAATTTTCAAAAATCTATCGAATAACTCCAAACACGACCCCCACTCCACTCCCTGGAAGTGGGGTGGGGTAACTTTAAAATTTTAAATGGAAATACCAGTTTTTATTGCAGATTTTGGTTTCTTACGTAAAAGTAAGTAACTTTTATTCGAGAGATTTTTTCGATTTATGTATAGATAGCGCTATAATCGGAAAAAACGATTAATCGTGATACCACATAGGTAAATTATAAAAACGGTCTAGTATCTCGAAGAATACACTTCCAAGTGAAAATCCAAAAAATACGTATTTAATATTTTTCAAAAACCTATTGACTAAAACCCAACATACCACTCTACCCCCTAGCGCCATCAACCTACAATTATAAAAAATATCTCGAATAAAAGTTGCTTACTATTACGTAAGGAATCCAAATCTACAATACAAACTGGGATTTTTATTTAAGATTTTAAAGTTATACCCTACCTCATCCCCAGGGGATGGAGTGGGGCCGTATTTAGTGTCACGTTTAGATTTTTAAAAATTATTGTTAGTGTAGGAAAAAAAAATTGAACCTCGCAAAATGGCCACAAGTCCCGTTTTATTTTTTTTCTGGTGTATCAAGGGGTACTTATTATGAGACTAACTTTTTGTTAAAATATTTCGCCCCGAAACCCCCCTTTCTATCCCTTTAAAGGGGGTAATTTTTGTTTTTGGGAAACGTAGCCCTTCCTGAACGTTTTGCAAAAAATTTACTTAATAGGAAAATGAAGAGGACTATATTTTCTACTATTTATTTCCCGAGAGCATATGTCTGTCACCCACCGTTTAGCGGGGGTGGCGCCCCAAAGTTGACAAGTTTTAAAAAAAGATGTTTAAAAAAATATTTTTCCCTAACTGTAACAGAAATCAAGAACAAACCCTGCGGCAATTAATCACAAATAAGTGGCTGATTTTTCGGTATAGGTTTCGTTTAAATTACAATTGCCCATTTTTTAATTACAGGGTGTTTCATTTTAAAAAAACCCCTTTTTATACCATCTGAACCGCTTATGGTAGAGTAAAAAAATTTTCAGCGATAATCCACTGGTGTTATTTACAAATTTGTATAATGCACCCCCATTTTTTCCCGGAACCCAAAAAAGGAGAATTAATAAAGAAAATGATTTTCTTGGAGTCTTTCACACACCGTGCACTTTATTAAATTATATTATTTTTTTCACGTTCTTATTACAAATGCAAGGACACCAAAAGCGATTTCTTAATGCAAACCCTGTAGCCCAAAGAATAAATAAAATGGGAGGTTGAAAAAAAGATATTTTTTTTATTTTTGTTCCATATGGGCATATGCTCCACGGGTTTTTAATAAATATATATGGTTATTTCAACATCCCTGTAGAAACTACCCCTATCCCTTGGCGAGCATCTTTTTGCGATTTTCTCATTACCTACGCATTTTTTTGAAACAAAGCTTATACAGAATTGAAGACCACTATTTTCTCTACAAATAAGATTCTACGCATTTTTTTCGTATAAGCAACCATTGCGGCACAGTGGAGTCGTAAACCTCAGAAATGCTTTGGCGGGCTCCAAATTTTTGTTTTTTTTTTCGTCACCTATTTATTTTATTGATAACGTACTTATGGAAAATAAAAGAAAAGTCTGCTACACATTATGACCTATGCATATTTTACTTTCTTTGCACCCTAAAGCCACAGTGGTGGCCCAAAATAAGTTTTTGATTATTTTCTTTATTAATTCTCCTTTTTTTTGGGGTGGTTCCGGGGAAAATATGGGGGTTCATTATACAAATTTGTAAATAATACTTGTACATGAGTAATCGCTGAAAGTTTTTTTACTCTGAGGGTTTTTTAAAATGTAATTAAAAAATAGGCAATTGCCCTTAAATGAAACCTATACCAAAAAATCAGCAACTTATTTGTGATTAATTGCCGCAGGGTTTTCTCTTGATTTCCATTACGGTTAAGAAAAAATATTTTTTTAAACATCTTTTTTAAAAACGTCAAGTTTGGGGAACGCCGCTAAACGAAACGGTTGGTGATATGACATATGCTGTCAGGAAATAAATAGTATGAAATATAGTCCTTTTCATTTTACTATTAAGTAAATTTTTTGCAAAACGTACAGGAACGGCTACGTTTCGCAAAAATTACAAATTACCCCCTTTAAAGGGATGAAAAGGGGGTTCCGGGGAGAATTTTTTTAAGAAAAAGTTAGTCTTATAATAAGCATCCCTTGATATACTAGAAAAAAAAAATAAAACCGGACTTGTGTCCATTTTTCGAGGTTCAACCTCTGTTTCCTACACTATGTGTTTTTTCAGTTTTTCGATCCGATGTTCATTTCGCGAAATATTCGACCGCTTCGCTAGTTTTGGGACACCTTATATTTTTTATTACTCCAATTTATTTAACAATCTGTTCCGTTAGGAACAATCAGTTAAAGTTATGACTTATTTAGGATATGACATGTAGGTAAGGATTCCAATGAAAACTTTCCTTTCTAAATTATCAACAAATGTATAGATAGTACTACTAGTAAAATAAAGTAAAACTTAAAATAGTTCTAATTTATCTAAAATCTATTTGGTAAGTCAGTTGGTTAATAACGCTTAAGTCTGCGAACTTCACCCTCCGTGTTTAATAAGTCACTCGCGAAATCATTTGGATGCGCACTAAGTCTTTCTTCATACTTTTCACTGTATTTGCTGATTTTTTCTTTGATTCTGGGAATTTTCAGGTCTCTCTCTTTTATTGCATTGGGGACGTACCATGGAGCGTTTACTATGGTTCTTAATGCCTTATTTTGAAAACGTTGTATGATTTCCCAGTTAGAGTTGCTGGCTGAGCCCCGTAGCTGTATGCCATAGGTCCATATGGGTTTAAGTATGGCTTTGTATACCACTAATTTATTTTCAATTTACAGTCTTGCATGTCTACCCAGAATCCAGTACATTTGTTGAAGTTTGAGTCCAAGTTGCTTTCTTTTGGTGAAGATGTGCTTTCTCCATGTTAGCCTTTTATCTACATCTATGCCTAGGTATTTGTTTGTATCTACTTGTAATAATTGTTTGTTGTTTACGTATACTGGTGGACAGCTCTCTCTTCGCATGGTAAATGTCATGTGGGTCGATTTTATTCATTAGCTTTTAGTTTCCATTTTTTTAACCATTTTTCTATTTTATTTTAGTGGGCTTGTAAGTTATGCGAAGATCTTTGGGGGTCTGTGTGAGATGCGATAATACCTGTGTCATCTGCGAATGTTGCGACTGTTGTCAATCTAGTTGTAGGTAGGTCAGCAGTAAATAACAGGTATAGTAAGGGACCAAGTGCACTACCTTGTGGGACACCGGATTTTATTTTAAATAGTTCTTAGCGAGCATCTTGTTGTTTTACTAATGAAAAGCGATCTGGCCGATACGATTTTATAATTAAATAATATTGACACGGAAGATTTTTCTTCAGCTTATGGAGGAGTCCTGTATGCCATACTTTGTCGAATGCTTGGCTGATATCTAGAAAAGCTGCACTACAGTACCTCTTGTTTTCTAGAGCATTGCTGATTTGTTTGACTATACGATGTGTTTGCTCTATTGTTCCATGTTTGCTACGAAAACCAAATTGGTGTTTTGGAATTAATTTTGTTTCTTCTATTATTGGTTCTAATTGACGTAGAAACATTTTTTCAAATAGCTTAGATAATAAAGGTAAGAGACTAATCGGTCTATATGAGTCAGTTCTTTGGGGTCTTTTCCTGGTTTTTGTAACAGTATGATCTCTGCTACTTTTCACTGATTGGGAAAATGTGCATACGTAAGTATTGCATTAAATATATATGTGTTATTGCCATGATTGTTTTCTTAGTTACGTTTTGCAGGATTTTTCCAGTGACGAGATCATATCCAGGAGCCTTTTTTGGATTGATTTCATCCATGATTCTTCTTCTTAAAGTTCCCTCTCCTATCGGAGGTTGGATATCATAATGGCTATGGTCACTTTGTTAGCTGCTGCTCTGAATAGTTGTAATGAACTACAGTTAAACCATTCTCTAAGGTTCCTCAGCCAGGAGATGCGTCTTCTTCCTATGCCTCTTCTTCCTTGTATCCTTCCTTGCATAATAATTCTCAGCAGCTCATATTTTTCTCCTCTGGTAATGTGACCCAAATATTCCAGTTTTCTAGTTTTTATACTTTTCAAAATTTCTAACTCCTTATTTAAACGTCGTAGCACTTCAACATTGGTAATCCTTTGAACCCACTGCATTTTCAATATTCTTCTGTAACACCACATTTCGAACGCTTCTATTCTTCTTATATGTTGTCTCTTCAATGTCCAATCTTCCATTTCGTATAGCAGTATAGAAAATATGTAGCATCTTAGAGCCCTCAATCTGAGAGGCAACTGAAGGTCTTTGTTTGTAAGCAGTATCTTCATTTTTATAAATGCTTGCTTTGCAGTTTCAATTCGGACTTTAATTTCTTTGCTTTGGTCATTTTTGTCATCAACCCAGGTTCCCAGATATTTGTATGTCTTAACTTTTTCTATTTGGGTTTGCTCTATTATTAACCTTCCATTTCCATGTTCTGTTTTTGAGACAATCATAAATTTAGTTTTTTTCTTGTTTATTTTTAGTCCGTATCGAATGCAATAATCGTTAATTCTATTTAGAAATTCTTGTAGTGATTCCAGGGTGTCTGCCATTATAACGGTGTCATCAGCGAATCTTATGTTATTTACTATTCTTCCGTTTATAGAGATTCCATCACTTAGCTCCGCTATCGCTTCCTGAAATATGGCTTCACTGTACAGGTTAAACAGTAGCGGCGACAGAACACAACCCTGTCTTACTCCTCTCTTTATATCAATATTCTCGGACTCCTGTTCTTCTATCTTTATATTGGCCTTTTGATTCCAATACAGACTGATGATAATACAGTATATTCCAATACATCCATGATTAACATTCGGATTTCTTTAGGTTTAAATTTTTGATTGGGAGATCCACTTAAAAAGGTAAATCAAGAAAATTTAAGATTTCATTATTATCTTCGTCGTTTTGGTCCATGTTCTAAGGTTTAAAGACGTTGCTTAGGGGGACACCTTATATAAGTAGATAATACATTTATAAATACAGATTCTAATAATTATTACATTTTACATTTTTTGATATAGGCAAACTAAACATACCATACAAGTATTAAGGGATCAGCGGAAGAACACTTGGTATAGATTGTTAAACTATATATTTTCATTTCTTATTTGCCCTCTTAAGAGATAACTATGAAACATAAATACATTTTTTTAACAGAATACAACAACTTGACTGATACTGCCCTCAGCGTTTTATTGTTTCGTAATACCAAAGTCAGGATACACGATACACTGTGATACTATCTCAGTTACATAAACGGCATTTCAATTACCCGAGAGTCTTGATTGTTTTCCTTTCTAACTGATTTTCACCGCTAATTGTTAATCTAATCTAATTCACGGAAACAATTCTCAAATAAAAAAAAATTGAAATAGATATGTCTAGCTGCGATATATTTAACGGGATGTCTTATAGTAAGGGCGGAAAGTATGCTAAATTCGCAATTACTCGAGCGTTATGGGAACTTATTGGGTTGTAAAGAGTAGGTCCTAAAACTAAAAAAAAAAGTTAAGTTCAATTTTCCATAAAATGGGGACTTTCGGTTTTTCAATTTAGTTTTCCATTTCCAACAATCGTTTTTCCCGTTTATAGCGCCATCTATCCATAATTCGAAAAAATGTCCCAAATAAAAGTTGCTTATTTTTAAGTAAAGAATCCAAATCTGCAATAAAATGTGTGCGCTCTTATTTAAGATTTTAAAGTAACCCCCACTTACCTCCATAGGGGTTCGTGTTTGGTGCCATTCGATAGATTTTTCAAAAATATTGAATGCGTGGATTTTGCAGTTTTTAGACCTGATGTTCATTTCGCGAAATATCGCGGGGTTGGTATTTAAAATTTTAAATTTACCCCCACCTCTCTCCGTGAGTGGTCGTGTTTGGTATCATTCGATAGATTTTGAAAAATATTGAACACTTTTTTTTCTTTTTCCATTTGACGTTCACTTCGCGAAATATTCGCTTTTTTTGTGAAACTCTGGGACTCACCCATTTGCTTACGCCCCGCTTAAATCGTCGGATTTTTGAAATATACACTCTTCTGCAAGTATCTTAATCTGACGATTTCGAGTTTTTCTAAGGATAGATTTTTTTATTTTCGGTACCCCCTTAGCGAACTCCCTTGTATTAAGAGCCACTATAAGGTAGAGATACATTTACAGGGTACAAGGTTTCTCCCCATGAGATAATCTGACGCCCTCGAGTAACTGCAAAGATCCTACCTGGGATTCTCTACCAATAAGGTGGAGTGGGGTAAGATTGTAAACGAGGCAAGTTCGTATTAGCTCTAAATCATAAGATACATTTAATTGTACAAGTTAAGAAGTAGAAATCTCTACTAGATTAGTATTAACTGATTGACATAGACGTCTTTCACTCAGAAGTAATGCTACCACTATTTTGCCACTTATAAAATGTGACTACATGAGTAGTAACTATCTAACCTAGAGCTGTTGAAGAAAGTGCCGGTATTTTACAGCAAATTTGGTGTCTTGTGCATTTATTTTTGATAAGTATTAAAAACATTGCTTAAAGTTTACGTTAAAGAAATAATTTCTTTCGATCATTTGAAATTTACTGGAAAAAGCACTACTCTGGTCTTGCTACGCAAATATTAGTGCACGGGGCAAGTTCGGAGCATGTAGCGGAGTAAGACCTGACTTGTGCTTTTTCCAGTGAATTTTAAAGGTTTTTTTGTACTTTTTATGGTTTCTTGCTCAAATTATTTATTTATAACCTTTTTTAGATCCAAAATGGATCCATATGTTAGAAAAACGAACCGAAGAGCGTAATCAGCAGAAACAATTAAAGGAGCAATGATAGAAAATTGGGCAGGCCATAGATGCCATGCAAAAAACATTCTTTATATTTAAATGTATAAATTTTAAACTAAGCAACTTATTTTCATCTGGCAAAAAGCATTTCGTAAATGACGGATTAGTAATTCCGATTTTGTCCCATAGCATATGAAGATAAATTTCATTGAGCTGTTTACGAACTTGCTCCATGTATGGGGCAATTTCGGAATAATTACTGTTTTTTCTAATTTTTTAAAAAGTTCTAATTTCCAATGTAAATTGGTGTTTTTGGCAATGCGAATTATAGCGTGCTAATGTTACTTCACGTTGATACCAAGAAAAAGTTAAATATTTGAACTATAATTTACAAAAAAAAATTATAACGTCAAACTTTTCGAAAACCGCTCCGAACTTACCCCACTCCACAATATTATTTAAAAAAGGGTGTTTTACAAAACAAGAAATGGCTGCAATAGATAACTTAAAAGCACTTTTTCAAATAAACATGCGTAAATTTTATTTAACTGCAACTATTGCAATCTTATCATAATACAAATTAACGATATAAAAATATTATTTTTATATTAACAATTAGTTTTTAAACAAAGCAATTAGTTATTGCGGATTTTACGAGTGTTTATATTTTATTAATAACATTTTAATTTTTAACGTTAATAAGTAAAAGAACATTGGCTCATTGAAAGCTGTTAGCAGCGAGTTATCGTCAGCAATGATTCCAGTGGCGTATCAACCGAGCAGGTAACATGAACAACTTTTCAACAGGCTTTTATTCCCAACCAAATTATGAACAAAATGTAAAAACCATGGCTCCAATGATCCAAAATCCTATACAAATTCCCACTTGTTCCCAACAACCTAATGATTCACTACAAATAAACCAAATAAATGAACAAACAGCCAGTATTGAAGAACAGCAATGGAATGAGGTTACCGGAAAAAGATTAAGAAGCAGTCCAGAAATGCCTAGAAGTAACAAAAGACAAACAAAACTTGGTGAGTACTGGTTAAGTAAACCTATAACAACACAAAATCAATTTGAAGCACTAAGTTCAATAGATGAAAGTGACAATTTGGAAGACACAGTTAAAAATACAGATGCAAAACCAAAACCACCTCCAATATTTGTATCAGGCGTGCAGATCTGCAAGCCTCTTATCGATCTATTGCAACAAGTAGCAGAAAATGATTTTATCACTAAAGCTATCAACAGCGAACAAATAAAAATTCAACCAAAATCAGACAAAGCATACACCGCCATAATAAATGCTCTAAAAACAAAAAACACGGACTTCCACACTTATAAACCTAAAAGTGAAAGACACTACCGAGTGGTTCTTAAAGGCATGCACCCCACGACAAATTTAGAAGAGATAAAAGAAGATCTTAAAACCAAAAACCATAATGTTATAAATATATGGAATATACTACACAACCAAACTAAAAAATCGCTGCCTATGTTCTACATTGATCTAGAAACAAAAGATAATAACAAGGACATCTATAACATTAAACAAGTAATGCATTCCATAGTAGAATTCGAAGCACCGCATGTCAAGAGAATAATTCCGCAATGTAGTAGATGTCAAAAATACAACCACACAAAAAACTTCTGCAATAAACAACCGTGCTGTGTCAAATGCGCAGAACCTCATTACACTAAAGAATGTCCAAGGAAAACCAGAGACAGTAATGTTAAATGTGCTAACTGTGGTGAAAATCACCCCGCAAATTATAGAGGGTGTGAAGTTCACAAACAATTACAAAAACTTAAATTCCCTAACTTGAGACGACACAACGCGAGGACAAACCAAGATAGAACTACAACAGTCAACTATGTGCAACCTGGAATAACATACGCACAAGCAACGCAAGCAGTTAACCAGCAAGCCTCCAACCAAACTACTACACAACATATACCAAATCAAACTAATAACCACACAGACATGTCAGAACTGAAAGACATGTTAAAAAAACTGACGGAACAAATGAGCACTATGCTCAACCTCCTGACCATGATTCTCAACCAGAAATGACTCAGTTACTAAAGCTAGTATTATGGAACGCCAATGGCTTAAGTCAACATGTAGAAGAATTAAAACTATTTATTAACACACAAAAAATTGACATAATGCTGATTACAGAAACTCATTTTACATCCAAAAACCACATCAATATTCCACGATTTACAACTTATCATACGCAACATCCCAACGAAAAAGCACATGGAGGCACTGCAATAATAGTTAGTAATAAACTAAAGCACTACGAAATACAAAAACATGAATGCGACTATCTACAGGCCACCAGCATTGTTGTGGAAGATCAACTAGGCCCACTAACAGTATCAGCTATATACTGTCCGCCAAAGCACAATAACAAAACGGAACAGTTTGAAAATTTCTTTAAAACATTAGGAAATAGATTTATAGCAGGAGGAGATTTTAATTCTAAGCATACTACCTGGGGATCCAGAATTATTACCACAAAAGGCAGAGAACTTCTTAAAGCTATAAATGCGACCAATGCAAATTACCTCACCACAAGGGAACCAACTTACTGGCCTACCGACAATGCAAAAATACCTGATCTACTCGACTTTTATATTGTTAAAGGAATTAATGTTAAATTGGCAAAAGTAGAATCTTGTTACGATCTACCCTCTGACCACTCTAGCGTAATCGCGACATGGTATGCACAAATAACAAACAGTACTAAACAACCATCACTATACAGTAACAAAACAGACTGGAGCATTTTCAAGACTAAACTAGATGAACTAATTGACATAAACATCCCATTGAAAACAGAAAGTGACATCTACGCAGCAGTAGAAAATCTTCAGAAATCTATACAAGAAGCTGCTTGGTATGCTACCCCTGACTGCTACCAAACAGAATTGAAAGAGAATTGCCCAACTGTAATAAAGGAAATGATTGCTAGAAAGAGAAAAATAAAGGAAGAGTGGCGAAGAAAAAGAACACATGAGAACAAGGCGAAATTAAATAAAATCACCAAGGAAATTAAACTACAATTGCATAATATCAAAAATAACAAAATACAAGAATATCTTACAGGTTTATCAGCAAACGCAGATAGTGAATATACCCTTTGGAAGGCCACGAGAAAAATCAAACACCCGAAACAACAAATACCACCAATACGAAACCAAGAGGGAAACTGGTGTAGAAATAATAAGGAAAAAGCCGAAGCATTTGCAAATCACCTCACTAATGTATTCCAGCCACATCCCATGGAAGATGGTGACACAGAGGTAGAAATAAATGACTTCCTGGAATCGCCCTACCAGATGGATTTACCTATACAAAAAATCACCACTAAAGAAGTTAGAAATATGATCCAGCATGAAATCAGTCCAAAAAAAGCTCCAGGGTATGACCTGATCAACGGGAAAGTACTGCAGCAATTGACATGCAAAGGTCTGAAAATGATAACGCAAGTATTTAATGCAATATTTAGGCTAGGTTACTACCCAGAACAATGGAAAGTTGCTCAAATTATTCTCATACCTAAGCCAGGGAAAAATAAAACTCAGGTGACTTCATACAGACCAATAAGCCTGCTACCTGTTCTATCAAAAATTTTGGAAAAACTTCTCCTTAAACAATTATCCCCAGTTATAGAAGAAAGGAAACTAATTCCCCAACACCAATTTGGGTTCAGAACACAACACGGAACGATAGAACAGGTACATAGACTGGTAAAACACATCAGAAGTGATCTAGAAAATAAAAGGTATTGTTCTGCTGCATTCCTGGACATTGGTCAGGCCTTCGACAAGGTATGGCATGCTGGTATGCTCTTTAAACTAAAGAAAAACCTTCCTCATCCTTTTTATCAAATCCTAAAAAGCTATATTTCCAACCGACATTTCCTAGTCAAGCAGGATAATGAATACACAAGCCTAAGACCAATAAAAGCCGGAGTACCACAAGGAAGTGTCTTGGGACCGATATTGTACTTGCTCTACACTGCTGACCTACCCACAAGTAACAAAACAACGTGTGCAACTTTTGCTGATGACACTGCTGTACTAGCCTCTCACCATGATCCAAATACAGCATCCAGAACCCTTCAGAAAGACCTTAATAATATACAAATATGGCTTAAAAAATGGAAGATAAAGGCGAATGAGAGTAAATCCATCCATGTAACCTTCACCATGAGAAGACAAACATGTCCATCTGTAACACTAAATGAAACTCAACTCCCACAAACCGATACTGTCAAGTACCTAGGAATCCATCTTGATAGGAGATTAACTTGGCAAAAACACATTTTTACAAAAAGAAAACAACTAGGAATAAAATTTCGAGAAATGTACTGGATCATCGGTCGTAAATCTCAACTATCACTTGAAAACAAACTGCTGATATATAAAACTATATTAAAACCAGTGTGGACCTATGGTATCCAACTTTGGGGGACAGCCAGTCAAACTAACCTAGAAATATTGCAGAGATTCCAGAACAAAGTCCTTAGAACAATGCTGAATGCCCCTTGGTACGTGCCAAACTATGTGATAGAGCAAGACCTCAATGTGCCATCCATAAAAACAGTAATAACGGAATATTACAAAAAATATTCCAAGAGACTAGAATCTCATCCAAATGAGTTAGCCAGCAACCTTACTGATGACCACAATGATGTACGACGCCTGAAGAGATTCAAAGTAGTGGATCTAGCAAGAAGATTCGAATAATCTGTGATAACTAAACTTATTTTAATTTGTTTTAATTTAATTTATGTAAAGAGGGTGATCACTGGATCTCCCTCTACAGGTCAAAATTTTCAATTTTTGTCAAATAATTTACCTATTGTTCTCAGTTGAGGACAGATTGTAAATATTACAACATTAAATAAAAAAAAAAAAAAAAAATATTAACAATGGGCGCGTTTACCAGATGCAAACGTTGGCAATCAGTTTGCGCTTTATGGTTCTGAACGACTTGCTAACGTCAAACATGTTTGGAAAGCGGTCGCCATTTTTGCAAACATAACATATTTAAGTTGAACTTTGCAAACGTGTTGAAATATGGCGGGAATTTAAATTGTATATATTGTAAAATATATTGATAAGGGTTTTATATATAAAATAAAGGCTACTGAAGACATTCTGCTACGTTATTATCTATTAAATAAATTTTCTTTTTTCCTTTAATAAAAAAAATAAATTCAAAAACGTATTTATTGAGAAAATTTATTTTAGGTTACGTTCAAACCAAGCAAGCAAAATGTCAAATTTTAACCTAAACAACCATCCGTTCAGTTCGCTGTCAACAAGTTTAGAATCAAAGCGCAAACATTTGTGAATGTGTTTGCATCTGGTGAACGCAGTCATTAACAATTACTTTTAACAAACTAAACATAAACGGTTGCGTTTTGATTCAGTTTGGCTCTCATACCATCCTCTGACATGTGTTCCTGGGTATACGCGTTATCAAAGAGGCTTATAAGGAGGCTAAACTGAATCAAAATACATCGACTAGTATGTATAAAAAATATGGTCATATTATATTGAAATATATATATATACCAACGTATGCCTTTGACGACCTCTAACAACGAAATGTAAAGTGAGTGTCGATAACGATAAAAGTAAACTGGACTAACGGTGGGACGGTAGGAATCTACTCCACTAATGCGTCAACAAGTTACCCATCTAAACATCGTCTGATATTATGTTTCAAATAATTTTAAGATTTATGGATTTTATCGATTGAAGGGCCAAGTGGAAGAAGGTGTTATGTAACATTTTTTTAAAAAACTTAGTTTTGTCATGCAAGAATGTTTTAAGTACCTATTTATCATAAATCGTTATTGCTTTAACTCTATCTAGCATAGTAACAGCAGTACACAAACGCATAAGGTGTTAAGTGCAGTAAAATTATTAATAGATACTGGAATAAGGAGTCATGGGCACATAACGCCTTGTTCCATTCATAAGCTACGTAGTTTATTACACATTGCAAATGCAACACTGTTTCCTCCTTCCGTCACCTGATGTCTCGAGGTCATAATAAACGTTAAATAGGTACAACAGAACAGAACTATTCTCGTCATTCCTCTAGTGAATTCAGTCGACTGTCGATGAGTAATTTTTAACATAATTTCTCTCGCTTAGAAGGAATTATTTGGTTGCTAAATAAATATGTATATTACAAACATATTGGCGAGCTATTTATCATTTGAACAAAAATATGTCTCAACGTGGAAAAAGGTTGGTTGAAAAGGCGCAATCACAATATGCTGATTTAAATTATTATTCTTTAAATACCAGTAATGGCAATGAAATAGAAGGTATGTATTTTTTTAATTATTATAAATTAAATTATTGTAAATAAATAAGAGTGATTATTGTAGATAACGAAATTTAATTTTTAGTTGACACTCGCCACATATTACCTGATAAAGAACAGGTTTCAGATTTACCAATGACACATATGTATGGATCAAGTGGCAGTGAATATGTTTCCTGTAAAGGAGTGCCAAAAGGGGTGGAAATGGAGCCAAAATCCATAAATGAAGAAGATAGAGATTTGATTTCTTCAAATATTAATATTGAAAATAAGATGGAAGGTAATTATTTTTTAATTGTGTGGAAGCATGAATTGTTCAAGTTTAAATACTTTAAGTTCTAATACTGGTACTTTTTAGTTGACACTCAACAAATGTCTGATGATGATTGGGTTCTACATTCACCTGCGTCATGTTTATTTGAATCAAGTGGCAGTGAATATGTTCCAGGCGAAGAGGAATCCAGTGACGATGGTGACAGTGTAAAATTGGCAAGTATTGGAGTAAGTAGTCGGGAAAATACTGAACAGGGAGTGGGAAATCTTGAAGCAGAAGAGAATATTACAAACGTAAGCTTAGAAGAGGCCAGTTCAACGAATAATCTTCAGACATTATCTGTAGAGGCAACAAACACCACTGAAAAGATAAACATTTTTAATGCTAGCATAACTACAAAAGGGACAAAAATAATTAAAACTTTTCCAATCAAAATAAAAACTAGCAAGCTTAGGGTAAGAAATCCCGATACATGGAAAAGAAGAAAGGCATTACTTGCTAGAGAACAAGGCAAAGCCTACACATCCAGCACAGGTAAAATTGTACCAGCAAAAATAGCCAGTTTAGAAAATCTGTGTACGGAAAAGTGTAGACTAAAATGCAGCAGTAAATTTAAGGATGAAGAACGAAAATCAATATTGAACAATTTTTATGCACTTGATGCAATTAACGGAAAAAATGCTCTCTAATTTAAAAGTATTATTCCTAAACCAGTAGCACGTATCAGAAAAAATGCAATAAAACATAAATCTGTATCTTATCGATATACTGTTGTATCCAATAACGAAGAAATTTGTGTGTGCAAAAAAGCATTGTGTTCGTTATATCAAATAGGGATGAAAAAGTTAGATGTCATTAAAGGCAAGCTAGCCACTGGAGCATCAGCTCCATCTCTCGATAAACGTGGTCGACACTGTAATAGGCCAAACAAATTAAATGATCTTGTAAAACAGTAGATAATGAATCATATTTTAGAATTCCCTGCAGAAGAGTCGCACTACTCACGCACCAGTAATCCCAACAAAAAATATCTGCCATCTAATCTTAATATGTCAATCATGTATCGATTGTACATTGCTAAATGCAAGGAAAAACAAAAACCCGAAATGTATTTTATAAAAAAATCATCATATGTCAAAGTTTTTTCTACAGAATTCTACAAAGAGCACCATGAGAATATTAAGATAGGATTCAACTTGATGAGTAATGACCGCACTAAAGCAAAAAACGATAACACTGTGTGTTACATTACAATGGATTTGCAGCAAACTATGCCTTTACCAAAGATAACAACATCAAAAGCTTTTTATTTGCGCCAAATATGGTTGTATAACTTGGGTATCCATGTTGTGACAGTAAATGGACAAAGATCTGTTTTTCAAACATGGACAGAGGATGTAGCAGGTAGAGGTAGTTCTGAACTTGGAAGCTGCTTGTGGAATTTTATTCAGACATGTGATGATGTTAAATATAAAAAACATCTAGTAACATGGTCGGACTCTTGCGGTGGTCAAAATAAAAATTTTAATTTAATTATTTTGTATCAGCTAATGATATTTCGAGGTTATTTTGACAAAATAGATCATAAATTTCCTAAAGTCGGCCACACGTATTTGGACTCTGATCGCGATTTCGGAAGAATTGAAAAAGTGCTTAGAAGACATGGAACTATAGTTACACCGCAACAGTACCGGGAAATAATTAAATCTGCCATCGGTAAGAATTGTATGGTTAATGATATGGAAACCTATTTTCGTGACCTTGATAAATTAGGTACTGAGCTTGGCCTGATAAATAGAAAAAAAAATTTACTTAATCAAAGGTTCGCTTCAGAGATGGCATTAAGTGGATTCGAATCGATGAATTTGGAAGCTATCTATACAAAGAGTCGTATGATGAATATACTCCATTTCTTAAGGTTTCAATATTTAAGAATAAACCAAAGGTAGCCACAGAAAATATTCACTTTTCTAGAATTTTAGAGAAGACTGGAAATATATCAGACAAAAAGTTGCTGATATTGTTACTCAGTTGCCATATATTTCAGAAGAACATCGTGGATATTACGAACGTGTGATTCGTGTATATGAACAAAACAGAAATGCTCCAATACCGCAAAAACGTCAACGAAAGTAGTAATATCTATTTAAAACATTTTTTATAACTTTCAACAATAATCTAAATCTGTTACTGAGTTTATGAATAAATAAATGATTTTTTTTTTGTAGTCAACTCTTTATTTCGGTAAATAATCTATTCCTTTTGGTACTTGGTAATAATAGAAGAAGCTGTTATGTACATTTTCGTTAAAAAAAGAAGGGGAAACTGATAGTATTAAAATACTTAATATATACCAAAAAACGTATTACTTATGTCCTAACTTAAACCCTATAATATAATAGTTCCAGTGTTTTTAATAAAAAAAATGACAGCATCATTCACTAAAAGTGGATTATCCTGAAAATTAGTTTTTGTAACTTAACACCTTCTTCCACTTGGCCCTTCGATTTATAACATGGTTATATGCACCACAATTACAGTGGAATCTCGATAAGTCGGATTAATCGGGACCTCGGTCGATCCGGGATATCGAAACTTGATTATTCTTAACAGAATCTTACTTGCAAACTTTTACAAACGACATAAGTTTGACCAAATGAACAGCAGCTAACAGTTCTAATCGAGGTATTGTAATCTATTTCATAGGAGCTACTTTCGATTTGGCACAAAGTAAATTAAGTTGAACCATGTTCTGACTATCAATAATATGAATATAAACGACAAAAGCGTATCCCTTTTCGCTGGCATCGGCAAATCCATGCAGTTCTAAGATGGGACAAGAGGAAATATTCAAAAAACGAGGAATTTTAAACTGTGAAATAAGAGATAATTCACTTTTATATTGCTCCCATACCCGAATAATTTCTGAGGGAGGACGATCCATCATCCCATTCAAGACCAGTTGCCAAAGTCGTTGCATTAAATGCTTGATGAAAAAGGTAATAGGTGTTAGATAACCACACCGGTCATAAATTCGAACTAATTCGGATAAAAACGATCTTTTGGTACAAAGGACATCCTGCAATTTGACTAAAATTTAAAGACATCGGACTGTGCAATCCACTTCAAACCAAGGATTTTTAAAGAAGGACCATTTGATTCTGGATCAAAATTAATAGAATGAGGATCAATATGCCATTCAGGAAATTGCGACAACAATTTGGGTTTTCTTCATTCAATTCTTCAACTAAACTTTGTGCTTCTTCGAGCGTCGAAGCACCGAAAACAAAATCATCAATATACGAAGCATTACAAACGAGCGAGGCGGCTTTAGGAAAACGAGGGCCTTCGTCCAACACTAGTTGTTGAATGGTTCTTAGAGCGAGACACGGCGAGGATACAACTCCAAAAGTGACAGTTAACAAACGATATTCCTGAATCTCTTCAAAGCTAGAAAATCTCCATAACACACGTTGATAATCCGTATGCTCAGGAACTACGAAAATATTACGATACATCTGACGAATATCTGCACCCAACGCAAAGCGATTAAGTCTAAACTTTAACAAAAGCGAGACGATGTCCTGTTGTAGCTTAGGACCGACTAATAAACAATCATTCAACAATTTACCAAGTCTGGGACTTTTCTGAGACGCATTATAAACCACTCGAATTTTGGTAGAGACACTTTCCGATTTAACAACACAATGATGTGGAATATAATACTTTCCCTTTGTCTTTTCGACCTCAGGGACCAATTGCATATGACCTAAATCAATATACTCCTGCATATGAGACGAATATTCCTTTTGCAGACTAGGCTGATGAAACAAGCGACGTTCTAATGACATAAATCTGTTTAAAGCAACATCATAACTATCTCTTAAACAAGGTGGTGATTCACGAAAAGGCAAAGATAAAACATATTTTCCCGAGACGTCCCGACTATGTGTTTCCCGATAAATGGTTTCGCACAGAACGTCTTCCGGTTCTGAAACTGGCTCTAAGTCCTCCAATCTCCAGTTCCCAAAATTTCCTTAACGAAGAATCTAGGGGGTCTTCCACATTTGAAAGACAAAGAAGCGACAAAGAAGAAGAACAAGTTGACGAAAGGTTAGGTGTGCTAGTTGGTCCCAAAAAAATATATCCAAAACGGTATTTAGGGCATCAGGTTGTCCCGGTTTACCTTCAATTTTACCCTCTAACAACACCTTCGAAAATATACTACAACCAATTAACAAATCGACCGATTGACTACAACTAAATTTGAGATCAGCTAACTTCAAATTTTTAATATAATTCCAAGCAGAAATATCTATTTGGGTGCTGGGCAAATCCGAGCAAACCCGATCTGTAATAATAGCCTCCAAATGAAACACCGGTGACTCTTGATGACGAGGTTGGATAGAGAAACTTATTTGACCCTGATTCAGTTTCGTTTGCATCGAATTGAGTCCGTTAATTTCGAACGAGCAAGGAGTTTTAGGCCATCCCAATCATTGGCAGCCTTTCGACTAATGAACGAACTCATCGAACCCGAATCAAGAAGACATCTCAAGGGTTGTTTACACCCTTTACTGTCAATTGCATGAACCAAAACAGTACCGAGCAAAATTTCCTTTTTGGCTTCATTTTTCTTTCCTACAAAACTAGCGGCACAATGGGATACTTCAGTAGACGATTCGATTCCCGATGTCCCTGGACTATTAGTATTTTCGGAGGACGACTGACTATTGCAACGGTTTCTATCGAAGTGTACCAAACTATTATGGAGATGACTACTACATTTACTACATTTGAAGGATTTAGGACACGACTTGACTGAATGGTTAGCCTGATTAAGACATTTAAAACAGGAAGAAGACTCTTTAAAAAACTGATATCTCTTTTGGCGATTTTTTCAAGAACAACGAACACTGGTTGAGATAATGGCTTTGTTTGCATAACGCGCAACATACTGATGACGAATTTGTCACGAACGACGAGCTACTACGATTATGTCTTGAATCATTAGCCTGGTATTTTGAGTTGACCCTTGGCTCCGTGTTATTTGGGGCCCGCGAAGACTTCTTTCCCTCACCTGTACTACTGTCTAGGTTATCATACGCTATGTATTGGGTTTCGACGAACGCTACTAATTTTTTGAATGAAGGAATTATTTTCCAACTCGAATAACTTAGTGGAATCATCATCTAATTTGGACAAAAGCAAATTGAACATAATGAAATCCCAATGCTCGGTGGGAAGGCCTAAGGTTTTCAATGCGGCTAAATTTTCCAAAAGTGTGTAACAATTTAGCTAGATTTTTCGAGTTAACCGCGGAGATTTTTTGAACGCCCATTATCGCGTCCAAATGGGTGGTCGCACAACGACGAACATTTGTGTACCGTTTGACGATTAAATCGTAACCCACTTGGTAATTATCGTTAGTTATGGGCAAATTGCGAATCAAACTAAGCGGAGTCCCGTCTAAACAACCTTTCAAATATTTGAATTTTTCTACGTTTCATAGGGCTGCATTGTTATGCACTATCAAATTGTAAAGGTCTAAAAAGGATGCAAAATTAATGAAATTTCCTTGAAAACGAGGAAGATCGATTCTAGGCAGACGAATGTGGGATGGATAAGCTCCACTTGAAGCACAAGACGCTGGACCTGGACTTTCAGATGGCGACCCGAAGAATTTCGCGTTAAAAACTTTTATTTTGTAGAATAAGTCCAAGAATAATTCTCGGACTTTTTCTTCGTCCCCCGTATCCGAATCCGGTACCGACAAAACATTATTAATAATACTTGTATGCTGTTTTAAAAATTCCTCCTTGATCACGTCTAATTCGCTACATCTTATTTTAAACAACGATCGTATACTCTGATCAGAAACAGCTCTACTACCTAAATCATAAATCGACTGAATATCATTAAGCGCTGTATGCCGAAGGAATTTTAATTTTCTGGATTTATCCATTCTAACTTTTTATATAAAAATTTCAAACCGAGATGAAATACACAAAATAATATAATATTAGCTTGTATTAAAATAGCGACGATCAAAAATGCAATAAAATACTAACACGAAAGGCGATTATAGACCTAAATCCACAAACTCAAAGTATAACAAAAAAATAATTATCTACGCCCTTGGCGACGCTCCGAAAAATACAAAATATTTGGTTTCTTAAAACGGCGATAATGATATTAAATCTTAAACTCATTCAAGGAAACAAAAACACAAAAATCTACCTACTTTGGATAGAATACACCCGACGCGACCCACAAGATTCGTCACGCAAAACAAGCCAGATGCCACTACGAATGAGCGATAGGAATAAAATTTTCCCTATACGAATCAAACAAATATATTATTAATGAATATATTAATTATATATTATAAATAGGTTTATCACGACAAATCAAACGAATATATTATTATTACCGACGAATCAAACAACAAACCACAAATAAAATTTTAACTATGTGTATCAAATAAATATTAACAAATAATTCACACCCGGTAAGAAGGATCAATGTATGGTTATTAGCAAGTATTGAACGAAACAATTAATAAAATCAAAACAAACAATAAACTAATTACTACAACACCTGCTATGAATTTTTCCCTTCTGATAGCTCTAATATAGGAAGAAAATGGACTTTCTCAATAGGCGCAGTAAATACACATATTCAAATTAGTTTGTTGCTAAATAATTCAAAACGATGACAAAGGAAATTTATAGGTAACAACAAAAATACAAGGTTAAAATACAATGTACTTACAATCGGGACATCATCGACGAAGTCACCAATCTATCGGGTCTTTTGTTCTAAATGACCCAATCTACAAAGGCACCTTTACTTTGCACGTTTTTTACTGTTTTTTTTAAACATGTGGACGACGACCATGGACGTCGTGTGTTCGTATAATGTTTATATCTGAAAGCCGACTCGACGTCTACTAATTTTTTTGTCACAACTCTGTCTCCTATAGACGTTATATCACATTACATCAATGGAAATTAGACGTCTACAGACGTTCTGTCCATCAACGTGTTAATTATATTTAAATCAGCAAAAACTCGTACAAGTAACTCTACATTTTGTTTTAGTGCGCGTTAAGAGTTCAAGGGGTAATTGCAGAATAATTTTTGCAAAATATAGGATGTGATGCAAGAAATTTATTTATTCTTGTGAAACCGTTTATCTACAATACATTATATCTGGTCACTTATCTGTTTATTTGAGAATAATGGTGTGGTATCAAGATCTTATACAATATACTTTATGAATTATTCACTACTAAACACTTGATTTTTAGTTACAATGGCAATAATTAATATACAACAATGGAGTAATCTGTTGCAACGGTTAGAGAAAATTTTGAAATTAAAATGTTCCTAATAATTTTCATGTTATTAAAATTTGGTTTATTCTTACTTAATTAGTGATCGACAATGATCAAAAAATGTGATATTAGAAATTATCAAATATTTTTTCTTGTACGGGGAAAGAAAAAGGTTGGTTTATTTGGGTTAAATCAAAATGTGGATTTTTTTTTAACAAAAATTAGACATGCTATTTGAAAATGCATTTAATTCGATATTTTGTAAAATATCCATATTGTGGGACCTCTCCCGTACAAAAATAATGCTGATTCAGTTTCTTTGCTGATTCCTCTTCCAAAATTTCTCCTTTAAACAAATTGTGTCGTGCTAAAGTTTTAGACAGAAATTGTTTAAAAAATTGTTTTAAACAAATTTAAAAGAACATATTCTTTTTCCGGAAAATACTTTTTTCGGTTTTTAGTTCTTTTAAACAAGAATGGTTTTGATGGATTATTGGTAGAGCATTCGACTACGCATCGCGGAGGTCCCGGGTTCAAATCCGGACACGGACGATCCTTTTTTTTTTTTCTTTTTTTCTTAAATTTTTGATATTGTTTTAATCAATTTTTTTTTAAAGTGGTAATATCAAAATTAATTTAATAATTAAATAAAAATATACTGTTTAAAAAAAAATTTCGTTGGAATGATATAATAGAAGTATAACTTCTTACGTGCGTACAAAGTACACACACATCCTTTTTAATAAAATTTCCTAGAGGAAATTAAATTGCATTGGCTGGCTATATACCATGAATCACAAAAATGGTTAAATTTGTTTTTAAAATGTATATATTTATAAAATCCCTAATAAGGGCTACATCAAAACAAACCTTTTCAGAATACAATTACATCATCAGGTTTTATTTAACGTTAGCAGGCCTGAGCTTCCAAGGTATTAGGGTAAAAGCTCTTTAAATGTGTTAAAGTTTATTATAAAAATGTATATCATTTTGTTAAACTAATAGGATGTTTAAAATTTTTATGGATTTAACTTCAGGCAACATATAACTTTGCTCCATGTGGGTTTCAGTGTCCAGAAGATAGAACCTGTCCGGAGGATAGAACCTATTTACGGACTTCGAATGGCAACAGTTGCCAGTGATTTATTTTACTCTTACATTATTTTATGCAAACTTAATTCATGTTATATGTTTAGCACATGAAATAAATAGAGTTGCGGAGGAAATAAGCAAAAAAATTCACTAGTTAACAGTTTTAGCAAGCATCAAAAGGTATTCCTGAAATCAAGCTTTTACCAACAGCTGGAGATAATATATGATAATGCGCCAAAAAATGACATCAAGATTATAATGGGTGATACGAATGCTAAAGAAAAAGAGGTACGCCACTGTGCTGATAAACAACGCAATTTTGAGTGCTCTGATATTTCATCCGAATTTCGGAAATATCGAGAATTATAAATTGTAAGAGTGAACTGTGAGCAAATAATATACTAAAACAAAGTGCTGAGCGTGTTAGTGACACAATAGGACTAATAATATTCGAGGTAGGCTGAAATCAAAATAACGTGGCGTCTTATCTGTTGGTAGCGATTTATCTATCCGCGAGGTTGAATTGTAGATGATCGTTGGCGCTAGCAGATACGCAACACATATTACACATGTCCATAGGCGTATCAGAGGAATACGGAATGGATGAAATGAGCGAGATGGTTAAAGAAGTAACAAACGGAATGAGAGAGATAGCAAATGAAATGAAAGAAATGAGAACTGGGCGTAAAGAATTAATAACACTTGTCAAAGATTTGACAAGTGAATGAAAGCAAAGTTTGGAAGAAGTTAAAGAGATTAGGAGAGAAAATGAAGTAATGAAAACTAAAATCAGGGTGCTAGAATATAAACTTGAAACTATGAAAAAGAAAGAACGTCGAAATAACATTATTATCACCGGATTTGAAACTGCAGGAGATACTATAGAGCTAAAAGAAGATATAGAGAATCAGTTGCAAACTTTTCTTGGAACGAAAGTGTGAGATAAAAGAGATAACGAAACTGAATAAGAGAATGTGCAAGTTAGAATTGAGTACATATGGTGATAAAGCAGACATAATGAAAAATAAGAACAAGTTAAGACATATTAAAGGAAGAAAACTTTTTATTGATGACGACTATACGATCCAAGAAAGAGAGATTCAAAAACAACTAAGAGAATATGCAAATGAACAGAGACAAAAAGGTAATGTTGTAAAAGTTAAATACCAGAAGATCATTATAAATGATGAAATATGGAAATGGAATATGGAAACTGGCACAATTGAAAAAGAGAGCAACAGAGCTAATCCAAAAAACTAATAAAAGCAGAGGCGGACAAAATGATGACAAATTCGGCAATGAAAACGGAAAAAGAAATGGAACTGAAAGTTATAGATAAGAAAGGAGAGGTATGGAGAACAGCGACATGGAATGTTAGAGGAATAAGTGGAAAAGAGTTAGAATTACTAGAAACCCTTAGCAACACAAACTATGCTGCAATAGCCATTACTGAGACAAAAAAAAGGGAGCTGGGACACAAATAATAGGAGATTGAGATCTACTAAAATACAGTGGTGTGAAGGAAACTGAATGGGCCAGAGCAGGAGTAGCCTGTTTGATACCCAAAGATAAAGTAAAAGGTATAAGAAATTGGGAGTTCATCAATGAGAGACTATTGAAAGTATCAATGAATTGTAATAAAAGCGATATTATAACTTTGATTGTAATATACGCACCTGGAGAAAGTGACAAAGCAAACGACAAAAATCAATTTTGGGAACAACTACAGCAGAGAGTAGAAGATTATGAGGGAACACTCATAATATTGGGAGACTTCAATGCTAGAGTGGGAAACGAAAACATGAAATGGCAAGGAGCTATAGGCAGGCACGGAGAACACACAATTAATAAAAACTGGAAAAGATTGCTAGAGTTTTGTATAGATAATGATTTAGTTATAGCCAACACTTTCTTTGAACAAAAAGAAATACACAAGATAACAAGAGAAATGCCCCAGCGAAATTAAAAATCAATAATAGACTTCATAATTGTTCCTCGAGAAAAAAGGAGTAAAGTTAAAGATGTCAGAGTGAAAAGAAGCTATGATATAGGTAGTGACCATTATCTACTAGAAGGAGTATTCAAGACTAACAACAAAGTCGAGGACCGAAAACAGATACAAAACAAAAACTATAGCGGAAGAATAAGAACCTATGGGCTGAGAAACTTGCAAACAAGAAATGAGTATATAGAAAAAACAGAAAAACAGTTTGCAAGGATTGAAAAGAGAAGACAAAGTAGAAATGTTGGAGAAAAGTGGATCAGATTTAAGACAATACTATTAGAAACAGCAGGGCAAGTTTGCGGGTATACCAGAAGAAATAATCATAAAAAGCAGACAAGCTGGTAAAACAACGATATTAAAAAAGAAGTCAGAGAAAAGAAAAGGCTATGGAAAATGAACATACAAAAAAGAAATCAAGAGGCATACGATAAATACAAGGAACAGCGCAACAAAATTAAAGTAAGGATAAAACAAGAAAAGCAGAGCGCCTTGGAAGAATTTGGAAGAACTCTGGAAGAAAATAGTACCCAAAATACAAAATTATTTTATAGAATATTAAAGAATATGAGAAGTAAAACGTAAATTAAACTACAGCAGATAAAAGATAGAAACGGAAATATAATAACTGAGGATGAGCCCAATATAGAAAGGTGGAGAGAATATTTCAAGGAACTTTTAAACAATTAAAATACAACAGCAGAGAATCGCACACAGATAACAGATGAAACACCTGAAAGAGGGCAAGAAGTCGTTTATGAAACTAAAATAAAGATGGAAGAAGTTGAAGATACACTAGAAAAACTAAAAGTTGGTATAAAAGGTACTAAAAGACGGAATAGATGCTGAATTATTGAAATACCTTGGACAATAGGGTAAACAAGAATTACATGACCTACTAAATTTAGCGTGGACAAACAAAAAAATCGCAGAGGATTGGAACATTTCAATAATACTGCCTATACACAAAAAGGGAGACACGAAAGAGTGCAGTAATTATAGGGATATATCACTTCTCTTCTCAGCGTTGAAAATCTACGAAATTATCCTAGAAAAGAAACTACGAGAAATAGTTGAGCCTCGACTGGCGGATATACAAAGTGGATTTAGACCATCACACAGCGTAAAAGATCATATATTCACACTACAGCAAATTACTGAAAAAACACTGTTAAAAAACGATACACTGTACCTGGCGTTTTTAGATATGAAAAAGGCGTTTGACATGGTCAATAGAGAAGGAATATGGCAAAGCCTGATAAACAAGGAAGTAGATGAAGAACTTGTAAGTGTAAAAAAGAGTTTGTATGTCAACACAAAAAACCAGGTCAGGACAAGTAACTTAATCTCCGGCGAATTTTCTAATAACGAAGGGGTTAGACAAGGTGGAGTGTTGAGCCCACTGTTATTTATTTCCGTTATGGATGAAGTTATTAAAAAGTGCTGGAAAAAAACTAAAAAATGCGCTATATGGTATAGAAATTTGCAACAAATAAAAATTGAAGCCTGTGCATTTGCTGATGACATTGTATTAGTTGCAAAAACTGAAAAGGCTCTCGCAGATAACATTAGAATCTGGGCTGAAGAACTAAAAAACTACAACTTAATAATAAATATGGAGAAAACTAAAGTAACGACAATAGCCAACAAAGAAGCAACTGTAAATATTGAAATCGCAGGGCAAAAAATCGAGCAAGTAGCCCTCTTTAAGTATTTGGGAATAATGTTAAACAACAAAGGTACACAAGAAGATGAAATTGGAAACAGAATAAAATTGGCAACGAGAACTTATTATTCACTGTATAAAAATTTCCTAAACAAAAAAGAAATATCAAGGAAAACCAAAATGACAGTATATAAAACTGTGTATATGCCAATTACAATATATGGGGCAGAAATCTGGGTACTTAATGACAGACAAAGAAAAAAAAACAAGCTACAGAAATGAGATACTTAAGAAAAGTGGTGGGAGTAGGAAGATTAGACAAAAGAAGAAACGAAGATATAAGACATGAATTACAGGTAAAATCGCTCAACGAAAAAGTTGAAGAAAAGAAGTTAAAATGGGCTGGACACATGATAAGAATGAGTGGTGAGAGACAAGTGAAAATGACATGGGATGCCAAAGCAGTGGGTAAAAGCACGAGGGGCAGACCAAGGAAAAGCTGGAACACTAGTGTAAACGAAATACTCAAGAAAAGAGGATTATCGTGGCAAGAAGCAAAAGTTTTAGCAGCAGATAGGAAGAAGTGGCGTAAATTTGCAGAAAGTATTATATAAAGGAGGAATCTTCGACACCTAATGGTAAAAGAGGCAACCGATTATGTATGTATGCATGAATGCTAAAATAGGCAACGAACTGCAGTTCTATGGCACAATAGGAAAACACTCTCTGCACAATGAAACGAGCGAGAATGGGGAGTTTTTGATAAATTTTGTCACCAGTAAAAACATGGTTATAAGTTCCACATGCTTCCCACATAAAGACATACACAAAATGACATGGATTTCACCAGATAGAACCACGACCAATCAAATTGACCATGTGCTGATAGACAAAAGGGCAGTCAGTAGTATCTCCGATGTGAGAACACGACGAGGAGCATGCTGTGGATCAGACCGTCTTTTAGTACAAACCAAATTTAGATGCAGAATTAACAGGGAAAGAAACGAAAGACAACAAAGAACAAACAAACTGGACCTGGAAAAACTGAAGATTCAGGAATGTAAAGAGAAGTTCGAACAAGAAGTCGCAAATGAGTTAAGGACGCTAGAACAGCACTCCATAGAGGGCAAATGGACTAATATCAAAACAGCTGCTGCAACTGACAGCAGCAGCGTCCACCCTGGGAAACAAGAAAAAGGAGAGAAGAGCAGCATGGTTTGATGACGAGTGCAGACAAGCAATGGAGAAAGCATTGAAGCATACACAATATACATAACAAGAAAAACACGGGAAAGACGAACATTATTTGAAGTCGCAAGACGGAAAGCAGACAAGACATGTAGAAATAAAAAGAGAGCCTATGAAAATGGACAAATAGATAAAATGGAAGAAAATTTCAAAAACAACGAAATTAGAGGGGCTTATGAATACCTAAAAAAGATAAAAAGTGGGTATAAACCTTAAACAAGTCTATGTAAAGATGAAAGTGGGCAAATAATCAGTGACCAACAGAAAGTCACAGAAACCTGGAAGCATTACTTTCAGACACTACTTGCAACTCAAATAGACTTGGAAGATTAAATGGGTATGATCTACGTAGAAGAGAATGGAGTAGAAGCTCCAACCATAGAGGAAGTTCTCGAAGCCATTAAGGCACAGAAAAACAATAAATCTTCGGGAGTTGACGAAATACCAGCAGAACTATATAAGGTAGGTGGCGACCACCTAGCAAGTCACATCCACGCGCTCATCAAAGACGTATGGCAAGAAGAGAAAATACCCGACGACTGGAAAAAAACTATAGTATACCCGATCTATAAAAAAGGAGATAAACTCCAATGCAAAAACTACCGTGGAATCTCTCTACTATGTACAGCATAAAAAGTCCTCACGTATATTATAAACCAGCGGTTCTAACCACTAGCAGAAAATATTATTGGAGAGTATCAGGAGGGCTTCCGACGGAGAAGATCGACACTGGATCAAATATTTACAGTCAAACAGATCTTGAGCAAAGCATGGGAACACGATGTTGATGTTCACAACGTGTTTGTAGACTTCAAACAGGCATACGACTCAGTCAAAAGGAACAAACTATACTATATATTGGCTGAATTTGCAATACCACACAAGCTAATAAGACTCGTTAAAGCCACAATGGATGAAACTCAGGCATGTGTACGAATACAAAACTACCGGACATACTTTTTCAACATTTCGCAGGGACTAAAGCAGGGAGATGGGTTGGCCCCAACATTGTTTAACCTGGCACTGGAGTATGCGGTTAGGCAAATGCAAACTGGACGAGGAAATCTACTGACCAACCGAACGGTTCAACTGGCCGCTTATGCTGATGATATTAATATTATGAGTAGAACATCAACAGGAGCACAGGAAACATATGCAGAGTTAAAAACACAAACAAAAATGCTAGGTCTGGAAATTAACACAGAAAAAATAAAGATAATGACTCAGACGAGAAGAAATATAGTCCCAGAAAACATTATACATGAAGATGACATTGAAACGGTTGAAAAGTTTACATACCTGGGAGTAGAAATATATGCCGACGGATCAGAGGATGGAGAAATACTGAAGAGAATAACGCAGGTAAACAGAGCTTATTTTGCCCTGTCCCATATATTTCGGTCTAAAAGTGTCCACCGAAATACAAAGATGAGAATCTATAAAACCTTAATTCGACCAATAACATGCTATGGCAGTGAAGCCTGGGTCCTGAAAGAAACATCCAAAAACAAACTCGACACATTCGAAAGGAAAGTACTTAGGAGAATACTAGGACCTGTGAGGAAAACGGAATCTTCAGAAGTCGATACAACAACGAGCTTTATCAACTTTATAAGGAAACGCCCCTGTCAGACTTCATTAGAATACAAAGATTGCAGTGGGCCGGACATGTGATAAGAATGGGAGAGGATAGGCTACCAAAACGAGAACTGAATGCTAGAGTGCAAGGAAAGAGACCGGTTGGGAAGCCACGAAAGCACTGGGAAGACACAGTAAACAGCGACGCAGAAGCCCTTTTAGGAGTCCGTGTATGGAGAAGAGCAGCCACAGACAGGCAAGGGTGGAGGCAAAAAATAAAGGAGGCCAAGGCTCAATTTGGGCTGTAGTGCTGTAGAAGAAATCACCTGTAAGAATACAATGTTATAGAGATATGCTTCCTGCTGTTCTATTGCCACCGCAACCCATTTTAACACGATGGGGAATATGGTTGGAAGTTGGAAACATTTATATGCTGATAATTTTGTTGATTTTAAAAAATAATGAACTTTTTAACGGATGGTAGTTGCCAGTCTCTATTGGCAACTAAGCAAGCATTTCAAAATAACATTCTTCAACAGCAACTGTCATTCATAAAATCAAACTGCAGTTTTGTTCAGAAAACTATTATACAGTTAGAACCCTCCAAATTATCATTGTTAGATAGTAAATTTTTAATAAAAAATTTGAACCATTTTGTTAGGTAATATTGAAAAGGAAATTTTCCAAAAATTTAAAGCGACCATGAAGAAAAACAGTGTTTACCAGGTTGTTTCTGAAGTGGTTAAAATTATTAGCTGGTACATTTTCCGAACCACTTAATTTAGAACCACTACATATTATCGTAAATTTGAATAATGCCCCAGTTACATCAGTTGGAGCCCAAAGAAATTTTTGTATTTACCTACTCAGATAGAACCCATCAATGTTTGTTACAATTTGAACAGCATTTGATAATATTTATTGTTCCACCACAATTCGAAATAATATAATTTATTTGTTAAAATACTTAAAGATTTAATTATACCTCGTCCAATTACTTACCGTTGCACGTCATCCGCGCCATAGCCTGTGACACGATACCAACACGAAATATTTAGGCGGTGGGTGTGTTCTTTTTTAGAATCAAAATGATTCTAAAGGGAAACACACCTACCGCCTAGATATTTCGTGTTGGTATCGTGTCACAGGCTATGGCGCGGATGACGTGCAACGGTAAGTAAATTGGACGAGGTATATATACACTTAGTTTACATACATCCATGTTAATATATATATCCATGTTAATTAATATAACATGTGAATAAAAATATTGTAAATATTTTTCTGAATAAAAAAATATTGTCAATATTTTTTTATTTCATGAATGCTTTTTAGATAAACACGCATATTTTAAAGTAAAATACTGCATTTTTTTAATACGCATATTTGATACATTTTTATTTGCATATTTGCCTAAGTCAACATTATTTCAAAGCAACTAGCATGCCGCATTGCACCTGACACTTACAGTTTAAAAATCCATGTCAATATATGTTGTAGGTATTTTGTTGAGCATAATAATTATGTGGAATATTCTTTATGTTAGTATAAGCATAAACTAACTTTATCAGTCCAAATATTTAACATCAAGAATATTTTCCCACTTTCTATTTTTAAGACTGATATATTATGGAAAATTAAAAGTATTTTAAATTAGAGACACATTGTTATGAATTAGTTAATTTCAAGTAGTGCTGTATTACAGTTAAAATAAAATATTAAAACACAAAATAATTAAAAAACAACAAAATAATCAGGTAACTTGAGTTTATTCCTTGTTTCTCATCTACATTAATATATCTTTAAGACTACATTGTTATATCTTATATCACACCTGTACATCAATTCTTTCGCTATTTTAATCTTCGGTTATCTAGAAAGAAAATAAATATTTATAAACTTCATTAAAAAACAGTTAAATTACTATACTATACAATACAATAATAATTGTATTTTTCTTTGTTGTAGATGGATGTGTATACACCGTGTTAATTATAGCTTGATTAAGCCTGTTTATAAGTATAGTTTATAATAATTATATTTACTTCAACTAATAATGTATAAAAAAAAAGGAAACAAGGCAAACATAAAAATCAACATTCCGACAACTCTCCTTAATTTCATATATAATATAAACTCATAACTTACAAAATAGCACACAGTTTTAACGAATTAGATGCAATGATCGAAGAACTAGTAAAGTAAGCTGCGTTTGTGCGAAAATATAACTGTAAGAGTAGGACCACAACTAATGAAACATGTCAGTGACTATTTATATTATATAATATTATGTGCCCGTAACAGTTTGGATAAAGTTCTGAATTAATTAGAGGCCCTTGGCGTACTTCGCGGAGGATAAATAGAAGAAGCGTCCCGATGGCAGATTGAGAAACATTGAGATACATTAGGGAAACTAAGGTGTGCTTCGGTTACCCCTTCTCGCAATGTCTTTTTGGGCCTACTTCGTTTTGTGCGGTTTGGTGCTACCCACTGCATCATTTTTTTTGGGCATTCTGGTGTCTTCCATTCTTTGAACATGACCATATCATGTGCATCATTCTTTAAGGATATTGGCGATCATTATGACTCATTTTACTCTGCAGCGGTTCTGAAAATATGTTGTTGTTCTTTCACTCCAATGCTTTAAATTTTTCAACCAGAACGTGCATCGTCTACATGGTCTTCGCTCTCCTTCCGCTTTTAGCTGTATATCTAATCGCATCAACTGATACTTTTCATTTCTTAGTAAGTGACCAAAGTAGTTAATTTTGTTACCTTCATAGTAGTATTTATTTTTATTTTTTGTTTGTTACGAGTTATGTCCATGATACCTTGCACATTCTTCGCTCAAATCTGGCAAGTATTTTTTCAGTTGCGTCCTTGTCCTTCAACTCCCTATAGAAGGATATAGAACACGCAGCATCTCAATACTCTAATTATAATTAGTTTCTATTCTTAGTTTTCCATTGCATAATACTGTTTTATCTTATTAAAGGCGCTTCTGGCAATCTTTTATTTTGAGGCTGCGGTCCCATTGTTCATTTAGCTCACATCCCAAATAATTGTATCTGGGCACTTCTTCTAAAGATTTTCCTTTAACGTAGATTGTTTCGTATTCAATCTTGTTCTTACTGGCAATCATGAATTTTATTTTTTTTGTGTTCAGAGCCATTCAGCCCGCCTTTGCTATCTGCAAGGAGTACTTTATCGTCTGCATTTCTGAGATTATTCACTAGTGTTCCTTTAATTGATATGACTTCCCTGATGTCTGCTAATGACTCTTTAAACATGGGAATCTCTTTATATTTATTTAGTCTACTTGAATTCTGGCTTCCTGATATCGGTATTTTGTAATGATTTTCATATCCTGATTATCTATTTCTGTGTTCTGTAATATGTTTGCAAGCCTTCTATGGTGTATTTTGTCGAAGGCTTTCTCAAGGTCAACCGTACATATGAATACGCCACAGATGATATCTCGACAGTATTCTATGAGTTTTCCTGTTATGCTATTGTCTAGTTTTCTGTAGGCACTTTCATGTGTCATTCGCAAAAAACTTTTAAAACATGATTCATCAAACTGATCCTGAAATTCAGGACGCATGCCTCGCATTTCATTGCGTTGCGTTTTTTGTGTATTGGAATGGTCTCAGATATTAGCCATTCTTTCGGAATTTTCCCGGTATAGTAGTTGAATAATAATTCTAGATACTAGTATATCCATGTCGGAATGAGACACTTGAGCGTCACCATTTCACCGAGACCATTTGACAGAATTAGTTACGTCGGTATTAACTTGATCAATTCCGACGCCGAAATGGCCGACGCCGAAACGACTGACGGCCGCTTGGCTCGACGCCTAGATGTCCTAGATCCTATACATGTGACCCTCTGTTAGTAATCTTAAAATTTTTGTAGGAATTTCATCCGGTACCAAAGTATTAGTTACAATTTACAAATTTTAAAACTAGCAGGCTAAAAGCCGATAAAAACAGATAATTTTCGGGAGCACAAGATTCCTACTCGAAAAAGCAAATTACGTGCATACCATGGTCTTCGAAAGCCGTGTAACTAAGTTCCTTATATTCCTGAAAGTTAACTGTTTTCATCTGCTTTTAGTCGGCTAATTTTACAATTTTTAAAATGTTTCTACTAAGGTATTCGTAAACTACTTAAACCCAACCACTGTTTAGTTCTTTGGCTACTTAGCAAGTACCTCTAAGTTCACTGAAGATGGATTTATATGTCCGAAAACCTTCGTTCTGAACATTAATGTAATCCATTTCGATTTTTTAATTTGTAATTAGTCTGTCCGACCGCTCAGCGGACTGAGGCGCTCGATCTACAAGTCTAGAGAATTTGCGATCCAGGCTCGATCCCTGGCCCGGTCATGGAAAAAATAAAAAAGGTAATGTCGTGGTATAAAATTCTACAGATGGTGTCTGATCGGTATATGGAGGAGCGGTACGGCAAGGGATAAGGGCTTGCGGCTTGGTGATATTCCTTTATAGATCCCTACCGGAAGGGCGTTGACGCCTAATAATGGTGTAAGTATAAAATTTATTATTAAATTACACCTATTACAACAGAAGTTTTTAATGTGAGTTTTATTTTAATATAAATCTTTCTTCCTATTTTAAATTTTCTGCATAATAATCTAAAATTTTCAACTTGGACATACAACTGGAAATGAATAAACTTCTTATCAAAAATGCAATGAAATAAATAAACAATACCAACACACCAATAAAATAAAATAGAGCACGATAGACATCAGTGGAAGAAAACAAAAGGGACCTATGTCAATAAATGAGTAGGTACAGGCTTAATACGAAGAAGATTAATATGTACAATATTCTTCTTACCTGGAGAATATTTTCTAGAAATAATGATCGTTGTGTTTAGAGACGAAAACTGGAAATTTCTTTTCAACTACAACTGGCACTGCGACTTTTACAGGATAAGGTTTGTGAACTGTAACCGGATAAGGCTTGAGTACTGGAACAGGTTGAGGTACTAGTACAGGAACTTTTACTGGATAAGGTTTCTCGACAGGCACATGTTTATTAACTACCACTGGATAAGGTTTCTCGACAACTACTGGATATGGTTTTGGCACTATAACTGGATAAGGCCGATCCACTGGAATTTTTACGGGCACCTAAAATCAATACATTTGATAAATTAATTTATAATTTTATAAAAAGATGCCAAAAGGTTTTCAATTAAAATCTGTCTTTAGATAATATATTCTGATTAGTTCAAGTTGCCCCATTGCAGCCTTAGAGGAGATGATACTAAACCTTCCTCCCTTGCAGTTATGCATATGCAGGGAGGCAGTAACCACCGCCTAAAGCCGCCACAGATACAAATACATAATGCAACCAGGAGATCTGGTGGGCCATATAAAATTCTTAGAATAAATTCCATTAGATTCCAACGTCATGCCAGTCAAATTCGCCTTCGAACCACGCTTTGAAGTGGTCATAAAAAACCACCAGATGGGTGAACAATTTGAACTAAAATTGGAAGAAGGTTCACTCGTATGGAATATAAATGGATCTGGAACGTCCCAACTATCTTTCAGGCAAAAATATATGCCATAGATATAAGTGCACAATAGTGTCTCTATCGAGACCCTCGTAGGGCAAGTCTTTAGTTTATCAGACAGCCAAGCTGCTTTAAATGCTCTAAAGTCATTTACTTGTGAGTCCAAGTTGGTTTGGGACTGTAAACCCAAGAATCTGGCGGAGCGCAACAAATAACTTTGATGTGGGTTCCAGGTCACAAGGAAATTGCAGGAAATGAGAAAGCTGATAGCCTCGCAAAAGATGGGGCTAATACCCCATTCCAAGGTCCAGAATCCAACACACCAGGATAAAGGCAAGTAAAAAGGCTCATCTACTTCAACAAACCGCCTTCTCGAAATGAGTTAAAAAATTATAAAAATGGTCACGGGCCTCCTCACTGGTCACTGCCTCTGAGATATCATCTCAAATAAATTGACAAATCAGATATTGAGAATTGTCGTTTCTGTGACAACGAAAAAACGGCAGAACGTGTACATGCAACTACGTAGCGCTGTTTTGTAAACGACTAAAATTCCTGGAAGAGCTGGTTCTGGCGCCCTCTGATATAGGAAACAAGTCACCTAGGATACTAATAAACTTCATCAGAAGTATTGGCATCCTAGAGTTTAACTACATTAATGTAAGCAAAAAATATCTCGATAGGTCGAATTGCGGAGAGGCTGCGACATTACATATAGTCCGTCCGCTATAACTTTCCCAATGCGGTACGATTCATTTTCAGTAGTAATAACCCAAGGACATTGATAATTGTTCGAAAAAATTTTATAACAGATTTCGAAAGCTTGTTGCTTGGAAACAGACCGACGCCGTAGGCGGAGGTCTGTTGCCTGTAAGCAACAAGCTTGAGAAAGTTGTTAAAAAATTTTTGAGCATTTATCAATGTTCGAGGGTTATTCAGATAGAAAATTTTTGACTGTAAACAGTATTCTTTGGTATATTTGATTCGATAATTTCATTAATATTCTCATCAGTATTACAACCAAATCGTGACATTTTGAAATATTGAATATTTGAAATGTCAAAATCGAAATTAAACGAAATGTAGGTATCCATAGCTACATGATTGAGTGAAAACAGCCCATGGGATCTGTTTTCAGTATAATGTTGGTTTTATTGGTTGTATTCAATCAGATGACCACAAATTAATTGATTTCATTGGATTTCTAATTGAGCAAAAAATTTTCAATCAAATTAAGTCAAAACTTAAATTGAAACGAACGTTGACGTGTATATACTATATACATTTTGTATAATATATACTATATACTACACACATCGGCGTACGTTGCACTTTCTGTTTTGACTTAATTTGATTGAAAATGAATCGTACCGCATGGGAAAAGTTATAGCGGACGGACTATAATCTAATCTAATCTAATCTAATCTAATCTAATATTCTGATCAGTAATAAAAGCACTGATTAGCAGTTTTTATGATTAATACCAAAAATCAAGATATATAATTATTACCTTTACTGGTACTGGTATGTGTTTCGTCACAGGCACTACATAAGGTTGTGGTACAGGATATGGAACCTTCTTTGTAATTGTAAGAGTTTTAATGTGATCATCAGAATGACCAAAATCCCCTGCGTAACTGTTGTCGAAACTTCCAAAGTCGTACAATCCACGTTTCTGGTGTTTCTTCTCTACTTCAGCATAAGCAAAGATGATAATTGAAATAAATATCTAAAATTACCATAAATACAATATTCACAATGTTTATAAGTACAATATAATTTATTTAAAAATTTTGCTTAATTCTGATAAAGGTGTAAAATTTTTCCTACCGAACTGAATAAAAATTCTTTATATAATTATATAATTTCCTGTTTCCTTTTTCTGCTTTTACCGTTGAATAATTTTACTTTAAATATCTTTACTATCATTTGTCAATTTTTTTATATTTCTTCATCTTTCCTATGGTCATAATATATCTTCAATATTTTCTTTAAATGATTAGTAATACCGACAACATCAAATGAAAGATTGCTTTTTCAACAAAGTCAAGTTCTTTTTACTGAAAATCAAGCAAGAAGTCAAAATAAGCAGATGTTATACAACGCCTGGTTACAGGAAAAACAAGAAAGAGAAAATCTACATGTGACCATACAACAAATTAAAATCCAAATAGATACCCTACAAAAGAAAATGGGGGAAGAAAAACAACAGCACAATGAAGATATAGAATATCGCACCGACGACGAAGAACTGAGTAAAGAAACGGAATCGATTCGAGTCCGAAATTAAAAAAAAAAAAGGAAACTCCCCAAAGAAAGTACAGCCACACCCCCATCAACAGAGAAGTAAACCAGAAGAGATGGAAACAGCACGTAAACCACCACCATTCATTATAAACAAATTGGAAAAATACGACACCCTAGTCAGCCACTTATCAGGTAAGCAAATTGCTTTTCAAACTAGCATGCTTGCAGGTGGAAATATAAAAATTAATGCAAAAGACAAAAATAGCTACAGAAATCTTACAAAGACTCCAAATGACACAAATCTCGAATGGCATTCGTTTGAAGATAAACAAAATAGACCTCTAAAAGTGGTTGCAAGAAAACTGCATCAAACTTGCCAAGTTAAGAACATAAAGGAAGACCTAAAAAATATAAGGGATATAAAATAGAACACGTAACCCAATTACTAAGAGGAAAGGCAAATCACCACTGCCACTTTTTGCACTTACAAAAAAGTGTATGAAATTAACGAAATTTTAAATATGAAAGTGACCATAGAAGCTTTAAGGAAACCGAATTTGATTCCAAAATGTAAACGGTGTCAAGAGTACGGACATACACAAAATTATTGCAGAAGAGAACCGAGATGTGTAAAATGCATCGGGAAACATTTAACAAAAGATTGTGAGAAGCCACAAAATAAAGAACCTTTATATGTACACTATGTGGTGCCCACCCAGCTAGTTATATAGGTTGCACCACTGCTATCATCATCATCATGGCATCTACACTCCTAGCGGAGTTATTACGGCCCTCTTTGGGCTCTTCCGATTCGTTTGTCGCGGTGAATCAATCCGCATTAACATTTTGGTTTTACAATTGGTTGTGTGACTTGGTATCTTCTACAATTTTCCTCCATTCGTTCCTGTTTTTGCTTCTGGTTCCCCATTCTCTGACTCCCATCTTCTTAAGGTCCTCTACTATCTGGTTCTCCCATCTAGTTTTGGGTCTTCCTCGTGGTCTGCCTGATACAGGTCTTCATTTGGAAATTTTCTTGATAGCGGCTTCTGGATTCCTCCTTTCTATATGTCCTATCCATCTGAGTCTTTGTGCCTTGATAAATCTGACGATGTCTTCTTTTTTCAGAAGTTCGCTTACTTCGTGGTTCTCACCACTGCTATAGCTCTTCAAAAATTACGGAACAAGCAGAGACCTAAAACCAAACTATACACCAAGGCATCAGAAATGGAGAATCATATGCAAAACCATCCAAGAGAGGTTAACCAAAACCAAAAATATGCCCAGATAGATTCTAACGAGACAAAACAATCAGTAGAGAATGATCTCAATTCGATATCAAACATGCTACACATACTAAGGAAACGCATGAGCAATCAAGAAGAATTTAATAAAAAAATCATAGAAAATTAAGTAGCATAGAAACTAGTAGACGATAAAATGGCGATAGAGTTAAGAATACTACGTTGGAACGCAAACGGACTCTTGCAACATCAGCAGGAGATGCTATTTACCTTAAACAACCAAAAAATTGATGTATGTTTGATATCAGAGACACACTTCAAAAAACAAACATATATTAAACGGAGAGTATACCAAATATATCACGCTCTTCACCCTAGAAAGCTAGGAGGAGCAGCAATAATCGTAAAGAATAATCTAATTCACTTCGAAAGAGAAAATATAGAGACTGAAGTCATCCAGGCAGTTAGTAAAAGTGTCAAAACCAAAAAATATGAAGTAACAATAGCAGCTGTATATTTTCCACCAAAACATAATCTAAAAAAAAGAAAGTTATGTTTATTTGCTTGAAGAAAAATTTATTATTGGTGCAAACTTTAATGCTAAAAACACTGTATGGGGGTCAAAGTTAACAGATGCAAAGGGTAGAGAATTTCATGCAGCAATAGAAAAGATAAATGGCAAATGGCACTCAACTGAAAAACCAACATATTGGTCCACTGATCAAAATAAAACACCCGACTTAATTGACTTTTTCATTTCAAGAAAAGTTGCAACAAATTTTATGAAAATAGAAGAAGTTGATAGTCTTATTTCTGATCACTCTCTAATATATCTCACAATCAGTGAGCATATAATACCAAAAGAAAATAACCCTACATTAACCAATAATAGAACGGACTGGGCTTGCTTTAGACAGGAGTTAAGTGACACAATTCAGCTTAATGTACCAATCAAAACTAATTAACCACTTGATGAAGAGACACTAACCATAAATATATAACAAGCAGCCTGGAATATTACCAAACAAATTATAAAAAAACCAAAGGACAAAATTATCCCAAAGAAATTCGAGAACTGGTGCAAAGAAAAAGAAAAGCCAGAAAGTCATGGCAAAAAAGCAGAACTGCAGAAAATAAAAATGTATTAAACAACCTCACCCAACATTTGAGAAGTGAAATAGATTTAATCAAAAATGAATCAGTAAACCAATACTTAAACGATCTGGCAGATGACCAAACCACTGACTACTCGTTGTGGAAATGTACAAAAAGAATAAATAGACCAACGCAAGAGATTCCGCCGATAAGAAACGAAAATGGAACATATGCAAGAGACGGAAAACAAAAAGCAAGTATTTTCGCTTTGTACTTGGAGAATGTATTCCAAAATAACGAAATGGGAAATAATAATCAAGCCGAAAATGATGATGACGAGAGTACTGAATATGATGTGAACAATACTGATCAAGGCATAATAAAGCCTACTGCTCCTAAAGAAGTAACCAATGTAATCAAAAACAATATCAATTGCAAAAAGGCTCCAGAATTTGACTTAAAAACAGGAGAAGTACTACAACAATTACCTAGAAAGACCATTGTAAAAGTCACAAACCTTATAAATGCAGTATTCAGGTTGTAATATGTACCAATAACGTGGAAAATATCTGAATTAATCATGATTCCCAAACCAGGGAAACCGATTAAAAATGTAGTGATAGAGACCAATATCGTTGCTACCAATTATATTCAAATTATTTGAGAAGATATTGCTAGCAAGAATACAACCTATACTCGACCACAAAGAAATTGTTCCTTTTCCCACCAAATTCCCACCATTGTTCCAATAGACCAAATACATCGCATAACAGATATTATATTGAGATCTCTAAAAGAGAATAAAATATGCTCAGCTATTTTCTTAGACAAAGCAAAAGCATTTGACAAAGTGTGGCACAAAGGCTTGTTACCCAAATTAAAAAGATATCTTCCCATCCAATATGTACATCTAATACAACCATATTTGGAAGACAGAACTCTAAAAGTTCTGTCTTCCAAAGACACTGTGTTATATACTTGTGACATCCCTCTTACAGAAAATATTAAACTGGCAACATTTGCAAATGACACTGCAATACTAGCTGTAGGTGAAACTTTCGAAGAAACAACTAGACACCTCCAAAATGCAGTGAACAAAATAAACACTTGGAATAATAAATGGTGCATAAAAATCAATGAAGGGAAATCTACCATATCGATTTCACTTACAAAAAATAAATAGTCACCCAGTTAGAATAAACAACAAAATCGTTCCATACAAGAAAACAGTTAAATATCTAGGGCTACATTTGGACAGCAAATTTAAGCGGCAGGAACATATCAAAAAAAAACTGAAGAACTAAAACTGAAGTACAAGAAGTTATTTAGGTAGAAGCGCACAACTTACAATCAAAAACAAAGTATTAGTTTACAAACAAATGCTCCAGCCAGTATGATGGTCCTATGTTATACAGTTATGCGGCTGTACCAGTGAGAGTAACTATGCTTGCCTTCAGAGTCCAAAACCGAATACTAAGAAATATAGTCAACGCTCCATGGTATATCCGCAAAAAAGACCTACGTCGAGAACTTCGTATAGCAACAATCAAAGAAGAAATAAAGAAGATTGCCAACGGTCACGGAAACCAACTCCCACAACCATACAAACAGGGAAGTGTTAGAACTTTTAGATAATCAAGACCTAGTCTGCAGGCTCAAACCCACTAAACCTTTTGAACTTGTGTGATATAGTCCAGAGAAATAAGGATTTTCTCGGGACACTTAAAGATCCAGGTAGCTGACCACTTTTTTAGTTATTATAGACCTAAAGAAAAAAAACCTACCTGTTTCCTGCCTAGAGTTCGCTTCCGTTTTTTAATTATTAACAGTTTAGTGCAAAAATCGCGATTTTTTCGATTATTTGCACCCCATTCAAAAGCTAAATAGTTGACATAAAATTACAAAATTTATTTTTTTAGAACAATCTAAAAACCTTCAAAATGCCGATTTTTTAAAGTTGAAAAAGTAATTTGTTGCTACGCAAACTGCAAAATAAGTATACGTTGTTATTTGTTAATAACTTTTACTAAAATCACCTTAGAACTTTAGTGTTTCACCCAAAGTTGGGTATAGGGGTACTTAACAAATCCTCAAACTTTGAGATCGATCCATTAATTAGTTTAATAGTTAACTATTCTATTTGTTTTTCCCAGAGACCTTTATTTTGCAATAACATAAGACAGAAAATAATGAAGATAGGGCAATTCTGAGTAAGAAAAATGAAAGCAGAAGAGCTATCAAAATGTATTAAAAGAAAATTAATTATTATAGTCAAAAATCCTAATGCAAAATTTTGGAAATTTTTTAGTTTATAAACATTTAGAATAACTTTAAAAATTTTGTCCGTAGAAACAATAATTTTATATATTCGAAAAACTTGTATTTCAACACGAATTTTCAAATAAAAAATATTAGTTTGGGTTCATTTGGGACAAAGTTAGCCATGTGTTATTTTTAATTCACAGCTAATTTGGTTATAATAATTAAGGCATCTCATTAATGCCATTTTAAAGAATGGGATTTGTATTTTTTCTTAAAAAATTTGCACAAACATTGTACCATTGTACCTTCACAGCACCCTCTACCATTTTTCAAAAATGTAATTCAAACGATTACTAGGGGGAAGATAAAAATAAACTGAGTTAAAATACCGAAAAATCAATTTTAAACTAATACAATTTTCTGTATCTCCTGATCAACTCAACGGATTTTGATCTTTCTTTTTTTAGTTTGTATGTAATTCCTACATACATTACAAATATGCAATTTGTTGAAGTATGCAATATTTTGATGTTGAATGGGTTGCATGTGAGAGTTCATTTTAAATGAAGTAAAAGACAGACGTACTCTCAATTATTTATTGTTACTTCCGACGACTGGTTTCGCTCTGTAAAGTATGCAGAGCATCTTTAGGTCAACGGTTACAAGTCACTAAATGATTCGGATACAAGGAGCTACTACCTCAGTATTCATTAACATGATGATTTTGCTTAAGTTATGCTAACAGGATATGGTGGAATAGACAGAGAATGTTGCAAAGGTAAACAAGCTCCTTGCATCCGAATCATTTAGGGACTTGTAACCGTTGATCTGAAGAAGCTCTGCAAATTTTAGAGAGCGAAACCGGTCGTCGGAAGTTACAATAAATGATTGAGAGTATGTCTGTCTTTTACTTCATTTAATTTTATTTTGATTTGTTTTATATTGTTTTGAAGTTTTTGAATGAAGTTTTTTGTTCATTTTATTTAATGGAGCAATATGGCTCTTGGGGAACACCCACTTAAAAAAAAGTAACGCGCCATAAGACATACCTCTTGGGCAGGGTCGCCGAGAGGGATGAGCAAGCCCCGGTAAAAAGTGAAGGGCGGGCCCTGGCAAAAAGTGAAGAGCGCAAAAAATTTTTTAATTATTTTGATACTAACAAAATTATTAATAATAAATAATAAGAAACATTTCAAATATACGTTTAATTAAATTTTGATTATATTTATAATAGTGAAAATATTTATAATACAAGTAGTGTAGGAAACAGAGGTTGAACCTTGCAAAATGGACACAAGTCCGGTTTTATTTTTTTTCTGGCATATCAAGGGGTGCTTATTATAAGACTAACTTTTTCTGAAAAAATTTCGCCCCGGAACCCCCCTTTTCACCCCTTTAAAGGGGGTAATTTATGGTTTTTGCAGAACGTAGCCCTTCCTGTACCTTTTACAAAAAATTTCTTTTATAGAAATATGAAGAGGACTATATTTTCTACGATTTATTTCCGACAGCATCTCTCTATCATCTACCGTTTAGCAAGGGTGGCGCCCCAAAGTTGACAAGTTTTTAAAAAAGATGTTTTTAAATATATATATTTTTCCCTCACTGTAACGGAAATTAAAAAGAAATGCTGCGGAGATTATTTACAAATAGATGATTGATTTTTTGGTATAGGTTTCACTTAAGGGTAATTGCCCTTTTTTTAATTACAGCGTGTTACATTTTAAAAAACCCCTTTTTATACCATCTGAACCATTTATGCTAGAGTAAAAAGACTTTCAGCGATTACCCATGTATTGGTGTTATTTACAAATTTGTATAATGCACCCCCATTTTTTCCCCGGAACCACCCAAAAAAAAAGAAGAATTAATAAATAAAGTGATTTTCTTGGGATCCTTCACACACAATGCCCTTCATTAATATGCTTCATATATCATTTTGTGCAAGTTATTATTACCCATGCATGGACACTAAAAGCGATTTCCTAGTGCAACCCCTGTAGCCAAAAACGATAAATAAAATGGGGGGTTGAAATTTTTTTTTTGTTTTTTGCTTTTTGATCCATATGGGCGTATGCTTCATCAATAGTGCTTTTCAAAAATATATATGGTTATTGCAACATCCCTGCGCAAACCACCCCTATACTTGAAAATATACTGCAGAAACTACCCCTATACCTTATCCAGCATGTTTTTACGATTTTCTCATTACCTATTCATTTTTTTTAAACAAAACTTATACAAGGTTAAAGACCACTATTTACTCTAAAAATTAGGTCCTATTCATTTTTTTCGTTTAAGCAACCGTTACGGCACAGTGGCGCCGTAAACCTCATATATGCTTTGGCGGGCTCCAGTTTTTGTTTAATTTTTCGTCATCTGTTTGTTTTATTGATAAAGTACTTATGTAAAATAAAAGAACACAGTGTAACCTACAAATCATGACCTATGCACATTTTACATTCTTTGCTCCCCAAAGCTACAGTGGTGGCCCAAAATAAATTTTTTCATATTTTCGCCACCTACACGCATTTTATTGCGTTAATGCTACCTTAATAACACAATATTCACCCCTAAGTGGTCGCTAAGCAGTGGCGGATCCAGTGAGGGGTGATGGGGGCGATCACCCCCACCCCTCTCAAACCAAGTGATATTATATTTGAAGATTATAAAAATATTCATTTATTTTTATAGAAATACTTATATTATATTAATATTATTTTTATAAGAATGACTTTTTATGCTTTAGCGACAGTGGCGGATCCAGCATCGTTAAGAGGGGGGTGCCAATTGGTTAAATTTCTATAAAAATAAATGAATATTTTTATAATCTTTGAATATAATATCACTTGGTTTGAGAGGGGGGGAGGTGATCACCCCGATCACCCCTCCCTGGATCCGCCACTGCGTAGCGACCACCTAAGGGTAAATATTGTGCTGTTAAGGTAGCATTAATGCAATAAAATACATGTAGGTGGCGAAAATATGCAAAAATTTATTTTGGGCCACCACTGTGGCTTTGGGGAGCAAAGAATGTAAAATGTGCATAAGTCATAATTTGTAGGTTACACTGTGTTCTTTTATTTTACATAAGTACTTTATCAATAAAACGAACAGATGACGAAAAAAAAAACAAAACCTGGAGCCCGCCAAAGCATATATGAGGTTTACGGCGCCACTGTGCCGTAACGGTTGCTTATACGAAAAAATGAATAGGACATAATTTTTAGAGTAAATAGTGGTCTTTAACCTTGTATAAGTTTTGTTTAAAAAGAATACATAGGTAATAAGAAAATCGTAAAAACATTCTCGCCAAGGGATAGGGGTAGTTTCTGCAGTATATTTTCAAGGATAGGGGTGGTTTTCGCAGAGATGTTGCAATAACCATATATATTTTTGAAAAGCACTATTGATGAAGCATATGCCTATATGGATCAAAAAGCAAAAAACGAAAAAAAATTTTCAACCCCCCATTTTATGTATTTTTTTTGCTTCAGGGGTTGCACTAGGAAATTGCTTTTGGTGTCCATGCATGGGTAATAATAGCGTCCACAAAATGATGTATGAAGCATATTAATAAAGGGCATTTTGTGTGAAGGATTCCAAGAAAATCAATTTATTTTTTAATTCTTCTTTTTTTTGGGGTGGTTCCGGGGAAAAAATGGGGGTGCATTATACAAATTTATAAATAGCACCAGTACGTGGGTAATCGCTGAAAGTCTTTTTACTCTAGCATAAACGGTTCAGATGGTATAAAAAGAGGTTATTTAAAATGTAACACCCTTTAATTAAAAAAAAGGGCAATTACCCTTAAGTAAAACCTATACCAAAAAATCAGTCAATTATTTGTGAATAATTGCCGCAGGACTTATTCTTAATTTCCGTTACAGTTAGGGAAAAATATATTTTTTTTAAAACATCTTTTTTAAAAACTTGTCAAATTTAGGGCGCCACCCCCGCTAAACGGTGGATTATAGAGAGATGGTGTTGGAAATAAATCGTAGAAAATATAGTCCTCTTCATATTTCTATACAAGAAATTTTTTGTAAAAGTTACAGGAAGGGCTACGTTCCGCAAAAACCACAAATTACCCCCTTTAAAGGGGTGAAAAGGGAGGTTCCGGGGCGAAATTTTTTCAGAAAAAGTTATTATTATAATAAGCACCCCTTGATATACCAGAAAAAAAATAAAACCGGACTTGTGTCCATTTTGCAAGGTTCAACCTTTGTTTCCTACACTAAAGTGTTTTTTGAGTTTTCTGATCGGCAAAAACCTCTAATTTTCGAAAAATCGCATGGTTTTGCCAAATCCTTCTCAATTCACAAAGTTGATAGGCAGCTAACAGATCCTGTTTCATTGTAGCTATCATTACCTGATAGCATGTTTATGCGAAGAAGAAACCTAAAGGATCTTTCTGCTTTTGCGACTGTCACCGGTAATGTGCAAAATATTCTTAACGCAATAACGATTCAAATTTAAGATGTTTAATATTTATTAAGCAAATCTATTGGAGAGAGTTGAGGAAAATAAGAGAATTCATCTATCAATTCTTCACTGATGTCTTCTTTATAAAACTCGCGCAATACATATATAATTTTTTTTTAATATTTTCTTCATCTTTATCTCGGAATAGCCATATAATTTTAAAAAGCGAATGAAATTTATTTTCCGCATTAGATCTTCTGGTTAAATTGCTTATTATATGACAACATTAAATACTTCCCAGCGAAATATTGCATCAGGATCAAAATTATCAGTCGCATCACTACTAGGCCCAGGCAAATCATCAAAAACCTCACAGGCTTTTTGCGCCGTTTTTCTTTATTTGATGTAAATATTGGATTTATTCCATTATTGCTGGTAACTAATTTAGATTTTTCAACATAGATTCTTCTGATTTTTTGTAAATCTTCTAGAAGCCGAGATATATTTTTAATCTCCATATCCACACCATAGTTTTAACTGACTGCACTGTAGTACTTGACTCCTGTGATTTATTGCTGTTAAAATTTTAAACCAAATCGATTAAATGTTACAATATTAAATATATCCGAGTATTAATTAAATGCATTATGGACCTAAAGTGAAAAGCAAAAAAAACGGGAGAAATTACGTCTTTGGTCTGGTCGACGCCGGGCCCCTTACATCGCTGGGCCCCGGTAAAATGTAACGGCTGTACCGCCCTCTCGGCGGCCCTGCTCTTGGGTGGTGTGGAAATTGTCTTAAATCTTTTTTTTTTTTAATAATTGTTCAACTATTTAAGTACGGGTCACGTCAATATACGTTTAAGCGTAACTTCTGCGACCCGCGACTAGCCGGGTAGCATCAACAAGCTTTCTGCAAATTTACTTGTTTTTTTATATCTTTTTGCTTGTGGCATTCTGTATTTTTAGGGGAATGTCGGGAATAAACCACAAAATATTTATTCATATGTTTAATTTACTGACGTCTCGATCTCTATATGCAGATACCGTTTTTAAATATACAACTCATAGTTATATTTACTTTTCTATAACTTTTGAACAAAAAATCCAAAATGAAAGAAAACAAAGTTGAGCGCTAGCTTTTTTTGTTTAAGACATATTATAGTCCACAGTACATCGTCCTTTTGGAAGATGATTACAAAAGTCTTTAAAATGGTCTTAACTACTTCGTTAAGCGAGTCTACCTCTTTCTGAAAAATTTTAGAGTGCAGGTTGGACACGTTTCCGCGTCCCGCGTCATTAACATATTTACGTTATCGGACTAACAAATCGCGGCTCTAAATTTGTCGGATAAGAGATCGATATTCTTTAAAAAAATTTTTCTCTAAAAAAATTAAGAGTTTTGTAATAACAACTCTACCGCGCTATTGTGACATCTTGCGGGTGTCGCACTCTACGACTTTGTTATTACAAAACTCTTCAATTTAAAGTAATTATATTTAATTAACAAAGATTGTTGACCTCTTGTCCGACCAATTTACACCAGCGTTTCGTTAGTCTGACAACGTATTGTTAGTCCGACAATGTTAATGGCGCGGGATGCGGAAATGCGTCCGACCTGCACTCTGAAATTTTCCAGAAAGTGGTAGACTCGCTCAAACGAAGCAGTTAAGACCATTTTTAAGGCTTTTGTAATCATCTTCTAAAAAGGACGATGTACTGTGGACTATTAATCCTAAACACAATGACATAAAAATTAACGAGAAAGTCTAGTACTTCTCCTAAGCTGGAAGGAAATTGTTGCCTGGAATATAAATTAGTGTACCTTATCATATTAAAAATAAAAGATTACCTTGCTACAAAATATTTATCTGAAAAAAAGCAAAGTGTTCAATACCCAATATTCAGAATTAATATCCGGTATTAAACAGTATAATTTTATCACCCCGGAGATCACATGAAATAATTTGTTATTATATTTACGCATGTGAACTACTAATTTTCGATAATGATTTACCAATCGTAAACAATATAATTTGGAAATGATACAAAATCGCTGACGAAAGTAAAACTAATTACCTTTGTTAGATGTACGAAACACGGGGTTCTCATGTCAACGATGACCCAAATATAGCTTCTATAAAACTATGATAACTCAGTTAAAGAGACAGACTAAAACTAATTCGCGTACGAGCCACATATCAGTACATCTACGTTCTCCCGGGGTTGGTTCTACTACCCTGGTGTCAGTCGCTATCAATAAATTTTCTAAGTGCCATTGGTGTTTCAATAACAGCTGATCAACCTCCACTGAGCCCGAAGATTAGACACAAAGTGTAAAGTAAAGTCTGAAGAAATTAAATAAAAGAACAATACAATTAAAACGAACAATATATTTTACGTAATAATATAATAAATAAATTCAAAAATAATCAGAGGCCAGAGAAACTAGCATTTCCAAGAAATAAAAAATCATAAAAAATATGTAAATTGGGCAATGAATGGATATTTAATGTGGTTAACAGTTATAGCGATATAAATGTGTTCAATAATAAAGACATTGGAATGAAGCAATGGATAGTTATAATTAAGGATAAAAATGAAGAGTTATAAATAAGAGTTATTATCTGGTTGAAATTAATGGAAGATGAGTAGTTATTATAATTATAGTTAGCGTGGGACTAGGAAATAATAATGGGAGCTTGAAGAAATGAAATTATGAAAAAGTCACTATGAATAATGTGTGGGGATGGTAAAAAATAATAAGTGAGTACATGTAAAAGTGAGAATAAATTGTAAAGTGCATGGATTAAGAAAACAAATGTCGGAGAATAGAGACGAAATCACAGTTGAATGATGTATGCTTGTCGACACAATTAGAATTACTCTTCGAGTATTTCTAAATCTTCCTATAAGTCTTTGTTAGTATCTCCGACTATTTTTTTTGGTTTTTTGTTGTACCTATATGCCTATATTAAATTAACTATTTCAGGAATTGTTTTGTTAATGTTTACTGAGTGGAATTTGTTTAACGTAATGTTCTAGAATGGTTATGCACTAAAATAGTCCTTCAACCATTAAACATACACCAATTTTTATACGAACGTCAATGAAAATTGGGACAATTCCCCAGAAATCAAATGTATGATATAGAAAGAAATATCTGAACAGAAATACCGTTAAAAATCAGTTTCCTGCGATGTTACATTTTTTATATTATATTGTTTTATGGAGTTGAGCCATGAATTCTCACAGAGGCCACCTACAAGAAAATTGAGGTTTTCGAAATATGGCTTTATCGTCAAATCTTAAAGATACCCTATACCAACACCGTTACTAATCAAGGTATCTGTTGAGACAGCAAAAAGAAAAACAGCTGTTAACCACTATAAAAGCAGCAAAAATCGAATACCTCGGTCACATCATGAGAAGCAGTGAGAGATATGGACTGCTGCAACTAATCTTATAGGGAAAATTAGAAGGAAAACGAGTACCAGGATGGCAAAAGATTTCCTTGATAAAAAATCTACGTACGTGATTCTGCACAACGACCACAAATTTTTTAGAGCAGCAGTGTGCAAAGTACAGATTACCATGATGGTCGATAACATCCGAAATGGAAAGTCACTAAAAGTAGAAGAAGAAGAAGAAGAAGAAGAAGAAGAAGAAGAAGGAGAAGAAGAAGAAGAACTATTAATCCACAAATCGCTAAAAATAAATAGGTAGGTATTTAAACATATTTTTATAAAAGATATATAATTATGTAATAACGTAACTTTGACAACTTACCAAAATTTTCATTGTGAATAAAATGTAGGTGCCACTGAATTTTAATAAATGACCAGTTTTTTTGTTATATATATACTAGTCATAATATGAACTTTCCCCCGTAAAACCTTAATTTTCTATCAACTGTGAAAATTTGTTGCATTCTGGCCAATGGAGCATTTTATGCGTTTCTGTATTTCGTCACAATCTTGTTATACATATTAGAAACTTCCATTTAAAAATATTGTAGAATTTTATTGTGCATTAAATTATTTTCGAGATGCATAAAAAGATAATATTTTTTCATTAACATCCTCATACTCCAAAAATCCTTATTCTTAGATAATTCTTAGATTAAGAAATGATTCTTCTAAAGGTGCACATTTTCTAGAGTTGTTGGAAACCACATTGAACGATCATATTCTATTCACAGCAACTCTAGATTAGTTGATGGAGAGATGGATAGATTAGTTGATATTAGACCAGTCCACTTCATAAGATTGGCCAGCCAGGATATACGTCACCATTTGAAAGCTTAACTCAACACTATTGATTTGGTGTATTTGCGGTTTCCTGCCTCTCCTTGAACCTAACATATACAGCGTGTCTACTTGAGTTGGAAACATATGGGAAACTTTTTTATTATTAATTTTACGAAAAAAAGTTATTCTTTATAAAAAGTTCTGCATGCCCCAAAACCTAAGATTCAATTATCAGATATCAAATTTTCTCAATATTATACGAGGTATGTCAAAAAATATGAATTTCGGCTAAGGGTAAAGTACCTTTATTTCTCTCAATATCGAAAATTCTTATGATAAAAAGTTGTTTGGAATTAAAAACTAAGATGAAATATGCAATTACATGCTTCTTATTGAAAAAAAAAATATTTTTCTCAAATTTATGGATACCCAACATCGTTTTTAATTATTACAAATATCATAACTCGTTTATTATTCATTTTACGAAAAAAAGTTATTCTTCATAAAAAACTTTGCATGGTCTAAAATCTAAGACACAACCATGATATATCAACTTTTATTAATTTTATACGAGGTGTGTCAAAAAATATGAAATTCGCTCAATATTATAGCACCTTTGTATTTCACAGTATTTCAATTAGAAGGATGTAATTGCATATTGACACATAGTTTTTAATTCTAAACAACTTTTTTAATAACCGTTTTCAATATTGTGAAAAATAAAGGTAATTTACTCTTGAGTGAAATTCATATTTTTTGACATAACTCGTATAAAATTAATAAAATGTCATATCTGTTGGTTGAATCTTCGGTCTTAGGACATACAGAGATTTTTATAAAGAATACCTTTTTTTCGTAAAAGTAATAATAAAAGAGTTATCGTATGTGTAATGAATAAAAACGAAGTTAGTATCAATAAATTTGAGAAAAATTTGGAAAATATTTTTTTCCAATTAGAAGCATGTAATTACATATTTGAGCTTGGTTTTTATTTCCAAACAACTTTTCATAATAAGAATTTTCGATATTGAGAGAAATAAAGGTACTTTACCCTTAGCCGAAATTCATATTTTTTGACATACCTCGTATAATATTGAGAAAATTTGATATCTGATAATTGAATCTTAGGTTTTGGGGCATGCAGAACTTTTTATAAAGAATAACTTTTTTTTCGTAAAATTAATAATAAAAAAGTTTCCCATATGTTTCCAACTCAAGTAGACACGCTGTATATTCCCCCAAAAATATGCCGCTTTTTACCTACCCAGTCCTACAGCTGGCATATGGGTGGTCAAAAGTCATAAACCACACCGGTTCTGAATCGGCCATGACACCCTCTTGAAACGCAGAAAAATAATTCAGATCGGTGTAACTTTTCCACGCCCATACATACATACATACATACATACATACATACATACATACATACATACATACATACCTACAAACATTTTGCCTTTTTAAATAGAAATTGAGTCATATTTCTGAGCTCGGTAACTTTTGAACAATATAATCGATTTTTAAAATTAGACATGCGTTGGAAATATAATGATGTACTATTAGAAGACGTAAAGGTCGGACTTAAGTTTTCAAAATATTTGGGACTTTTGGGTACGAGAACGAAAAACAGGCCCTAAATGGGAAAGGCCATAAAATCCACACCCTTGGACCAAAATGGATGGTGGATATATGGATGGTCGAGTTTCTTCCTAAACTTTAAGATGGGATTTGGCTCAGTTATCAATTCAGTCATATTTAGAAAATCGAAAATTTCGTGTACCTATATACAGGGTGTCCAGAAACTCTCCCAACAAACAAAGACCAGAGATTCCTAAGATAATTTTAAGACAATTTAATCCAATTCACCTAGCCCGAAAATGCTTCCTAAGGGAGCTAGAGCTCTTTTAAGATGGCGTCTTGGAATTAGTTTTTCTTAAATATCTCCAGAACGCTTCTATTTAGTAAAACGAAAACCGGTACGATTATTTATCTTCTAGAGTTATATCGATTCCATTAATTACGAATTTCTAGTACCGGTCATTGGCCCCCTTTGGGTATTTTATCGCATAAAGTATTTTTGTCTTTAACTTTTAAGTATTTCTGACACTGGATTATTAAATTGTGAGGCATTCTAGTACTAAAAGTTACTCTTGCCAAGTCGGTAGGATGCACCGTTTTCTAGAAAAATCGATTTGAAAATTTCTCATTGTTTGAATTTGAAAGAAATTTGAAATTTTCTTTAAAATAACACGGTCTATTTTATTGACTTTTTAGTACTAGAATACCTCATAATTTAATCATCAAGTGTCAAAAATGCGTAAAAATTAAAGACCAAAAAGTTATGCGATAAAAAACCGTTCACCTACCCAAAACGGACGCATATGACCGGTACTAGAATTTCGCAATAGAGAAAATCGACTTATCTCTGGAAGATAAATAAACGTACCAGTTTTCGTTTTTCTAAATAGTTTTTTTTTTAATTTATTTTTTCAAATTCAACAAATAAAAAATTTTCAAATCGATTTTTCTATTAAACGGTACATCCTACCGACTTAAAACAAGAGTACCTTTTAAATACTAGAATACCTCACAATTGAATAATCCAGTATCAGAAATGCTTAAGAGTTAAAGACAAAAAAGTTATGTGATAAAATATCCGTTTCCCTAATTAGAGATTTTTTATTGAAAATAGACATGTGTTATTCTGATGGTAGGGACATCTAAAAAAATATTAACAGTGAAATTTGTACACCCCATAAAAAACATTTATCGGGGTTTTGTTCCCTTAAACCCCCCCCCCCAAACTTTGTGTACGTTCCAATTAAATTATTACTGCAGTACCATTAGCTAAACACAATGTTTTTAAAACTTTGTTGCTTCTTAGTATTGTTTTGATAAGCCAGTATTTATCGAGATGGGGCTTCTTTCTTAATATGTTTACATAAAAATTATATGGGGGTTTTGTTCCCTTAAACGCCCCAAATGTTTGTGTACGTTCCAATTGAATTATTATTGTGGTACAATTAGTTAAATACAATGTTTTTAAAACTTTTTTGCCTCTTATTATTTTTTCAATAAACGATTTTTTTATCGAGATATTAATATGTTAATAAAATAGCTAAAAAATGTAAATTCACAATAAATTTTCATATTTTTACAAAGTCTCTAAAATCTTACTGACCATGTAAAAATTTGTGTTGAATTTTACAAATGTTCAAAATATCTCGATAAAAACTAAAAACTGAGTTAAGGAAAAGAGACAAAAAATTTTAAAAATATTTTTTTTAACTAATTATTACCACAATAATAATTTAATTGAAACGTACACAAATATTTGGGGGGGTTTTAAGGGAACAAAACCCCTATAAAATTTTTATGGGGTTTACAAATTTCACTGTTTTTATTTTTTTGAGGTGTCCCTACAATAAGAATACCACATGTCTATTTTCAATAAAAAATCTCTAAAAGTTTTTGTAAATGTATTGGAAAAAATTGATTTTTATTTTGTAACTTCAAGAGTCTATAACTTTTTTATGTTCACATTTTTGTACTAAGGTAAGTTAGGTTCAATGGAACTATTTTTGGTTTCAGAATATGTGATTTAATTTATGACCTGTATTTTTGTTACATCCTGTATAATATCGCATGTAGGGGTGTTGTGCGCCACTGGCGAGAACTGCCGTTTTCTGGGATGATTGATGAAGTTTAATAATTTAAAAGTATTAGGTCTGGATCGCGCGTATGAAAAAAAAGTTGATTAATAGCAAGCTGAAAATTTGTTAATAGCTTAAGGGTGTATAATCGGATAAACTTTGATATATGGGAACACTGGAATAGGGGAAGTTTTAATTGTGGAACAGGTTAAAAATTTGGAACGGTCAGACCACGAAAACGGCACATGTGTTTTGTCCGACAGAATAGACTTAAACTCTTCGAACAGAGATTAAACTCTCATGCAAAAATCAGACTTCTATTTATCACCAAATGGGCGTTTTAATAAGTGGAAAATGTAGAATGTGTCAAATGACAGGAATTATGACACGTGATAAATAGGAGTCTGATTTTTACATGAAAGTTTAATCTCTGTTCGAAGAGTTTAAGTCTGTTCTGTCGGACAAAATAAATGTGCCGTTTTCGTGGTGTGACGGTTCCAAATTTTTAACCTGTTCCACAATTAAAATTGCCCCTGTTCCAGTGTTCCCATATATCAAAGTTAATCCGATTAGACACCCTTAAGCTATTAACAAATTTTCAGCTTGCTATTAATCAACTTTTTTTTTCATACGCGGGATCCAGACCTATATATAGGATAGAATTTTAGTATATTTTTATAGTAGATGTCTGTTAGCTTGAAAAATTTACAGAGGAGCAATTAGACCAGTAATCACATATTATGGTGCTGAAGTAATGTGTCTGATACATAAGATACATAAAGATGAAGAAAGATTGAGGATTCTAGAGAGAAAAACAATTCGGAGGATAGCAGGCCCACTAAACTTGTAGGTAATAGTAATGTAAGGTAATTGTAAGTAAGGTAGTAATAAATTTAGAAAACTGAAGAACCACGAAGTAAGAGAATTTCTGAAAGGAGAAGACATCGTCAGATTTATGAAGGTACAGCGACTCAGATGGATGGGCATATAGAAAGTAGAAATCTAGAAGCAGTTATCAAGAAAATTACCAAATAGAGACCAGACCACGAGGAAGACCAAAAAACCAGATGGGAGAACCATATAGTTGAGGACATTGAGAAGATAGGAGTTAGAGAATGGGTAACCATAAGCAAAAACAGGAACGAACGGAGAAAAATTAAAGAAAATTACAAGTCACACAACCAATTGTAAAATTAAAATAATGTTAATGCGGACTGATTTACCGCGACAAATAAATCGGAAGAGCCGAGAAAGGGCGGCCAGTTGTAAATTGCAGTACTGGAACAAAATCTGTTCAACTATTATTATTGAGACTTAATAACAAATGTAATAAAAAATTATTTTGACGTTTCGATTTTCGATATTTTTGAATGAAATCGTTTTAGAACTACAAATTTTACAAAAATCAAGAAATCAATGAAAACAACAACAGTTTATTGCGCTACGCTACTGTGTACTATATATATATATATATATATATATATATATATATATATATATATATATATATATATATATATATATATATAATCTAAACCTTTCTACCTAACGGTGTAAGGTGTTTACAAATACATTTCATACATCTACATCATATATAAATCGTCTCCAATCTTGCTTATTCTTGGCCCTTCGTTTCGCTTCAGTCCACGTTGTATTTTTCGTCCTCAGAATTTCTACCACTTCATCGTTCCAGGTTTTCTTTGGTCTCCCTCTTCCTCTCTTGTTTTGTACTTTTGCCTCCCATATGCGTTTTACCTGTCTATCATCGTTCATTCTACACAAATGTCCAAACCATTTAAGCTTGTTCCTATCTAATATTTGTGTTATTGGTTCGACTTGTAGTTCTTCTCGCACACTGCTGTTTCTTATTCTATCACGTCTTGTAATTCCTTTTACTTTTCTTAGGTACTTCATGTCCATGGAGTTTATTCTGCTTTTCGATGATTGTGTTAGCACCCAGCTCTCACTACCATAGGTAAGGATTGGCCTGAAGATTGTTTTATATACCATCATCTTTGTCCTGCTGCTTACTTCTCTCTTTCCAATAAATGTTCTGTTTAAGCTGTGGTACATTCTGGACGCCATGGTTATCCTTTCGTTGACTTCTTCTTCTGATCTTCCTCCATTCTCTATTTTCACACCCAAGTATTTATATGTTGTTACTTGTTCTAGTTTCTTGTTATTTATCTCTATATTTACTTGTTTATCTTCATTCCCCATGACCATTATCTTTGTTTTCTCCATGTTTAACATGCGACAAATAAATCGGAAGAGCCGAGAGAGGGCGGCCAGTTGTAAATTGCAGTACTGGAACAAAATCTGTTCAACTATTATTATTGAGACTTAATAACAAATGTAATAAAAAATTATTTTGACGTTTCGATTTTCGATATTTTTGAATGAAATCGTTTTAAAACTACAAATTTTACAAAAATCAAGAAATCAATGAAAACAACAACAGTTTATTGCGCTACGCTACTGTGTACTAATAAATTGTAATTTGTTGAAAGAATTCTTTTGTCAGAAATATTTTAAACATAAAAATTGTCACTGTAAAGGGAAATATAATAATAATTATTGTATATATTTTGACCAATTCATTTTATAAAATAACAGCATTTAATCGGTTAACTTTTTATTACTGTAAGATTAGTTGCCTAAGTAGAGGTAGAGGTTGTTAGGCTCGTTATAATAATAATTATTATTATAAAACACACCGTTGCGCGTTGGTACCGTTCGTACACTTCTGCAAGTAGTGTTTATCGGCTACTTTTCTTCCTCTATTGTTTGCAGATAGTTGCCTTCGAAACAAGAATATAAAGCGATATTTCCCATTTCTATTTTCTTGCATTTAGAGTACCTAAGCCAATATTAAAAAAGTAACCAATTTTTAAAACTACAAATCATTGCTTCTGAATATTTTTCTACTGTTATGGAAACTTTTTTCCTTTTTTATTTTCATTGGTGCTGTATGCGTTTTTTTGTAATCTCTTATACTGCCCATGATATCAGAATTGTAAAAAATTGTAAGAGTTGTACAGGTGCCGTCATTTGGGAAGGCACTAATTTGCATATTATTGAATTTGTATAGAAGCCATATTTGAAATTTCTTCCTAAGTTATGCCTCAGCATTTAGTAATTTCAATACTCAGTAATAATATTTCAATGTTAAAGTACCGAATCACTAGCTTAAAGATAATTCTTATATCATTTATAGATGTTCCGTAGTATGCAAATAGTAGGGAAGCAAAGTATGCTAAATATGCAGTTACTCGAGCGTTATGTGGACCTATTGGGTTGTGAAGAATAGGTCCTAAAACCAAAAAAAGTTAAGTAAAGTTTTCCATTTTAGTGGGCGCTTGCCATTTTTTAATTTAATTTTCCATTTCCAACAATCGTTTCTTCCGATTATAACGCCATTTATCTATATTTCGAAAAAATGATTCGAACAAAACTTACTTATTTTTACGTAAGGAATCCAAATCTGCAATAAAAAATGGGGGCCCCCATTTAAGATTTTAAAAGTAACCCCCCAACCCACCTCCGTGGGGGTCGTGATTGATGCCATTCGATATATTTTTCAAAAATGTTAAATAAGTGTATTATACAGTTTTTCGATCTGATGTTCATTTCGCGAAATATCGCGGGATTCGTATTTAAAATATTAAATTTACTCCCCACCCCTCTCCGTGGGAAGTTGCGTTTGGTATCATTTGATAGATTTTTAAAAAAATATTGAGAACGAATTTTTTAGTTTTTTGATCTGTCATTCATTTTGCGAAATATTTTCTTTTTTCTTGTGAAACTTTCAATTAAGAGGTCATATTTACAAAAAATAGCATGCCTGAGTCACCAAAATGTTTTGGGTATAAACCCTTTAAAAGTTTACAGTTGTGTTATATTACGTACTAATAAAGATGCTCAAAGATGTTGCAAATATACCTGGATATTACCCAGGGCCACACAGGACTCTTCCCCCGTGGTTGGAGTTTTTCCTCTTTTGCTGCCTATTTAGAATATTTTTTTGGATGTGGTTTTCCTTGGTCTTCCTTTCTTTCTGATTCTTATTTTTCTTGCATCTTCCATTCTACAAATATGTCCATTCCTACTTAGCTGATGATTCTCCGTACCTATTAATTATGGTTTCCTGTTCGTAATTAATTTCATTTTTTTTTCATTTTTAATTCTAGCAATTTCTTTATTCCTGCTATTCCTCTGAGGTATCCTATATCTATAAATTTACCTCACTATTGTGCTTAGGTTGTTTCAGACATGTTGCATATAAAGGATGTCCCAAAAATAGCGGAACTGTCGAATATTTCGCGAAATGGACATCGGATTGAAAAATTGAAAAAAATTGTTCAATCATTTTCAAAAATATATCTATACACGAATGACATCAAACTCCACCACCGGTGGGTGGGGTAGGGGGTAACTTTAAAATCTATCTAAGGTATCAACGACTAAGTCGATGGTTTTGGTAATTTTTTTCATTCTTTGCTGTCTTTGATAGCATTTAATCCATCAAGCTCATTTTTATAGGGCAGATTTGTAAGTATCGCCATTGTATCCCATTTTCTTACCACTTTTTGTGTCGTACGTTTGTTGTATAAAAATATCGGACAAGAAATGAAACGCAGAATTTACAAAACAGTCATCAGACCAATAATGACATTCGTGGCAGAAACACAGAGAGGCCAAAAGATTGCTCGAAAGAGCGGAGAAGAAAATCCTTAAAAAAATCGATACCTAAGATACTATGGGACAGAGCTAGAACAGAGCTCAATTCCAGAGTCTATACAAAAATAAGAAGAAGAAGAAGTCGTCCTTTGTCAAAGGTATTGTCTATTCAGGAGATTATGATAAAACAAGTTTTTGCTGAGTCATTCATCCAAGAACATCCAGGTTATTGTCAGGTATCTTGCATAAATTCTGAAGATCTTTGTTCTCGAGTTAACAGATTGGTAATTATTGTTTCTGTTAGCAGCAGACATGTTTCTTCCATTAACTTTCGAATTTTCAAGATTTGTAAGTTTATGTTCAGCTGACGCAAAATCTGCATCGATAAAAAAATTTCGATCTATAGGCCAGACTAAAGTTGACTTGCCCTCTGGAATTGAGTCACTACACGACCTGGATAGCTACTTAGCTATTTTACACTTCATTACAATGGATACAACTACTTAGTTGCTTCATAAAACCTACATCTAAAGACTACCAACGGTGTTTGCAATGTAGAGGGAAGCACAAAAAGCTGTATTGATTACCTCTACAGATTTCTATGCGTGGCATGTTCATCTAACAGCAAAAGTACAGGATCGTATTTTTAGCATATTACCATTCTATAAAATTCTTTTATCAGAGTAAAAATTGTTGGTCTTGTATCCATCCCTATTCATGGAATACCCCCAAGATTCAGCTGGAGCCCCTTCAAGTAATTTTGGCATATTTTTGGAATAGCTCTTGCAAACGACAGAAACACCTTGTTCAGCGACCTTAAAAGATCCGGTGAGGATTTAATTTGTGTTTATCGTAAATCTTCTCCAGTAGAATCAAAAAAACTGCTTACAGCAACTCTGTTGATCGGCCATGCCATTTAAAATTAAAAGCACCGTAATAAATAGATTTTTAAATAAGCACTTAAGGACTTACAACTTTTTTCATTATGTTCAGCATTATGTCAATAAAAAAGTCTTTGTTTTTCTTCCTTCTTGTATGTAGGCTTTAAAGACAGTTTTTTCTTCAATATTAGCCTCCGAAATTGTTTAAATTATCCCACCATCTTTCTCTTTGCTTGCCAACACTTCTTCGACCATTTGGTGACTTACCTCGTACTATTCGTACTATCCTATCCTCTGCCATTCTACTAATGTGTTCGTTCCGTAGACCAATATGGATATCTTGGAACAATGATCAACTCCACAAATAATTACTTCCAGGAAATTAAAATTAGAATAGAAAAGGCTAGGTGAGAAAAAAAAATGAGAAAAGTATTCTGCACAACAGATATGAAGTTAGAGCTTGGCTAGGTGCTACGTTTTCTTGACTTTGTTTTACGTAATGGAAGCCTGGACCTTGAAACCGGCATCAATGAAAAACTGGAATCATTCGAGATTTGGGTGTACCTCTAGAAGAATTCTGAAAATATCCTGAACAGGACACGTCACAAAGTTTCAAAATCGGAAGTCTTAAATAAAATATTTCGGACATATTACACGTGAAAAAAGGTACAGCTTGCTCCAATTCATTATGCAGGGAAAGATTCGAGGAAAAAGAAGCATATGGAAACGCAGCATACCGTGGCTGCTCAACCTGAGAGAATAGTACGGATGTCCATAAAATGAACTTTTCAGAGCAGCCGTCTCTAAATTCCCTATAGCTGAGATGATTGCCGACCTCCGTCGCTAAGATGGCACTTAAAGAAGAAGTGACGTATTACCGTTAAATCGCTCTTCCTTTATCTTAATTATGTCGAATCAGTTCATTTTCTTGTTAAATTGTAAATATAGCTGTGTAATGATCTACCTTTTTTACAAACATAGAACTATCTGGATTAGCTCTATATTTTGCCATATCTAACTACCGCTTGCTGATAAAGTATTTCTTTGTTTTATTTTTATATTTGATAAAATGTTATTTGTAATTATACTATGGTGTGAATACTATGCTTGAATGAAAAACATAAACCGCAAATTCATGAAACTAAAAAGATATTTATAACAAAATAACTTCACAGTCAGATAATAAAAAATGAGTCTTTATTAGAATACATAAATTAAAGAATTGATACAGTCGATATCACAGTTGCGAACAAGAATAATCTGTTTACACATATTAAAAAAAAATCTCTGTCTTCTTTGGTCAGAGCTATTTTTAATATACATCTTAAACATTTGCCTGAATTTAGTGATGACCATATCCTCCTCCTAATGATGAAGAGATACCGTGACCACTAAAATCAGAGGAGCTAAAACTAGAAGATCCAAAATGACCACTTCCTCCAAAACTTGCGTGTCCTCCTAGATTGCTTACTCCAACATGATCACTTCCGCCGAAGCTTTCTTGACCTTCTAAACCACTTGCTCCATGTCCTATGGATCCATGATTTCCAAGTCCACTGGAACCATAACTGTCACCTCCATGACCGGCGTGGATAACGACAGGTACAGGTTTCTTTACGATTTGGATATCTGGTATATGAACTGGAACAGGTTTATGTACTGGTACTGGGTAAGGTTTTGGAATGTGTACGGGCACTTTTACAGGGACGGGAACTTTGTATGGTACTTTGACAGGATAAGGTACATCTTTAACGATTTTAACTGGGTAAGGTTTGTCGATATGCACTGGATATGGTTTGGGAACATGGACGGGATAGGGTTTGTCCACTTTTACAGCCACTGGTACTTTAACAGGGTATGGGATCTTCTTTTCGACAGGAACGGGATATGGCTGAGGAACTGGTACGTTGACTGTTTTGTGAAGTGTAATGTGGCTGACGTGACTTTCAGCTCCTCCAATACCTCCACCAAATCCTCCGTCAAAACTTACGGGTCCTCCTTGATTGCCCCCTACACCATGACCGCTAAAACTGCTGCCAAAATCATGTCCTCCCAAACTTGATCCACTTCCATGTCCTCCAAATCCTCCACCGTGACCAAAATCATCTCCTCCGCCAAGCAGTAAGCCACGCTTCTTTTTTGATGTTTCTTCTGCTAGCACAGTGGCTATCAGCAAGGTGCAAACCTAAAAGATAGAGCAGGAACTTACAAAAATAGTATTATACTTATGTAAATATTTTTATAAAATATATATATATATATATATATATATATATATATATATATATATATATATATATATATATATATATATATGAATTAAATGAAAAGTTTTCTCTGGTATACAGAAGAAATCTTTTCCGTAGCGGACGCGAAAATGTAAATTTCAAAGTCTTCATAAAAGACGATGAACGACAAAAGACACCTCTTTGTGTCACAGATTTGTCTACAAAGCCACGTTATTCGCTACACATTCGTCAATAACGGAGAAAAACCGTGATATGAAAGGAAACGGCGATTGCATTTTATTTCACTTCGACCACCACCGATATTCTACACGACGTGTTTCGAGCTCATGTCAAGCTCTCGTCAGGAACATCTAGATGGATGGTCGAGGTGTAAGAAAATGCTTTTGGCCTTTCTGGTAATAATAAAATAACCAGATCGCGTCCGCTACGGAAAAGATTTCTTCTGTATACCAGAGAAAACTTTTCATTTAATTCATATAGATGTCGTACCAAGTGTACTGAAGTCTGGTTATTTTATTATTACCAGAAAGGCCAAAAGCATTTTCTTACACTTCGACCATCCACCTAGATGTTCCTGACGAGAGCTTGACATGAGCTCGAAACACGTCGTGTAGAATATCGGTGGTGGTCGAAGTGAAATAACATGCAATCGCCGTTTCCTTTCATATCACGGTTTTTCTCCGTTATTGACGAATGTGTAGCGAATAACGTGGCTTTGTAGACAAATCTGTGACAAAAAGAGGTGTCTGTTGTCGTTCATCGTCTTTTATGAAGACTTTGAAATTTACATTTTCGCGTCCGCTACGGAAAAGATTTCTTCTGTATACCAGAGAAAACTTTTCATTTAATTCATATAGATGTCGTACCAAGTGTACTGAAGTCTGGTTATTTTATTATTACCAGAAAGGCCAAAAGCATTTTCTTACACCTCGACCATCCACCTAGATGTTCCTGACGAGAGCTTGACATGAGCTCGAAACACGTCGTGTAGAATATCGGTGGTGGTCGAAGTGAAATAAAATGCAATCGCCGTTTCCTTTCATATCACGGTTTTTCTCCGTTATTGACGAATGTGTAGCGAATAACGTGGCTTTGTAGACAAATCTGTGACACAAAGAGGTGTCTTTTGTCGTTCATCGTCTTTTATGAAGACTTTGAAATTTACATTTTCGCGTCCGCTACGGAAAAGATTTCTTCTGTATACCAGAGAAAACTTTTCATTTAATTCATATAGATGTCGTACCAAGTGTACTGAAGTCTGGTTATTTTATTATTACCAGAAAGGCCAAAAGCATTTTCTTACACCTCGACCATCCACCTAGATGTTCCTGACGAGAGCTTGACATGAGCTCGAAACACGTCGTGTAGAATATCGGTGGTGGTCGAAGTGAAATAAAATGCAATCGCCGTTTCCTTTCATATCACGGTTTTTCTCCGTTATTGACGAATGTGTAGCGAATAACGTGGCTTTGTAGACAAATCTGTGACACAAAGAGGTGTCTTTTGTCGTTCATCGTCTTTTATGAAGACTTTGAAATTTACATTTTCGCGTCCGCTACGGAAAAGATTTCTTCTGTATACCAGAGAAAACTTTTCATTTAATTCATATAGATGTCGTACCAAGTGTACTGAAGTCTGGTTATTTTATTATTACCAGAAAGGCCAAAAGCATTTTCTTACACCTCGACCATCCACCTAGATGTTCCTGACGAGAGCTTGACATGAGCTCGAAACACGTCGTGTAGAATATCGGTGGTGGTCGAAGTGAAATAAAATGCAATCGCCGTTTCCTTTCATATATATATATATATATATATATATATATATATATATATATATATATATATATATATACATCCCGCTATCATTATGTCATCTTTTCATGTTGCAGTCATTTGGCATCACCAAGAAATACTATCATTTTCGAATTTTAATTCGTGTATGTTTGTTGAGCGCATTTTTTAACGCCCTGTATCGTTCTCAGTTTTCTAAAATTTTAATTTTAAAAATTTAAATTATATACAAAAATTTTTACACTTCATAACCATTTTGACTTCCACCACATAAAAATGTGTATTTCCCATCATTTTGCCGCTTTTCGACGTTGCCACGAGTTAAAAATACCGATCTTTTGAGGACAGGTAGAAAAGGTCTATTGTAAACTTAGAGGATGGAATATTTTGGTAAAATATTCCATCCTCTCAGATTATAAACTACATAAAAGGTAGGTTCTTTACCTGTTCAGCTGGATTACCAAGCAAGGGTCTAAATATTTTACGAGTTGAATTGTGTTTATTTGATTTCATCTGTTAAATTAAAATTTCTCATACCGACTTAAAATATTTGTTTGAAAAATTCATTTTATATTTTCGTTTAATTTACTTAGGGTTTTTGGTCAGAATTTTGAAGAAACGCTTGGTTTGACATAAAATTTGGGACACGTACCTATAGCTAATATGTTAAAGAAAAAAAGTGATATTGTGCCGATATGTGCTTTTGATCTGGAGGTGAGTTTCGTCGGTTATAGGGTATGAAAACAAATACGTTCAAATAAGTCAGGAATTGGATAAACTGACTAATTCTAAGCAACTTCTATTTTATAGCGTTTTTCACTAAGTCAATAATTTTAGAGATATTTGCGAGTGAATATGTTCATTTTTCAACAAAAAAAAAAACGTTTTTATACGGTTTTTCGCAAATAACTCAAAAAGTAGGTACTTTATTGAAAAAAAATTAGAAAATAGTAAATATAGCTTATAAAAAAGTGAAAAAATGGTATATGTGTCAGGTCTGTAGACCCAGTAGAAGCAGAGTTATTGCTAAGCTTTGTTTTAAAACCAAGAGGAGTAGGTAAACTAAATGGCAGATTCACACCCAAGAAAGTCACTAGAAATATCATCAGATAAATCTTCTTTTTTGGTTGATCATATCGGCCTTTGACGGTAATCTTGACTAAAAATCTAAAAATAAAAGGAAGAACGCAGAAAATACAAAAATTGCTGATAAAATAAATAAACTAACCTATGAAATGCCAATAGTGTCAAAATTTGATATGAGTAAAATTGCCTGAGGTTGTACCAATTACAAACAAGGTGTACGGCGCGGGAAATTTGAATGACTCCTCTTGTTTAAAAACAGACTATAGTGAAAAATAAGCTCTTATATCTCAAATTCCAAATCGAATATTTTAACGTGAAATAAAAAAAATGAAACACTTTTCTGGGAAAACTTATTACAACTTTCTTAAAGTGTTTAAGAAAACGTTTATTTTTATTTTTTTTTTAAGTTTCCAGCAGCAAGAGTAAGCAGGTTACGCTCAAAATACAGTTGTTCCTTTTTTTTTGGTTAAAAATATTCTAAAAACTCCCTCTAATTAACAGCCCAAATGGAATTAATCGTTACCACTTCACAAGTAACTTTATGTATTGTTTGTGTTTGTAAGTTTCATCAGTTCAAAGTGCTTATTTGTGGAAAAATTTGGTTTTAAAGTAAATTTTTTTAAATCTTTAATTTTGAAAAAAAGACTTTTGTCAAAATAACTTAAAAATTATTAGTGATACCAAATATCTTAAAGAGTAAAAAATGTAGGTGTTGCTTTTTTAAATATTTAGAATTTTTTGATTTTCTGGAAGACAAAAATTGGTTAAGATATGGCTGTTCAAAATTTGCATATACATACTCGTGACTAGTGATTCGTTCGAGGCCTTTCAACAAAACCCCTTTCAAAAATAAGCATTTTGAACCAATGCAACTTACAGATCATATACAGGGTTTCCCCGAAAATAGTGCGTTCCTTAAAGGTATAGATAGAAAGCACAATGTAGAGCAAAAAAGTCTTATAACATTTTATTCTAAATTCAGCCGTTTGACCAAAAAACGAAAATACATTTTGATATGCAAATTGATACTCAATTAGTAAATAAACAAGGGGTCCCATTAGATTAAATTTCACAGTCACAGGTTCTTCTACGCCATGTTGCCAGGTCATATAAATTTATGAAAATAAAAATTTACTCTTATGGAGAACAACGTAATTTTTGTTGAAACGGTTAACTTTAGAAAAAAATGTTACAACACCTTTTTGTTCTAAATTGTGTATTATATCCACACCTTAAAGGAACGCACTATTTTCGGAGACACCCTGTATAAACAATACATTTATCTAAAGTAACGTGTGAAGCGGTAACAATTAATTTTCATGACTTTCTTTTGCCAAAAAAAAGGGAACGATTTTATTTTCAGCGTAACTTGCTTACTTTTCACGCTAGAAACTGTTTTAAAAACACCAAAAAAAATTTTTTTTAAACACTTTAAAAGAGTTATGATGAGTGTTTCCCGAAAAGTGCTTTATTTTTTTGGTTATTTTACGTTGAAATATTCGATTTGGTATTTGACGAATAAGAACCTATTTTTCATTAGCTGCAACCCTGCTTCTACTGGGTCTACAGACCTTATACTGACACCTCTTTTTCATAAGCTATATTATTGCTAGGAATATTTTCTTCGATAAAATATGTACATACTTACTTTTTGAGTTATTTGCGAAAATCCGTCCAAAACGTGTTTTTCTATGAAAAATAAACATATTCACTCGCACATACCTCGAAAAGTATTGACCTAAAACTTTTATAGAACAAAATTTGCTTAGAATTAGAATTAGTCAGTTTATCCACTTCCGGACTTATTTTGCACGTATGTTTTTTCACCTCCAAGAAGGGGTGAAAGTCACATCCAGGACAAGAGAACATATCGGCATAATCTCACTTTTTTCTTTGGCATTTTAGCTACGTGTGTGCCAAATTTTATGTCAATCCAAGCGGTTCTTTAAAATCTGGAGGTTTTGCGATATTTTATCGTGAGTGAATGGAATAATAATTATTACAACGGCAATTATTGCCGTTGTCACTTTTAGATAAGAAGTCATTATCACAATGATATAGTCAGGTTAACTGAATTGTATAATTATTGTTTTTATCATTAAATGTGAAAACCTAGAATTATCCATGTCTGTCCGTCAATAAACACAACTCGTCTATTAGTAGGACAGAAAGAATGACAAATAAGGTGTCAAATGAAAGCCTATAACCAAAATATGATATTACATGTGAGAAGTTTGACCTCGGACTGCCTGTTCCAGAGTTGCAACCGAAAGTACTGTTTTAAATTCGTCGAAATAGTACAAACTATTGGTCAACACGACTAAGAAAGACCAGAACAAATACATACTTCCGGTTTCATGCCTGTCTGTTCGTCCATATCTGTAGGTGAACAAAATTCATCCGTCATATCAGCTGACAAAAAGTTACACGAAGGGTTCAAATATCGACTGCCGGTTCAACTTCCGGTCACTTTTTGTGAAAAATTAGAACTTACGATGTCCAATTGCTTGTTACAATTTTTTTTATAAGTGTTCTACTCTATCTATTCTGACTTTTCATTAACTTACTTAGATCACATATAATTTAATACAGTTTTGATGTCAGGGTCTTCAAAATTTATGTGGTGAGTTCCGGTATGTGATGAATGAAAAACGACTCCATAAGCAGAAGAAAAAAGTGTTCTCAAGACCTAAGACAATACATCGACTCACAAGAGCGTTGTGACAGTAGCAAAAATTCGAGTTGGGGTTCTAATTACTTTCTCATGCGGCTTACTCTCCTGACTTGGCCCCCTCCGATTATTAAGTGTTCCCAAATCTGAAGAAATGATGGGCAAGTCACAAAGTTTCACAAAAAAGCGAATATTTCGCGAAATGAACGTCAGATCGAAAAACTAAAAAATGCGTGTTCAATATTTTTCAAAAGTCTATCGAATGATACCAAAAACGAACCCCCACGGAAAGGGGTGAGGAGTAAATTAAAAATTTTAAATACGAACCCTGCGATATTTCGCGAAATGAACATCAAAGTGCCAGTGTGTGCTTTTTTTCTGGGGATGAGTACCACCCCCTTCTCGAGTGTGAAAAAATATAGGTCCAAATAAGTCCGTAAGTGGATAAACTAATTAAATTCCTTGTAACTTTTGTTTTTAGATGGTTTTTCGCAAATAAATCAAAAAGTAAGTATTTGATCGAAAAACTATTCCTAGCAAATATAAAGCTTATAAAACAGTAAAAAAAATGATGTATGTATGAAGTCTGGACACACAATAAAAACAGAGTTGGAGCTAATCAAAAGTTGGTTCTTATTCGTCAAATTCCAAATCGACTAGTTCAACGTAAAATGTCCAAAAAATAACGCACTTTTCGGGGAAAACCCGCTACAAATTTTTTAAAGAGTTTAAAAAAAGTTTTATTTTTGTTATATAAAAAGTATCTATTCTATCACCATCAGCATCAAAAGTAGACCGGGCAGTATCGTCGCCCCCGCTAGCGAAATTATTCCGATTCGATTTTTTTGCACAAACTTACTCAAAAAGAGGTCCTTATAACATATCCAAAGGGTGCCGGGCGGTGCATTGGTCGAAAAATTGTTTAAAAAATTTTTTTGAAACAAATTCACAAAAACAATTTTTTCATTTCGAACAATTTTTTTTAGATAACTTGTGTCATTCTGGGCAAAAAAGGTGTCTTGCCATTTTTGTTTAAAATTGATTGTTGTCGAGTTATATGCGATTAAAAATTTGAAAAATGCGAAAATGGCCATTTTTAAGTCTTAATAACTCGATTAAAAGTTATTATTATGAAATTAAAAAGTGAGCAGATCAAGTTTCAAACCCTTGCTTCAAGGTCCTTAAGAGATTTTTGTCATTATTTTATTACAAAGCTGTTATTTTTAATTATTAATAATTAGCGCTATAGTCCCGGATTTATCGTCGCCCCTGTTAGTGAAATTATTCCGATTCGATTTTTTTGCACAAACTTACTCAAAAAGAGGTCCTAATAACATATTCACAAGGTGCCGTGGTCGAAAAATTGTTTAAACAATTTTTTAAACAAATCCACAAAAATAATTTTTTCACTTTGAACAATTTTTTTTTAGATAATTTTGGACATTCTGAACAAAAAAGGTCTCTTGTCAATTTTCTCTAAAATTGATTGTTGTCGAGTTATACGCGATTTAAAACCTGAAAAATGCGAAAATGGCCATATAACTCGACAAAAATCAATTTTAGAGAAAAATCTCAAGATACCTTTTTTGCTCAGAATAACCCAACTTATCTAAAAAATCGTTCGTAATGAAAAAATTATTTTTGTGAATTTGTTTAAAAAATTGTTTAAGGTGATACAGTAGCGATCAACAGGTAGCCAAAACGCGTTCCAAGATTGCGGCTGTAATTTTTAATATTTTTTCAAGATATTTGGCACACGTATCCGTAATATAATAAAGAATGGCGGTACAGAGCCCAATTTGAAAAATATATTAGGTAATATTTGAAAATTATTCTGTAATTAAATACAATATTAAAAAAACGAGCCTGTACCGCCATTAAGAAGAACAAAAAAATACACTTTCTTCAAATAGACTTTTTTATCCGATGCCTAGATTTTGTGTCATTTTGGAACTACTAAAATGTTTTATTTCATTAGTCCAAAACAAAATTTAAATTTTTTAATTCGACAAAATATTTCCACGCACAGGCTGTGGTCTGTATTAATTCGAGAACCAAGAGAGACAGCTCATTAACCGCCTTTCATTTTTTCTTAGAAAATAAACGATCTCTACACAAAGTACTTATAGGATAATACGCCGCCGTTATGAAATGATTGTAGGATGTTAAAATGACGAAGGATGTTTTACCCGGAAATCCGAATTTTATATACTTTTGTTATATTTAATACCCTAATAGCACACGACGTCCTTTGGACGTCCAAAATAGGTCAATTTTTGGTCCTAACGTCCATGGACCATAAACGGACGTCCTTTGGACGTCCGACGCTGGACGTACTTCGGGTGTACTAAATATGTACGTCCTTTGGACGTCCGGCGTTGGACGTCCTTCAGGTGGACTAAATATGTACGTCCTTTGGACGTCCGGCGTTGGACGTCCTTCGGGTGGACTAAATATGTACGTCCTTCGGACGTCCGGTGTTGGACGTCCTTCGGGTGGAATAAATATGAACGTCCTTTGGACGTCCGTACTCGGACGAAATACGGACCTTTTCCAATCGTCCATATTGGACATATTCTACCAATAAGGGGATTAAACAGCAAAATTATTTAATAAAATATTAACTTAATTATGTTAATAAAATAGTTTAAATGGAAAAGATTATAAATCATATTTAATTCAAAACTGTATATGTAGTTTAATATCTAATACATGTTTTTGTTTTTATGTAAAGTGTGAAAATCTGATCGGTAAATTATTCGTTATGTCCACTCTACATCAACAATAAATTGAACAAGAAATTGACTAAGTTATTCAAGGCCAAATTTGACGAGTACAAAATGTATGATTTGTAAAAGAAAATGAAGGAATTTGATGAAATAGAACAATTGGATATGTTTTATTTTGTCAAATTTCTTTATTTTCTGTTTATTCACGGCAAAATTGGAAGTAGAATTGTGTTTTGTATAAGCCAAATTTGACCTTGAATAACTTGTCGTCAATTTCTTGTTCAATTATTGTTGATGTAAAGTGGACTTTATAATGTTTTATTATTCCCGTTACCAAGATGATAGAAGCTTGGTGGTTAATTCTAATAAGCAAAAATATAATTTTTATCAATGTATCCTTACTACAGATGAATATTGAGAGCATCTTTTTGAAGTTGAGCGTACGTGTGCCCAAAATAGGTCCAGTTTTAGTCCTAATGCGGATGGACTATAAATGAACGTCCTTCGGACGTCCGACGTTGGACGTACTTACGTGTTGAATAAATATGAACGTCCTTTGGACGTCCATTGGACGTCCGTGCTCGGACGTCCGTTGGACATTGACATCGATCCGTGAGCGTCATCTGCAAAGAAGAAAATCACAAGCCAGGACAACCAATCCAAATAGTGAGTGTTTCAAACTTTTGTGTTGTGTTGTCAAAAGTTTATTTAATTATTTATGTTTTTCCTTACATACTTACATATTTTTTCAAGCTTTTTGGTATATTTTTCATATTTTTTACTATATTTCGATAAAAAAATTCTTCGCAGTTTTATCCTAATCAACATCATCATCATTCTATCCAAAAAGGCAAATCGCCAAAATCGCAATTTTATCATAATATGATATGTATATTTGCATTTTACCACATTTTTTCGATGTTTTGAAACATTTTTGTATATCTTTTGTGTATCTATCTATATTTTGTATATCACCCCTCCTCGGGGTGAAACTCACCCCCCAAATTCACATACTAATTTGTAAGTACACATACTTTGTAAGTATGGAATAAAGGTTGCTTAATATTAATCAGTTTATCGAAGTCCGGACTTATTTTGAACGTTTTTCACCCCAGAGAAAGAGTGAAACTCACCCCAGGGCAATAGCACACATTGGCACAATATCACTTTTTTTCTTTGGCATGTTAGCTATGCGTATGCCAAATTTCATGTCAATCCTTTAAAATTTACAACAAAAACCATCAAAGAATGTAGTAATACTTGTTTTCATGAAGTCGGTGATAGAGTTTGACAAATCTTTATGGTTGTTAAATATCTTTTAATTTGTGTATTCGATTTTTAAAGGTAGGTACTATATACGTCCATTTGGCACAATAAAAAATAACCTTCGACCGGTACATATTGCTTGTATCGATGCTCGGTGCATTGTTCAGTCATAAATTTTACCTGTCCCTATAGCGTCGGCCGTCGGGTCCTATTGTAAATTATTATAATAATAGTCCGTCTCGGTATTTTATTATTTCTGTCATAAGTATCTCTGTGGAAATGCAAATGCTGCTTGTAACATCCCAAAAACCAGCTCTACTATTAATTGTACTCGTATAAATAAGTGTATAATATGTACCTACCTACTTATTTATTGTATTCATTTATAGACCTGGATCCCGCGTAATAAAAAAAGTTGATTAACAGCAAGCTGAAAATTTGTTAATAGCTTCACGGTGCCTAGTCGGACAAACTTTGATGTACGGGAATACTGGAACCGGGGAAGTTTTAATTGTGGAACAGGTTAAAAACTTGGAACATCAGACTACCGAAAACGTTCCATGTATTTTGTCGGACAGAACTTCCAATTGATTTGTTACCATTTCATTAAACTCTTATGCAAAAATCAGACTGCGTACCAGTCTACTTTTATTCTCTTAATATTTTTACTTAAAAAAAGTGTACTACAATCATCTCGCTAAACTTAATATAACTGTTTTCGAGATAAACCCATTTTAAATCTGCGATATAACATAATTTTTTGCATAATATTGTAGTTAAATCCGAAAAATCAACTTAAAACCATAATAATAATTGTGCCAATTCTCATTTATGTCATTTATATTTTTGGAGATTTTTATGGTTTATAAGTTATTTTTCGAGTTTAGCGAGACGAATGTAGTATATATTTTTTAAGTAATAATATTAAGAGAATAAAAGTTTTGATTCGAAAAGTATATACCTCGTCCAATTTACTTACCGTTGCACGTCATCCGCGCCATAGCCTGTGACACGATACCAACACGAAATATCTAGGCGGTAGGTGTGTTCTTTTTTAGAATCAAAATGATTCTAAAGGGGAACACACCTACCGCCTAGATATTTCGTGTTGGTATCGTGTCACAGGCTATGGCGCGGATGACGTGCAACGGTAAGTAAATTGGACGAGGTATATGTAATGTAGAGTTCCCTCAGCGATGTGATATAATATTATTACAGTATAGCTCCCCGTGCATGACAAGCTTATGGAGGTAGCCCATATAGCCTAGGCTATAATATTATTAAAAAAATCACTTAGATGGGACAATGGCTTTAGGAAATTCGAGACATCAAAAATGGCCCATTTTTAAGGTGGTGCGTTAATTTATTGGAGAAATGTAATTATAATTTAATGTAAATAATCTAATATCCAATAATTGTAAATTAATATAAGATGTAATATAAGTTCCTTAAAAAATATATTTTTTATTTCCCACAATACATTCTCCACAGGTATAAATATCGTCTCTAGACGTCCACCGAACGTCCTCCCAGGACGTTAGATGGATGATCGGCAGCAATACATTGGACCAAACTGGGACGTCCTATGAAGGCCCAATTGACGTCCACCGAACGTCCCTTCGGACGTTAGGTGGACCTCCATTGGGCGTTTGGCAACGTGGAATTTGGACCAAAATTGGACGTCCTGTTAAGGTCCAATTCACGTCCCCTAAGACGTCCGATTAAGATCCAATTTACTCCGATTAAGGTCCAATTTACGTCCAATTAAGGTCCCATTTACGTCCGATTAAGGTCCAATTTACGTCCGATTAAAGTCCAATTTACGTCCGATTAAGGTTCAATTTACGTCCGATTAAGGTCCAATTTACGTCCGATTAAGGTTCAATTTACGTCCGATTAAGGTCCAATTTACGTCCGATTAGGGTCCAATTTACGTCCCCTAGGACGTCCGATTAAGGTCAAATTTACGTCCGATTAAGATCCAATATATGTCCCCTCGGACATTAGATGGACGTCCAATGGACGTTCGGTAGCGCGACATTTGGACCAAAATAGGACGTATAAAGGACGTTCCTCGGACGAAAACGGACGTCCAATGGACGTCCCTAAAGTCCGTGAAGGACGTCCATTGGACGTCCTTGTGCTATTAGGGTAGGTACCTACCTATAATTCTGGTGATTTTTTAAATCCTCTATTGTTAAGAGAATTTACACCTTTAGCCAAAGTTTTACGATTTTCTAACGGAAATTAACAAGTTATTTTAAATACGCACCAATTATCGATGTTGAAAGGAGTTTTTCAAGTTATAAAAATATTTTGTCTGATCAAAGAATATGTTTCCTCGTAAAGAATTTGGAAAAACACATTGTAGTGAATTATAATCGAAGATATATTTATAGTGATATTGTTGTTTTATTTTAAATAGGTAACTATTGGTAGCAGTTTTTGTAAAAACTGTGAATAAATTGCATATATAAAAAATGATTTTATTTGAAAAATAATAGATAAGATTACTAAATAAGACAGAAAATTTGTGGTTTCCCGAAATGCGCATTTTTTGAATTTTTGTGCATATCTTGCGCATATTTCGTAATTTTTTACCGCATATATATGCGAATATTTCATCAAAATTGATCGCATATAAATCCGCTCCCTAGTCATTGTATTCTGTTGGCTGATTCCAATGATTTGAGCCGCCGTACGACACGTTGGGACCAATGGGAGTGAAGATACGTAACTAATACCTATCAAGAGGTTTACTCAAACTTCTTTTTTGTACTTATACCTACCACTCGGTATAAGTACAAAAAAGAAGTTTGTGTAAACCTTTGCACAACTGTGTAAATACTAAAGAAAAATCTAAAATATTAAAAAAAATAGTGGAATCCGTTAATCTGTTCTCGAAAAAATTAGCTATGAAAATGAGCATAATTTTCTATATCCCTAACTTTTGACGAGCAGTTTAGCTTAAATGGGGAAAAGCGGTAAGCTTAGACCAAACACCAGTAGGAGGCATTCAATTAATTGAGGAAAAAAATTAAATGGATAACAATATTCATTTCAGTTATAGAAAAGGCATTGCCCCGCTAGAATGGTTGAAATCAAGAAAGTAACAATTAATAGTCCTACAAAAAAGACAGGCGCTTGAAAGTGATAAGACCATTGAACAATAAGCCTGCGAACTGCCTTTTAAACACATTCTTAAAAATAATCCATAACACAATTAAAAAAAGGTTTGTTAAGAAATTCTTTTATAGACTTCAGAAATTCAACAACTTCTCCTGATTATGTTTAAAAAACGTACGGAATGCACTAAATGAAAAAAAGAAGAAAAAGATTTATCATACCGTTATACTCTAATATATTCTTACGTTGAATATTTGATGCTTCCCTGTAGAGTATAAAACGGACAGTTGTGTTTTTCCCGTGAGCTGCCTTGTTTAGTCTTCTTTGTCGTTCTATTCGTTAAATCCTATCCTCTCAAGTCACAGCGTCAGAAAGCAGTGGGTATATGCAGTGAACGGGAGGCCTATGTCGAGCAGTGAACGTTGGGGCCCTTTCGCGTTTATCATATGTAGAGAAGTCGCTTGTCAAAACCTGGACGTATGTAATCGTATTCTATTTGTTAAATACTCTCACCTAATATGTCATACCATGTGTGTTAATCCATTTTATTTCTACAATTTTAAAGTGTTATTACATGCCGTCATTTTCATTTGTCTACACCATCTTATTCTGCCAGTTAAATCCCATCATTTCAGACGCTGTACGTCACGATTGAACCAATAGAACCGTAGATACAAGACTAAGGCCCTTTTGACATGATGCTGTAATTGATTTTCATACGTCATTGTATTATATTAGTCAAATCCAGTTATTTTAGGTGCTGTACGCCACGATTGGACCAATAGGAGCGAAGATACGTAAATAAGGCCCTTTTGACATATTGCTGTATTTGATTTTTCTGTGTCATTGTATTCTGTTCATTAAACCCTACCATTTGAGCTGCTGTACGTCACAATTGGACCAATAGGACTAGATATACATAACTAGGGCACTTTTGACTTGTTGCTGTATTTGATTTTTCTGTGTCATTGTATTTTATTTGTCAAGTCCTATTATTTGAGATGCCGTACGTCACGATTGGTCTTATAGGACCGAAGATACGCGACTAAGGCCCTTTTGACATGAGGTTGTATTTTATTTTTCTCTCATTGTATTCTGTTTGTCAAATCCTATCATTTGAGGTGCTATACATCACGATTGGGCCAACAGGACCGAAGATACATAACTAAGGCCCTTTTGACATATTGCTTGTTTGATTTTCTGTGTCATTGTCTTCTATGATGTCTAAGGCATATCTCTGATATGCCCTATTTTTAAATTGGACTTCGTAAGTCCTAGGTTTTCACCCACAAGCTTTTATTTGACACCTCATTTGTCATTCTACCCGGTATAATGGCGGAGGAGTTATATTGGCGGTCGTACGGACCGACAGAAAGAGTACCCAGCTCACATATCTCACCTTTAGTACCATCCTTGGATTATAAGCTTTCATTTGACACCTCATTTATTATTATAGCTGGTATAATGATAGAGGAGTTACATTCGCGGTCGAACGGACCCGCCGACAGACCGCCTAGGTCAAATATCTCACCTTTAGTACCATCCTTGTATTACCAGCTTACATTTGACACCTTATTTGTCATTCTACCTGGTATAATGACGGAGAAGTTATATTCGCGGTCGTACGGACCGACAGAAAGATTGTCTAGGCCAAATATCTCACTTTTAGTACCATCCTTGGATTATAAGCTTTCATTTGACACCTTATTTATCATTCTACTTGGTATAAAGACGCAGAAGTTATAGTCGCGGTCGTACGGACCGGCGGAAAGACAGCTTAGGTCAAATCGCTCACCTGTAGTACCATCATTGGATTATCAGCTTTCATTTGACACCTCATTTGTCATTCTACTTGGTATAAAGACGCAGAAGTTATAGTCGCGGTCGTACGGACCGGCGGAAAGACAGCCTAGGTCAAATCGCTCACCTGTAGTACTATCATTGGATTATCAGCTTTCATTTGACACCTCATTTGTCATTCTACCTGGTATAACGACGGAGGGGTTATATGCGCGGTCGTACGGACCGACGGAAAGACAGCCTGGGTCAAATATCTCACCTTTAGTACCATCCTTGGAATATAAGCTTTCATTTGACACCTCATTTGTCATTCTACCTGGTATAATGACGGAGAAGTTATATTCGCGGTCGTACGGACCGACAGAAAGATTGCCTAGGCCAAATATCTCACCTTTAGTACCATCCTTGGATTATAAGCTTTCATTTGACACCTCATTTATCATTCTACCTGGTATAATGATTGAGGAGTTATACTCGCGGTCGGACGGACCGACGGACAGACCATGTAGGTCAAATATCTCACCTTTAGTACCATCCTTGGAATATCAGCCTTCATTTGACACCTCATTTCTCATTCTACATGGTATAATGACGGAGGAGTTATATTCCCGGTCGTACGGACCGTCGGAAAGACAGCCTAGGTCAAATATCTCACCTTTATTACCATCCTTGGAATATAAGCTTTCATTTGACACCTCATTTGTCATTCTACCTGGTATAATGATGGAGGAGTTATATTGGCGGTCGGAGGGACCGGCGCACAGATCGCCTAAGTTAAATATCTGACCTTTAGTACCATCCTTGTATTATAAGATTTCTTTTGACACCTCATTTGTCATTCTACCTGGTATAATGACGGAGGAGTTATATTCGCGGTCGGAGGGACCGACGGAAAGACAGCCTAGGTCAAATATCTCACCTTTAGTACCATCCTAGGATTATCAGCTTTCATTTGACACCTCATTTGTCATTCTACCTGGTATAATGACGGATAAGCTATATTCGCGGTCGGAGGGACCGAGTCACAGACCGCCTAAGTCAAATATCTCACCTTTAGTACCATCCTTGTATTATAAGCTTTCTTTTGACACCTCATTTGTCATTCTACCTGGTATAATGACGGAGGAGTTATATTTGCGGTCGGAGGGACCGACGGAAAGACAGCCTAGGTCAAATATCTCACCGTTAGTACCATCCTTGGATTATATGCTTTCATTTGACACCTCATTTGTCATTCTACCTGGTATAATGATGGAGGAGTTATATTCGCGGTCGTAAAGACCGACGGACAGACCGCCAAGGTCAAATATCTCACCTTTAGTACCATCCTTGGATTATCAGCTTTCATTTGATACCTTATTTGTCATTCTAGCTGGTATATTGACGGAGGAGTTGTGGTTACAGACAGACGGACAGACGGACGTGGATAATACAAAGTTTTCACATTTTTTCAAAATTGGGTGAAAACAATAAAACATGATGCCAGACTGATTTCTTTATGAAAATAATATATACATTCTCAAATTGTCTATTTTTCGTTGTGAATAATATTGTATTCAACAGTGATGCCAAATTTCTGATGCCAAAATGATTGATAATGAAAGTGGGATATACGTTTTCATGTATATAACGGCAGCGACAAAACGGTAAAACACTGAACTAAATGTATATAATATTTTCACTGTACGATCATTTTGGACTCAAACATTTTATGGAATAAACTTATATAACTTAGTAAGAGGTAAACAAGGAAAGCTGATATATTAAAGTAACATCAAGGAATCAAATCTCTAACTACCGAGCTGATTAGACTTCTGGTAGCAAGTACAGGAATAAAGTTATTAAGGTAGTGTAAAGTGGCATCGATATACAGATGCCACTTTGCAAGACGATGCCAAATCGATGGTAAATGCATAATGTATCGATGCCAAATTGATAGTAGGATGTATATATATATATATATATATATATATATATATATATATATATATATATATATATATATATATATGTATATATATATATATATATATATATATATATATATATATATATATATAGTCTTTTGAGTCCCTTTTACTTTTCAGTGTCGGGACTGGCACATCCTTTCACGTGTGTACAAATGTTGACCATTGTTTCTTATTGTATGCTAATCGGCTTGCTTCTGCTATTGTTTTCCCCTTTCTTTGGATGATTTTAGCGACTACTGTATCCCAATCTTCTCTAGGTCTTCCTCTACTTCTTTTCTTTTGTATCCTGGCTTCCCATATTTTCTTCACCGGTATGTTGTCTTTCATTCTTTTCATGTGTCCCCACCAACTTAGTTGTTTTTCTTCAATATACTCAAGTACAGATTTCGTCTTAAGATCTGTGCGTATATATGTGCTTCTTATTCTTTCTCTCATTGTCACTCCTCTAACTCTTCGTAAATACTTCATTTCTAGGGCTTGTATCTTGCTTTTTAGTTTTCTAGTTAGTATCCATGATTCACAGCCGTATGTAAGCACTGGTCTATATATGGTGTTAAATACAGTTAGTTTGGTTTTTCTTGTGATTTCCTTTTTGTTTAAGAAGCTATTTTTTATTGCATGAAATAGTTTTGATGTTTTACTTATCCTCTCTTCAACATCTTTGTCCTGCCTTCCATTATTTTCGATTGTAAGGCTGGACTGGAAAGGCTGGTCAGAAAGAATAGTCGCTCTTGAGATGAAAGATGAACAGGGAGAGCCACAGACAATAATTACGGCATATGGACCCGATGAAAATGAGAAAAAAGAAATCAAAGAAAAATTCTGGACAGACCTAAATATAGCAATAGAAAACAGTAAAGGGCGGATTTACGTCATTGGAGACTTCAACGGAAGAGTAGGAATCAAAGATGAGACAGTAACGGATGTAATTGGAAGGTACGGTGAAGAAGTGAGAAATGATAATGGAAAACGGTTAATAGAATTCTGCGTACTAAACAATTTAATAGTAACAAACACACACTACCAACACAAAGACATACATAAATTTACTAGGCAAGGACCAAGAGAATCAGAAAAGTCAATTATTGATTACATACTAGTAGAACGCGACAATCGAAAGGTAATTCAAGACGTTAGAGTCAGAATAGGACCAGAAATAAGTAGTGACCATTATTTGTTGGAAGCTAGAATAAAGAATAAAAACAAAAAACCCCTGGAACATAAAAAAGAAAACAAAAGAAAAATTGAATACGAATCAATCAGAACTTACAAGCTCAGAAACAAAGAGATTGCGCTAAGATACAAAGAAATGGTTGATTTAGAAATAGCAGCTCTGGAAAATGCAAATGATAGTAACAACCTAGAACAAAAATGGCAATCATTTAAAAATATATTACTGGAAGCGGCGAAAAAAGTATGTGGCATTAGTAAAAGGAATGACAAGGTGAAACAAACAAACTGGTGGAATGCCGAAATAAAACAACAAGTGAAAACTAAGAAAAAACTTTGGAATAATTATTTAGGAAACAAAACAGTAAACAATTACAGCAAATACAAAGAGGCAAGAACTGCAGTAAGAGATATGATAAAAACAGAAAAGGAAAAGAGTTGGCATCAATTTGGACAACAGCTGGAACACAATAGCAAAGAAAATCAAAAACTTTTTTATAGAACATTAAAATCTCTGAGAACAGACAAACCTAGTAAAGATATGAGAATTAAAAACAAAGAAGGAAAAATAATCACAAAAGAAAAAGAAATTTTTGACAGATGGCGACAACACTTCCAAGAATTATTAACTACCACAAAAGAGGATAGGAATAAAGAAAACAGTAACGCGACAGGTAGTGAAGAACAGAGAACAAGCATCGAGATAACAATCGAAGATACAATAGAAGCAATAGGCAAACTTAAAAACGGAAAGGCACCTGGACACGACCATATACCACCGGAAATGCTGAAGTACATGAGAATGAAAGGCGTAAAACAATTAGCTGAAATATTCAAAGAAGCAAGCAAAAAAGAAACAATACCGAAGGACTGGGAGATAGGAGTAATAGTACCGATATATAAGAAAGGAGACCACAAAGATTGTAACAACTGTCGAGGAATTACACTATTATGTTCTTCTCTCAAAGTCTATGAAACAGTACTAGAAAAAAAGCTGAGAAACATTACAGAAACTACTTTAAATGAAGCACAGAGTGGCTTTAGAAAGGGACGAGGAGTACAAGACCATATTTTCACGGTAAAACAAATAATTGAAAAAACGTTACTGTCTAAAAAGAAAGCATATATGGCCTTCATAGACCTGGAAAAGGCATTCGACAGGGTAAAACGACAAACTGTGTGGGACAGCTTGATAAGAAGAGGTGTTGACGATAAACTAGTTGAAATCATCAAAAGTCTTTATAAGAGAAATAGGAACTACATAATACATAAAAACATGAAATCAACAGAATTCGAAACAACTGAAGGACTAAGGCAAGGAGGTGTCATGAGCCCAACCCTCTTCAACATCTTTATGGACGAAATCATGATAGAGTGCACACCACAACTAAAGAAATTGCATGTAGGGTACAGGAATCTCCATAGCGTAACCATTTCGGAATGTGCATTCGCAGATGATGTAGTAGTTATCTCAGAAAAAGAAGAAGACCTGCAAAATAACCTGCAAGCATGGAATCACGCATTTTTATAAAATCTACGTCTTTATATTAGGTTTGTTCCAACATAAACTTTTGGACGGTCCAGAAACCGTCACGACGATCACCGTCCTGCGCAGTACCATGGAACGTATTTTTTCGTTCCCATGGAACCCATGGAACGTGAATTATCTAGTAACGAAACGGTAATCTGACGGTTCTTGGTCGTATTGGGACAAACCTATTATTAACCTAACAAAAAGGTAACAATGAAGGTATAATAATGAAAAGTTGATGGATATATCTTACAAAAAAAAGAACTCTTTAAAAATTAAATATTCCATTAGATAAATTAATTGCAATTCTTTGTGGCGTTCCGTCTCTTATTTAATTAATTATTAATAGAAACACTTTATTTAATGATTAATTATAATTATTTTCTTTTAATTTTAAAAACCTTTCGCACAAAATCCCCTTGGTGACGTCACACCTGGGTGTGTTGTGGCTGGACTGATAGATTTCTTGAGTTGGTACTGAACATTATCTTAACATTTCCTTTCCTAGCCATCATTGTCATTTTCTTTAATTTACTCTCTTTGACGGGCATGAAAATTGGCCGAATCCTTCCTTGAGTGTCAAGTGGTCATTCTCGGGCATACCTGCTAGTCGAACTGCATTCAGTTCTATCTCTTCCTATTCCTACTTCTGTTTGTAGTTTACCTACTCCCATCATTTTTTCGTTTGCATAATACAAAAACTAATGAAAAAGCAGTTTTTGTTACATCTTCCTAATAGGCAGGTAATATACTAGATATTATAGTATAGCTGTAATGGGAATAAAAAATAACAATGTTCTTCGCATTTAACGTCAAAATTATTACGTTCGTCACAGATACATACAGTGTGGAAGGCACTTATGGACTAAAATTATTTCTGTCCTTGTTTCAAAAAATTATAAAAAAACGCTGAGATCCGTCCATTTTTATATACATATAGATGTACACTTTTTAAATAAAAATTTAAATGTACAGGGTGTTTCATGCAAGCCTAGCAGAATACATAAGCTTTATTTTTAATGGAAGACCCTGTATATTTTTATAGTTTTAACAGTTGCTCAATTACCTGATTTCAACGAACTATGTCATGTAGGGTGTATTATGAATAATACAGGGTGAAATTTTGAAATTTTAAAGTAAGGAAACCACTTTTCGAATAAAATTGTCTGTGTCCATATTTTAGAAAATTATAAAAAATACTGGGACATTTCAACTTTTAAATTCAAATTGGCGCTTTATATAAACATAAATTTAAATATACAGTTTGATTCACGCAAGTATAGCATAATCCATGATCTTTAGTTTTAAGGAGTCACCCTGTATATTTGTATAATTATGGAAGCTACTTAACAACCTCATCTTAAAAAAGTGTGTTATGTAGTTACATTAGCTACTATATTCTAAGGACGAGGAAGGCCAACAAATTTAGAATTACCGAAAGAAATGAGCACTAACAAAGTGAACATTCATCAATTCATCATAATACGGCATTCTGAAAAGTCAAGTAGAAGATGCAGACAATGTAAAAGCCAAACCATATATGTGTCCAAAGTCCAATGTATATTTTTTACACTCTGCATGTTTTGACAGCTTTCCTAAATTGTAATATTAACCTTTAACTACACGCGCTGGCGTATTTTGTACGCCAGATATAAGAATTCTACTCTAAATATAATAATATTTAAAAATTTAATTTTTGACCTTGTGTATCTCTCTAACCCAGATGTCGGCAACATTTTTAATGTAAAGAGTGAAATACTAAATTAAAAATTCATGGCGTGCGTCAACTATTTGTTGACCTAACAAATATATTAATATAAACGTATAAAAAATATACGTTTTGTATTTCTTGTCTAAATTAACAATATTTTAAGGACGCATTAAAATTTATTGAAGGGCGCCGCGTTGCCGACCTCTGCTCTAACCTATCAATGGAATGTGCTTTACAATTTGGTTTTAGTTTCGTTATAATCGGCGTTCTGGGAAGATCGCAGTTTACAGTTTATTATTTGTTGTTTCCGGTGGTCGACAATATACACCACGATTATATTAATTTTAGTAGTAATATAAGTATATATTTCAATTGTTTTTTAGTCATTATGGCACAAAATATATTTTTCTTTATAAACAATACTTTTCTTCCGTAAAAAATCACATTTCAAAAAAAAATTTATTAGTAGTTTTATTTATCATGGAATCCAGTTATTCCATGATTTCAGTTATAAATCCCAATAGGCTTACTGATAATTAACTCAAAGTATTCACTGATGCCGAATAAGGTTTATAACAAAAAACTAAAGTGTATTTTTCAAAAAAAAAAATAAACAAATCGGCTGTTTTAAGTGTATTTTCTGTGGCGTATAAAGTACGCCACGCGTGTAGTTATGTTATAACTTGATGCGCGGGCAGTTAAAGGTTGAGTTTTATAGTATTTGGGAATATTTTATTTAGTTTTACTACTTTTGTACTTTTAGTTTTGAAATAAATCTCATAAATCAATAAAAGTGAATTTTATTATTTTTTTAACAGATTCCGCCATTGATGCGAAAACGCAACAATAAGTTTGAATGCTTGTAACTTTTTTTGTTTTGTTATTGCCAAATATGTATAGACCTGGATCCCGCGTACCAAAAAAAGTTGATTAATAGCAAGCTGAAAATTTGTTAATAGCTTACCGGTATCTAGTCGGACAAATTTTAATGTACGAGAACACTGGAACAGGGGAAGTTTTAATTGTGGAACAGTTTAAAAATTTGGAATGTCAGATTACAAAAACGTAACATGTATTTTTTCGGACAGAACTTCCAATTGTTTTGTTACCATTTCATTAAACTCTCGTGCAAAAATCAGACTGGTGTTTATCACCAACTGAGCATTTTATTGAGTGGAACACGAAGAACATAGCAAATGACAAGAATCATGTTGGTTAGTAATAGCAGTCTGATTTTTGCATGAGAATATAATGAAAGGGTAACAAATCAATTGGATGTTCTGTCCGACAAAATACATGAAACGTTTTCGTATTCTGACGTTCCAAATTATTAAACTGTTCACAATAATTAAAACTTCCCCTGTTCCAGTGTTCCCATACATCAAGGTTTGTCCGACTGGACAAAGCTATTAACAAATTGTCAGCTTGCTATTAATCAAATTTTTTTTGGTACGCGGGATCCAGATCTATTTAGTAGTTTATACTTTATAAAAACTATGTATTATAAGCAAAGCGAAAAAATTTTAGGTATAAGAAGATTATGTAGTCATGACGAATCATGTAAAAAATTGCTAAAGTAAATCTTTTATAAATTATTAAAAGTTAAATATATTTGTTCTATAAAATATATTTCGATATTATTAAACCTTAAAGCATTATAAAACACATAAATATTTTCTAAAAAAACCACAATATTTAGTTATAAAAAATATCCTTTCAAAAAGTTGCGTTTTCGCATCTATGGCGCTTAATGGGTTAAATAAGATCAGCCACTGGTTTTTGGTATATGACTAGATATTTTTTACGGCTTGTTTTAACCACTTACCAAAATCTTCATGTTCACAAAAGTAAATCAAGTAGAGTGCGACTGATGTAGTTATGTGAATTAAGGTGTCTATTTATACCCACTATTATAATCATCGTACCCCCATTGATTGTACCGGTATTTTCGCTCTCACCGGAACGAACCCATCGTAAACAGTTAGAATCTTGCTTGATATTTTTTTGTAATAATTAGTCTGGAATATGTCCTGTTACTCTTACTAGAAACGTGATATGTACTATTTTGTTTATTCCGTTATAGATGTACATACTGTACCTAAGTTCTGTTATATGTTTTCAAGGTGGTAATTATTGTCAAGTTCAAGCTTTGTTGTTAATTAGATTTTTTTTTATTTATGCCGAAATGCTTTGAAACTATCTTACTACAACCTAGTTGTTGAATCACTAAATTGTTTTTATTTTTCGTAATTTTTGTTGTTAAGTACATACGTTTCATGTACAATATTTTTAGAGGAAAATTAGCATTAACTATGCGAATTTTGAATTATTCTTTTTATATTTATTTATTTATTATGATATTTAATTCAGTTGGTTTTACTTATATTTTATTCAGATTACATAGAAATTTTCTACTGGTAAATTAAAATGAAAACTTTGTCGATTTACAAGAGTGATTACTTTAAATTGGCGAATACTCTGGGGATCAGACCGTAGATATAATAAATATTATTTAGGTAGGTACTGTATACTATTAATTATATTTATCTACTCTATCTCATATTATTATGTATAAGTTTTTAGTTTGTGGAAACTGTCATTATAGATAGAAATGCGTGAAGTGTTTAAAGTGTGCGTGAAGTAACAATGTATTTTAAATGGGACTCACTTTTTCGCACTGTTTTTGACACACTTTCATATAATCAAATATCCTTAATATTCGCGTTATCATGGTGACGACATAATGAGCAATAAATTACGACAAAAGTTTTGGCAGTTTTGTAGTGTGACAGAAGTTAAAATTTTTAAATGTCAAAGTTCTAAAAATTGTAGAATAGAAATAAATTCTAGTGACGAAGAGTTACAGTTTTTTTATTTGTTCATCATAGATAAAATATTGTATGAAACTGTGGGTGAAGTACTTTTTGCGAACTTACGCGATGTATAAATATCGCGTGCGTTCGCAAAAAGCATACATCACGAACTGTTTCATAATAGTTATTTATGAAACAGTTCGTGAAATATGCTTTTTGCGAACGCACGCGATTTTTAGAGCACGAGCGACAACGGAGCGAGTGCTATACATCGCGTAAGTTCGCAAAAAGTACTTCACGCGCAGTTTCATACAATATTTTATCTACGATAAACAAATTAAAAAACTGTAACTTTGAAATCTTATAATATGGAGACCCCCTTTTTTATTTTAGATTTTAATTCTGTATTCAATACTATAAAAAATATCTATCTCACCCACACGTAGGCGTATAATTAAGAGGAGCTAAATTTTTCTCGATAAAAATATTTAAAACAATTAAAATAATTAATATTTTATTGCAATACTGTATAATAATTTTTCAATTTTTGATGATTTTATTATCATAAAAAATAAGATTTGTAAAATGAAAATCTATAACATAAATCTAACAATAATAATAGGTATTTTTATTTTTTTTAATGATAATATTATTGTTAAATTAGTACGCCCCCCCGCCATATGGGTGTCGCACTATGAACTCATAAATGATGATTTTTTACAGGATTCTTCGATAAAGTACCCACAATTTACTGGTAATATTGCCCAACAAATTTTTAAGTGTATTCCAGTTGTCTGACGCAACAAAGTTTATAAACTTCTATATTATTTACAAAACACCCCCTCTCGAAAATTTCCTGAAATAAAAAGCTGTATGACTCAACGTGAATACCTGAATAAAAATATCTCATCAGGGAGGTAATATATTTTTGAATTAAATTAAAAGACAATTTAAGTGAATTAAAAGACAATTTATGTTTCATTTCGATTCAGACGCAAGGCATAATCTACAGGCTGTTTCTGTTATAAACTTCTTCAGTGCAGATGCTTACCTACCTCTGAATCAAAACAAAATCATAAGCGATTTTCACGAAAACAAACAAACGCGAAAACAAAATTCGTTTCGTTTTAATTCAGAGGCGGGCAAGCATCTAGATGGATGAAGTTTATAACAGTAACAGCACTGTCTGTAGATTATGCCTTGCCTCTGAATCGAAATGAAACATACATTGTCTTTTAATTCACTTCTATTTTCACTCAGATTGTGAGTACTAAGAACCATTTCTCGTACCTTTTTCTAAACGAATGTAAACGGAATGTGATTCCATACTTTAGAATCCTTTGCGTTTTCTATATTCGTCGTCTCTATGTCTTGTAAATTGTGGAAAGCAGAGATTTAGGATGTTAATAAAGAATGGTTCTTAATGTGGAAATTTTTCGATTTAACCCTTAAGATCCTAGTGTTACATATATGTAACGCAGAAACCGCTAAAATGTTAAGCCATAAATTCGGAAATTGATTCTAATTTTAACCAGATGTTGATGCAAGACTTTCAAGGGACACTTGCTTACTAGTTTTCAGCAGTTGGTTCGAGGAATTGATCTAACCTATTTATTAAGTTGAGTGTTTTATGATACTGTGTTTATTATTTATGGTAAAAATTGATCTCAAGTTTGGGTAAGTATATTTTTACTATTCTTTTGTTATTATATTTTGTTTAGAGTGTTTTCAATTGAGAATTAATTAATGTCTTTTCTTATTAATAATATCAATTTTTAGAAATTTTATCCTGGTTTTGTAAAAATGCCTTTAATTTTTGGTGTTACTTCTATGTAACGCTAGGAATATATGGGAGCAAAAATCGGAACTTTTAGAATTATAACGTATATTTTGTTCCAGAAAGGGGTTTTCTCTTCAAGAAGCGCTGGAGATGATTGATGCTGTTGAAACTTTAGACGTTGATGCTGTATATAGTTACTGAACCCCCAGAATTAAATGTGCTTACAGACGAGGAGTCTGGTGATGAGGAATATAATGATTTTAACAGGCTGTCCGAGAGAAATCTTAGAGCAACTTTTGAACGTGTTTTACGAAATAGTGAAAGAGATTTCAAAGTATATGATGATATTGACTCTGCAGATCATCAGCAAAAGCTAAAAAACTAGTGAAAGAAAAGTTGAAGTTGATCTTATGGGCCAGAATTTAGCTAGATACCAATTAGGAACTTGCTCTAAAAAATGGTGGTGGTGTTTATTTACATTGATGCTGGACATAACTATGAACAAAATGGTCTATTTACATTGATGCTGGATATAACTAGACATAATAGATTCTATGATCCTATGCCACAACTAGAATCTCGGAGGTATCTAGTAACATCATATCTTACGAAATATGGTATCGAAAAGATGCAGGCGACCATCTTCGTACAAAGTAGTTGTAGATATAAGATATGATAAGATTGATCATCTCCTGAGCTATATTCCTAATAAGAAAAGGAGAGGTTTTGCAGATGAATACTGTAGTTCATATGTGCCTACCATGTGTTGCAAGTGCAATGTGGGAGTATGCATCAAGTGCAACATATATTTTCATCTACAATAACTCGATTATGATTTTTCATTTACCTAGTTTTGTAATTGTTTGTTATTTTGAAATTTATAATCGAAAATATTTTAAATATTTTTGCTCCTATATCTTTCTAGCGTTACATATTATGAAACGGCAATTTTCTGAAAAATGAAAATAGTATAGTACAGTTGATCCAAAAGATGGCATAACCCAGATATCCAAAGTGAAAGTTATCCTTCAACAACACATTGTTCTATATGGTTCACACAATGTCCAGAAAAAAGTCACACCATTTTGAGCGTCGGTTTTGGGGGGGGGAGAGGGGGGAGAAATCGGTAAATTCGTAGTTTTTTAAGTTTTTCGCCAATATTTCTAAAGCTATACGGTTTAGCATGAACAACTCTCTATACAAAATTGTTCTACATTAAATTTGAAATAAAAAAGGCCCTATGCATAATCTTGCTAAAATGAATGGTTCCAAAGTTACGGAGGTAGTATAGTATAACTGGTCCAAAAAAAGGCCTAACCCAAACATCCAAAGTAAAAGTTTTCCTCCAACACCAAAATGTTCTATATGGTCCACATATTGTTCAGTAAAAAGTTACACCATTTTGAGCGTCCGGTTTGGGAGGGAGATGGGAGAGAAGCCGGTAAATTAGTAGTTTTTTTTTTGTTTTTCGTAAATATTTCTAAAACTATGCTTTAGCGTAAACAATGCTATATACAAAAACGTTCTACATGAAATATAAAACAAAAAATATTCTATACATAATTGTTATAAAATCAACGGTTCCAGAGTTACGGAGGGTGAAAGTCGAGGTTTCCGATACTTTTTATATTTTTTGGGCAATATTTATGATATAACTATACCAAAAACCCAGACATCCAAAGTGAAAGTTATCCTCCAACACCAAATTATTTTATATGGTCCACATAATGTTCAGAAAAAAGTCAGACCATTTTGAGTGTCGGGTTTGGGGGGGAGAGGGGGGAGAAATCGGTAAATATAAAAAGTATCAAAAACCTCCATTTTTCACTCTCCGTAACTCTGGAACCGTTGATTTTATAAGAATTATGTATAGAACCTTTTTTGTTTTTAATTTTATGTAGAACATTTTTCTATAGAACATTCCTTACGCTAAAGCATAGTTTTAAAAATATGGACGAAAAACTTAAAAAAACTACTAATTTACCGGCTTCTCCCCCATCTCCCCTCCAAATCGGACGCTCAAAATGGTGTAACTTTTTACTGAACAGTATGAGGACCATATAGAACAATTTGGTGTTGGAGGAAAACTTTTACTTTGGATGTCTGGGTTAGGCCATTTTTTGGACGAATTATACTATACTACCTTCGTAACTTTGGAACTGTTCATGTTAGAAGGGTTATGCATAGGGCCCTTTTTATTTTAAATTTAATGTAGAACAATTTTGTGCAGAGGGCTGTTCATGCTAAACCGCTTAGTTTTAGAAATATTGACGAAAAACTTAAAAAACTACGAATTTGCAGATTTCTCCCCCCTCTCCCCCCCAAACCCGACGCTCAAAATGGTGTGACTTTTTTCTGAACATTATGTGGACCATATAGAACAATTTGGTGTAGGAGGGTAACTTTCACTTTGAATGTCTGGGTTTGGGTCTAACTATACCGTACTAAAAATAATTAAGAAAAAAAATGTATGTATTTTGTTTTAAAACCTTCTCCTGGATACATCAAAATAAAAAAAATAAAATTTTTTAAATAAATTAAAATTCAGGATTTTAAGGGTTAAATTAGTTTTTATTATTTTTAACCCGGGAGTAGTCGCGCTCACTTCTGTAACGTGAATAGTCGCGTGTTAGATTTCATCTCACAATACGAATTTAAATACGAATTTACAACAAATTTTTATTTTATAGTATTTTTAATTACTTGCTATGTTAGAAATACTATTGCTAACAATTATTATAGCTAATTGGCTCTCCCCAAAGCCATAAATTCCACAAAAAGAAGAAGAAGAACAAAAAATACCTACGCATTACTACACCCTTCCTCGAGGCACTTACGAATTTTTTTCAAAATTGCAAAATGTTTCATCATGTAATCGCAAAAAAGGATAAAATGTGAGTTTCTATCTAACGCTGCGACTACTCGCGGGTTAAATGTATTCCGTATCTAAGATTTTCCTATGTTTTTAATACATTTTTTTAAGTGTCCATATGACCCAAGGTCTGTTCATATTCTTTCCACCTGTAAGTAAATTAATTATTTTCTTTCTTAATAAATACGTAAATAACTTAAATACTTTTTTTGTAAATTTTCGTGCTTCATCCATTTGTTAGGTACTTTTTAGTACACAATAGTTCAACTGTTTAAATTGATTTAAGCGGATTAACCTGCATCAATGTATAAAGAAAAATTTTACTTTTTTAAATGGCCCACCATAATGAACAAAAAATAATATCACTACTAACGATGATGGTAGGCTGGGGTGATAGGAAAAGATCATTATTCGGAAGCAAGAGATATTTTCAACGATACATACTTTTCTGAAGCTATTTCCTTGTGGCATTTTTATGATTAATTATTTATATGGGAAATAAGCCACAATTAAAATGAAAAAAATAATTTTATTAACGTTTCGACGCCCAAATCGGGTGCCGTTGTCAAAATACAAAATATTACTAAAATAAACTAAAGTGTTGTTGCTAAGCAAAAAAAATTCTTCTAATAATTTATTTAATCTCACTCATTTATATTGGCAATTCAGACATATATTATACATTTTAAAGTAGAAGACTTTAAAATGATATTGCCAATATTTATGAGTTGCGTTCCTGGGTTAATTTCATGTAATCGAATGAACTATCTTTCAGTAAGTCGTCCCAGGAACGCAACTCATAAATATTGGCAATATCATTTTAAAGTCTTCTACTTTAAAATGTATAATATATGTCTGAATTACCAATATAAATGAGTGAGATTAAATAAATTATTAGAAGAATTTTTTTGCTTAGCAACAACACTTTAGTTTATTTTAGTAATATTTTGTATTTTGACAACGGCACCCGATTTGGGCGTCGAAACGTTAATAAAATTATTTTTTTTCATTTTAATTGTGGCTTATTTCCCATATAAATAATTAAACATACTTTTCGAATTCCAATTAATCCTGTCTCCAAATAGACAGTGAAGAGACCGGTTAAAAGATTTGAAACTACAGGCTTTGTGAAAAATCGACCTACATAAGGAAGATCAAAGTTAACAAAAAACAAAGAAGAAGCATTGAATATTTTACTTATCATTTACGGAAAATCCTCACAATAGTTTTCGTATAACTGCCTAAGCTGAAAAAATTAGTACTTAGAAAGTCCTCAGTATTTTGGAAAGGAATAAATTACATCTTTACAAAATGACATTTGTTCGTAAGATAAATGAATGTCGACCGATATTTAGATTTTGTGAAGAGTCATTCTTAGTATATATCAATATTCAAACTTTCTTTAAAACATTGTATTCTCATATGAAGCACATTTCAACTGAATTATACTTGTAGTAATCGACATAATGGCAGCTAATCTGGAAAGCTCAACGTAGGTGGCGCCCGTGTAGTTGGAGGTCATGTCAACTTACGTCAATACTTCAAATCAATCTATTTCCAAGTAAATATTGCATATTTGTTTCACTGTGTGAATTAAACTTGAGAAAATAAAATCCCTCAATGTTGTGCTGTGCATTTGTGCTCATCGAGAACATCAGGACACAGGTTTCCCAAAGATATTCTGAAGAGAAAAAAATGGATTGTAGCAATAAGAAGGGATAAATATGTGCCGAGAATAAATGCACGTATCTGCAATAAACATTTTGTTGAAACAGATTAAGTATTGCCCCCAGATTCGACTGTAAAAAATAGAATACTTCACTATAAAATTCAGATCAAAATTTATTATAAACGCACGGATTAAGATATGCAATTTTATATACATTCACACTGTTGCCACATCTACAATCGCTTTTTATGGAGTGAACATGTAAAAAAATTTATATTTGAAGTAATAATATAGAAAAATGTGAAACACTAATTTTAAATATTTTTCAAGTTCTCAATATCTTTTAGTGACTAAAACATAACCTGACCAAACCTAACCTAGCGTCATCGAAAATAATATAAAGAAGTTAATAACTGAACATTTTAGTGATATATTTAAAATATGTTTTAAAATGACTAAAACATAACCTGAGCAAACCTAACCTAATCGAAAATAATATAAATAAGTTAATAACTGAAAATGAAAGTGACCATTCAAATATTCTTTAGTGACTAAAACATAACCTGATCAAACCTAACCCTAATTTTCTCTAATTTCACCTTAAATTTAAGGTCGTCTTTCACGTAGACAAACAACCAAATAATTATACTTAATTAAATTAACACATTCTATATTTCCATAAGGAGTTATAATTTTTTTTAAATAAGACAACATTGCAGAATCAACTGCGCTCACCCCATGCTTAAACCAAATTTACACCAAATGCGCAACTGTCATGGCAGCCATATTTTGAAAATATCACATTTTTAAATAAGACAAACACAAAAATTAATGCTGAGCGCACTTAATTGTGAATTTTAAATTGATAAAAAATGTAAGGCAGATCGCACATATCATATTATACACAGTTGTCAGACTCGTGTGGGGAGTTAATCAATACCAAATAAATACACTCTGAGCTATAGAAATAAAACATTGAGACGATGATTAATATAGTTTATCATTCGATAAGTGTTTCCTTTTTCCGGTAACTCTCGCATCCCTTCTCAATTCGTTTTTCAACGCACAGTCTCCAAGATCCGTATATTTCGGCCATAATTTATTATTTATTAAATCGTAATCAAAAACATCATATACAAACTTCACGAATATTCAAAACTTTGACCTCCAACTACACTAGCGCCGCCAGGCGGGAGCAACGGCGTACATAGGTGCCATTATTGCAGGTACTGGACAGACGAGAATCCTCATTCGACGAGAGAGAGGGAGAAAGGAAGAGGGGGGAAACAAATAGGGAGATATAGAGATAAACATAGAGAGAGAGACAAACCAAATATCTACAGAAATTAAACGTTTAGTCACGAATTATAAATAATCATGTGATTGGTCCATTCTTTATCGATGGTAAGCTTACTGTCCAAAGGTACAAAGGCATTTTCGAAATGAAATAATTCCTACAATTAAGTAGATTACGAGCAATATTGCAACTTGGAGCACGTTTGGTTTTTGGCAAGACGATACTACACCTTATTACGAACGGTCGTAATTATTTAGACAAACATTTTCCTGATCGTTGAATTGAACGAAGAAGTCCGATCGAATGGCTTTTCAGGTCACCTGATTAAACTCTAGTTGATTTCTTATAGCGCTATTTTAAAAAATTGGGTTTACGAAACATAACCCCAAATTTAGATGATTTGTGAGAGAATAATTTATGTATCTGGTTTAGAGTCTTCAGAATACTTAACCACTTGCATAGATTTTTTTCTGCTTGTAAGCAAAAATTATTTTCTTTATTAATAAATAACGAGCTAAACAAAAGGTAAACTATTTTTGTTGTAATTTTTTATGCTTCATCCATTAAGTATAAAAGGTACTTTTTAAAACACAAATACATAGTTTTGTATTTGTTTTTATGCGAATACAATGTCATCTATCGTGAATCAGAAAATGATTCAGAAAAATTGGTTATTTTTCACGTAGAATCTGGATCCCTCCTCCTCCTCCCAAGTGCCTTCTCTATTGAGGTTGGCGATCAATATGGCAAATTTCTTTCTGTTCTGGGCTTGATGAATTAAGTCATTCCCTGTAGTGTAGGTCCAATCTCTGATGTTTCGCAGCCAGGATTTTTTCTTTCTTCCTATACCCCTTTTACCTTCGATTTTGCTTTCTAATATTACCTGGAGCTGCTTAAATTCCCTATGGCGCATTATGTTTCCTCGATATGACGTCTTTCTAATTTTGATTGTGTTGACCAGATAACGACGTGTGTTCATTATTTCCAGTACTTCTTCATTTGTAGTTTTGCTGTTCCAGCTTATTCTTAGCATTCGGCGGTACATCCACATTTCGAATGAATTCAGTTTGTTGACGTCATACCGTTTAATGTCCAGGTCTCACAGCCATATAGTAATAGAGACCACCCATAACACTTTAGTGTACTCAATCTTATTGTGACTGATAGCTTGGGCTTACAGAGCATTTTACGCATGTTCATGAAGCCAGATCTTGCTATTTCAATGCGTCTTCTAATTTATTTTAAGTGGTCTAGCTGACTATTTAGCTCTCTGCCCAGGTATACGAAGCTTTGGGAACTCTGAAGGGTATACCATTGATTTGTATATTGGGTGTAATTTGTTCATGGGGGATCTTCTGGAATACCATGATTTTGGTTTTGGAAAGACTAGTATCCAAGCCCAGTCTGTGACTTTCTTCTGGCAGTATGTTCATCAATATTTTTAGTTGGTCTTCTGTTTCCGCTAATACTACGGTGCCATCGGCATATCTTACATTATTAATGATAATTCCATTGACTCTGGCACCTTCAGGGCGATCTTCAAGAGAAGCTCTGATGATATGTTCGGCATAGACGTTAAATAGCAGAGGGGACAGAATGCACCCTTGACTCACTCCTCGTTCTATGTTTACATAATTAGTATTTCCGTTGTCTGTTCGAACACATCCTGTGTGGTTCCAGTATGTATGTCTTATTATAGCTATGTCGTGTCCGTCCAGCCCTACTAGTTTTAGCACCTCAATTAATTTTTCGTGTCTAATGCGGTCGAAGGCCTTTCTATAGTTCTATAATTCTATATATCTATAATCGACAAAGCACACATACAGCTGTTTTTAAACCTCGAGATACCTTTGTGCCATTAAAGCGGCAGTTTCACATAGTAGTTCACTGTTATCGCAGCGGCTTTTAGCGGTGGGGATATATCTACTGCGATGGGTTTTACTGCTACCTACTGATTCACTACCCTTATGTCCAATTAAATAGTCAGTTTTTTAAAGATGGCGCCGAATAAAAAAAAGGTGTAGATGGTGTAACAACTTATTAATTACTATTGAAGAAAAAAAATATTATGGAAGAAAAGTACCCTCAGTGGCGAAACGAACATACAGTAAAAAAAGATATTGGATGAACAAACCCTTATTAAACAGACCTGGCTTTGACATGGAAAATAATTTATTAACAGAACCATTAAAAGCATGGCACTGTTGGACAGTAAATAATCATCTGTGCTCATTCCTGTTGGTTGGCTATCATGAATTTTCTTTTTTTCTAGTAGATACGTTGCTCTTATGGATGCTACCTTCTTTTTTTGGGTTCCTTTTTCTATAATCTATACCCACATTTTCCGCAATTTTTTCAATTGCATCCTTGCTCTTGTTTTCGCCAGATTTCGCCATTTTTATTTTATAAATAAGTTACTGCGATAGCAAAACTAGAATTATTTCTACTTATCGCAGTAATTCTTATAACAATCTACTGCGATCGAAGTGGTATGATTCACAACGAAGAAAAGGTGACAGTCAAACCACGCCTACCTAACAGTCGCTGTGGTAACAGTGAACTGCTATGTGAAACTGTCGCTTAATGTCAATCCGATAATTGCTTCTCTGGTGCCTGTACCTTTTCTAAAACCATATTGAGAACGAATCAGGTATTCTTCACACTTATTGTGAATGCGGTTATAAATTAGTCGCACAAAAATCTTAGCAGCATGACTCATTAGGGATACAGTTCGATGGTCTTCACATTTCCTTGCTTTTTGTTTTTTAGGAAGAGCTACATACTCTGGACCCGAAAAATGAAATTTAAAATTTTAAAGTATAAAATAATTAAACTTAAGAATAATTTTGCTTGAATCTAGTAGTAATATCAGTTCCACCAAACTTATGCTTGAAAATATTCTTCATATTCTCGACATTCCGTCCCGCAATCTTTTAACTGAAAATAAGCAATTTATCACTGAAAAAAAAAAAACGAAAAATTACGATTTTCATGGTTCAAAACACAAGTTAAAAATATTATTTTTGAAATCATCAAGTGCCTGAATTCAAATTCAAACGTTGTATTAGCTCTCGATTTTTTGGCTTGTTTTATTCTAAAACTTTGTTTTTTTTTAATAATTATTAATGAAACACTCATGATACGACGTACTCTCGGACTGCAGCGTATATAAGAGAGAGAAACAAGGATTATTATGCCACAAATTTATCGTAGTTTGAATTCCCCTTGTACAAAAAAGCGCCCACCCTGTCATTTGCGATTCATTAACAGCTAAACACAATATTTTAAATTGAAACCCAAATAGCCCAAAATACTTATCGAGAACTGATAGAGCGGGCAATGTTTGAATTTGAATTTAGGTACTTCGTGAATTCAAAAATAATATTTTTTAGTGTTTTTGAACCTTGAAAATCTTCATTTCTCGTTTTTTTTTTAGTTTTAAATTGTTTCTAACTCGAAACCGATCAAATTCAGAGAAAATTATAAGAAAAATCTTTTAACGAATGAATCAGTAATTTAAAAAAATGTGTTTGTTTAAAAAATTTATTTAAATAAATTAGGACCACTTTTCGCATAGACGATATCTTTAACCAAATTCTGAGGTATCTGGTATCTCATGAAACTGATTATGCAAAAAAAATCTCATAACATATTTTTCCGAACGAACCCGATCTTTTCGCATTGTCTAATAATTAACATATTATTATGAAAGTTAACAATCTTAAGATTTTACACAACATTCAAGAGCAGAAATGTTAGTACCCACGAAATGAAGAAATAAACTACCGAACATAATTAGTGATAAGAGGCGGTTATGCAGCAGTAAAGCTAGATTTAAACTATCAATAATTTGTTTCATGAAATGACAGTAGTGCAACGACTGAAGGTTTTCATCTACGATTTAGTTGAACCTCAATTGATTTTCATGAGAATTGGTGAGTAGTTAGAAGATACCTAAAAAACAAAACTGACATGGTGTCAACTTGCGCTTTTATCCTGGGGGTGGATCCCATCCCTCCTCGAGGGTGAAAATTATTTTCTTAAAAATAACATTAGAAATCTATAGAGAAAAAAATTCTAAGTCAAATTATATAAGTTATAAATATTATAAATATACATAAATGTTATTTTATAAAGTTATTAGAATAAATCAATATTTTTAAGTTACATATGAAAGAACAAAAATTTTAGATTTTTGTGAAAAAATGCATGTTTTAAAGCGGTTTTTCGTTAATAACCATTCATTTTGTAAGAATAGGTTTTTTTTTAAAAACTGATTCTTACCAAAATTGAAGCTAATAAAAAATCACATAAACTATTTACTTTACTCCTTACTTACTTTACCGTTTAATATTAATTTAAAGTAAGCTATAGGTAATTGAGTGTATATTTTTTCGGTGAGTACTCAAATCTAAATATTTAAGCTTAAATGAAGGAAAAGCGATGCATTCTATAAAACATACTTACTAAATTATTGGCCAAAGTACTCAGAAACACCTAAATTGAGCTCTAGAAGAAGCTGATAGCATTAATATTCGAGAACATGAAGCATTTTGGCTCGCAATTTTTTCGTCCAGCATGGATTTACATGAAATTTTTACAGAAGGTAGGAAATAGTCCAAGGGTCATTTTCTATATCATGCTGCTGTACGCTAAAACCTTGGGGTACTTGCCACCCCATCTCGGGGGTGCGAATTTTTTATTACATTTTAACCATGTAAATCGATGTAAACAGTAATTTTAAGAAAAAGATGTTTATTACATTTTCTTCGTAAAACTAATATTTTTCGAGTTATTCGTGGTTGAAAGTAACAGTTTTTCGACGGAAAAATCGACTTTTTTAGAGGGTTTTTTGAGAATAACTCGAAAAATATGCATTTAATCAAAAAAAAACTGTAGATATCAAAATTGTATCTTTTAGTAACACAAACGAAACTGTTTTTCTATAATATTTTTGCGACCAATACAAAGCGAGATACGGCATGTTAAAGGTTAGCTCTTTTCGTCAAATGCATAATTTGAAATAATCAAAGCCAAATAACGGGAAAAGTTTGCATTTTTCCAGGAAAACTTACATGATGTTTTTTCAAGCATTTTTGTAATAAAATATTTCAAAGAAAAATAATAAGAAGTTTCTAGCAAAAAAATTGAGCAACTCATGATCAAAAAAAAGTCGGTACCTGTCTTTCTCTACGAAAAAAGACAGTGAAAACAACCCCCTAACTACCCTTGTAACTAAAAATTGTTCTTCGCATTTCTGTAATTCTTTTTATATCATTATATTATTAATACACCCAAGAAGTTTGACCTATTTGAAGGCCTAATTTTAGAAAAATTGGAGTTTAAAAAAAATGCTTGAGATAAGAAAAAAATGATAGACTAATAAATTGTAGCTTTTTTTTTAATAGCTAAAATTTCCTTATGCATAGATTTTCACTACAGTGAAAAGTTAGCGAGGCAGCTGTTTAAAACATCTATTTACGAGCAGACATCTCCTTATTCGAGACCTTTAAACCCATCTCAATTAAAAATTAAGGGATCTTACGGAATTTTATTTACACAGTCTTATTATTCTTCAAAAATCCTACTAAACTATTACTGAAAAAACCTTTCATCGCCAAAAATAAAGGAACTGTACTTATAAAACTTATTTTTATTTTCGAAAAATTGGAATAGGTCACTAGTGGAGTCACTCAAGGTGGATATGAGCTATTACCTCCGATTTCGTTGAACCTCCATGGATTTGCATGAAATTTGATGAGTGGTTAGAGGATATCTCAAGGAACAAAGGTGACATGGTGCCAACTTGCGCTTTTACCCTGGGGGTGGATGCCACCCCTTCTTGGGGGTGAAAATTATTTTATTAAAAATAACCCCATAATTCTACAGAGGAACAAATTTCAAGCAGAATTTGTTATAAACTTATTAAATATTTGTCAAAGTACTTAAAAATATCTATTAAATAAGCCCCCGAACATGTTGACAGCGTTAAAATTTATGCTCCAAAATTTTTTCAAAAATTTATCTTTTAAAAATTTTTTCAAAAAATGTTATCGTTTTTTTTAATAACTCAGTTCGTGTTTACGATGTCAGGTTAATCTAATAACTGTTTGAAAGATAATTCCAAGTAATATGTAAGCACGTTAAACCTAATCTTTTAAACCCCTTACTTTTTTAAAAATTAAAGGTTAAATTACCCCGGTTGCATGGTTGCCACAGCAAAATTTAAGATGTAAACGTTTTTATCTCAGTTATTTTTTACCCTATAAAAATAGTAAAACAGGTAAAATATTTGGCACAGAAAAAACTAAAATATTTTTTACGTATATTGAGTAATTTTTTAGTTATTATCAAAAGAATATGAGAATTACAATAATTTTAAAAATTATGATTTTTTTAAATTATATCTTTTTTTCAAAAATATGCATTCTAAACCGGTCAAAATTATCGAAAACATTATACTTATGCTAATATAAAGAAGTTCTTGTAAGGATTACTATAAACTTAAATTTTTGTGGAAATGGCGTATGTTTTATTTTTCACTTTTTCCTAAAAAATTCTAAACGGTTCTATTATTTTCATTAGAACTTTCTTAATTTTGACGCTATTACCTTGTTCTCAAGCCCATTTGATAGGTATTCCGAAGTACTTTGGCAAATATTTAGCAGGAATATTTTATACATTTCATCATTTTCCATTTATTTAAACTTCAATATTTTGATTTGAGTACTCGTCGGAAAAAATACACATTCAATTGCCAATAACTTACTTTGAACTAACATTAGTTTAGTTCTTTATGTGAGGAATGTTTTTATTATCTTTTTAACTTTTTATTATCTCCAATTTCAGTAATAATAACTTTTCTGTAAAAGCCTATAGTTTTGATTCATACGTGAAAAACCGATTTAAAACATGCATTTTTTTTACGAAAAAATAAAATCTTTGGTCTTTAATAACTCAAAAAGTGTTGATTTATTTGAATAACTTTATGTAACAAATTTTTCTTATAATTTGTCCCTCTATCGACTTATGGTATTATTTTTAATAAAATAATTTTCACCCCCGAGAAGGGGTGGCATCTACCCTCAGGGTAAAAGCGCAAGTTGGCATCATGTCACCTTTGTTCCTTGAGGTATCCTCTAATTACTCACCAATTTTCATGAAAATCGAAGGAGGTTCAGTGAAATTGGAGGTGAAAACCTGCAGTGACTGCACTACACCCTTATAGAGCAGTGGTTTTTAAGGGTTTAAATATTATGATATTATATCCTAAAGCATAAAACAATCATTATTTAACCAGTCAAAACCAAATTGAACCTATAATAAAGTTTACAATGTTTTTATATAAATTTTGACAATAAGGGTAGTTTACAACCCTAAAAATAATCAACGCCCTTAAGCATGATATAGAATATGAAGTACAGGGTAAGAGGATCCTAACTTCAAATTTTTATGTAAATTGATGCAAGGCGAAATTATTCTTTTAGGATAAGTGAACTTTTCTTATATAGCTCCAACAAGGGTGGTTTAAGGGTTGAAATATTGTGATATTATATCTTAAAGCACAAAACAATTATTATGTAACTAATAAGAAGCAAATGTTGACAATATTAAAGTTTAAAATGATATTTTATAATTTTTTACAATTAGGGGTGGTTTTCACCATTAAAAAACCAAAAGCGTACAACGGCTCAATATAGAACATGAATTAGAGGGTGAAATGAGCCTAATCCCAAATTTTTGTACAAATCGATGCTGGACGAAAAAATTGCGAGGTTTTGCCACTTTTCCAGCTTCATTTCCTCGATTATAAAATTAAGCATGTTGTGATGAAAATAATATTTCAATTTTTTTAGGAAAAATTTAAAAATAAAATCACTTCCACCAGACACCCTTTCCACAAAAATTTAAATTTATAGTAATCCCTATAAAGCTTTTTTTACTTTAGCATAAGTAATGATCTCAAAAATTTTGAACGGTTTAGAACACGCTTCCATGACATCTCGTACCGCGACAGTTCGTAACCCGAAAAATTCGCGATTGAAACGGAATATAGAGGGCAGGTCGAATGCAAGAAAATGGCCGATATAAATGGTATAAACAAACATTCAATTGAGGAATAGAACAATACCGATTTTATTTAAAATATTTTAATGTACTCATAATGCTGAAATTTACTAAAAATTTCTTAATATTGACCAAATACCATTCAAGTAAACAATTTTCTGGTTTGTTTATACCACTTATAGTAGTTTAAATTTATTCCACCAGAGGTCAGCTACTTTGTTTTTCATCGCTAATACTAACGGCCAGTTCGTAACGGCGACAGTTCGTAACGGCGACAGTTCGTAAAGGCGACACTTCGTAACGGCGACAGTTCGTTAATATACATATTCGTAACGGAAAATTCGTAACGTCAAAATTGAATTATTGTGTTTATTTTTGTTAACACTTAAAGCAACTTTTATTACAGTCACAATTGAAATTACGTTCATTTCTAGGTTTATATTCGTAACGCCAACATTAAATTCCTTTTATTAAATTTAGTATTATTGAATTTAATAAAAAATGCATTCTGCATACATTCCTATACTAAAGTACTGGTACTTTTTTTAAGACTGCTTCTTTTTAAATATGTTTCACAGATATTTGGCGTTATAATCTTGTTAATATGACAATTAAAGAACTAAAAAAAATTATCTTGAATTATCTTTTTATAGTTGTAAATCTAAGTGTGAAAAATAATGAAACAAAAAAAAACAGTTTGTTAATAATATGTTTATTATATAGTACATTATTTGACGGTTTTTGAATTTTAAAGAACCGTTTGGATAACATAAAATTTGGCATACGCATAGCCAACATGTCAAAGAAAATAAGTGATATTGTGCCGATGTGTGCTTTTGCCCTGGGGGTGAGTTTCACCCCTTCTTAGGGGTGAAAAACATACGTTAAAAATAAGTCCGAAATTCGATAAAATGCCTAATTCTAAGTAACTTTTATTTTATACAGTTTTTTCACCAAGTTAATATTTTTGAGTTATTTGCGAGTGAATATGTTCAATTGTCAACACAACAAACACTTTTTAGACAATTTCTCGCAACTAATTCAAAAAGTCAGTATTTTATCGAAAAAAACGTGGTTAGCAAAAGTATAGCTTGTAAAAAAGTGAAAAAAATGGTGTATACATGAAGTCTCTAGACCTAGTAGAAGCAGAGATATAGCTAAAGATAAATAGGTTCATATTCGCCAAACTTAAAATAAACATATTTCAACGTGAAATAACCAAAAAATGAAGCACTTTTTGGAAAAAACTCATTACAATTTTTTTAAAAGCTTTATGTTAATTTTTATAAAAAAATATTCTGGCGTCAAATGTGAACAAGTTACGCTCAAAATACTGTTAGTCCGTTTTGATTTGGCATAAAAAAATCGGGAAGATCACCCCCCAATTAACAACTTAAATATAATTAATCCTTAACGCTTCACATGTTGCTTTATTTATGTTGTGTCTATATGATCTGTAAGTTTCACCGATTCAACGTGCTTATTTTTGAAAAAAAAAATGGTTTTAAAATAAAAATTTTAAAATTTTAATTTTAAAATACCAAAAATCTCAAGAAGTAATAAAATGTACGTTTTGCTTTTCTGGATATTTTGGAGTTTTTGTTTTCCTGCTAGACAAAAATCGGTTATGCTATGGCTGTTCAAAGTTTGCATACACTAGGGATTAGTGACTCGTTCAAGCCATTTTAACTACAGCCTTTTCAAGAATAAGCACTTTGAACCGCTGAGACTGACAGATCGTATAAATAATAAATATGTAAAGTAACTTGTGAAGCGATAACGATTAATTTTATTTGATATGCAAATTAGGAGGTGATTTTTGCGATTCTTTTTACCAAAAAATAAAAGGTACCAACAATGTTTTAAGCATAACTCACTTACTTTTAAGGTTAGAGGTTTTTTTTTAAAAACAAAAATAAACTTTTTTTTTAAACACTTTAAAAAAGTTGAAATGAGTGATCCTCGAAAAGTGTTCCGGTTTTTGGTTACTTCTCGATGAAATATTCGATTTGGAATTTGACGAATAAGAACCTACTTTTAATTAGCTACAACTTTGCTTGTACTGGGTCTACAGAGCTAATATATGCACCGTTTTTTTTTTAATTTTTTTTAAACTATATTTTTATAAGAATAGTTTTTTCGACAAAATACTTACTCTTTGAGTTATTTTCGAAAAACCGCCTAAAACGTGCTTATTTTGTTTAAAAATGAACAAATTCACTAGCAAATAACTCGAAAAGTATTGACTTGGTGAAAAAACTCTATAGAACAAAAGTTGCTGAGAATTAGTCGATTTATCAAATTCCGAACTTATTTTGGACATATACTTTTCACACCCGAGAAGGGGTGACACTCACCCCTAGGGCAAAAGCACACATCGGCACAATATCACTTTTTTTCTTAGCTATGTGTATGCCAAATGCTTTAAGAGGTTTTGCAATATTTTTCCCGTAAATAACGTACTAATAATAATTAATAAAATTTACATTTTAGATTAGATTTATTTTAAGATAATTTTAAATATTATTTCTCCACGAAATATATGTGTTGAAAATGTTTATCCTGATGCTCATTCGTTAAATCGATAAACGTAATTTCAATTGTAACTGTATAAAAGTAAGTTTCCATTTTAAATAAAATATAAACAAAATAATTAAATATTGACGTTACGAATTGTCCGTTACGAATATGTATAGTTATGAACTGTCGCGGTTACGAACTGTCGCCGTTACGTCGCCGTTACGAGATGTCTCGCCACGTTAGAATACATATTTTTGAAAAAAAAATATAATTTTAAAAATCAGAATTTTTTATATTTTCGGAATTTTCTTTTGATAGTACACCCACCGGCACAAAATTCCGCCACGAAAAATTTTTGCTTAAGTTTGACAAAAATTTAAAACTTTATTATTTGTGCTCCGATTTTTAAGATCCTTGCATCAGTTTGTAGGTATGTATTTTAAACGTTTCTCACTACATTCAAACGTGGTGGCGCGAAACCGCGGCAAAGCGAGTCGAAGGTAGGAATATTCAACACGCTGTATCTTTGTTTATTTTTCTCCAATAAATCTGAAAATTTCAGGTAGAGTTGTTGAAGTTATATACTTTAAAAGAATAGTAAAAAATTGAAAATTACAAACCATACCCCTTCCCCTCTTAAGTTAAAATCAGACCATTTAGGTTAAAAGAATTTTACACTGATATAATAAAAAAATAAACCTTTATTAAAACATAAAAAAAAATTAAAGAATTGATATAGATCGATATCACAGTTGCCAACAAGAAGATTCTGTTTTCCACATATCAGAAAAAATCTCTGTCTTATTCGTTCAGAGCTATTTCTAATATAGATACACCTTAAAGATTGAATTCAGTTTAGTGATGACCATATCCTCCGCCTAGAGATGAAATTCCGTGCCCTCCAAAATCACTTGAGCTGAAGCTTGAAGATCCAAAATGATCACTTCCGCTGAAACTTTCGTGACCTCCTAAACCACTTGCTCCAAGCCCTATGGATCCATGATCTCCAAGTCCACTGGATCCATAACTGTCACCTCCATGACCGGCGTGGATAACAACGGGTACAGGTTTCTTTACGATTTTTATGTCTGGCACATGAACTGGAACTGGTTTTGGAACTGGTACAGGGTAAGGTTTTGGAATGTGTACTGGCACTTTTACTGGGACGGGTACTTTATACGGAACTTTGACTGGATAAGGTACGTCTTTAACGATTTTCACTGGATAGGGTTTGTCGATATGCACTGGATATGGTTTGGGAACATGGACGGGATAGGGTTTGTCAACTTTTACTGCCACTGGTACTTTAACGGGATATGGGATCTTCTTTTCAACAGGCACAGGATAAGGCTGAGGAACTGGTATCTTTACTGTTTTGTGAAGCGTAATGTGGCTGACGTGACCTTCACCTCCTCCAATGCCTCCGCCAAATCCTCCATCAAATCCGCCGTGTCCCCCTATATCGCCCCCTATACCATGACCGCCCAAACTGCTTCCAAAATCATGACCTCCCAAGCCATGTCCTCCCAAACTTAATCCACTTCCATGTCCTCCAAATCCACCACCGTGTCCAAAGTCATCTCCACCTCCTCCAAGCAGTAATCCACGCTTCTTTTTTGATGCTTCTTCTGCTAGCACAGTAGCTATCAATAAGGTGCAAATCTAAAAGATAAAAATATAAATTCATTACTTGATTGATTTTTATAAAAGAGAACAAAATGTATAAACATTAAAAGCAAAAATATTATTTCAAGAATATTTAACAACATTTGAATATCCCTTGCAATGAATAGAGGTATTTTTAAAGAATTAGTTTTAAAAACTATCACTAAAGATACTAAATCATCTATTTAATAATAATTGGAAACAACTTTTCGAATCATGGAAAACTATCAATGATTTTCGTTGAAATAATTCATCACACCCATACGTAATGATATTTACGTAGTAAAATATTGTAGATAATCCTAGATCAAAAGAAAACAACCGAAAGGATACGATTAGTCAATAAAATATGTAGGTACATATACACAAAAATTACTCAACAGAAAGCGGAACTGCAGGATGTGGCTTGCTTGCCGTCACATATTATTATGTCAAAGGCAGACTAGATAGCGCATAAGTAAACACACCCGAAAATATTAAGGGGTGGTCACAAAATACAGATAAGTGATTATAAGTAAAAAGATACAGAATAACTCGTTGGAATATACTCGTAGACCTACATTACACCTAGATAGGGGACATCAATGTGGTTCTAAATCTCATATTTTATTATTTATCTGATTGCTTGACAATCTTATTAATTAAATAATTAGTAGGTAGTTAATTAATTATTAACTAATTAATTAATTTGGTTCATTTATTCAACTATTTTTTACCTAAAACCTATCCTGTGTATTTATATATTTGTTGCATATCGTCGCCTCAAAGCAACAGTAGGATATGTAAAAAAAATGACTTTTGGGATAACCATTTCAAATGATTGGGAATAAACCCTTCTGTTGAGTGTAACACTAAGATAAATAAAAAGTGGAATACTTTTTTCACAATATTACATATCCTTGTATAGCTTAATTTTTTTTAACTCATATGCTATAATGTAACACTAAGACAACATACATATCCTGCTGTTGTATTTTGTCGTTTACTAATTTTGGTCACAAAATATTAATGCAACACTAAGTTATCTTACTCACATCCTACTGTTAATGTAGTTATTGCCGAATTAGCCGAATTGCGAATATTTGTCTTTGTTTATATTAAACGGCTTGCACCCACAATATTTATTATCTTCAGAAATCTTACTACAGTTCTACTATTACATTCATATTAAAAGTTGTATTGTTAGAATAAAAATTAATAATTCAGCCTCAGCCAATTTAAGTTATAAAAAATCTAAAATATCTAGCATAAGTCAATATTTTTAGTCTGCATCCGATGTGACCACAACTAATTCTGATTAATTTTCCATTCTCTTTTGTTTGTCATTTTCGTTGTCGAGTTTTGAAATTGTCGGAAAACATGTATATTGAGTTTATAATTTATCTAATAAAATGTTTGAACAAAATGTTTGAACAAAATTGTTTTGTTTTTTATAATAAAATGTGTAAAATTTTATTATAAAAAAACAAAACCATTTTGTTCAAACATTTTGTTCAAACATTTTATTAGATAAATTATAAACTCAATATACATGTTTTCCGACAATTTCAAAACTCGACAACGAAAATGACAAACAAAAGAGAATGGAAAATTAATCAGAATTAGTTGTGGTCACATCGGATGCAGACTAAATATTGACTTATGCTAGATATTTTAGATTTTTTATAACTTAAATTGGCTTAAATTGATTATATTTAATATAAGTTTATACAGAGGACGTTTGAGTTGGAATAAATTAATTATCTCGAGAAGGGGTGAATTTGGAGAGAAATCCTGAGACAGTTCGATTTTTAATTTTAAATTATGACTTTTTGCCATATACATATACATCATACTAGTGACGTCATCCATCTGGTTGTGATAACGTAATCGATGATTTTTTTAATGAGAGTAGGAGTTGTGTTATAGCTCATTTGAAAGGTTACCTATTTAATTCTCTATTCAGTAATGTAAATATTAACATAATTATTTATACAGTGTGTTCAAAAAATATTTTTTTATTAAATTATTTGACACAAAAAGAAGAATATAAGTAATTTATTAAATTAAAAATACATTTTACTGCTGACAGAAAAACAGGTGATAATGTTTATCTCAAAAATAAACATTACTTTTCGCTTAAATTCAATGTTCAAGCTGCTAAGCGACAGGTGGGTGGCAGATTTAACATTGAATTTAAGCGAAAAACAATGTTTATTTATGAAATAAACATTTCTTTTTGTTTTCTGACAGCACTCAAATGTATTTTAAAGTAAATTAATTACATACACTCTTCTTTTTGTCTCAATTAATTTAATAAACAAAAAATTTTTTTGGGCACCCTGTATAAATAATTATGTTAACGTTTATATTAATGAATAGAGAATTAAATAACCTTTCAAATGAGCTATCGCACCACCCCTACTCTTATTTAAAAAAATCATCGATTACGTCATCACGACCAGATGGATGACGTCATTAGTATGATATATATGGTAAAAAGTCATAATTTAAATATAAAAATTGACCTGGCTCAGCATTTCTCTCTAAATGCTCCCATTCTAGAGATAATGAATTTATTCTAACTCAAACGTCCTCACTTCATAACACATATTTACGGATATCGTTAAAAACAGATTAACTGTTAGAGTAACAGTAGGACAAGTAACTTTTTTCCAATTATTTTTCACTTTTTTATGAAGTAATATAAATATTTATGTAAGGCTTGTAAAGTTATATACTCAAACAAAATTCCATGTAAATCCATTCAAATATAAAAAAGTTATTAGGTAATGAAAAATTCGTAAAAATTTCAATTGCGTTTTTCTCGAAACTACAATATGTGACATATCCTACTGTTGCTTTGAGGCGACGATATATTATGGTTTATTCCGTATATAAGACAATTTGATTTTAAAAAGTTGAAGGAATATTTGAATGAAGCAGAAAAAATTATGTTATATTGTGTTTCGCATTTCAGTATATAATTTTCTTTATCTGTTGTTGAAATCTAAATGTTCCGTTAAAAATTTGGTAAGATATTTTAAAACATTCATTTTTTTCTGATTAATACCTTTTTGAGGCATTAATATGATTCTTTATTTTACAAACACTCATAATAATGAGTAACTGAGTATCTTCCTGTATAATTATGACTTATCGGCAAACTGAAAATTGCAGATACTTGCCATGAAATCAAGAGAAAACAAACAATTATTTCTAATTCTAAAGTGGAAACAATAACTCAAATCTATGTAGTTCTGTACTGAACGGTACTCATTAGGTTTTTGTCACATTCCCTTTTTTAAAGCTGGTCGCATTTCATGTTATCACATACAAATAATAGGCCAATTAATTTAAAGTTTTCTCTATTATATGACATAATATACTACATTGTAGTTTATACCACGATTCCATAAATTAACAAAATTGAATAGAATAATTTAGTCTGTCGTATTAATAAAGCAGTATGCTATAATAAAAAAGTTGAATAACGTTTTAAAGATAATATGCACATTGTGCAATACTCATGTTAAGAGAAGAATTTAATAAAGTTACCTCAAAAATAATTAAAACATACTGTTATTTATTTGTTGTAAGATACACTAAATTAGTGTTATATTTATTTATATTTTTCATTTTCAAATGACTGAAAACTGAAGATCTTAGTATACGGTTATATTGAATCAAAAAGTTTTATCGAATTTTTTAATACATACAAATGGTAACACCTAATTTCAAAATAATTTATATATTTCCTAATTACTTGTATTAGAAACTATGTCGAATGTGGAAGTAACTAGAAGGATAGGAAATCAACCGGAAATAATACTAACTATCAAAAGACGAAAACTTGAGTACTTGGGACATGTGATGAGAGGGCAAAAATACTCATTATTATAACTTATTATGCAAGACAAAATCCGAGGAAAGCGAAATGTGGGAAGACGAAGAACATCCTGGCTTAAGAACTTACGAGAATGGTTCGAATGCAGTAGTGCAGAGATATTTAGAGTGGCAGTCAACAGGGTCCGCATTGCCATGATGATTTCCAACCTTCGATAGAAGATGGAACTTAAAGAAGAAGAAGAAGAAACTATAAATTTTTGGGGTTCGTTATTGGCTTTAGTTTTCAACTTAACTTATCTACTTTTACCACTTTAATTCAGAAATGAGACCCGCCACTGATATTGTTCCACGGTTATGAATAACACCGGATAATTATTTTTTTGCGACTCGTTTTGGCCACTTACCAGAATCTTCATGTTCACTAACTGAAATTAAGTAGAGTGAGACTGATGCATTTGTTTGGTGTACGGTGTGTATTTATACAAACTATCGGATACCATCCTCCCCTAGTGATAGTACCGGTACTTTCCCTCTTCCCCGCAATGTACCCATTGTAAAAAATGAGAATGTTGTGAAATTATGTCTTCAATTTATTTCTGTATCATTTCCTGGTACCAGTAAAAAATATTTTTAATTTAAATGGTTCTACTTATATCAAGCGTCTACTATAATTTTTATGTTGATGTTTCTTACATGTATAGTCACACCCATTCGTAAAAGACGGAATATTAAAACAAAATGCATATTTTTTAAATGATTGGAGATTTATATTTTTTATTGATATTAATATTTTGTTAAAAATGATAAAAAGTATTCTTCAGAGATCATAATGTTAATAGATCAGGCAGTTCGAACTAAAAACACTGGTATAAATCGATTTTTAGATACAGCATCTCTCGACCTGCAACTGTCTGCATTCTGTTCAGGATGACGTCAGAAACAAGTGTACAATATAAAAATCGGTGGAAATGCATACCTGCATTTTTTACAGTGTATAAAATGCATCTAAAAGTGCATAAGATTCTGTTACTCGACGATTTTTTGGGATCGCTGAACATAAATACGCCATCCGAGCCGATACCCTAAGAACCTGAGGCCCAGGTTTTCCTAAGGCAAACGGATTACTCGGGTTTTTGGGTTGCTGAACATGAATACGCCATGAGAACAAAGCGTCAAAGCATCTGGTATCCAGGATCACTGCTAAGGTTCGTCATCCTCTGGAGTTTCGACCACCTCCGGAGCCCCTGGTACCAGGGACTTCCATAGTAGTTACCCTCGGCACTAGGTGTCCTACAGTCAGTTCTGATACAAAATTCCCCCGAATAATCTGTTTGCATCAATTTATTGCCGAAAACCCTCGAAACTCCAGATGGCATGCCTTATCTGTAACGATGGGCACCAGGAGCTCCGGAGGTCGGTTCTGATGGCGTATATATAGTCAGAGACCCAAAACCCCCGAATAACAAACTCTGGCCCCTAATGTACTGATTTTGACATGTTTTGCATGCAAGCTGGCAGGTGCTGTCAAATCTATATATATTTTTTTCTAAATGCCCTCGTCCGTTTGTTTTACATCTGTGTTTTTATAAAGTAGATTTATTTTATGTTTTTTTTTTCATACTTGTGTTTATTAATTACTTTGGGTATTATGAAGATGTAAACACTGGGTGAACATTTTGAGCCTTTAGTCAAATGTCATTTTATATTATTAATATTTTCTATTTAATCATTAATGTAAATTTGACTTTACAGATTATTGTCCGTTTAAATTATAACCCTTGCAAGGATAAGCGCGTGTAATTACGTACCATTTAATTATGGTATATAAATAATTTTAGTTTACCATTTTAGTTGGGAATAAGCCACAATTTTACTTTGTAATTAAGTTTTTTTGACGTTTTGGTTTCCAGTTCGAAAATCGTTATCAAATTTACTAAACAAATTTTGTTTTTGTTGCTTGATAACAAATTCTTCTAATACCACTTAATTTTATCTTTCTCATTCATATTGACAATTTAGATACTATTATATATTATTCATTTTAAAGTAGATGACTTTAAAATAATATTGCTAATTTATGAGTTGGGGACGACTACTCCATTAAAAGATAGTTAATTCTATTACATGAAATGAACTTTAACTTAACAATATTATAAGAATATAGGTCAGAAAAGTCATAGCCTATGATTTGTCTTTAAAAAGACTGGTTGTCTTTTGCATGCAATGATGACAGTAAATTTTCGTGTCAGTCATCCCATAATATCAGACCTGGTAAGTATTTAGCTGTTGTTTTACATTTAGTTGACTCTCAAAATTAATATCAAACACTAATTTTATATGTATCTTATATAATATATAAATGATATTCTATAAACCTATCATCGGTATGTTATTCTCTTACTTATCGTAGTATTTTCTTTCTAGTGATTTCCTTTTTTAATATGGGTAACCAAATCCTAATGAATTCTGCTGAGGAGTTTGCGAAACAATCGGTTTCATTTAACATAATTAGAGCTGCTTCTTTGATTTTTTTTTTTACTATCTGTTTCGTTAAGAACTACTTTTGAGTATTTACACTGATTAAAAAAAAATTAAGAAAATTGATTGTTGGCGCAATATTGATCGTTTTTATTATAATATACATTAAGAATATCTTGATGTGGAAGATTTTGTCTAGAAAGAGCTCTGAAATAAAACGGTAATGGTTCAAAAATGTCCATCCAATTGTTTATAACTTCGTCGCAAATCTAGGTCAAATGTGACCGACTGTATCTCAGGAACCATTGTTTGTAATTCAACTTCGCTTATTTTGTCAGACGATCTTGTCGAGTATTTTACAACGCCTTGTTCTTAATTTAATTTAGACTAATAGTTACCGAGATATTCTATGTTTTTAAGCAAAAAAAAATTGTTTATAATTTTAAAACATTCCTGAGGTCCTACAAATTACTCGATTTCGGTAATATAAAATACGTTGGATGGGTGGAGTGCTCTTTTATATGAAAATTAGAAAACTTCTACCTGTGTAGTTTTTGTTATCTGCAAGATTTAAAAAAATTTAGATTGCAATATTTTTATACCTATATCGATTATATAGGGTGTCCAAAAAGTAGTGGAACGGTCGAATATTTCGCGAATTAAACACCGGATCGAAAAACTGAAAAATACGTGTTCAATCATTTTCAAAAATCTATCCAATGACTCCAAACACCAACCCCCACTACACACCCTGGAGGTGGGGTGGGGGGTAACTTTAAAATCTCAAATGGAAACCCCTAGTTTTTCTTGCAGATTTGGATTTGCTACGTAAAAGTAGGCAACTTTTATCCAAGACATTTTTTAGAACTGTGGATAGATGGCGCTACAATTGGAGAAAACGATTTATCCCGATATCGTAGGTAAATTATAGAAACGGTCTAAAATCTCGAGAAATACACTTCCAAATGAGAAACCAAAAAACAGGTTTTCAATATTTTTCGAAAACCTATCGACAAACACCAAACATGACCCTCTAACCCACCCCGTGGAGATGGGGTGGGGGGTAAATTTAAAATCTTAAATAGCAACCCCTACTTTTTATTGCAGATTCGAATTCGTCATGAAAAATTAAACAACATTTATTTGAAACATTTTTTAAAATTGCTGATAGATGGCGCTAATAAATCGTATTTTTCCAATTAAAGCGCCATCTATCAACAATTCTAAAAAATGTTTCGAATAAATGTTGCTTAATTTTTCATGACGAATCCGAATCTGTAATAAAAAGTGGATGTTGCTATTTAAGATTTTAAAGTTACCCCCCCCCCACCCCACCTCCAGGGGGTGGGTTGGAGGGTCATTTTTAGTGTTATTCGATAGGTTTTCGAAAAGTATTACAAACCTTTTTTTTTTGGTTTCTCATTTGGAAGTGTATTTCTCGAGATATTACACCGTTTCTATAATTTACCTATGCTATCAGGATAAATCGTTTTTCCCAATTATAGCGCCATCTATCCACAGTTCGAAAAAATGTCTTGAATAAAAGTTACTTACTTTTACGTAACGAATCCAAATCTGCAAGAAAAACTAGGGGTTTCCATTTGAGATTTTAAAGTTACCCCCCACCCCACCTCCAAGGGCTGTAGTAGGGGTTGGTGTTTGGTGTCATTGGATAGACTTTTGAAAATGATTGAACATGTATTTTTCAGTTTTTCGATCCGATGTTTAGTTCGCGAAATATTCGACCGTTCCACTACTTTTGGGACACTCTGTATATATCGGTATATCATACATCAATTTTAATGAAATTTTGTGTGGTATTTTACTGTATTATAAAAATTTTCTACAAGTATATATTTTAGGCGAACTATGAAGGTCCTAAGTGCAATCTAAGTGCATAGAAGCAGACATATACGTAATTTTTATTTATATAATCTAAAAGAAAATGTATAGCTACTTATTAAGACATATTATTATGGACAAATATTAATTTTCGCACAGTTGCACAGCTTGCGGTAATAACATTTGTTAGCCAATAAAACCTTTCATTTAGGTTAACTAATTCCTCTATCACAAATAAACCAACAGAAAACATCCTAAGCGTATCACCCGTCACATTTTATGTAGCGTTTAATTGTATAGAAGACGATAAAATAAAAAACCTATTATAGTATATACATATACAATTTTTTAGAAGGGTACTTACTTGTAAAAAGTTTTACCATTTCTGGAAACCCCCAGTTAGTTAATAGTTCCTTCGTTTCAGATTTGTCCATCATTATACCTATAAGACATATAAACTTACTTGCATAGAAATCGGCTCACTTAAAAATTTGGTCATCTTGATGAATTGTATTTCCTAAACCTGTTGGCCGCTTTAAGTGATTTCTTGAACATTTGATAGCCTGATTATTTAACAATACCACTGTAATAATACTGTTGCTAAACAGGTAAATTTTCATTGTATACCGGGCGTACCAATCAAACTGTGTTTTTTCTCAAAGTTCGCATCACCTTGTGGAATATTCTAGCATATATAAAATACTGAAATTAGAACCCAACTATAGCCTCAGATTTTCGTAAAATTATGTTTTTTGATTCATTCGTTTATGTCGGATAATAAAAAGTTAGGTACTTTAACAACTAGACATGTTCTTCATCAATACACGGTGTTTCTAAATGAGTGCGACAAACTTTAAGGGGTAATTTTGCATGAAAAAATAATGACAGTTGGCTCGATAGACGTTTGTCCGCAAATGTTTCGTTTCCGAGATACGGGATGTTGAATTTTTTCTTACAAACTGACGATGACTATTTATTTATTGCTTGAGATATAGAAATGAAATTTGGTAGGTTTTAAGAGAAAGTTATTGCGGATTTTTTGACAAAATTCACCATTGGCACGCATACGGGTAATATGACCCATCATATTACCCGCATGTACGCCCATGGTGAATATTAAATTCTTAATTATATGCCAAATAATCCGCAATAACTTTCTCTTAAAACCTACCAAATTTTATTTGCATATCTCAACTGGTTTTAAAGCAATAAATAAATCGTCAGTTTTTAAGAAAAAATTCAACATCCCGAATCTCGGAAACGAAACATTTGCGGATATACGTTTATAAAGCCAACTGTCATTATCTTTCCATAAAGAATTACCCCTTAAAGTTTGTCGCACTTATTTAGAAATACCGTGTATTGATGAAGAACATGTCTAGTTGTTAAAGTACCTAACTTTTTTATTATCCAACATAAACGAATGAATAAAAAAACTGAATGTTAAGAAAACCTGAGGCTATAGTTGGGTTTTAATTTCAGTATTATATAAATATTTCACAGGGTGATGGGGACTTTGAGAAACAAACACAGTTTGTTTAGTACACCCGGTATACAATGAAAATTTACATGTTTAGCAACAATATCACAGTGGTATTCCTAAACAAACAGGCTATAACATGTTCAAAAAATCACTTAAATCGACCAACAGGTTTAGGAAATATCAGATATCAAAAATGACCAAATTTTTAAGTGGGCCGATTTCTATGCACGTAAGTTTATTATAAAGATACTATTATGTTCCTTCTATTAAAGCCACTCGGATATGCAACATTATTATTACATCTTAAATTACTCAATTTGATTTTATTTAATACCTATGTGCGTACCTTAGAAATGTCCTGTAAAGTCCCTTAAAGAGAACCAAAATCCATCTATGAACATAAATTAATTCATCTGCAATTATTTTGTGTAACATCGTGTCTTTACAAGTAACATTTCTACTTTTCTTTCAATAAAATCTCTTGTTCACAATATAAATATGGATTAACTTAACATATTTCTTACGTTGCAAAATATTTGTAGTTTTCAATTTCAGAAATAAAACTTAAGGCAAACAAAAAAAAATATAACCATTAATGCGTTTAATACAATACCACTTTCAATGCAATACGTTTCAATTTCAGAAATAAAACTTAAGGCCAAGAAAATAAAAATATAACCATTAATGCGTTTTAGTCCAGGAACCGAAGCATTTCACCTCGCAATTTTTACAGAATGGATCGATTTGCTTGAAAATTTGAAAATAAGTAGTGGATAGTTCAAGGATCAAAATCTATATGATGCCGAAAGGCGCTTTTACCATGGGGGAGGTTGCCACCCCATCGTAGGGGTGGAAATTTTTTATTATATTTTGACTGCAAAAGTTGATAAAAATATTCATTCTAAGCAAAAAATGTTCTATACATTTTTTTGATAAAATTAATACTTTTCGATTTATTCGCTATCGAAATTGTTAGTTTTATACAGAAAAAATCAATGTTTTTTGATATATACTCATTTACCATTCACTAAATTTTTGCCGTAGAAAAAATTTTTTCAAACCTAGTTCTTGGGAATTAAATAACCTACAATTTCATATAAAAACATTTTTTCGTATATCTGATGCTAATCTTTCTATTCTGAAGAAAATGGCATTTTTGCCAAACTACAAAAAGTCGTTATTCGCTTTTAACTCCAGTTTTTTTAAAACTAATCATTCTAAGCCAGTCAAACTTCTAGAATTTATTAATTATACATAAATAAAGAAGAATGAATGAGGCCAATGACTAAAAGCAAAGCTAACTTACATTATTATGCTTCCAATTGGATTTCTTTTTTTTTTATCAAAAAAATATATTGATTTTTTAACCGTAACCTTTTTAATTTTTATCTTAGAAAGTTTGCTAAAAAATAATTTTGTAGGTTTTTATAAGATCTACAAGACTATTAATATTAAATTCTTTTAAAATCCTCAGTCGCAAAAAGTGGTGACTTTGAAAGGGTTGGTGAAGGTGATTTTTGCATGTTATTACAAGATTTAATTGTCAATAGCTCAATCAATTTTTACCGTAGAAAAAATTTTTGTAAACCAAGTTCTTGGGAATTAAATAAGCTACAATTTAATATTTAAATATTTTTTCGTATCTATGATGATAATCTTTCTATTCTGAAGAAAAGGAAATTTTTTACCACACTTCAAAAATTCGATATTTGCTTTTGACTCCATTTTTTTAAAAACTAAGCATTCTAAACCAGTTAAACTTCTAAAACCTATTAATAATACATAAGTAAAGAAGACGAAATAAGGTCAATGACTAATTTTATTCAGGGTGGTGATTAGGGGTTTGCTTTCAATCACTTTTTCGCTGAAAAATATAGGGTCTGACATTCTTTTCATTATAAGCCACTTAATTTTTGAGCTAAAGACTTTGTTTGATTTCTGGAGATAGATATTTTTAAATACTTCAAATTAGTTTAAACAAGTTATCCTCGAAAAATGCATAGTTTTCCCGTCTTTTGACTTTGAAACTACAATATTTAGCATTTGACGAAGAAGAGCTAACATATAATAAAGTATAGCTTGATTACTATTGGTCTTAAAGAAAATAAAAAAAAACGGTTTTGTTTATTTTTTCAAAAGGTACATTTTTGTTAAGCAAAGTTGTTTTGATAAAACGAAAACTTTTTGAGTTATTTGCAGAAAACTGATTAAAAACATTAATTTTTTTAATATAAAACTAACACTTTCGATAGCGAATAAATCGAAAACTATTAATTTTATCAAAAAAATGTATAGAACATTTTTTGCTTAGAATGAACGTTTTTACCAACTTTTGCGATCAAAATATAATAAAAAATTTTCACCCCCGACATAGGGTGGCAACCACCCTCATGTTAAAAGCGCCTTTCGGCATCATATAGATTTTGATCCTTGGACTATCCACTACTTACTGTCAAATTTTCAAGCAAATCGATCCATTCTGTAAAAATTGCGAGGTTTTGTCCTATTTTAAGCTTCATTACTTGAACTATTTTATAGTATTGAGTTTGAGTTGTGTTTAAAAAACTCGTTCTTTTATATGTGAACCGGTATGTTAATAAATATGATAAATGGTAAATTCTAAGAAAGATGACTCAAAGAAATCAATGTTTTAGGAGAAAAGAAATTGTTCTCACGATGTGGTTGAAAAACATTGATTAACAAAAGACTTGTTTCCCCCTTTTTGTATTTATTGCTAGTTTGTAGCAAGGGTAATAAAATGAAAACATTATTGACTAATTAGTCGTATTTTATAGATGATTCCATTCATAGAAATTCTGACCAATAGAAACCTACAAGAATAAATATTACAGCGAAAATTACCATTTGTCCACTCGACAATTATCGCTTGATTACAGCGACAATTGCATAGTGTAAATCGAAAAATGGCCTATCATGTTTTTATTTATTTTATCATTCAACAAATGAGAACCAATTAAACGGAACCCCAACCTAGTTGTTCCAAAAATTTAAATCCGCATCCAAAGGAATCGGGAAATAATGTAAACAATGATTATAACTCTGTCTTTTATAATTATTAGTTTTTTTTAAGATTGGGTTTTATTTATTGTTAAATAAATTGTTTAGAAAATTATTATTTCTTCATTTGATAGTTTCATTTTCTTCGAGTAATTTTCTCCCTAAATTACACCCGTGCATCAAAATAATCATATAATTTAGCTTTCCAGTGTATTGCCTTTTAAAAACTACTCACGTTTATTTTCACATTTTTTCCAAATTCGCCAAAATATGAAAATGAACTCTAGTAGATTTTAGGCAATACGTTTTCAAGCAAAATTATCGATAATTTTGATGCACTTGCGTAATTAACCCCGATAATTTTTGATAATTTCCCGTCGTCGAGTATTTTACGTCAGATTCCCTTCGTTGCTACGCAAAAATACATTCAGTGACATTAATGACAATTAATGTTTTAGAACTTATTACACAGAACAACAAGAAATAGGTTTGGTAAATATTCAGGTGAAGATATCAATATAATATTTGTTTAAACGATTTAAAAAGATAGTTTAATTCATAAAATAATCTTACTACATTACTCTCGAGCTCTTAAATTATCGATTTGGCTTGCGCTCGTGACACTTTGACATAGTTTCACTCTCCTGCGGGTCGTGAAATTAAAACGGTCGAAGTGCCACTCGGGATACAAACCTATAATTTTAAAATTCTTGTGTAATTACTACTGATAAAATTTACAAATTATTAATATTTTATTTCATTACGATTTTGCTCCAAAATGAATCGTTTTGAAGATATATATATAAGCAAGAAAAGTGAAAAAAAAAACATGTTTTTGGAAATTTTTAAATATTTAAGTTTTTTTATTAATATTCCCGACCTACTTTAGAGGGACGATACGCCAATAATTATTATTACCTACTGAAGTTATTTCACAACTTTTTCTGCAAGGATCAAATCTCTCATTATCAAAATGTACTCGTTTTTTCACAGATACGCTCTATTCTATAAATCTAGAGTGACCTTTTTCAGTTTTTTTTTTAAGTTGCATTTAAACCTATTTAAATTAAAACAATTAAGTTATTCTTTATTTTCTAAATCATCAAGATTAAGACATTTAATTTCAAATAATAAAATGAAATAAGGTATATTTAAATAAACACCTTTTTACACTAGTTAATTTCTTTAATTCCTTATCTTAATATCTTTATGGATAGTAATTACTTTACAAAGCCGTCTGCGTCTGTTGCAAAATTAGTTCCATTATCGCTAATATGCGCATCGGTTTTTTAATGATAAATATCTAAACTTGTACCAACGATAAGTGCTATCCTATACAGAGCCGAACTTCAATGTCCGAATTGTCCAAAAAGTAATATCTATTTATGTAGCAAATACAAATGACTTAAAAATATTTCTAAAATGTTTCGGTACAAAACTGAAGTACAAAAGTTAACTTCTAAAAAATATATCTACATCATCTTTATCATATCAGCTATCCCATCCATTGTCGAATGTAAGCCTCCCGTGTATCCATTCATTTATGTTTGCTGTTTTTTGCATCCATTTGTGGCCAATCATTATCCTGATGGTCATCAGTCTACCTTATTTAAGGTTTCTCTTTTTTTTTCAGTTCCTCTTCTTTTTGACAGTAATTAGTGAAATTTTCCAATGTATGTTCCAGCCAGTTGTCTAGCCCGTTTAGAATAATATATTGTAAATATCTAAGCATTTTATCTGATTTGGTATTTCTGACTGCTATTTTGCTTGTGTATTTGGTGTATTTGCTCGATATATTACAGTGTGCAATATTGCGTGTTCCAACTCTTGATGGTTATTGTCCTAGTTCAATTATAAATTTCCTGCCTGCTAATAATTAAGAGATTATCAGAAGAGTCATTGATTTGCTATATCCTTATTTGATCATCTTGTCTCTTGTTTGTGGGGGAATGTGTTGTACTCTATTGAAGGTTTTACTCACGTTATATGCTGTTGAAGTATATTGATTTTTCTTAAATTCATAGAAGATATATTAAGTTAGTCCCAATCAGTATTTGAAATTCAAAGAGATGTGTGTCTCTGAATCCAAATTGCGCTTCCCGAGGTACTCGTAGTCTTTCTTAATATTCTTCTTCTTCTGTCTCTCTATATGCAATTCTGCTTGTCCATTGGAGCATTGATACCTCTATGGAAGGTTGTCCATCTTTTTCGCTGTCGGTCGATACTTCTTCTAGCGATTGGTGATTTATCTCTTGTTATTTTAACCACACGTGTCCCCCCACATTCAAAAAAATTTAGTTCGTAATATTTATTAACAGTGATTATTGAATAGTATTTCGTTGCAACAACAATTTAATTTGTTGCTTCAACGAACTTTTAGACATTGACGAATGTATTTGGTTATTGTCACAATGATTGAATAATAATTGTGAAAATAACTAGAGTACATTAATCAATAACACTCAATTTGATCAGCCAATAACTTAGCTTAACTAAATAATAATGTTAATTCTGGCAGCAACTCACTTCCTTGATTTCGTAGATGACAAGCAATTACCTTGCTTTATCGTGACAACGTACAGATTTCATTAAAACAATGTACAAATGTTATTAGTATAGAGTAATATATGCTTTTTTTGTAGATGTAAACTGATTGTAAAACAATCAATGCGTTCATGGTGACAATAAACGTAGTTGTTGAGACAATAAATGTTTTGCTTGACCATTTGAAATGTAACGGCTTTTCCTTATCGTGATACCTCTAGCTTCTCTGTGTTACCATTGTTTAAAAAATAATTTTTTGTTAAACAATGCTGTTACCTCTGCCGAAGTGCCGAATAATAATTTCATTTCATTTCCGTGGTAGAAGGAAGTGTAGTCCATAGTAGAAGGAAGTTTTCGTGTGTCTATTATCGTGAAATTTCGGTCGAATTCTTTTTAAATTTTTTTCGAATCCCGAGAAAATAATTAGAATTTTTGAAAATTTAAACGCAGAATAAAATATTACAGTATTATCGAGGGTTTGAAGTCCCTGAGAACTTCTATAATGGTTATTTTAATAAGTCACAGGGGTGAAAAAGAGAAAATTTAGTATGATTTTTAATTTTAAATATACCATTCAAAAGAAACTTTTTGTTTATTCTAGGGAATTTCAGCCCTCGGTAATAATGTAGTCTTTTATTCTGCGTTTAAATTTTTCAATAATACGTTTTAGTTTTCTCGGGACTCCAAAAAAAAATGAATGCGTTTGAAAAGAATTGCACCTGCGCTCTCAAAAAAGATTAAAGTGATATACATTTTTGGAATTACTATTTCAAACGCTTTTAAATGAGCTGCCACATGATGTACTATTCCCATTTAAAAAAATCAAAGTTATGCCTGTCACCTGAAGAGGGATCGTGTAAATTTCGAAACATTGATGTTATAATATACTTTTGTTATTTTAAAAATCGACCTGTCCGAGCGTTTTGCTTATGTGCTAAAAATAAATAAGTGAAAAGGGGGGGGGTGGTGTAACACTTATTCCAGCGCACTATATAAGTGGAATCATAAATGATTTCTCATATTATGAGAAATCACACAGTGTAAAGTCCATTAGGTTTAGGACAAAAAAGGGGGATTTAAAAAATTATTATTAATCAATATCATACATTGGGCTAATGCATTCAGTACATATTAATATAAAATACGGTCATAGTAGGAATGGACGAAACTGATTATAAGAATGAATAGAATTGCTTGTAGGAATAACCGTATTTATTTTGAGAATGAACGGAATTAATTGTAAGAATAAACGGAAATAATTGCAGAAATAAACGAAATACGTTAGGATTAGGAGAAATAACACTGTTATTGACACAACGAGTAGTCTTCGTCGGTCAATTAACGACGTTGTTGTTTCAATGAATAGTGTTCGTTGACTCAATGAACAGAGTTCGTATTATCAATAAAGTGATATTATGGTATACATAATGAATGTTCATCCATTAAATTAACGTAATACATTGGCTCAACTAACGAAAATAATGAATTGATGAACATCGCTTTGTTGTTCCAATAAAACCAAGAATTGGACAAATTTTAAATATGGCGTTTGTTGTCTGAATTAACATTTTTATTGATATTACGTACCTTTTTCGTTAAGTGCATTCTGCTTATGTGGTTATTCCGTTCTTTTTTTTTCTATTTAATGTCTATTCGCTTATAAACTTATAAATTGTACGTTACATTTTCTGCTAATGTCTTTACTCCTCTTTCGATCTCGCAACGTATTTCCTGTAATTCTTCTTAGTACTTTTATCTGTGCCGTTCCCACTAGTGTTTGCGTTGTGGCTGTATCGGGTTTTGTTTCTTATGAATATGTCAGTATTAGTCTTAAACTGGATTTATAAATTCTTGACCTTATCTCAGTGTTAAGATATCAGTTTCGCCGCATAGTGTTATTAACCGTCGCAGTACCAACCTTTTAGTAGAAACAGCGAGGACCAAGGAGGGTCCATAAATGTCCACACATAAATTAATCAAAAACGTGCTTCTTTATTTATATTAATTTAAAAATAGCACTCTTGTATTATTCCTAGACGTTAATGGAACATCGAACAGTTGAAAGATACGAAGTTATAATTTACCCAGAGTCTTCGGCTTCAGTGGAATTGGCATAATCGTATGATACAGAAATATTTTTGACCTCTTGCTGTGCTTACTGCATACATACATACTTGCAGTTTGAACAAACTATGGATGTTTTTACCAACTTATTGGGCTTTTTATTTTAGATTTTGCTAATTTGACACATGAATGATATCGTCCCTTTCCATTTTGGAATAATGTTGAAGGTATTCATTCAAGGGTATTATTTATAGTCCAATGTAAAGTTTTTATAACATAAGTATGAGGAAATGAATTAAATTATAGAAATGCTAATTATGCCATCTAATAGGGCAGTAGTACGCCGAAAACTACTAATTATTTGAGATTTTTAGGAACAAAGGTATTTAGAAAATCGGATGTAATGCAATGTTGTGGAAAATTTTTAACCCTCCTTGGTCCTTCTAGGGTTAGGGCATCCTGGCAGTCTATTTGCTTTTTTGTATTTGATTTCTTACTTCTTTGTCCAGGTCTCCGTAGCTGTACAGTTTAATTCGAAGGTATTTTATTTCCATTACTTCTTTGATACTAGTCCTGTCGCCAGGGGGGCACAACGGCCTCCTTAATTCAGATGGACTTACCCAAGTTTTTTATGTATTTTGACCCGTAGAACTCGAATTTTTTGGGTAACAGTTGATCCGGATGTCGATAAGGTTGTTATAAACAAAGAACTTGTGGAATTACATAACAGCGATTTTTCGCAAAACAAAACATTTTTTTGTATTTTTTGGGTGATTCTATGGTGTTACAAGTTTTTTCGTAGAATGCATAGTTTTCGAGATAAACGCGGTTGAACTTTCAAAAATTCGAAAAAGTGCAATTTTTGAACCCGAATAAGTTTTAACTAAAAAAAAAAAATAGCAATTCTGTTGACTGTATTTGAAAGTTCAAGTCAAATTCTATCGGTTTTGATTATTTGCATTGCTAAAAATTAAGTTTTTATTTGTTAAACAAAGCCATAAACACATAGTGTTTCCCGTGCCCAATGCATGCGTTTTAATGTACGTAATCTACATAGAAATTTTTCTGTATGCGCGCCTACTCGTTCGATTTCAAATGAGAAATGCATTGAAAACATCATTCAATCACTATGTGTTTATAGCTTTGTTTAACAATAAAAAAATTAACTTTTAGCAATGAAAGTAATCAAAACCCATAGAATTTGACTTGAACTTTAAAATGCGGTAAGCAGAAGTGCTATTTTATTTTTCAATCAAAAGTTATTCGGGTTCAAAAATTACAATTTTTCGATTTTTTGAAAGTTCAACCGCGTTTATATCGAAAACAATGCATCCTACGAAAAAACTTGTAAAAACATTTTTTGTTTAGAATTACCCAAAAAATACAAAAAAATGTTATGTTTTGCGAAAGTTATGTGATTACTCAAGTTCTTTGTTTATAACAATCTTATCGACATCCGGATCGACTGTTACCCAAAAAAATCGTGTTTTACGGGTCAAAATACATAAAAAACTTGGGTAAGTTCATCTGAATTAAGGAGGCCGTTATAACCCCACTGGCGAAAGGACTATAATACCTGATGCCATATATTTCTATTTTACATCGGATTGGTTCTTTATTGATTACTATTGTTTTAGATTTCTGAGATGGAATTGTCATTTTGAATTATTTTGCTGTTGTGTTAAATCTGTGGACTATTTTTCTTAATCTACTTGATATTAGTATGCAGCAATCTTGTTTATGGCTAATAGCAGGCTAATCATTCTAAAATTTTTTGGAAAAGTTTTATTCTTCCTGGTTTAAATTACTATTACATGGAATATTTTCCATAATTTTGAGAACATAATATCATATATCTCAATAGGTCTTCCTTAGAAGCGTTATAGATATACTAGGTACTACCTTTGTTGAGATCTGTTTTAGGCATCTGTTTATTTCTTTACAAACCTTCGCACAAATTTCACAATTATTTATATCTTTCATTCAATTATGATACCTATTTTAGGAATTTCCGGAATTGTTTACCATTTTATGCAGGTGTAGAAGGTGGCAGGCACTGTTAATACTGATATTGTTGTAATGTTTAATATTATTATTATTTTATTATCATATACGTATTTAGACATTTTCTAATTTTGTCGTCTGATTATTACCTTAACCCTTAAATGCCCAAGGGTGGGTAAAAAATGTCCACCTAATGCGTATTCCCTTGTAACATATTTATTACATGTTTAAAAATTTTTAAAAAATTATTTATTGGTTAAAAGACAGCCCTTTATCGAATGTTAATTTCGTTCTACCGATATTTTTGAAAATAAAAGTAGCATCTTGAGTTAAATATGGGTGGGCATAAAAAGTACACCCTTGGTAAAACTTGTTACTAAAGGTTTCCATATAGTTTCTCGTTGGTAGGAAGATAATTTATATAATTATCGACGTATAATTACATAATCTACATAATTATCCGCCAATGAGGAGGTTGAAAGGAAGAATGTGGAGAAAATCGACAAACCTGAATTAGTGGGTTTTTCTGGTATGTTAATTTTGATGTACATTGTAATTTTGTTGTAAGGTTTGTAAATTGTTTATATTAATATTTTAGAAGATGCTGTGTTTATTAAGCATAATAATCTTAAGTTTAATCCATTTCCAACAACTTTCAATAAATATATTAGCTATTTTCGAGGTGGACATTTTTTACCCACCCTTGGGCGTACATGGAACCTAAAAAAGGTTGGGCGTTGAAGGGTTATTTTATAATCTCACATTAATCTTAACTTATGATTTCACTGATCATATTTTCTTATGATTTTACTGCGTATAATTTTAATAGATCTATAATAATAATCTATTTTAATTGCTAGTTTATTCCACTTCCTGTAGAATTAAATCAATTGCTAAGTTCTATAGCATTAACTTCCCTCCTTAAGAGTAAACAGTAGCGCGTCATTAATATTTTTGTTTTTCGAAAGTTCTGCGAACTCTCGAGAGTGAGGCAACAGTGCTTCGGTAATTCGACACTGACAGTGACATTATACTATCAAAAACAATAATTTTTATATTCATAGGGCGCTAAATGTTGCCGAGTCAGTCACGTTCGATTTCTTGTTATAGAAAATCGATTTTTAGTAGATCCAATGTGACACAAAATCTAGGCATGGAATAGAAAATTTTATTTGAAGAAAGTGTATTTTTTTTGTTCTTCTTAATGGCGGTACATGCTCCTTTTTGCAATATTTTATTTAGTTAAAGAGTAAGTTCCACATAATAACATATTTCGCTAATTGGGCTCTGTACCGCCATTTATTATATTACGAATATGTCTGCGAAATATCTCGACAAAATATTCAAAATTACAGCCGGAATCTTGGACCGCGTTTGTTGCTACCTGTTGATCGCTACTGTTGCCTCTTAAATTATATTTGTGTTAGCATCAAAGCACAAGGTTTAGTTACTATGGAAATGCAAGTAATATTTGTGACGAATTGTAGTTTATTTGTGACCATTATAAATGAAGGGTTGGATTCTTCTGAGTTTTCAGACTAATTAGAATATTTACTTCAGTAAGTAGTGCGTACACAAGGTCAAATAAACGTCAAATTGAAAGGCAGTTTATTTAGAAGTTCTCCTAAAAATTATTAATTTTTAAGGTTTTTTCTTAACTTTTTGAGTATTACGAGTAGTATAAAGAAGTACTAAACCAGTGATCTGTAAGAAAGTGTGAAATTTAGCGCCTAGAAGTTAAATTTCAGGAAACAAATAATATGGAAGGTATACCACCCGAACCTCCAGATAAAGGTAAATTTTATGTAGAAATGGAAGGAGATGGGATGATGGAATATGAGGAATTAAATAAAAATAACAATAGAGTAAATAATAAGGTAACAAACAAACAAAACCAAACAAGTAGTACTATTGAGGTAAGTAACAAATTTAGTTGCAATAACGATGAAACTTTGACAAATTTAAATCAAACAGATAAGTCAGGTAAGCAAAATTTAAATAAAGTAATAAATTTAAGATTAAAACATAGATATCAATTTGGAGATAATGCACCTTATATAGTACACATAGAAAATAAAAACGGTAACATTGGTCGATTACACAGGATCGGCACGGCCCGTTTGATTTTAAGTGCAGTACCTGAAATTGAAAATAATATCACACAAATTACAGTAGTTGGTAGAAATAAAATCAAGGTAGAACTAAATAATTTTGCTAGTGCTAATAAATTAATTGATTCTCAAATTCTTAAAAGCAAAGAGTATGAGGCATATATTCCAACGTTTTTTACTCAAAAGAAAGGTGTTATAAAATTGGTAGATAAAGAGATAGAAGATAATGATTTATTATCATTAATTAAACCTAGATTTGGAATTAAATTCGAAGTATTACATGTAAAAAGAATTATGCGGAAAGTGATTCAAGATAATGGTAATACTAATTATGTAAAAACAGGAACCGTAATTGTCACTTTTAAAGGTCAGTCTATACCAAAAAATGTAATAATAGAAAAAATGATATACGAGGTGGAAAATTATACACCCAGAATAATCCAATGTTTAAAGTGTTTGAGATTTGGGCATATAAGTGCCCAATGTAGAGGAAAAGATAGGTGTGAAAGATGTGGCGAAGAACACAACAAATCTAATTGTTCCAATCCGAATAATTTACTTTGTGTATTGTGCAAAGGAAAACACAGCGCTACTGACAAGGGAGCAGATTGTACAGAAAGACAAAAACAGGAATATATTAAAAAAGTTATGAATAATGAAAATATAACATATTATGAAGCTAATAATAAATATAAAAAATGTTATTCAACAGTAAGTAAAGACCAAGAAAATACTTCAAATAAATATACAATATCTAAACGAAAAAGATCAAGTAGTATTGATTCTAGTAGTGTAGATAAAGAAACAATGGAAGCACGCAGAAAAATTTTGCAAACACCAAGAATACAAAGTCAGCCTTGTTATAATTTTAATAATCCCATTTATTCTAACACAACACAAACACAAAACGATAATCAAAATAATATAGGAGAAATAATAGTAAACTTTATTTCAGCAACATTAAATCAAATTAATCACAATTTAGATCAAAAAACGTTGGAATTGTTAAAAAACAATATTTCACAATTATTATTACCTCGTGATGGCTAACGTTTCATTTCTTCAATGGAATGCGAGATCAATTAAAACAAATAAGGGTTATTTAGAAAAATTCTTGTATGACAATAAAATAGATATAGGATTAATATTAGAAACTTGGTTAAAAAAAAGTAATTTTATTAACTTTACTGGTTATAATGTCTTTAGGAATGATAGAGATGATGGATATGGTGGAGTAGCCATCCTTTTGAAAAAATTAATAAAATTTTACAACAGTCCTACTTTTCACCAAATTAATGACATAATGTGCAATAGCATATCAATTAAAATTCAATCCGGAAAAAAGTTAAACATTTATTCAATATACGTAAAACCAAATCTTAAAATCACTCTAAATGAATGGAAAAAGTTTTTTAATAGTCTAGAGAAGCCTTTTATAATTGGTGGTGATTTTAATAGCCACAATTATGTTTGGGGTTGTAGTACTGTAGATACTATAGGAAAAAATCTGTTAGAAGCTATTGAGGACTGTAATCTTGTAATTTTAAATAATGGTAAAGAAACTTTGATGCGTAGACCGAATAGCAATAATAAATCTGCAATAGATCTTACAATATGCTCAGCAAATATTAGTCATTTTTTCGATTGGGATGTTGTGGACGAGACATTAGGATCAAATCATTTTGCTATTATTATTAAGTCAAATATTAATGTTAATAAAGCGGAATGTGTAAATACAAAATTCCAATGGAACATAAATAAAGCGGATTGGTCTCTTTTCTCTTCTATCACTGATAATTTCATGGAAATAGATAATAATTTAAATTACCAACAATTTTTAAATAAATTAAACGAATATTGTAAGATATGTATACCGGAGAAGAGAACAGGGACTAATCCACGATTTAGAAAAACTTGGTGGAATGACAATTGTAAAAAGGTAATAGAAGAACAAAAACTAGCTTTACGCAAGTTTAAACTACAGTCTAATATACAAAATTATATAAATTATAATAAATGTGTAGCGAAAACCAAAAAAGTTGTATTAGAGAGTAAGCGTAATGCATGGAGAAAATTTTGTAAAACTTTAAACAAAAATACACCAATTAAAGATATGTGGAATCAAGCCAAACGATTACAAAACATTTTTAAACCACAATTAAATCCAGTGACTGAAGGAGAATGGGTTGAGGAGTTTTTAAGAAAATTATGTCCAGATAATATATTTTCAAAAATTAATGTAATGGAAAGAAAAAACTCTATGCATCCACTTTCAATTCCATTTAGTTTCTGTGAATTAGAAATAAGCCTTAAGAATAAGAAAAATACTTCTCCAGGTATAGATAATGTACATTATATTATGTTGGCCAATTTACATCAAAAAGGGAAAGAAACACTATTAAATTTTTTTAATCAAATATGGTTATCAGAAGATATTCCAGATAACTGGAGAGAGTACCGGGTGATTCCTATTCTCAAAACAAATCGGAATCCTGATTCAGCAGAATCTTATAGAGGTATTTCATTGAGCTCCTGCATAACAAAAACACTGGAAAGAATGATAAAACTTAGGCTCGAAAGTTGGCTAGAAAAAAACAATAAATTATCACAAACACAATTTGGATTTCGAAAAAATCATTCTACTGTGGAAGCTGTGAGTCATTTGGTAACAGATATAAATTTAGCGTTTACGAAAAATTCTTCAGTAATCGCTCTTTTATTAGATGTTGAAGCAGCATACGACAACGTTAATTTAAATATACTATATAACAAAATGATACAAATAGGTCTGCCAGAATGCTTCTGTCAAAAAATAATAAAATTGTATGACTGTAGAAAAATTTATATATCGGTAAATAATAACACATTTGGTCCAAGACTAGCGATGGGTGGTTTACCTCAAGGAGGAATATTAAGCCCTTTGTTATATTTAATTTACACTTCTGATATAGAAAAAAATTTAAACTCAACAAAAATTTTACAATTTGCAGATGATATAGTTATTTATCAAGAAAACATTAAAATAGAAAATGCAGTCAAATCCATTGAAGAAGGAGACAAACATATTAAAATATGGAGTGAATTACATGGACTAAATATATCTGATTCCAAAACCAAATTATGTATTTTTACAAGAAAACGAAAAGAAATACCCAATCACATCTTAATAAACAATATGTCCTATCCTGTACAAAGTTATGTTAAATATTTGGGTATTACTCTGGATAGACAGCTTCTCTGGAAAGAACATATAGACCATATAGTTAAAAAAACAGAAAAAGGAATAAACCTTCTTCGATTCGTATCACACTTACGTTGGGGAGCAGATCCAAATATTTCTTTGTTGTTATTTAAAAATAATATAAGAGCTATATTCGACTACGGATCAATATTATACAGTGACGCATCACAGTGTCATTTAAATAAAATAGACAAAATCATTAATAAATCCCTTAGATTGTGTGTAGGAGCCCTAAGAAGTACACCGATAAATAATCTACAAGTTGAATGCTGTGAAATGCCGATGGATATAAGACGAAAAAGACTTGGCATCAACCTTTTAGTTAGATTGTATGAAAAAAAGGCAAGTTTAATTTCCAAAATACATCAACTGTTTTTAGCAGACTTGACAGAAAAATATTGGATAAAAAAGAAAACTCTAAATATGGTAGATTTATATTCAAAAATGACAATATATGATAAACAACTTTATAAATATGACATAAACCCAAATTATAATATTGACTTTAATAATATGGAACAAGTTCAGGTATACTTTTTAAGGGACTATAGCAAGTTGCCTATATCTTTAAGAAAATTAGTGTTTATCTCCGACAGTTCACAAATGTTCAAAGATTATTGTATGCTATATACAGATGCATCAAAAAATATTGAAGGTGTGGTATGTGCCTATTGGGATAGCAGTAATAAAATTAGTAAAATGTTTAAACTAAATTCTATTATGAGTATATACACAGCTGAATTAATAGCGATAATGGAAGCACTAAAATATTTATCTAATATAAATCATTCAAAGTTTATAATTTTTAGTGACAGTAAAAGTTCTCTTAGTAAAATTAGTGCTATAAATCCTAAATCAAAAGTGAACTACATTGAATTATATATCATAAATAAAATTAAAGAACTTCAGCAACAAGGAAAGTCTGTTAAGTTGGCATGGGTTAAAAGCCACTGTGGAATAACTGGAAATGAAATGGTAGATGAATTGGCTAAAAACGCGGTGACACAAGGAGTATTAACCCATTATCTTTGTACGCCAAAAGATATTGAATCAAATTTATTCAAAGAGATTAAGAAAGAATGGAAAGAAAGGTATATTGATGAAAACGTAAATACAGGAAACCACTACAGATCAATCAGAAACTATATAACGGATAAACCTTGGTTTTCTAAAATGGAGTCGACAAAAGATATGATAAGAACCATATGCAGAATGAGATTTGACCACTGTCTTACTCCATCATATTTATTTAAAATTAATATAGCTGATAGTCCACAATGTATTTGTGGACAGTTGGGCAATCTACAACACAAAATTTTGACCTGTTCTCTTATCTCTAATAAAGTTAATATGTTTTTAAATTCACTGTATTCTTTGACTGATGTCCACCATCCCATTAATTTAAATTATTTATTAACATTAGAAAATAATGAGTTGGTATACCGACTATTGTATAAACATATTTTAGATATTAAGCTTAAATTGTAATTGTAAAATATAGAGTAAGTATTTCTTGTAAATTGTTATATGTTAAAAGAAAAAGAAAAGAAAAGAAAAGAAAAAAAAAAGAAAAGAAATATAAAAAAAAATAATAAAATAAAAATAAAAAAAAATAAAAAAAAAATAAAAAAATAATAAAAAAAAAAGAAAGAAAAAATATAAAAAAAGATATATAAAAAAAAATTAAAAAAAAAATATAATAATTAAAAAAATATAAAAAAAAAAATATGTAGATAAAAATGAATGACGAACTTGGACAGTCCATAGTAAAATAGCTTTCGAATGAAGTAGAGGGCTAAAGAAGAATGTTGCAGTTTTTGCTGTGGAACTCTGAGAACATCATTTGGAAAAAAATTAATAAAAATATATATATATAAAAAATTATTAAAAAAAAAATACAAAAATAATTATTTATTAGTAGAATTGTTTATTATATTAGTATTAGTTTTAGGATAAGATACGAAAAAATGACTAATAAAATAAAAAATAGTAAAATTGGCGAATGGATTTAGTGTCCGCAGTCATATAAACCCAAACAAACAACAAGTAGTGCGTAAGGCATTATTTGAAGTTACGTCGAGAGTAAATAAATCATTTTTTATTTGGATGCTGTACAATATGCAACTTCTCTCACAACTTACATATATTCAAAACGAACAATTCCTAACGCAGGGAGAAAAGTCGGCCATTGCAGTTAGAAATATTTTTTCTCACGGGTTCTCCTACGGTCTTCCATGCTATTATCGCCGTATCCATGGTAACATTCACAATACAAACACAATTAGTGTTGTCAAATAAATGTGTCAAAGCAAAACCTACCAGAAATTACCTTTCAAAACTGTTCAAAAGTAACTGGTAATAAAAATTTAAAAAAATAAGGTACATAAATTTTAAGAATATTAAATGCCTGCATGCTACATGTATATGTATTTTATTTCAATTTATGCATCTAATATACCTAAATGCATCTAAGTTATTTAATTTAAAAGTGTGAACTCTTGACAAAACAGCATCCATAGAAAAAGTACAGTGTACAATACATGAGAAAACGACATATTTCTCCCTCGCTTGATTTGCATGCTACATGTATATGTATTTTACAACAAACTTCTGCGCTCGTGAGAAATATGTATTTTTTCTCACTTTTTGTACAATATATTATTCTCCATGACAGAATAATTATTATTCCACATTGCCGATCTAGAAGTTCGGACATTGGGCAATCGAAGTATATTCGAAATTTATATTATATTCGAATGCATATATGTAGGTACATTATAAATAGTTTCAGTATTGAAGAAGACGGTGACATTCGTCCAAATCAATTGACCATTAAAAAAAGATAAATATGCACCATCTTATATTATGCCAGTAAATAGAGATATATACAAAAATAATTTTTTGTTATCTAATTAGCAATTAGTAATTATACACATCTTCAATTTTTTAAAGTCCACTCCTGTTTTGTATAATATAGTACGAAATATGAAAGTGGGGCGTTTAACAGGAATATTAGTCTGATCTTTCATATGACTTTTTTTATTAATTAAAACTTTTCTGTTGGGTAATTATTATTTAATCAATTTATTTAAGATATGATTCGTTGCAGTTTGCTCGCCTTCTGCAAGTAGTAAATTAGTCAAAGGTTTACAAATAAGAACAATTTTAATTCAAACGTGGAAGTGACAAATGGGGCATGTGCCAAAATTATATGTATTATTCTTAAAAATATAGATAAAAATATATATATATAAAATATATATAAATTCTTAAAATTTTAACATTGATTGTCGTGTTAAATGCAAAAATGGCTTATATGCCATAACAATATAAAATAAAAATGGCACAAATATATGAAATACACATTTGTATGAAATACAAACATATAAATATTTAAAAAACACTAATAGCCCAGGTTTTGGGTAAAAAAGGTCGATTTAATCCACTGATTAATGACTTTAGGAAGTATAATTTGTGTTATACAAGTAATTCGACTTCGTAAGTCCTATGTTTTTACCCAAAGTAATCGAAAGTAGAACTGTAAGTCAATATTTGAACTCTTCTTGTAACTTTGCGTCGATTGATATAATATTTTACTAATTTTGCGTCACATTCATTTGCATTCATATCATATTATGAGTGACTTCAAAACAGTACTTACCGATGTCAAATTTCTTATCTTTAATACCATCCTTCGGTTATAAGCTTTCATTCGACACCTCATTTGTCATTCTGTCTGTATTAATAAAGGAGTTGTATTCGTGGACCAACAGACAGACGGAAAGACAGTCATGAAACCTAAAGTATGTATTTGTGCTCATCTTGCGAAGGCGCGTCGAATATTATACCACTTGTTATATTCCGGTGACTTAATACAGTACTTCCGGTCGCATTTATAAAACCGGAAGTCATAGGTCAAATTTATCACCTTTAGTACCATCATTGGATTATAAGCTTTCATTTGACACCACACTTGTCATTCTACCTCGTATAGTGACGGAGGAGTTACATTCGCAGTCGGACGAACAGACGGACAGACAGCCCAGGCTAAATTTCTCACCATTCGTGCCATCCTTGGAATATAAGATTTCATTCGACACCTCATTTGCCATTCTACCTGGTATAGTGGCGGAGGAGTATATTCGCGGTCGGACGGACAGACGGACAGACAGCCTAGATCAAATTTCTCACCTTTAGTACCATCCTTGGATTATAAGCTGGACGGATAGACGGACGGACGGACGGACAGATGGACGTAGATAATTCAACGGTTTCACATATTTTCAAAATTGGTGAAAACAAAATAGCGGTGTCAGAAACAAACCAAAATAGCTTTTTTTTGAAAAAATGCTTGAATAATAATTTTTAATGTAATATTTAAGTCCTTTTAATCCGCATACAGGGTGTGGCATAGTGTGACAAATCCCAAGTACTCGTTAGTCGTAAGAAATACGAAAAAAAAAATTTGATAAACGTTGGGTCGCAGATAGGACCATAATTTAAAAATATTTTCAAATATACAGAGCCACCCGTGATGCCAGGGTGACACAAACTATGTTTTCTTAAATGGAACACCCTGTATATTTTTCCATTTTTGGGTTCGCCTCGATATCTTCTTTCATAAAATATAGGGTTCTGTAATATTGTACGAGGTAGGTACAAACAAAATAATTACATTTTTTTGTTAATTTCATAGCAACATTCATACCCTGTAGAAATGTAGTCATTTAACATCAAAATTTCTCGTTTTATTCAAACAAATTTTAATATAGTCTACTATTGTTAAACATTATTAATATAGCAATATAGCGAAAACTCGGAAAGAGTAATTTTTGAGTTTTCTTAAATTTTTATTTTTATTTTAGTATTGTAATGATATATTTTATGATCTCTTTTTATTTTTTAAGCATTCTCTACAGCTAAGTGCTTTAATTTGTGAGTTATTCGTGATTCTATAAGTCAAACATTAATTGCAACAAAAACTGCTTGGAATTTTATTAGCTGACCGTGAAAATATTCAATCAAAAATAATTTTTCGAAAAAAAATACAAATTAATCTAGGCTGATCTTTTATTTATTAATATTAATTGAAATATCAAAATACCTACGCAGTTAACATTCTTGGTGCGTAAAATGTTAATAAAAACGTACAATATTCTACCTAGTTGGCTATGACACTAAACTTGCTTGAAAATTTGACATTATACTATTTTTATAGTTTCAGATACTTTGTTTATTGCCAATACCAATATGAACTTTTCTAATAAGAAATTGATAAGTATCATTTTGTGGTAGGAGAGTATAAAAGGAATTTGCTACTAGCAATAAGAATTTATTATCAAAAATTCCCCATTCGATGACAACCAAGAAGAAAAACTTTTGAAAATTCACTAGAACAGTTTCAACGGACTAGATACTTAGATTACGAAAAACCTGATGAAACAAATACTACATATTATTGTAAATGAATAAAATTAATTAAATGTAATCCTTAATGTCACTTATGATCTGCATATGAGTACGCAGAAGTAGTTTATCTTCTTGGTTGTCGTCTATCAGGGAATTGCTGATAATAAATTCTTCCTCATTCTTCTTCTTCTTTTAGTGCCTATCCGTTTCGAATATTGGCGATCATTCTGGCTGTAATTATTTTATTAACTGATGTTTAAATAGATTAGTTGTTGTTGTGGAGAACCATTTCCTCAGGTTCTTTAAAGATGATATTCTTCTTCTCCCAATTCCTCGCTTTCCGAATACTTTACCTTGAAGGATTACCTTCAGTAATCCCTATTTAGTGCCGTTTCTCATTATGTGTCCGAGATATTCTAACTTTCTCCTTTTAATGGTATACATCACCTCTCTTTCTGTATAGCCACATCTCGAAGGCTTAAAGTTTACTGATAGTAGCACATTTTTGTTACACTCTCCTAGCACAAAAACCACATTAATCAGTTCCTTCCTTAAAAAATTCATATTAGTAATGGTAACAATAACATTACCCATTCCGAGTTTTGACCAAACCTGTATATTAAAATAAAACATTTTGCTATATTAATAATGTTTAACAAGAGACTAATATATTAAAATGTGTTCGAAAATAAAGAGAAATTTTGATGTTAACTCAACAATTCTACAGAGTGTGAATGTTACGAAATTAAAAAAAAACGTAATTATGTTTTAAACTACCTCGTATAATATTTCATTCATTGTTTCATTTCATTGTTTTAAGTTTACTTCAAATGATGGTGTAGGTGTAGACTACAGACTATTTGATATATTTTTCAAAGTTCTACTTTTCCAACTTTCGTTGATAATAATTATTATGAATGACCATATTATGTACATAATAATTATTGGTAAATACAGTAAATACAGGTGAATGTTCTAATTCCATAAAATTAAAATGTGTCTCGGGATTTAAATGAAACATTTTACAATTTCTAAAAAGATGTAATAGACGAGGACGTTTAGCACAAAGAATACCGGAATAAATCGATTTTAAGTACTGCAGTACTTGGAGACTTGCAAATTTTTGAATCGTGTTCAGGATGATATCAGCAAAAAATTCTACTATAGAAAAATGGGTGAAAAAGTGCATAAAATGTATTAAAAAGTGCATAAACATGTCAAAATAAGCATAATAAAGACCATATCATTTTGTTACTTGGGGAATTGTGGAATCGCTGATCACGGCTATGCTATTAGAACCCACTTCCGGAGCACCTGGTACCCAAGATCACTGCTAAGACACGTCATCGAGAGGTTCGAAGGTTATCAGCAGCACAAATTAATGCAGATAATTTACTTAGAGGTTTTTGAAGTCGCTTAACACCAATACTTCATCAGAACCGACCCCTGGAGTACCTGATGCCCAGTGTCTCTGCTAAAGCTTCTAGAGATTCCAGGGTTTTCGGCATTAAATTAATGCAAATAGATTACTCAGGCAATTTTTGGGGTTGCTGAAAACAAATACGCCATAAGAACAGATCCCCGGACCACCTGGTGCCCAAGGTAACCGCTAAGGAATGTTACCTTCCGAAGTTTGAAGGGTTTTGGGGTAGCAGGTCTATCGAGGGTCGGTTCTGATGGCGTATTCTTCTTCAGGGACCCAAAAATCACGAATATTCTGTTTTCATCAATTTAGTGCCGAAAAACCTCGAAACTTCAGATGACGTGCCTTAGCAGTGAACCTGGTCACCAGCTGCTCTGGTAGTCGGTTCTGATGGCGTATTCGTCTTCAGCGACCTCAAAAACCCCCGAATAACAAAATATTGCCCTTATAGTACACATATTTTCACATGCTTATGCAATTTTGGATGCATTTTATGCACTTTAAAAGACAACTATGCATTTTCACCCATTTTTCTATAGTAGACTTTTTGCTGACATTAACCTGAACATAATACAAACAGTTGCAAGTCTCTAGGTGGTGTATTTAAAAATCGATTTATTTTTTCCTAAATGTCCCGGTCTATAATAGTAACTAGGCGAGGCAATAAAGCACTGAACCTCCGAAAAAAAAACGACAAGACGGATTTTAACACGGGAGCAGTCGCGCTCACTTCTGTAGCGTAAGTAGTTGCGCGTAGAGAAAAAATCTCACAATATAGATTTAAATACGAATTTATCAAATTTCTCTTTTATAATATTTTTATTTACTTATTATGTTAAAAATATCTATTTCTAACAATTTTAAAGCTAATTATAGTCTAAGAGCTAGTGAACCCTCCGACTAACGGTCGTCCTGTAAGGCTAGAAATTTTTCTAGTGATAATTCATAGCACACCAAGGCTAAAAACCATGACCTGGCAGGCATAAGCGTATCTACCAGGTGTATCTACCAGGTGAATCGAAAAGTGCAAATTTAGGGGGTAAAATAAACTTTCTCCTGTAAGGTTTAAATTTAAGTATGTGTTTGAGTAAGTCACTTAGAAGAAATGTGTACAATGACAGGCGATTCTGAAGAGCATAAGACCTTGCCAGGCGAGGGGAAAGATTAGGGGTTTTTCCTAAAATTATTTTTTTGCAACGAACAATTTTTTTTAAGTTTTTTGAATCATTCCAAACGGAAAAGGTGGTTAGTGATTTTTCTCTTAAGTTAATAGTTTTTGTTATATAAGCGATTGAAAATTTTAAAAATCGCGAAATCGGCCATTTTTAACCCAAAATCGGACATTTATCTAAAAATTTCAAAGTTACCAAGGTAGGTAGATATTCTTTAAACATTGATTGATGAAATGCCAAAGAGTTTTTTGCAATACGATATCGGAAACCCCTTTGATTTTTAATTGCTAATCAAGCGGGCGCGACACTGTAGTATAAGTGAGGACGTTTGAGTTGGCATAAATTCATTATCTCGAGAATGGGCAAATCTCAAGAGAAATCCTCAGACAGGTCAATTTTTATTTTTAAATTAGGACTTTTTGGCATATATATAATACTAGTGACGTCATCCATCTGAGCGTGATGACGTAATCGATGATTTTTTTAAATTAGAGTAGCAGTTGTTATAGCTCATTTGAAACGTTATTTAATTCTCTATTCACTAATATAAGCATTAACATAATTATTTATAGAGGATGTACAAAAAAATTTTTTTTATTAAATTACCTTTGATTAAATTTGACAAATAGAAGAACAATTTTTTTGGACACCCTGTATAAATAATTATGTTAATGGTTATATTACTGAATAGATAATTAAATAACCTTTCAAATGAGCCATCAGACAACCCCTACTCTTATTAAAAAAAAAGAATGTGTGTGTACTTTTTACGCACGTAAGAAGTTATAGTACTTCTATTACATATTATGTGATTTTTAAGACAATACCAAAAATTTTAAAAAATAAAAGAATAAAACGCACACAAACACATTGAAAAATGCCACAAAGAAAAAATTATTTCTGAACGATAATACTTGTTGGCAAAAATTTTAAATACGCATTTTCTGAAAAAAAATTATATAACAAATATACTTACAATCATAAAATGCATAAAAAAATAAAAAAATAAAAACTTGCATCGGGAATCAAACCCGTGAATTTCGGGCCCCTTTGATTCGTAATCGAAGCCTAGACTCACTCGTCCAATTCCACATTATTTGTCATGTGGAAAAATAGGGTAACTGAACGTTTTACTGTTTGACAGTTGTTTTGAATATACATAATTAAATTATGTAGTTTAAATTTTGTGGAAGAAAATATTAAAATATAACAAAACAGTAAGAAAACAATATGTTAGATGAAGATTGGTAGAACTTTTGTTGGTAATCAACTTAAGTATGTAAATCAAAGCATTACATACCTACTAGATAAATAAATCTACGCCAAAAAATCATAATTTAAAAATAAAAATCGGACCTAATTTGGGATTTCTCTCTAAAATCCCCATTCTTGAGAAAATAAATGTATGTATTCCAACCTAATCCAAATGTATAATTACAATATGATTATAATAAAAACTACTTACCAAATTAGAATGAGTTTTCCTTGTCCAAAATAGTCCAAAAGTCCAAAAATATAGGTATATGAAAACTATTTAAAAAGGCAGTATAACTAACTAACTTTGTTTCTTTTCACACAAATTTCAAAAAGCAACAACCACAAATAATCAAACTACACTAGGTTCGCTTTCAAGATGCAGTAGAAATAAATAAACCAAGACACGTTAAATGCTACTAGGAGCACTTCCGAATCATAATTTACAACGTATAAACTTTGGAAATCACGATTTGGAATTTACAATGTATATACATTGTAAATTATGATCCGGTTGTGCTCCTAGTGGCATTTAACGTGTCTTGGTTTGTTTATTTCTACTGCATCTTGAAAGCGAACCTAGTGTACAGCTGTGCCACAGCCGCCATATTGAATAATTTTTGACATGTCATTTGAACATCCAATCAGAACAAAGTTATAGTGCGCATGCGCCGGGATCATAGGTTTTAACATATAAAAATTTACCCTCATATCGCCGGTAAAGAAGTATAACTTCAAAAATCATCGATTACGTCATCACACCCAGATGGATGACGTCATTAGTATTATATATATGACTTCTTCTTTAAGTACCGTGCCCAAATTTTTAGGCGTAGGTAGCTTCCATAACAATTTGCCGATATCGTTCTCGATCTTGTGCGGCATGTAACAATTGATCTGCTGATAAGCCAGTCCATTGACGAAGGTTTCGGAGCCATGAATATTTCTTTCGACCAATTCCTCTTTTTCCGTCGATCTTTCCATTGAGTATTAACTGCAGTATCCTGTATCTGCTACCTCTCATTATATGCCCCAGATATTCAAGTTTTCTCTTTTTTATCATCTTCATTAAGTCACCTTCGCCTTGACCTACTCTGTTTAAGACTTCTCTGTTTGAAATGCGTTGAACCCAAGATATTCTGAGCATTCTACGATACGACCACATCTCAAAGGCTTCTAATTTGTTCATCATGTTAACCTTCATGATCCAGGTTTCACATCCATATAGTAATACAGGATACACATAACATTTTAGGAACTTGATTCTTAGTTGTAAGTTCAGCTGAGAGTTGCTCAGAATAGATCTAAGTTTCATAAATGCTCCTCTTGCAATTTCTGTACGAGTTTTAATTTCTTCATCCGGATTTAGTGTCTCGTTTATCCAACATCCTAGGTATTTAAAATGGTTAACTTTTGTTATTGATTCATCATTGACAATTAGTTGCATAGGGCCGACGTCTTGTTTACTAACCACAAGTAACTTTGTCTTTGTTGCATTTATGTTAAGTCCGTTATTGGAGCATTCTCTAGTGACTCGATCTATAAGGAATTGAAGATCTTCGATATTTTCAGCCATGATCGCGGTGTCGTCTGCATATCTGATGTTGTTAATAGTTTCTCCCCCGATTCGAACTCCACATTGTCCTTCCAAGGCTTCATTAAAAATTATTTCTGAGTATACGTTAAACAAAGTTGGGGATAACACACAACCCTGTCTGACACCTCTTTGAATGCAAATTTTGTCTGTTTCTTTGCCGTCTACCAGAATAGAAGCTTCTTGATTCCAATATAGATGTTGTAAAAGTCTCAGATCTTTATCGTCTATTCCAATCATTTCTAGATATTCAAACAACCTATCATGTTGAACTCTATCAAACGCCTTCTCGAAATCTATAAAGCAGACGTAAATTGGTTTCTGTACTTCCCATGATCTTTGAAGTAATGTTAACATTGAGAACAAAGCTTCCCTTGTTCCCAATCCTTCTCTGAAACCGAATTGTTTGTTTCCCATTGTCTCTTCACATTTCTGCTTGATTCTATTAAGAATTATCTTAAGAAGTAGCTTGAGAGAGTGGCTCATGAGACTAATTAGTCTAAAGTCTTTACATGATGATGTATTAGGCTTTTTTGGGAGTGGAATAAATGTAGACGCTAACCATATCTGTGGCATCATGCCAGTCTTGTATATATAGTTATAAATGTTTGTTAGTTGTGAGACATTGTCGTCATCCAGAAGTTTGAGCCAGTCTGATGGTATTTGGTCAGGGCCTGGAGATTTCCCATTTTTGCTCTGTTTGATGGCTTTCTCTACTTCCGCTTTTAAAATACTAGGACCAGTATTCGTATACTTTGTGGTGTTAAGTGGTGGCCTCGTATCCAGGAAGAGCTCTTTTATATAGTTAGTCCATTCTTCCTTTTTTTCATCCAAGTCGAGAATTATTTTACCTTTGGAGTTTCTCATAAAGTGAGGAGTTCTTTTTCTCTGAGTGTAGGTAATTTCTTTAAGCTTTTTATGTATATTAAACTCGTCATGTTTTCTTTGTAGTTCTTCCATTTCACGACATCTTTGTTCCATCCAGTCCTCTTTTGCTCGCTTAACCTCGTATCTTATTTGTCGATATATCTCTCTATACCGAATCTCGTCTTTGTTTTTCCAATTTCTTCTTTGTTGAATAAGGTCTAGTATTTTATCAGTCATCCAATCCTTTTCCTTTATTGGGTCTTTTTCTGGTTTCAAAACTTCGTTTGCTATGGTGACCATGGCGGAATTCATGATATCTAGATTTTGACCGATATTTTCTTGTCCAGATCTTTCTAACTGTTTTTTAATCTCACGATTTATCTTATTTCCGAACTCATCTGATATTACGGCATTTCTTAGGAGTCGAGTATTAGGTTTCTTCTGCGTTGTGGGGGCTTTTATTCTTTTTAGTTTTAGTTGTCATATATATGACAAAAAGTCCTAATTCAAAAATAAAAATCGACCTGTCTGAGCATTTCTCTTGAAATTTGCCCATTCTGGAGATAATGAATTTATGCAAACTCAAACGTCCTCACTTATACTACAGTGTCGCGCCCGCTTGATTAGAAATTAAAAAAACAAAGGGGTTTTCGATATTGTATTGCAAAAACTCTTCGAAATCTCATCAATCAATGTTTAAAGAATTTTTACGTACCTTGGCAACATTGAAATCTTTAGATAAATGTCCGATTTATGGTTAAAAATGGCTGATTTCGCAATTTTCAAAATTTTCAATCGCTTATATAACAAAAACTATTAAATTAAGAGAAAAATCACCAAAGACCTTTTTTGTTTGGAATGATTCAAAAAACCTAAAAAAATTGTTCGATGCAAAAAGAATAATTTTAGGAAAAACCACTAATCTTTCCCCTCGCCTTACAAGGTCTTATGCTCTTCAGAATCGCCTGTCATTGTACATATTTCTTCTAAATGACTTACTCAAACACATACTTAAATTTAAACCTTACAGGAGAAAGTTTATTTTACCCCCTAAATTTGCACCTTTCGATTCACCTGGTAGATACACGTGCACCGCTGATGCCTGCCAGGTCATGGTTTTTAGCCTTGGTGTGCTATGAATTATCACTAGACAAATTTCTAGTCTTACAGGACGACCGTTAGTCGGAGGGTTCACTAGCTCTTAGATTAGTTCTCTTATTAGTTCTAACCAAAGCCATAAATTCCACAAAAAAAATTAAAAAAAATTCTACGCATTACTACGATCTTCCTCGTGGTACTTCGAGTGGAAAGCAATGCTGAAAAATTTTTCATCGAGCTATCACGGAAAAGGATAGAATGTGAGATTTTTCCCACGGGAAATTTTTGCTCCTGGGTTAATATTTCTTTTTGCATTCGATTTGTGAATGCGTCAGGAAACTTTGTTACCCCTAGCCTTGAGATAATATTGAAGAACTGCATACAAAAAATGCATTCGTAAAGTGCATGTCAGAGAGACAATAAAATATTCAGAACTCGTCAATTATCGGCGGAAATTAGTTCAATTTTGTTACTCGGGGATTTTTGGGGTCGCTGAAGATGAATAATATGACGTCGTAAGTGATCTCCGAAGTACCTGGTGCCCAGGGTACCTACTGTTCACTTTGTCTTCTGGAGTTCCGGCAAATTAATTAAAAAATTAATCAAAAATCATTTCTCGGGGGTTTTTGGGGTCGCTGACGACGAATATGACATCGAAAGTGATCACCGGAGTACTTAGTGCCCGGGGTACCTACTGTTTACCTCGTCTTCTGAAGTTTTCGGCAAATTTATTAAAAGCGTAGTCAAAAATCATTACCCGGAAGTGTTTTTGGTCACTGAAGACGAATATGATATCGGAAGTTATTCTGGAGTACCTGGTACCCAGGGTACCTCCTGTTTACCTCGTCCCCTGGAGTTTTCAATAATTTTGAAAAATAATGAGTCAAATCTTGACACATTTGGGGTTTTTGTGCTCGCTGAGAACGTATTTAATATCGATAACGATCTTTTGAGCAACCTCTACGTCATAGAGTTTCATTTCATATCTTTAAAAAACAACATATTTATTTTAAATTTGGCGCTTCAAATTCTGTTGGTAGAAGTGACGAATCTTTATAAAATCGATGGTACTACTGCGTATGGATTAACTGCGTATGAATGTATAATTTTTTAATGAATTTGCCGAAAACTCCAGAAGACGAGGTAAACAGTAGGTACCCTGGGCTCCAGGTGTTCTTAAGATCACTTCGTTTTCAGTTCGACGTCATATTCGTTTTCAGTGGCCCCAAAAACCCCGGAGTATCAAACTTGAACTCATTTCCGCCGATAATTGACGAGTTCTGAATTTTCTTTTATTGTCTCTATGAAGAATGCATTTGTCTCTAAGAATGCATTTTTTGTATGCAGTTTCTCAATATTATCTGATGGCTAGGGGTCAGAAAGTTTCCTGGCGTATTCACGAATCGAATGCGAAAAGAATTATTAAGACCCGTTTTGTCGTTTTTTTTTGGATGGAAGGCCGATTTTAGTGCTTTATTGCTTCCCCTAAAAATTATTACATGATTTTTAACAAACTGTCAGATGTTCTTTAGTGCAGTCACTGAAGGTTTCCATCTCCGATTTCATTGAACTTTTATAGATTTGCCCTTTTACCCTGGGGGTAAACATGATGCCACCCCTTCGCGGGGGTGAAAATTAATTAATAAAAATAATACCATAAGTCGATAAAGGGACAAATTATAAGCAAAATTTGTTATATAAAGTTATTATTATTAATATATTCTTGTTCTCATGATCATTTTTCAGTGCGTCACAGTTTTTCGATTTCTCTCTAATGCATTAAGTTAGATGAGACGGAAAAAGCGGTAGCTCCGTGATTAAACACAAAAATAATGCAGCATTACAATGGTTATATATATAAGATGTCTATTCCTAACCTACGTTTGATTCGTTGATATTTAGAATGCGCGTTTTTTCTAGCCAATCAAATATACGTATTACGAACATTTGACGAAAACTTCGTCCATTTTGGCCATTTTTTAGAAGTGTCAAAGAGTCAGGTGACGGTTATTATTCAGGTCAGTATTTTGTGTACCTGTCATTTCGAAATTTCGAATTCGACTTCACTTGTGTTTCACAACGTCTTTGTGCATTATTTTGTGTTTTGGTTTAGAATTTAGTTCGTTAAAAGTTAGTCATTGGCGTGAGGAGACTAGAGACATTCGAGATGTACCGAAGAGTGCTAAATATCTCATGAGTAGATAGAATAGCCAACGTGGAGGTAATGAGACTTACGCATAAGGAACGAGAACTAACAAATAAGAAGAAAACTGAATATCTTGAGAGATGTATATCTAATACTCCAGGTCATTATGCAAGAAAAAGATCCAGAGTAAGGAGACACGTAACTCATGGCTGAAGAACCTTAGGAACTGGTTTGGATGTAATAACAATGAATTATTTAGAGCCGCGGTTTCAGAAATAAAGATCGCTCTGATGATTACCGACTTTTGAAGCGGAGACAGCACCTAGAGAAGAAGATAAAAACACAGTTTATGGATAGTTTTGTGTCATTTTTTAATGTTTCCATATTTATAAATTTAATTAACAATATTGTTTACTTTTTAATTTTATTCCCCTTTATAAAACATACCTACTTACATGTTAACATATTGTGTAAAAATCAAATCTACTAAATTACTAATTAGTTTAATTCCACAAGCTTTTCACCTATGGCTAAGTACGATTGTGGCATCTGTCAGATTCGTCAATAATTACATGAAATAAGTCTCGACACACCCAATACAGTATATGACGTCATAATTAATGACGCACTGAAAAATGATCATGAGAACAAGAATAGATCAATAATTTTTCAGTTACTAAAGATCAAATATTTTATTTTTTTGTAAAAAATGTATGTTTTAAAGATGTTTTCACGTATAACTCAAAAACTAAACAAAAACTTTTGTAAAAAAGATGTTATTGACAAAATTGAAGATAATAAAAAATTGAATATACTTCTCACTTAAAGAAGTAAACTAATGTTAATTGAAAGTGAGTTATGGGTAATTGAATGTATATTTTTTTCGATGAGTACTCAAATCTAAGCATTTAAGCTTAAATAACGGGAAAACGATAGCAAAATTAGGCTAGTTATGATAAAAATAAGAGAACCCCTTCGAATTTTTTAGGAAAAAATGAAAAACAAAACATATGCCATTTCCACAAAAATTAAAATTTATCTTAATCCTTACAATAGTTTCTTTAAGTTAGCATAAATAATTATTTCAACAATTCTGACCGGTTTAGAATGCATATTTTTGAAAAAAGAAAAAAGATATAATTTAAAAAAATCAGAATTTTTAAAGTTATCGTAATTTTCATTTTCTTTTGATAATAACTCCAAAAATACTCAATATATGTAAAAATGATATACAGTATGTCCCTGTAAGTTGTATCCATATGGAAAACTTTTTTATTATTAATTTTACGAAAAAAAGGTATTCTTCATAAAAAGCTCTGCATGGTCCAAAACCTAAGATTCAACCATCAGATATCAAATTTGATAAATATTATACGAGGTATGTCAAAAAGTTTGAATTTCACTCAAGAGTAAAGTAGCTTTATTTTTCACAATATTGAAAATTGCTATTATGAAAAGTTGTTTGGGATTAAAAACTATATTCTAATATGCAATTACATCCATTTAATTGAAAAAAAAAAATTTGAAAAATTATGGATAATCAACATTATTTTCAGTAATTTTAATTCTAATAACTATTTTATTATTAATTTTACGAAAAAAGTGATTCCTAATAAAAAGTTCTGCATGGTCTAAAATACTATAAAACCTAAAATACAACAATCTTATGTCAATATTATACGAGGTATGTCAAAAAAAATAAATTTAGATCAAAAGTAAAGTACTTTTATAGTTCAAAATATTTCAATTAGAAGGATGTAATTATATACTGAAACATGATTTTTAATTCTTAATAACTTTTCATAATAACAATTTTCGATATTGTGAAAAATAAAGGTATTTTACTCTTGAGCCAAATTCATATTTTTTGACATACCTTGTATAAAGTTGATAAAATTTGATATAAGATGGTTGTATTTTAGGTTTCAGACCATGCAGAACTTTTTATTAAGAATCATTTTTTTTCGTAAAATTAGTAATAAAAGAGTTATCAGAATTGAAATAACTGAAAATAATGTTAGTTATCCATAATTTAAAAAAAAAAAAAAATTTTCAATTAGTAGGATGTAATTGCATATTAGAATATAGTTTTTAATTCCAAACAACTTTTCATAATAGCAATTTTCAATATTGTGAAAAATAAAGCTACTTTACTCTTGAGTGAAATTCAAACTTTTTGACATACCTCGTATAATATTCATAAAATTTTATATCTGATGGTTGAATCTCAGGTTTTGGACCATGCAGAGCTTTTTATGAAAAATAACTTTTTTTCGTAAAATGAATAATAAAAAAGTTTTCCATATGGATATAACTTACTGGGACATACTGTATAACCAAATTTTATTTTTTTCTGTATCAAATATTTTCCTTTTTGTACTATTTCTTTAGGGTAAAAATAACCAAGATAGAAACGTTTAACGCTTAAATTTTGCTACGATAACCATGTAATCGGGGCAATTTAACGTTTTATTTTTAAAAAAGTAAGGGGTTTAAAATATTAAACTCAATGAGGTTTAATAACCCTTTAAATTAACTTTTCAATGGTTTTTAGGCGAACCTGATATCTTAAAAACTAACGGAGTTTAAAAAAAATACAATAATATTTTTTGGAAAAATTTTTAAAAGATAAATGTTGGAACATTTTTGCAGCATAAATTTTAATGCTATCGACTTGCTCGGGAGCTCATTTGATAGATATTCTTAAGTACTTTATTTAGTTTTTTATTAGTTTCAATTCTGGTAATAATAACTTTTTTGTGGAAACTTATAGTTTTTGAGTTATTTGTGAAAAATCGGTTAAAAACATGCATTTTTCTCACGAAAAATATAAATCTTTGATCTTTAATAACTCAAAAAGTTTTGATTTATTTTAATAACTCTATATAACAAATTTTCCTTAGAATTTGTCCCTCTATCGAATTATGGGGTTATTCTTAATGAACTAATTTTCACCTCCGAGAAGGGGTGGCATCCAGCCCCAGGATAAAAGCGCAAGTTGGCACCATGTCACCTTTCTTCCTTGAGAAATCCTCTAACCACTCACCAGTTTTCATGCAAATCGATGGAAGTTCAATGAAATCGGAGGTAATAGCTTATATCCACCTTCAGTAACTGCACTACTTCGGGCGTTCCGTAATTCAATTTTGTATCAAGACAAGCCTATATTGGAACCGTATTTCTACGATCCGATCCGACGTCTTCCGACGTGAATGCCCATATTCGCCCAGGAGGCTCGGATTCGATTCTCGGTATCGGAAATCCTTTTTGTTTTTAAAATTGACATTTTGATTTAAAAAATAATTGCCCAATAACACTGTTTTATATTGTGTCTTATAAATAATAAAAATGTGGTATTATAAAAAGTTCTTTGTTATAAAAGGGTAACTATCTGCCATTTCGACCTCGTCGGAACGAAAAATCGGAATGAAACCAAACACGTTTGATAGGAGAAGCTACACACGTCGGCCGATATCGGATCGGGCTTCCCACTGCAGTGTAGGCACTACACCTTAACCCAGCAGTGGTCGATATATGAGATTTTCTCTCACGGTTTCAGAAAATTGCGCACAACTTTTTTTTCTGGGAAATTATACGCGCTGTAGTTCCTTCTAGTCTCCTAACTATCCTCCTTCGACAATCTAATAAACTGGTCTACTCAGATAGTGACTCAGTTGACTTAGTATCACCATATTGTTGAGTCAGTGAGCTTCATGTGAGAGATTCTCTCATCGCGCGATCACCGGCGCCACCAACTATGTATAAAAATTAATTTTATTTTTCCACTTAAAACCTGATATAATATCCTTTTTTCTATTCTCATACTATAATATTATATCAATTATGATGTCACTACCTGTATTATTATGAACTTCATTCTGATACAGATTTTCATTTAGAGGATCGGTACGTATTTTCGGCTGCAATGCTATTCAAATGGGGATTCATGTTTTTCGAATCCTGAGAAAACTCATAAGTATTTTTGAAAAATTTAAACGCAGAATGAAAGATTACGTTATTAGCGAGGGCCGAAAGTCCCTGAGAACTTCTATAATGTTTATTTTAATATGTTACAGGGGTGAAAATCTAAGAGAAAATGCAGTGTGATTTTTAATTTCAAATATCTCATTCGAAAGAAACTTCTTATATATTCTAAGGGATTTTCGGCCCTCGAAAAAAATTAGTCTTTCATTTTGTGTTTAAATTTTTTTAAAATATTTATTAGTTTTTTCAGGATTCGAAAAAAATTGACACCATGTCCGTAGAAATCGAACATATGCTATCTTTGTCATACAACGCACTCAGTCGAATATAATGTTATGACAAAACTCAAGACAGTGACAAGTAGAGATGTGACCGACCCGCTATTTTGATATAGCATTTCATTCTGCTACTGCTTTTTAACGCTTTTACGATGATAATAAAATCAGTCAAAGAGTTGTTTATTAAATAGTATGGATAGTGTATTTGAAAAATAATAATTGATTTAAGGCGTACAATTAATAAAAAGTTATTTATTGTTTATATATTATTTTATATTTATTTATATTTTATATTATTTTATTTTATAAAAAAGTATTATTTTATAAGAGTTTGTTCCGATAACCGTAAATAGGTACGAGTTTAGCTATAAAGTAAAGTGCCCATGGTGGCATAAAATGTAGTAAATGCTAATGCTTCAAGTACGTACTACATTTTTGAAGATTTCACTACACTTAAAAAGCATTTGCTTTTCTCCGTAGTATTTGCAACTATTTACCAGCCTACATAGAAAAATGTACTACGCTTTTGAAATACATGCTTGTTTAGTAGTATTTTGCTTCAGTTTAAGTGAAGTTGGTGGGTGGACGTCTTTGGCGTAGGTATTTTTTGTTACAATATGGCAGCATTTATGAATGTGTGTCATAGAAAAATTTACAAACTAAGAAGAAGATTCTTATAATCAAGTATATTCAAATGGGAAATAAGCCACAATTTTACCTAAAAATGATTTTATTAACGTTTCGACGCCCAAGTCGGGTGTCGTTGTCAAAATACAAATGAATACTAAATAAACAAAAATGTTGTTGCTTAGTAAAAAATTCTTCTAATAATTTATTTAATCTGACTCATTTATATCGGCAAATCAGACACGTATTATACATTTTAAAGTAGACGACTTTAAAATGATATTGCCAATATTGATGAGTTGCGTTCCTGGGACGACTTTACTAAAAGATAGTTCATTCGATTACATGAAATCAATCCCAACTCAAGAATATCCGCCACAAAAAATCATAGCATGTGATCTGTCTTTAAAAAGACAACCAAATGCAACGGTGGCACTGAAATTCTCGTGTTAGAGATTCCATAGTAAATCACGAGGGAAAACCAGGAAAAACCTCGTGATACTATCCCGACATCGTAAGTATTTGGGTTTACATTTAGTTTACTCTCAAAACTAATACCAAATTCTGACTTGATATTTTAAATTTTAAATAATACTAAAATACTAAATATGTACTAACTCGATATGTTACCGATTTACTAATTGTGGTATTTTCTTTCTATCGACTTCCTCCTTTAATATGGGTAACCACATCCTACTGCATTCTACCGAGGAATTTGCGACACAATTGGTTTCATTTAGCATAATTAGAGCCGCTTCTTTGATTTTTCTCTTTTTACTATCTGCTTCTTTTAGGACTATACTTGAATCTCTCCACTGAACTCTATGTTCATTATCCCATGCGTGTTGACATATTTGAGATCTATCAAATTCTCTATTTTTTATATAAGACTGATGTTCATTTACTCTAACGTCTAATGGTCTTGACGTTTCACCTATATAAAATTGTTCGTATTCACAAGGTATTTTATAAATACAATTCTTTGTTCTTTCTTGTTCACTGTTAGGTTTAGTTTTAGATAGAATAGATCTCAATGTGTTTGTTGTTTTGAATGTTGTTGATATGTTGAATTTATTTCCTATTGTTTTAAGTTTCTCGGATAGTCCTTTTACATATGGTATTGATAGTATATGTAAGTATAGTCCTAAAAGAAGCAGATAGTAAAAAGAGAAAAATCAAAGAAGCGGCTCTAATTATGCTAAATGAAACCAATTGTGTCGCAAATTCCTCGGTAGAATGCAGTAGGATGTGGTTACCCATATTAAAGGAGGAAGTCGATAGAAAGAAAATACCACAATTAGTAAATCGGTAACATATCGAGTTAGTACATATTTAGTATTTTAGTATTATTTAAAATTTAAAATATCAAGTCAGAATTTGGTATTAGTTTTGAGAGTAAACTAAATGTAAACCCAAATACTTACGATGTCGGGATAGTATCACGAGGTTTTTCCTGGTTTTCCCTCGTGATTTACTATGGAATCTCTAACACGAGAATTTCAGTGCCACCGTTGCATTTGGTTGTCTTTTTAAAGACAGATCACATGCTATGATTTTTTGTGGCGGATATTCTTGAGTTGGGATTGATTTCATGTAATCGAATGAACTATCTTTTAGTAAAGTCGTCCCAGGAACGCAACTCATCAATATTGGCAATATCATTTTAAAGTTGTCTACTTTAAAATGTATAATACGTGTCTGATTTGCCGATATAAATGAGTCAGATTAAATAAATTATTAGAAGAATTTTTTACTAAGCAACAACATTTTTGTTTATTTAGTATTCATTTGTATTTTGACAACGACACCCGACTTGGGCGTCGAAACGTTAATAAAATCATTTTTAGGTAAAATTGTGGCTTATTTCCCATTTGAATATACTTGATTATAAAAATGCCACAAGAAAATAGCTTCAGAACAACATTAAGAAGATTCTTAATTTTTGGGGTCATTCTTTTATCAAATAAAATTTAATAATTGTGGAGGAGAAGATTAACAAATAACAATTGTTCATTTTTATCATCGCGTAACTCGTTTGTCACTTCGGAATCTGAGTCACTCGTTTTTACTCATGTAAAATTCTAATAATTTGGTACGTAAAAATGTGAACTCACAAATAACAAGCACATGGAAAACTAATTCCATCACGATTGGTGTAATGCAGACACGGCTGGCGCTATGCTTTGTAGTAGATACTTCTGGTCAGTAGTAGGTACTTCTGTTGAGTAGTAAGTTCTTCAATTGAGCTAACCGTCTATTTCTTCGCTTTTCAGTAAAATATTTCTTGTAACAACGTCCCATACTTTAATTTGCGCAAATAAAGAAATATATAAAGTCTTTATAAATTAATTCAGTAATACTACATTTATACAACGCAGTTCTTCACATGTTCAAACCTTATCTAAGCTTTCCATGGTAACAGTACATTACTAAAATACCTTTACAACTTTTTTTCTTTTTCGACTATTTGTATAGTATATAAATAATGGTAATCACTGAATACATAATTAGTGAAAAAATAATCCTATCATTTATACAAGTAAAGGTTATCCAAGAACATTCAAAAACTGAACGAAGCCGAAATATCTACCTTTCTAATGACAATGTCACTGTCAACCTAATGTTTACATCTGCAGTTTCCATACCAGTGAGAATTTTAACACACGTAATTTGCCGTGTAAAGACAAGAAAAGTAGGGATAGCCATAAAATATTTGCGAATTATGTACCCATAGCCCAAGGTTCATAGATAGGGGTTAGGTTATCTCATAACTATGTGAGCGGAAGCGAGAGGGAGGGGAATGCCTACGTCACTCGTACGACAAAGTCAAGTTTGACAGTTGTTTGTGGTTATATTTCCGTATATTTTTGTGGAATTTTCTTATAATATCGTTTATTTGTTTAATATTTGTTGATTTTTTAAGCATATAAGGACAATATTAATATAATTACTTATTTGGGTCCTATACAAAGGCAGTAATGACTTGTGAAGTGTGTTTTCGTAACCGTTTAAGGTTAGTTTAACAATTATAATATTACACATAATAATATGTAGTTTTGTGTTATAATAATAAAATATTTTTTAGATGAGTAGTGGTAACATTTGTAGCATAGCTATATGTAAAAGCAACTCCAAAATTCCTGAACCAGATGGAAACAAAATAATGTTTTTGGAAATTTCCCAAAGACCTTTACATTATCAAACAGTAATGGATAATAAAATGTTACAAGATAAGTGGGCCTCTAAACATAAGAAAATAGGTAGCAAACATTTCCTCGTGTCTGAATATGTTAATATTATGTTACGTCTTTTTTATATTTTAACCTAATAATAAATTATTTATATTATTCGTTCTTTTGTTGTTGCATACCACCAAAAATGATAAAAGTGCTGCACATTCCACGAAAAACATAATAAGTAAGTACCTACATATTAGTATTTTTGATTTTAAACTTTTTCTTCTATTTTTTTGGATTTTTGTGCTAATTAAATTGTTTTCTCCATTTGAAACACACATAATAAGTGTTAAATGAATTCTAGTTTTTTGTTAGCAGACTATTGATTTTTAAGGGAAAAATTGATATAATTACCAATATAAGAACCACTTAATATACCTATACTCAAGAAAATCTCAAAATATATTGCAAAACCTAAGTTTTTGAACCTTTTATTAGCATTGACTCTTATGACAATTTTAAAATTGTCGTACGGATGACGTATTCCCGCCTTTAAAAATCCAGCCTTTGATTGGTCTATAGTTATGAGACAACCTACGCCCTAATCTATTAACCTTGCCCATAGCCTTAAGATACACATTCGCGATAAAGGTGGTACACGCGCAGTGACCAATGGCGAGTCAAATACATACGATTTGACAGTCCTTAATATGTAAACAAACCGTCAAACTGACAAACTACTGAATTTATTTGTGTTACAAATTTAATAAATTTGAATATATTTTTTGTTGTGAAACGCTGTATACGAAACTCTATTCTCTATACTAAAACTCTGTTCTCTATACTAAAACTCTATACGAAACTCGCCTCATCCGGCTCGTTTCTTAACCCTCATACTCGCTTCATAATGACCATCATTAATGGCCGTTGCATAATATATTATTATTGGCGAGGAACCGCAAAGTGGGCGACGCCTGGTGGCGAATTTGAAAAGCATCAACTCTAGGAAAACATTGATTTTGCCATTAATTTGTGTACATATTTGCGGTCAGTGTATGTTGTAATTAACAATAATTTCGACTTAAAAAAACTATTGCAGTGTACCTCAGTATTCATTCATATTATACTCTACGTAATGACCTAAATTAACCAATGCCAAATCACACATTTTGTTAATTTAACTTTTGTATTAAACGAAGTATTTTTTAATGTTTAAGTGACTGCAAAATTAAATAAAATATAATGTACTCATTCTGTACATAGAATGTACATTGTTATACAAAATATTCCGACCACCTCGTAATTTCCAGAACACAATTATTATAAAATAAATTCACCTACTTAGTTTCCACGTTTCCAGTTTTTATTTAATTAAAAATTGTTATCTGTTGGTGTAAAATAAATTGTAGTGTACCTATTAATTAAATTAAAAACAAAATTAGAAATTCTAAGATAGGTTAATAATTTTTAAAACGCTGTGTGATTATCGGGGGGCCAGATTTTTTTTATGAAAACAAGGTAAAAACAAATCAGTAGTTAGGATCAAATTTTAATGAATGCATACAGATGAAACATAATTTTGAGTCGTCTTTAACTTATAAGATGTCTTAGTGGCAAAACTTAGTGGTTACTTTGGCAAAACACTCCTGTAAATTATTAGAATTTAACGTTTTAGAACTGTGAGGTCAAATGACAAAATGAATTGTTTTGCTAGAGTTATCGTCGATCTTTGAAATTTTGAGTGCCCTCTGTCGGAATTTAATTTTGCGAATAATGTAATAAAAGGCGCCGTGGATGTGGTCGATAATTATAAAATCGCTATATTCTGTTTGACGGGTTAGTTGTAGATGGTCACTTACCATTACCATATATTTTTCAATGTTAAATATTGGCGGCATCAACAGTCACATTTTATATAAAGATAATAATAATAAAACAGAAAAACGTCGTGTCTTTTTAAACAAATGGCTTTATCGTTGATGAAACCTCATCTTTTTGTAAAATTTTGTAAAGAAAGACAAAAGTTGGATATGTGAGAGAAAATCTCACGCGCTACCACTCGCGTACAAACCTACCTAGCGACCACTGCCGGGTTAAGGGGAAAGGCGCAAAATGTCGCCTGTCAAAATTTTCAATGTGTTTTAAACGTATTCATTTTTTTCGAATCCTGAGAAAACTAAAAGTATTTTTGAAAAATTTACGAAAAAAGATTACGTTATTACCCAGGGCGGAAAGTCTCTTAAAATGAATAAAAAGTTTCTTTTGGATGAAATATTTGCAATTAAAAATAACATTAATAAAATAAACATTATAGAAGTTTTTAGGGACTTTCGTCCCTCAGTACTAATGTTTTTTTTTTCATTTTGAGTTTAAATTTTTCAAAAATATTCATTACTTTTCTCAGGATTTGACAAAAATGACTACAATTAAAATACACTGAAAATTTTGACAGGCAACATTTTGCGCCTATGCCCTTAATACCTGCAGTTTGTTTTCAATTCGACGTCTCATTCAATTTAAACTCTAGTCTGAGTTGATTTAAACACTTGGACTTAGCTTAATATTTTATTAACAACAAGAAACAACAAATATATACAATATATTAACTATTTCCATTTATTATCGCTCCAACCATGTTTATGTTTAAGCGGTACTAGAATTGTCTTCTCAACTACTGGTACATGTTTTTTAACCACAACAGGATAAGGTACTGGTTCGTTAATCTTTTTAATAACAGTTATCGGAACAGGTTTTTCATGGAAAATTTTTACGGGCACTCGAACAGGTATTTTAACGCGGTTTACTTCAACTGGGACCGGAACCCTAGTCTCAACTGGTATAGGAATATCTTTAAACACTGGAACTTTAACTTGAACAGGTACAGGTACAGGAATATCTAAAGGTGTTGGAACATTAACATGTTTAGGTATTTTTACAGGTACTGCCCGATCATATTTAACACCAATAGGTATAGCATAATGATGGCCTACTCTGTGTATTACTTTAATTTGTTTCAGTACTTGTTTCCCCAGGTCAACGGATGTACCTAACGGTTGAGGTGGACCTACTTGGGGACCTCGAAGAGGACCTCGTGACCCTAAATTACCAGGATCTCCAAAACCTTGACCACCGTGACCTCCAAAACCTGGGCCAGCGTGACCTCCAAAGTTTGGATCGTTAGTACCTCCAAAACCAGGATCACCGTGTCCTCCAAAACCAGGACCACCGTGTCCTCCAAAACCAGGACCACCGTGTCCTCCAAAACCAGGACCACCGTTTCCTCCAAAACCCGGACCACTGGGTCCTCCAAAGCCTGGTCCACTAGGACCTCCAAAGCCTGGACCACTGGGACCGCCTATACCTGGACCATGTGCGTGAGCTCCTCCACCTGGTGGGCCATATTGTGGTGGTGGAATTCCTCCTACAGAATTGTGTTCCCCAAAGACACCACGTTTGGTTTTCTTGGGTTCAGCATATGCAGCAGAAATTCCCACAAAAATGAATAACACCTGTAACATACATGAAGAGTTTAAATAATTTATATTATGGGGTTGTAGATATTACTATTTAAAATCAAGAGACTAAATCAGCGCGTTATCAATATTCTTTTCGAAAGTACTGCAAACTTTCAGCAGTTCGGCAACAGTGCATCGGCAATACGGGCCACTATACTATCAAAAACGGAGGCAAAATATTGTGATAATAATTGCCAAGTCGGTCAAGTTCGACTTTTTGTTATAGATAATCGATTTTAGTACATCCAATGTGACAAAAGGATAATGGGATAAAAAAGTTTATTTGAAAAAGTGTATTTTTTGTTCTTCTTAATGGCGGTACAGACTCGTATTTGTAATATTTTATATTACATAGGTACATATTACAACATATTTCTCAAATTGGTCTCTGTACCGCCATTCTCTATTATAGTACGAATATGTACCAAATATCTCGACAAAATATTCAAAATTAAACCTGCAATCCTGGAACGCTTTTTCCGCGCTATGATGTAGCCTCTTAATTTTTCCTAGTATAAAATGCTTGCTATAGTTTTTAATTAACATATTGTATTTAGTAATATTCTAATGAAGGAAATACATTAAACTGATTAGCAAAACCTAGTAGTAAACTAGAAGTATAAAATTTGGTTATAATAATTATTATTCAGTTATATAATTCTGTGTTAATACGAGGTTTAAATAAAAAAGCATCAACGTTAAATTATTATTTAGAACATATTATATAGTTTAAAAAACTTCATGGTAAGATTTGCTACAACAGACAATATCCACAACTACCATTAGTGCAGGCCCTGGAAGCATTTGAGTATTCAAAACCTGAGGACCGGCAACTATGTTCGGATTCTTTTACCTGAGCCCTTGAACAATGAAAAACTGAATCTTGGCCGAAGGTGCGATAGTGCCTTGTTACCCCCTAACATCCCCTCATCTATGTTAACGGCAAAACAAAACTGTTTTTGTATTTTTTGGGTCATTCTAAGCTATTCTTTCTTACAAGCTTTTTCGTAGAATGCAGAGTTTTCGAGATAAATGCGGTTAAACTTTAAAAAAATCGAAAAATTGCAATTTTCGAGCCCGAATAACTTTTGATTAAAAAATAAAATAGCAATTCTGATTGCTGCATTTGAAAGTTGAAGTCAAATTAAACCCTGTTGGATTATTTGTATTCCTAAAAATTAATTCTTTTATTGTTAAACAAAGCTATAAACAAACAATGTTTGAACGTTTTGTCGCATGTCCGCACCGCGCCAAGGAAGTCCTACCTAGTCGGTTCCATTCAGTTTTAATCCTTGGCGCGGTGCGGACATGCGACAAAACGCTCAAATACTGTTTGTTTATAGCTTTTTTTAACAATAAAATAATTAATTTTTAGGAATACAAATAATCCAACAGGGTATAATTTGACTTGAACTTTCAAATGCTGCAAGCAGAATTGCTATTTTATTTTTTAGTCAAAAGTTATTTGGGTTCAAAAATTGCAATTTTTCGATTTTTTTATAGTTTAGCCGCGTTTATCTCGAAAACTATGCATTTTACGAAAAAACTTGTAGGAACATTTTTTGTATAGAATGACCCAAAAAATACAAAATCAGTTTTGCTTTGCGAAAAATCACCTTTGATCTGCCGTTAACATAGGGGGGGGAGGGGTGTTAGGGGGTAACAAGGCGCCATCGCACCTTCGGTCAAGCTTTAGTTTTTCATTGTTCGAGGTCTCAGGTAAACGAATCCGGACATAGCTGCCGGTCCTCAGGTTTTGCATACTCAAATGCTTCCAGGGTCCGGTCTACATTGATAGTTTTTATATTTACAACAAATTTTTGATTTGAGGAATTTTTATAGAAAATTTGCGACCCCAAGCGGATGCTAAAATAATGAAATATATGTACTTAGCGTTAGCGGGAGTACTATTTTATGCAGTCTATTCGAGCTGCAGAAGGAGCATGGTGTATGCTTGGATGCAATCATAAGGTATGCCCTGCTTAGTAGAATCGTCCGATCTACAATTTTCGTTTTTTTCTTGGTAAGGTTATATTCCACTACTATTAGATATTTATCATCTGGTTGCTTAGTCAGAAAGTTTATTTTGTCATGTTAAATCGTACAAAAGCCTAAATTTGTTTGTCCTTTCTACAACTAACAGCCGTTGTGCTTAGAATAAACGTCGTAATATGCTAACTACTTAGTTAAAGCGTCTTATTTACATCAAAAATTGTGAAGATAGGACTTTTTATCTAAGTAAGTTATGTTGAAATCATTCAACGGGTGAAATTAATGTTGATCTAGTGCTTATACGAAATATAATATGACTATAAAAGATAGTCAAATGAAAAAAGATGACAATACGCAACCTCCAATTACAGTAAAAACTGAGGTATTAAAACAAGGATCAGATTCATGATACAATAACCCAAGATACGACACGCAGCGTTCCTAATTTCGTTCAGGTCGCGCATGACGTCACGTTGTGAGTAGATTCTTTACATTTCGAATGCATTGCCATGATTAAATATAATTATTGAGAACATAATCTAATAATAGAAATCAATTACAAACATGATTTTTTATTATTAGGCAAGATAGGTCTCATTATACAGGGTGTCCAGAAACTCTACCGACAAACGAAAACAGGAGATTCCTCAGATAATTTTAAGACAATTTAACCAAATTCAGCTAGTCCGATAATGCTTCCTAAGGGAGCTAGAGCTCTTTGAAGATGGCGTCTTGTAATTAGTTTTTCTTAAATACCTCCAGAACGTTTCTAGTTAGAAAAGCGAAAATTGGTACACATATTTTTGTTGCAGAGATAAATCGATTCCATCTCTTGTAAATTTTTAGTACTAGTCATAGGCGTCCGTTTTGGGTGGGGTCACGGTTATTTTATCGCATAACTTTTTTGTCTTTAACTTTTAAGCATTTTTAATAATGGATTATTAAATTGTTAGGTCTTCTGGTACTAAAAGGTACTCATGTTTTAAGTCGGTAGGACACACCGTTTCCTAGAAAAATCGATTTAAAAATTTTTCGTTTCCTGAATTTGAAAAAAAATTGATAAAAATTTTCAAAAAAGAACGGTGTATTCTACCAACTGAAAGCAAGAGTAACTTTTAGTATTGGAATACCTCATAATTTAATCATCAAATGTCAAAAATGCTTAAAAATTTAAGACAAAAAATTTATGCGATAAACTAACCGTTGACCTACCCAAAACGGACGCATATGACCGGTACTAGAATTTCGCAACTAAGGAAATCGATTTATTTCTGGAAGATAAATAAACGTACCAGTTTTGGTTTTTCTAAATAGTTTTTTTCTGGAATTTTTTTTTCAAATTCAAAAAACGAAAAATTTTCAAATCGATTTTTCTAGAAAACGGTGTATCCTACCGACTTAAAGCAAGAGTATCTTTTAGTACTAGAATACCTTACAATTTAATAATACCGTATAAAAAATGCTTAGAAGTTAAAGATAAAAAAGTTATACGATAAAATAACCGTTGCCCTACCCAGAACGGGCGCCTATGACCGGTACTAGAAATTCATTATTAATGTAGTTGATTTACCTCTGGAAGATAAATCAGTTTTCGTTTTTCTACATATAAGTGTTCTGGAGATATTTAAGAAAAACTATTTCCAAAACGCCATCTTCAAAGAGCTCTCTCTCCCTTAGGAAGCATTTTCGGACTAGGTAAATTGGGTTAAATTATCTTAAAATTACCTAAAGAATCTCCAATCTTCGTTTGTCGGGAGAGTTTCTGGACACCCTGTATATTATACTGTATAATACACAGCGTTGCTCTCTACTGTCGTTCTGAAGCTATTTTCTTGTGGCATTTTTGTAGTTAATTATTTTTAATGGGAAATAAGCCACAATTTTACCAAAAAAATGGTTTTATTAACGTTTTGACGTCCAAATCGTATGCCGTTCTCAAAATACAAAAAATATTAATGAATTAAACAAAAATGTTTTTGCTTAGTAAAAAATTCCTCTAATAATTTATTTAATCTGACTCATTTATATCGGCAATTCAGACATAGTGTATTATACATTTTAGAGTAGAAGACTTTAAAATGATATTGCCAATTGTTCATTCGATTACATGAAATCAACCCCAACTCAAGAATATCCGTCACAAAAAAATCATAGCATGTGATATGTCTTTAAAAAGACAATCACATGTAACGGTGACAGTAAAATTCTCACTTTAGAGATTCCGTAGTAAATCACGAGGGAAAACCAGGAAAAAACCTCGTAATACTATCACGACATCGTAAGTATTAGGTCTTACTATTATTATCGTAAATATTTTATTAGAATCTGGTATTAGTTTTGAGAGTAAATTAAAGTAAGACCTAATACTGACGATGTCGGGATAGTACCTACCACGAGGTTTTTTCCTGTTTTCCCTCCTGACTTACTAGGAATCTCTAACGCGAGAATTTTACTGTCACCGTTGCATGTGGTTGTATGTTTAAAGACAGAACACATGCTATGATTTTTTTCCTGTGACGGATATTATTGAGTTGGGGTTGATTTCATGTAATCGAATTAACAATTGGCAATATCATTTTAAAGTCTTCTCCTTTAAAATGTAAAATATATGTCTGAATTACCGATATAAATGAGTCAGATTAAATAAATTATTAGAATAATTTTTTACTAAGCAACAACATTTTTGTTTAATTCATTAATATTTTTTGTATTTTGACAACGGCATCCGATTTGGACGTCGAAATCATTTTTTAGTAAAATTGTGGCTTATTTCCCATTAAAAATAGTTAGTTGCTCTCTACCAGAATCCACTTTGCCTTTTTCCGCTTTGGCTAAATTGTTAGATGGAATAGTTTCTTTTTTAAGGCATCGAAATTTTTTAGGAGAATATCCAAGCAGCTCGTGTTTCAGATTGCGTTCATAATCGTCGCTGTTACAATGTGTTGAACAGATACGAGCTTTGTTAACGTTAAAATTGTCTGCACATTTACGTTTACATAATTGTTTTCACACACATCGCACTTTTTTGTCTTTTGGGAAACTAAAAAACTTGATATTCGTATCGAAACCTTGTGATTGATTGTCCACATTACAACCAAACAGGGCACACCTCATTTTTAATAAAAGTTTAACAAATTATGAGCAAAATTCACCTTAAACAAAAGAAAATAAACACCGTTTACTATACGACAACACTGAACTTAATGCTGTTCTACTCACAGAGTGACGTAGCTACATAGGCCCCGCCCACCGACTCCATGTCATATCTCCAGTTATTGTATCATGGATCAGATTTAATGCCCGATATAACAAAATCAGAAATCAAAGAGGCTCTAAAGAAAATGAAAAATAATCAAATCCCAGGATTAGATGGAATAGTATCAGAAGAACTAAAAATTGGAGGAAATATACTACTTGAAAAAATTAAACTACTTTTCAATATCTGCCTTCACAACGCCAATATTCCAATATACTGGAACAACGCTACTAGCAGCAGACAAAGCAAATTTAGAGAATTACAGACCGATTAACCTTTTCAGCCATATTATATAAGTTATTTACGCGAATAATAGTTAAGAGAATGGAAAGAAAGTTAGAGACTTATCAACCATGAGAACAGGCATGATTCCGAAAAAGTTACACAACAAATGGAAATGACCATCTACAAAGTATAAAAACCCTAATAGAGAAAGTAGTGGAATATAATAAATCTCTAGTTCTGGTTTTTACCGATTTTCACAAAGCCTTTGACACAGTTGAGCTTAGCAGGCGCTTAAAGAATGTAAACTAGATTATAGGTATTCAAAATTATTATTCAAAATATATCTACTTACAGGCAACAACCACTGTCAATTTACATACTAACAGTAACCGCATAAAAATAGAACGGGGGGTTGGAAAGGAGACCCAATGTCACCTAAACTTTTTAATACGGTCTTGGGGCATGCTTTCAAGAGTTTGAATTGGATGACAAAGGGAATAAAAAAAGATGGAGAATACCTAAACAAATTACGTTTCGCCGAAGATATAGTCATAGTAGCAGAGGATCTAGGTATGGCAAGAGAGATTGTACAGGAACTCGTTGCGGCTACAGAAAATGTAGGTTTAAGTATAAACATCTCGTAAACAAAAATAATGACAAATTTGGTACCTAACCAGAACATCAGTATTGGTGGGAAAGAGATAGAACTCGTAGATAGATATAAATACCTGCGATATGAAATTACGATTGGCAGGAATAACCAGACTCATAAACTGAAGAGAAGAATCGGTCTAGGGTGGGCAGCATTTGGAAAACTGAGAGAAACTTTTAAAAGTGAGTTGCTTATATGCCTAAACACGCAGAGAATAATGGAGCGGTCAATGTTAGGAATAACTCTGCGAGACAAAATCAAAAACGAAGAAATCAGAAGAACAAAGGTGACTGACGTCATCGAAAGGATAGCCAGGTTGAAGTGGAGATGGGTACGACCAGCGGTGTATCCAGGATGATCCTAAGCGGGAGGAGTTACAACTACTTGATGGTCTCTGGGGGGTATGGAATAGTAATGGTGTTAAGCGTATAGAACTTAAAATACATCCAAATGTGGGGGGTTGTAACCCCCAAAACCCCCCTGGTTACGCCTCTGGACAGGACACATAGCCAGAATGACAGATGGGCGATGGACAAAGAGGTTATTGGAATGGAGGCCAAGAGAAGACAAGAGAAGCGTCGGTCGGTCGACCGCCTACAAGATGGACTAACGACTTAAAAAAGCTAAATAAAAACTGAACGAAAGCGGCGCAGGATAGACGGAGTTGGAAACGAGGGGAGGAGGCCTATGTTCAGCTTTGGGCTTTTGAGGCTAGATGATGATAAAATATAGTGGGAAATTACTTTAAGTCATAATGAATACCCGATCACTTCCCATACAGATATTTGAAAAATATTTGGATGTGATAATTATTGTTTATTTATTGAAATATGAAATACCTAACAGTTTTGCCTCTTTTTTTTAATAAACTTGTCGAATGAGAAAATTGATACTACTATAGTATGCTGTCTACCGTCGCGTTTCTACTATACCTTGCCCAAGTAGCAATTAGTCGACGCGGCCACGTTGTCTACCGCGTGGCAACGTTTTCTTACAACGTTGTTATTGCCTAGAAGACGACCATATTCTGCACTGATTTGGTGGACGATTTTTGAGTTGTCTTGACGTTGCCTAGGCAACCTCCTGTTTAAGCAACATCGTTTCGTAACCGTTGCATAAGACAACTGAAGCGACTATAAAAAGCACATGCGCGTGCAATGGTTGCTCAAGGAGTCAGACTAGTTATGTTTTTTACCTATATTTTTAACACCTGTATGGTGAATGCGAATACCAAAAAGTAAACTGTTTTGACATCGTATTGGGTATTTAAATTTATATAAATACATAAAGGACTTATTACCTGATGTGAAATTTATAAACTCATCTCAGATTACCGTCAAATATGGATATTTCACCTTTAAAAAACACACGCACCCCTTTTTTATGACGAAAAATATGCAAATTTAAAAAATCAAATTTTAATATAAAAGTCAAAATTTATGTTAAAGATGTTCTGTATAAATTTAATGCATTGATGGTGCTTTTAAAGGTATCAGAAAATGCCAGCATTTTTTATATTCTGTGTTTTCATTTTCTTTACATCCCAAAAATCTCAAGTAAAACCAAAATGGCGCATTAAAAAATATTACCAATATTACTAAAAAATACCTTATTACCAACCTTAGACGGATAAGACAACTTAGAAGTCCAATCGCCAACCAAACCCGTCCGCGCCGACTATCAAAACTATTTTAGAACGCACCCTCTTATTTGGTGACAGAGGTCACGTGACCAGTGTCAAAAGTGTATCATTCTCCTTAACAGCGTTGCCACATTTGTTAGATTTCTACTGTTTTGGTAGGTTTTTGATATTTTTTAAAAAATTCTAGTGGGCAATATTTTTTAGTAGATTTTTGGTATATTTCAGCAGAATTTTATCCATTTTTTTCGAATCATGAGGAAACTATAATAGGTATTTTTGAAAAATTTAAACGCAGAATGAACGACTGCATTATTTAGAAAAACCAAAACGTTTCTTTTGAACGAGATATTTGGAATTAAAAGTCACACTAATTTTCTTCTTTTTTCACCCCTGTAACTCATCAAAATAAACATTATAGAAGTTTTCAGGGACTTTCGGTCCTCGGTAATAACGTAATCTTTCTTTCTGCGTTTAAATTTTTCAAAAATACTTATTAGTTTTCTAAGGATTCGCAAAAAATGAAAACATTTAATATACATTGAACATTTTAACAGACGACATTTTGCGCCTATCCCCTTAAGTTAGCTGTTGTTTTTATTATAAAAAATCCCAAATATATCCCAAAAATCCTTAAGTATATTTCAGTTTTTGATTTAGTAGATTTTAGCTAAAAAATGGTAATTACCAGTTGGTGGTTTGGAATAATTAGGTTTCCAATTTTGTGGAATTCCTCTTGGGACATTTAGGACGGATGTGCATATCACTGTATTACTGTATATTTACATGGCCTAAAAAGAATCTCCTGATTTTGTGAAAACAAAAATACTGAAAGAGTAAAAACTGACCTGGCAACCCTGTCTGCCAAAGCTAATACAAAGATTAAAAGGTTATCAAATCTCAAATCTGCTGATAAAACAATGGAATGGAAACCAGCTATTAAAAAAACAAATAAACAGGTTGTTAAATAAATCGAAAATTTCCATCAAAATAAAATATATAATAATAAGAAAAAATAAGGTTATAAAGGAAATTATTTTTCTCCTCTGGGCGTAAATTAGTTTAGCATTATAACATTTTTAAGTCGTTGCGATTGTTGAGAAAACTGAACTGTGATATGTAGTTGTCACAATGGTAATAAATTAGTTGCCCGTATAACTAAAACTAAAGGTATTACTTAACGTTGTAACATCGTAATGTCAGTCGGGGTAGGGGACGTTGGCCGAAACAACTGAAAATACTCTTGGGCAACGTTGTATACAGTGCATTTGTTTGTACTGACAACCAATGCGTCGAAAAATTGCTACTTGGGTGGGGTTTACCGAGGGATGCGGTGTATCAAGCTGTATTATATTACAATGCCGACAAACAAATCTTTACAAAGTGAATAAAACGCATAAATCGCATAGATAGAGATCTCGAAGAATTATTATTTTAATTTTACAGATTAACGCTTAGTAATAATTTAATTTGTTATTTAAATTTGGTACTTTATTTGCGAATAAGCCAATGTTGTTTCTTATTCCCAACTAAAATTGTAAATTGATATGACAAAGTATTAATTTGTAAAATTAAAATAATAATTCTTCTGACTTATACGATTAATTCATTTTATAAAAATTGATTTTGTCGGTATAGTACTGTATACATGTGGGCTAATCACCATAATCTGTTCTTAGAAGGGTTTGCACACAATAATCATGACTATATCCCAAGGCAACGCTAAAATCTGCTAATAAATATCTATTTTTTTTATTAACTAACAAAATGAAATAAAGTACTGAACAGTATGAAGCAATACAGGGGCTATTTAACGATGCGATTTTGGCCACCACACGTATCAGGGAAGATAGTTAAATGCATCACATTTTTTCTATTCTCTGTTAATGATTGTATATAAAGTGACAACATTCACTTCTGTTCAAAAATAACAAAATGCATTCTTGGGTGGAGCAGCTTCATTAATTGTAAAATTGTATACCTAAGTTTAGTTTCCGTAAATAATAAAGCAAACTAATTTCAGATGTTGGAATTTGTAACACACTTTGCATGTCACAGGGAATGGATATGAAACCACTGTCACCAGTTACTCTCTGTTTGTCGGCTTCGTTTTCGTTCATTGCTGTATCTTTTCTTTCTATTATAAATGCATCTGATAATTTTGTTCCAGCTTTGTCCTTTCCTCTGGAGCAGCCTATTCATATTCACTGCAAGTCATCTTTCTTTGGTTTGAAAAATGAAAAATTGCATTCCTTACAGAAGATTCGTCTGTAACAGTCCACAGTACATCGTCCATTTTGGAAGATTATTACAAAAGTCTTAAAAATGGTGCTAACTGCTTCGTTTGAGCGTCTGAGCGGGTCTACCACTTTCTGAAAAATTTCAAAGTGCAGGTTGGACACGTTTCCCCGTCCCGCGTCATTAACATATTTACGTTGTCGGACTAACGAAACGCGGCTGTAAGGACATCGCACACATCTTATGGAAAATATAATGTCACTCAAATTCAATAAAATTTATACCAATAGATTCGTTTTAAATTAACGATCAAATCTTATCATTGCGCCAACTCTCTATTTTCAAAAATAAGAGCAGAAATTGATATAAATAAATCTGAAATCAAATGGGTAGGTACATAAGTTAGAGAGAGAAAAAATATTTTAAAATACCCAGATTTTCGGTACTCCATAAATCAGCGGATTAGTTTCACTAATCCGCTTAGGCCCAGCGGGATTTAAGCTGTTATGAATAGCACTCAGAGCAATTATGATTGTAAACTAACATTTTATGGACTCCAAAAATGTGATTTCGATAAACTTTAATTGCAATTTGCGCCGTAATTATTCATAATTAAGAGTTGGCGCAATGATAAGAATTGATCGTTATATTAAAACGAATCTAATCGTATAAATTTTATTGAATTTGAGTGACATTATATTTTCCACAAGATGTGTGCGATGTCCTTTGTCGGACAAGAGATCGACAACGTGTATTAATTAAATATAAGTACTTTAAATTGAAAATTAAGAGTTTTGTAATAAGAAAATCGTAGAGTCAGACACCCGCAAGATGTCACTGTCGCGCGGTAGTTTTGTTATTACAAAACTCTAAATTTTCAATTTAAAATACTTATATTTAATTAATAGATAAATATTGTCGATCTTTCACCGACAAATTTACAATAATTTCCTTCTCAAATTTTTTAACGCTGGCAAATATTTTGTCAATACTTTTCATAATGAAGTTTTTGTTTCAACATCTGGGACTGGGACACGACTGACTCATCAATGACCACACATAAAGCGAGGAAGCAATATTTTGCAAGCTAAAACTTGTACTAAATCCTTTTTAACGGGGATTTTTAAAACCAAATTTAACCAGTAAAATCCACTATGTCAAATAATTGCCTTCAGCAAAATCCACTAAGTCACTTAATGGATTTTGCCTGAACAAAAATTCTTTGTAAAGATTTGGTGAATGTAGAATTTTATTGTTTTGTGTTGTCAAGTATGATAAAATACTTACTGGATTTTGCTAGTACATAAACTAAACAAATTGCAATGTCAATATGTAAAAAGTCAAAAATGACAGAAACTGACTTAGTGTATTTTGCTTGTAACCCGACGAAACATACAAAAAATTTTTTATTGACTATTCGTGTATTGTTCCCACGAATGCAAATATCTGCAAATTTTAATTCATTTGCATTGAAGATATTGCAGTCAAATTAACGTCTAAAGATTTGACCCAAACGATTGAACTAAATGAAACAAAAGAAAAGCGTTTAAAAGCATTAGTATTTAACAAGATAAATAAATAAGTGGGAGGACCACGTCATGAGAGATATCAAAATTCTGGAAGTGAGAAACTGGAGGGAACTATGCACATATCGAAATAAGTGGAAGAAAACTGTAACGAAAGCCAAGACTTACGACAAACACTGACAACATACAAGTGGAATGCGGAGTGATTCACCGCAACAAGCGAATCAGAGAGCTCTAAGTTAGAGCAACAAACATTCCACCCGGAATGAAAAGCCCTGATGATGAAATAAATAAGCTTTATTTTCAGTATAATTTAAAGAGGACAATTAAAAAGGAAAAGAATTCTGCATGAATAAATGAAGAGTGAAAGAATAAAGTGCTTGCAACCTTATTAGTACTTGATGTAGTATTTAGGTACTGACAAAAATATAAACTGTAAACCCAAGTCAATAACTGAATAAATACGTTTATTATGTAAATACATATATTACCTTGCTTGGAAATGACTATTGTAATATGATATAAAAAGTACTTACTAGGGTTTTCATTCTTCTTAACAATAATGACTAGAAAAGAGAACTAACAAGTTTTGAACAGCACTAGCAATTTTATAAGACTTCACATGTCCCCATTCTTCCGGTAACACCTACAAGTTCAAAAGGTGATTCTTCGTAATCAGCAAATTATTTTGTTCGGAAGTAATATTTAGAAGATTTATGGGATAATCAAATTTTATACCGGTACCACTATTAAGAAATTATTTAATTCTTGTTAGTAATTTGTAACTTGAAAGTGAAGATGTTACGTATTCTGCATACATTAAAAAATGTGCGTTATCTCAAAGAAAGTAGTACTTTATTAATATTCAAATACTTTTATCTTTAGTAGGTTGATCGTTATTTCATTTGATTTATAATGTTATTTACTCTTTGACCAATTAACCGATATATTAGTTTTTCATAAAAATAACTGATCAAAGAAAACCAGTAGGAAGATTACAGCATAAGCTAATAGCTGTATTGAAAATACTTACATAAATATATATTATATTAACGGGAAAGCAATATAATTCACTTGTGTTAAATACACATAGTTTCAAAAGTTATGCATCACTTAAAACTATTCTCATTTTCACAGTTAATTTTTTCGTGAACAGATTAACGGAGGCAGCCATTTTTTTATGATTTTAGATTTTTTTTTGGTATTTACCTACCTCGATGGTATTTACTATTTACACAGGTGGGCAGAGGTTTACTCAAACCGTTGATTAAAATATTAATACGTATTAATATTTCAATCAACGCTCAAACTTCTCTTTTGAACTTATACCGAGTGGAAGAAAAAATATGTTTTTTTGATGTTAAGTTTAAGACAACCTGTAGGGAGAACGATGTATAAATGTAGGTCATCGAGATAGTTTCATAGCCATATTAGGGGAGTCAACATAGTAGAACGAAAATAAGCTTATATTTTTCTAAAACTTTTTTTGTTAGTTTATATACATATTAAAGTAAAAAGTTCTACTCACAGATTTTGCCGCTAATTGTTTATTTAAACAATAATAATTGTTTTGTATGAATGATTTTAAAAATATAATTAAATGGATCATTTTACTTTGATCAAATATGTTTCTATTTTTTTTTAAATATGTTGAATCGGAATATGGCATTATAATTTGAAAATTCTTATACAGAAGCTCTTATACAATATGTCTGCGTAGCTAGGAACCATATGGGAAACTTTTTTATTATCAATTTTACGAAAAAATTTAAAACTCAACCATCAGATATCAAATTTTATCAATTTTATACGATATCTTTATATTCCAGAATATCGAAAATTGTTATAAAGAAAAGTTGTTTGGAATTAAGAAGTATGTTTTAATATACAATAATTACATCCTTCTAATAGACAATTTTTTTTTTCAATTTTTTCCCAAATTATGGATATAGCCATCGTCATTTTATTACAACTATGATAACTATTTTATTATTAATTTTACGAAAAAAGTTATTCTTCATAAAATGCTCTCCTTAGTCTAAGATAGAGATACGTCAAAATAATTGTCAAAGTTAATTTAAATTTGGAAATCTCTCCGAAAAATATTAATTTTTGGCGGATTATTTGATTTATACCGTTCTAATTTAGTTTTGTTTAGTTTTGTTAAACTTTTCCTTATTTAGTTTACATTTTGAAAGTGTTCATAAGTTAAACGTTACTTGAAAACTCCTCTATGGAGTCATCTAGTGGAGGCGAACCGCCTGATATTGAGAATTCGATGGATAGTAGCTGTGATTTACAAGATTTAAATGATTTTCTACCCAACCAGCCTCAAAATAAGATAAGTAGTAGTATTAATCTTAACAATATTAATGAAAAACAAAATACTTTAGTAAACTCAGATCAACCAGAAAAAACCAGGCCTGTTTATTTATACGAAAAAATTGATTTAGGACCTTTTTACATTTTCATTGAAAACTCCAGTTTAAATTTTACAGGAAAATTAAACGCTGTTAAAATAGGCGAGATCCTATTTACGTTACATCCAGAAATTGACAATTATATAAAAAAAAATTGACTCAATCGGACGCAACCGAGTTAGGGTCTCATTTAAAAATTATAGTAGCGCAAATGCTTTAGTTACTTCCAAATTCCTTATTCAAAAAAATCTGACCGCATACATTCCAAAATTTCAATTGTTTAAACTAGGTGTAGTAAGGGATATAGATTCAGATATATCGGAAGAATATCTTAAAAATAGAATAAAGGAATTTGATCACCATTGCAAATTCTTGGTTGAGTATGTGAAACGAATAACAAGAAAAATAGTAGCAGATGACAAAGTAATATTTAATCCAACAAAATCAGTTATTGTGTCTTTTAAATGCCAGAATATACCAAAGTATGTAGTAATTAATCATGTCTTACACACTGTTGAAAAATACCAGCAAAAGGTAATTATCTGTTACCACTGCTATAGGTATGGGCACATGAGTAAGCAGTGTAAAAGTAATCCTCGCTGTTTTAAGTGTCATGAATCTCACCTTTCCGATTCTTGTCCTTTATCATCGTTTAACAAAAAATGTCTATCCTGTGAAGGTGAACACTTCACTAATGAATGGGAGATATGCCCAGAATTTGATCGCCAAAAGAAAATAAAACATTATATGTCTGAAAACAGCTTATCTTTTAAGGACACAATTAAACTCTTTCCTAAGATAACTTGTTTTGGCCTCATTAAATTTATTTCATTCGAAGTACCTGGCCTATTTTCTTGCCCAGATATTGTACTAAATTTTTTGTTTTCTCTTTAATTACCTTTCGTTAGTACTAACTAGTCGTGGTAGTCAGTAAGTAAGAACAAATTGAATTGTTAAGTCGTTTCCTGTAGTTATCAAGTGTCGCCAAAAAACGCCGGTTTCAGTTATAGTAAAAAATAAATTAACCCTTTCTCCCTCCTTCCTTCACCTTACTAATAACTGAAGACTTCTCGACCTACCAGTTAAAATAAGGTAGGAATTTTTTTGTTATTATTTCCATACAGTCCGCTTTAAATTCGATTGCGTAATAGACCAGCATAGCCCAATCGCCACCCCATAAGTTTGGCCTTCTAGCCGGATCGTCTTGAATCAATTTCGTTGTTGCTTTGCCGGTTCAAGATCTGATCTATCGTATTTTTCGCATTGGATAAATTTATTTAAGATTATAATTGTAATCGGTATAGTATATTTGTCGTGTTAAAATCTAATTAAATCGTAGTGTACCCTTTTTTTGTCGTGTATCGAAAAACCTTGTTCTTCGGTCGACTATAGTTGGAACATTGAATTCGTGTTTTTGCTTCTGAACCCATCGCTTAGTGAAATCGATTTTGATTAAGTAAATATATTTGATTTGGATATTTTGCAAACCTAAAAATAATTTGTTTGGATTTAGTTTAATAAAATTTTAGTAATTGTTGAAAAAATATATACACCTAACTACTATTCTTGACATATTTTGGGTTTTGTTCCATTTTATTTCTTCATCATTGATAATTTTTTGAAAGAATTTCAATATTTATTATTAAACATGCCTAAAAGTCAAAACGAACTAAAATTGGAGCGATTATGCTCTAAACGTGAAACTATCTTTCGTAGGGCTCAATTATGTTACGATGCCGGGTCGGCCTTAGAAAAAGATCCAGAGAATGCCTCAAAAATGCGTAACTTTGCAGTTAGATATAGTACTTTCGAAAAAACTCTATCAGAATATGAGGAAATTGTTCAAGATATCGTTATATTAAAACAAGAGATGGAGCCAGATGCTGGCGTTGCATACCATACGCATTTAGATGCATTTTATGATCTCTACTCCAATATTGAATATTTAGCTTCATTATTAATAAATAAACCTGCTGTTTTGAGTAATAATCCCAATAGTACTAATAATTCTACTATTAAAATGCCCAAATTTGAATTAGTTAAGTTTGATGGTGAAGATATATCTCTGTGGCCTGTTTTCTATGAAAATTTCAAACAATTTGTTCATAACAAAATAGAATATCCCAAGTCCGATAAGCTACAGTATTTGTTGAGTTGTATTTCCGGGAAAGCCTTGAAAAGCTGTAGCTCAATAGAACCCATTCCTAATAATTATGACATTATTTGGAATATGCTTGTTGAAAGATATAATGATAAAAAATATTTGTTTAATCTCTATATGGATCGAATTGTTAATTTTCGCGGTTTGCAATCTAATAATCCATCATATTTGGAAATATTTTTGGAAAAATTTGATACTAATGTTTCTGCACTAAAACGATTAAATCTCGATAATTTAGATGATCATATTTTAACTTATTTAGCTATGTTAAAATTACCACAAGATACCATAGATTCATTTGATTTAATAAGAAATAATAATGATTTACCCGCTTATGATGATTTATTGAAATTTTTACGCCAACGTAGTAAATCTCTTATTAAAAATGATAGATCAAGGAATTCCAAAAATAATTTTTCGTTTCAAAAACCGAACAAATCGTTTCATTTGCAAGAACAGAATACGTATTCCTCCATAGATTGTGTTGTTTGTAAAAAAGGCCCACATTTAATTAAAGACTGTAAGCACTTTTTAGGGCTACCATTTGAATCCAGATTTAAATTAGTGAAGGAAAATAATTTATGTTTAAATTGTTTTTCTTCAAAGCATCGAGTATCCAATTGTCCGTCAAAATTTTCTTGTGTTGTGTGCAAAGCTAGGCACCATTCCAAGTTGCATAAGCCAAATACTACTCGGCCTAATGAGAATGTTCCATTTCCCTCCACTAGTACTGAGCCTACCTCTGGTTCTTCTGATAATCCTTCTAGTTTACATGTCCGCCATTCTAAAAATATCCCAAATGAATCAGAATCGAGTTCTGTTAGTCTCTTTGGGACAATAATGGTTAAAGTTGTTGATAAATGGGGTAGTGCTCACAAGGTTAGATTTTTGTTAGATAGTGGTTCTTCTGCTAATTTTCTTACTTTTGATTGTTCCCGAAAATTAGGCCTAAGTTATTCGAAATTAAATTTGACAGTTTCTGGTATAGGAGGATCAACCACCCCGATAGTAGGTAAAACCAACATTGCTATCTTTTCCCATTTTGATAAAAAAATACAATATCCTATAGAAGTGTTGCTTATAGACACAATCTCTAATAAGTTGCCAGATCAACCAGTTGACAAAGACTGTATTAACAGTATAGAACACTTGAAATTAGCTGACCCGAATTTCTTTTTTCCTGGCAAGATAGATGGTATTTTAGGCTTATCTGTCTTTTCAAATATCATTGGTTGTAATAGAGTGTCATGCGAAGATTCTCTATCAGCTATTGAGACTAGTTTAGGTTATGTAGTCATGGGCTCAGCTGCACCAAATTTTGAAAAAATCCACACATATTTGTCTTTCGTCTGTAACCCTTTGTTGAATTTAGATTCCTTGGTCGAAAGAATGTATGAATTAGAGGATTTGCCCACTGTTACTAATAGTTCATCAGAAGATGAAATTTGTGAAAATTTATTTTTAGAAAATGTATGTAGAGATGCAGATGGTAGATACACAGTTTCATTGCCGTTCCAAAATGATCCTAATGTACTGGGTGATTCTTTTGTTCTTGCTAAAAATAGATTGTTGTCCTTGGAAAATCGCCTAGCACCAAACCCAGAACTTAGAAAACTTTACTGTGATATCTTTCAAGACTATTTAGACCAAAAGCACATGAGTTTAGTTCCCATTCAAACCATTGATTCGTTGTCGTATTATATTCCCCATCATTGTGTTTTTAAATCAGATAGCCCTTCCACTCCTTGTAGAATAGTCTTTGATGCCTCTATGAAAACTAGTAAAGGACCGTCATTAAATGAAATTCTTTATAAAGGTCCAAAATTACAAAATAATCCTACCACAATATTGTTGAATTTTCGTCTTTTTCCAATCGCAATTGTCGCTGATTTGAAACAAATGTATAGGCAGGTTAAAGTGGTTGAATCTCATTGTTCGTTTCAAAGAGTTTTGTGGAGATTTGATACCAATGATCCTATTTCTATTTTCCAATTAAATACTTTAACTTTTGGAGTAAAAGCCTCACCATATCTTAGTCTCAGGGTAATAAAACAATTATGTAATGACGAATCTAAAAGTTTTCCTGATGCTATCATCCCAATTTTAAGAGATATGTATGTAGACGATTTTATTAGCAGTTTTCCAAATGTTTCTGAAGCTATAGTTACACACACTCAGTTAGTGAATTTGTTTCAAAAAGCTGGTTTTAAATTAACCAAATGGATGTCGAACTCGAACGATCTACTATCGACAATCCCCGAACCCCTTCAATTGGTCAAAACCAAACAATTTGATAAGTCAGTCTCCAAAGTGTTAGGATTGCAATGGGAAGAAAAATGTGACAATTTTAGTTTTGGGTTAGAAATACCCTCATCGACCCGTTGTACAAAAAGAAACATGCTCTCACTTGTTGCTCGTATGTTTGATCCCTTGGGATTCCTATCTCCTATAACCCTCTTGCTTAAAATTTGGATAAAGAAACTTTGGACTCTAAAGGTAGATTGGGATAGTACCGTACCAAAAGAAATCGAAATAGCATGGGAAAAGTTTCAAAATGAATTTCATGTCCTATACAAAATACAAATTCCACGCCATATAGCAGTTACACCTAATTCGTCGTTGTCTTTTGTAGGATTTTCAGACGCAAGTGCTGCTGGATACGCAGCCATTGTTTATTCCAGGGTTGTTAATTGTACAGGTCAAGTTAAAGTTACTTTACTGTACTCTCAATCTAAAGTATCTCCAATGTCTAAAATAACTCTTCCTCGATTAGAGCTTTGTGGAGCGCTTCTTCTCTCAAAGCTTCTTTCACATGCTATTGAAACTTATTCTCCTAGACATAATATTGATAAAATTTTTGCCTTAAGTGATTCCATGATTGTATTAAATTGGATAAAGTCCTCAGAGAAAAATCTCAAAATATTTGTTCAAAATAGAGTTGTTACAATTCATAAGATGGTTCCGTCAGAGTATTGGTTTTTTGTTCCTGGAAAGGAAAATGTTGTTGATTGCGCCTCTCGAGGTTTGTTTCCTTCTTCGTTAGTCAACCATTCCACATGGTTTACTGGTCCAAATTGGTTACTGTTGGAGCCAGAATATTGGCCTATTCAGTCTGTCAACGGACAGGAAATTATGATTTGTGATTCTGAATATAGATCACAAACCTTCTTTGGTAATGTCACTCGTGTAATTTCTCCGCTGTATACTCTTATTGAATATTTTTCCAGTTGGTCGAAACTTTTAAATTCCACAGTATACGTATTGAGATTTCTTAGAAAATTGTCTTTAAATAAACGGATATCTCTATTTGATTTAAAAATTGCAGAAATTGAATTAATTCGAGCTGTCCAGCAAAAGCATTTTTCTGAAGAATATAAAGCCCTTTCTCAAAATCTCGTTGTAAAATCTTCCATACGTCGTTTGAATCCATTTATTGAAAATGGAATAATTAGAGTAGGTGGACGTTTGTCCAACTCCCAATGTAGTTTTGAACAAAAACATCCGATTTTGTTGCCCAAAGCCGATCCTTTAACCATTTTGTTAATAGATTATTTCCATAAATTGCATTTACATGCTGGAGCGTATTTGTTGCAAAATCTTCTGAGAACAAATTATTGGATACTATCTAGTCGTCAGGCCATCAGAAATAGAATTTGGAGATGTAATCGTTGTTTTCGTCTTAATCCTAAACCTACCTATCCTATGATGGCTGACTTACCCGCCGTAAGAGTCAATCAGGCAAAAGCCTTTTTACACACTGGTGTAGATTATACTGGTGCGTTTTCCATTACTATAGGAAAATATCGTGGCGTAAAAACTCAAAAGGCTTACGTATGTTTGTTTGTTTGTCTAAGTACGAAAGCCATACATCTTGAATTAGCCTCCTCGCTCTCTACAGATTGTTTCTTAGCCACTTTCAAAAGATTTTTATCTCGTCGTGGAAATTGTAAGGTTTTATATTCAGATAATGGCACAAATTTTGTGGGTGCCAAGAGAGTCCTCGATGAAATATATCAATTAACTACTTCAAAAACTTATAAAGATTCATTCCAACAGGAACTTAATAATACCAAAATTTCTTGGAAAATGAACGTACCTTATGGCAGTCACTTCGGTGGTATTTGGGAAAGCAATATAAAAAGTGTAAAACCTCATTTAAATAGAGTTGTGGGGAATCAAATCCTTACTTACGAAGAATTTTTAACTGTTCTGACACAAATCGAGTGTCTTTTGAATTCGCGTCCTCTTTGTGTTCAAAGTAACGACCCTGAAAATCCAGTCGCGCTGACTCCATCGCATTTTTTATGTACAGAACCTTTAGTGTCATTACCCTCGATGGATATTGATCTTGATAAAAATATGAGTACTTTGAAAAGATATAAATTATTAGATTGCATTGTTCAACATTATTGGAAAAGATGGCATTCAGAATATTTGTCTTCTATGCAGTCTCGTTTAAAATGGAACACTAACTCGAACCCTCCCAAAGAGGGAATGGTAGTTATAATAAAAAATGAAACTATCCCACCTTTACAGTGGCCTCTGGCAGTCATAGAGACTTTGTATCCTGGAAAAGATGGGATTGTTCGAATCGTAAAAGTGCGAACCAAGCACGGTAGTTACATGCGCCCAGTCGTTAAACTGTGTCCTCTACCCAGTCAATAAACTGGAGAGGATTTTTTTATTTTATTTGATAGTTAAAATTTTAGTTTAGGGTGATGGGTTCATGTGCAGACTTAGCATATTAAAATTAAATTAGTTTTCGTTGATTTTTCGTTTATTTTAAAAATAAACTCGGGGGGGCAGTATGTTTTGGCCTCATTAAATTTATTTCATTCGAAGTACCTGGCCTATTTTCTTGCCCAGATATTGTACTAAATTTTTTGTTTTCTCTTTAATTACCTTTCGTTAGTACTAACTAGTCGTGGTAGTCAGTAAGTAAGAACAAATTGAATTGTTAAGTCGTTTCCTGTAGTTATCAAGTGTCGCCAAAAAACGCCGGTTTCAGTTATAGTAAAAAATAAATTAACCCTTTCTCCCTCCTTCCTTCACCTTACTAATAACTGAAGACTTCTCGACCTACCAGTTAAAATAAGGTAGGAATTTTTTTGTTATTATTTCCATACAGTCCGCTTTAAATTCGATTGCGTAATAGACCAGCATAGCCCAATCGCCACCCCATAACTTATGCATCTATAGCAGCCAATAATTCCTCAATAAATTCTCATCAAACTCCAAATATGAATGCACCATCCTCTTCATATTCCTTTACTCAATTGTCCACGTCTCAAACATCTTCCAATCAGTTCGCTCTACCTTCAGTTTCAAATAGATATACAATAATAAAACCACCAAAATACAAACGACCTATCTCTTCCTCACCAGACCAAGTAACAATGGAACATCAAAAAATAATAAAGTTAAACCCCATGTCCAACAGACCTGGTGGTATTATCACCTCTTCTTCGTATCAATCTACATTTAATCCAGAACAAGGATCTAAAATACATGAACCATCAAAAGAATTAACAGAATTAATATCAAATATAGTTACAAGTATTATCTCGAATATAAATCACAAAAATTTTGAAATTCCAGAAAAATCAGTTCTAGTAAATTCAATTCAATCAGTTTTAAGTTCTCTCTTATATAATAATGAATAGATTGGTAATTTGTCAATGGAATTGTAGATCGGCTAACTCTAATAGAGAAAACCTTATCCACCTATTAGAAGACCAGAAAGTTGATATCGCATTATTATCAGAAACTAGATTTAAACCAGAAAAGTATTATAACTTTCACGGGTACAATATTGTCAGAGACGACCGCTTTTCAGTAACTGTTGGCGGTGGCTCAGCAATTTTAATAAATTCAAACCTATATTACGAGGAAGTCACCATGAAAGTAGATTTAATAAACGTCAATAAAGTAGCAATAAAAATAAAGTTTAAGTCATATACTGTCACATTTATATCTATGTATGTTCCCCCGGGAACCAAGTTATTGTTACAACAATGGAACAATTTCATAACATCTATAGAAAGACCATTTATAATAGGAGGTGACCTTAATGCTCACCACATTGCCTGGGGCCTAGACAACCAAACAGATATGAAAGGTAAAATCTTGATGGACTGTATAGACGATAATAATTTAATATTCAAAAATGATGGCTCTCCTACTTTCTTTAGGAACTTCTCGAAATCGGCAATAGACCTGACCATTTGTACTCCTGACTTAAACCACCTGATCACTTGGAAAACACTTCAAGACCTATTTGGTTCAGACCATACACCTATAAGAGTAGAGTTAGAGGATCAACCAACTCATACATATAATCCATATTCACAAAAGTGGAATTTAAAGAATGCCGACTGGAAATTATATGAACAGTATTCGGAAGATGTATTCTCTCAATTTAAAGATATAAATTCTTATGAACAAATTTTGCACAATATAAATACAACTGCATCCTACTGCATCCCCAAATTTAAAATAAAAAAACCGACTTCCAGAGGAAAATACTGGTGGGATTTAGAATGTGAAGAAGCAGTCAGAAGAAGACAGGAAAGTTTTTGTATATTCAAAGAAAATCCAAACCATGAAAACCTACTTAAGTATAAAAAAGATGATGCACATGTCAAGAAGATCACTAAACAAACTAAAAGAAATAGCTGGAGAGATTATGTCGGATCCCTAAATAGGTCAGTCCCTATTAAAGATGTATGGTCAAAAGTTAACCGAATAAAAAATAGAAAAACAAAGAACAAAGTCCCTGTTATTCTGTCGGAAGCTTCGTGGATAGAAGAGTTCCATCAAAATATCACACCGCCGTCTGCAGAATTAGTAATTCCTGATTTACAACTAAATACTCTGTACGACTATCCAGAACCAATCCGTTTCCTAGTCAAACCATTTTCTGCCACTGAACTAAACTTTGCGTTGAAGAAAAACTCAAATTCAGCACCAGGTGCCGATAATATCCATTACTCGATGCTATCAAATCTTTCAAGAATTGGTAAGGCTGCACTACTAAATATATATAATGAAATTTGGATGCGCCGCATAAAGATTCCTGACGATTGGCACGTTTACACTATTATCCCGGTTTTAAAACCAGGAAAATCATCAAAGAATTGGGATTCTTACCGTCCAATCGGTCTGGCTTCCTGTATACTAAAAACATATGAGAGACTTATTAAAAACCGTCTGGAATTTTGGCTAGAAAAGAACGACCTATTACCAAGAAGTCAGTTTGGTTTTAGAAAAGGTAAATCCACACAAGATAGCCTCTGCCACTTTTTAATAGACATTTATAGTTCCTTTACTTATAAGAAAGCAGTTAGTGCTTTGTTCTTAGATATAAAAGGGGCTTACGACAACGTTAATCTTCACATACTATACGCGAAAATGTTGGAAATAGGAATACCCGAGATAGTAACATGGAACATCATTAACTTATACATTAATCGAGCAGTTCACGTTAGATTAAATGGAGATCAATCTAACTCCCGATACACATCTTTGGGACTACCTCAGGGTAGCATCCTAAGTCCTATATTATATATACTGTATACTGCTGACTTAGAAACTAAACTTCCTCAACACATAAAAATCCTACAGTACGCTGATGATGTTGCGATATATGCAGAAAATAAGTCAATAGATAGATGTAATAACTACCTTAAATCGACATTGAATATTATAAAAAAATGGGCTACCGATAATAACTTAACAATATCAGAGAGTAAATCAACCATTGTTACCTTTACTAAAAAACGATATGTTCCTCAAAGCCATCTACAATTTGATAATACTAGTATTCCTTATAAAACTTCAATAAAATTTCTTGGCGTATTTTTAGACTCCAAATTAAATTGGAAAGAACACACAAATTACATATTACGAAGAATGGAAAATGCAATGAATATCATGAAGACTGTAAGTGTCAGTAACTGGGGAGCTGATCCAAACATATCAATATTACTATACAGAAATTTGATAAGATCAATCTTAGACTATAGATCTATTTTTTATGGCTCAGCATCAAACTCTGTACTCCAAAAAATCGAGAGGATCAAAAATAAGGCACTTAGGTTATGCACTGGTTATCTTCGTAGCACACCTATATTGGTCATGGAATGTGAGCTTAATGAACCTCCACTTTCATTACGCAGGGAATACCTAAGTGAGAAATTTATAGTTAAAACAGCGGTTAACGATAAACTGCTATTAAATAAAATTGTTCATTTAACCACCTCATACCTAACTCATTATTACTGGGAAAAAAAGAAACTGCTTTTAGTTGTGGAAAGCTTCCTCAACGTTTCTAATTCCATTGGCGACATACACCAAATTGAACAAAGCTCGTCTCGAAAGCTAAATTATGAAGATTATTTATCTCCAGTTAACTGTCATTTAAGTAATATTCGTGCGACAGACTTCCTTACTAAAATAGACCACCTTCAGTGTGTACAAAAAAACTGGGGGAGTTATCAGAAATTATATACGGATGGTTCAAAAATGGAAGGAAAAGTTGGATATGCTATATATTACCCACAAAAAAGTATAAAAATAAACAACAGATTACCTGATAAAATGACAATTTTCACAGCTGAACTCATTGCAATCAAAGAAGCATACAAAATATGTATTAATCAAAAAGAACTCAATTATGTTATATTTACAGACTGCCAAAGCATTGTAAAGAAATTGAAATATAATGTAGATAATTTTGCAGAAAATTATATCATCAGTGACATCATAGCAATGAACAGTGAAGCTTTGAAATCGGGCAAAAATATAATATTGTGTTGGATAAAAGCACACATTGGTATAAAAAACAACGAAATAGTAGATGATCTGGCTAAAAAAGCAACAACGAAGGAATCCACTCTGCATACTTATCAACTTCCTATGGGAGACATAATTTCTATTATGAGATCTATCAAACGGACGAAATGGCAGGAACAATACAATAATTCAGACAAAGGAAATTATTACAAAAAAATCCAGCCTACACTTCCCATCAAGACATGGTTTAATCAAGTTTCCAACAAAGGCTTTATCAAAACTATTTGTCGAATAAGAAGTAATCACTGTCTGACTCCAGTCTACAAAAGAGAAATAGGACTTGTAGATAATGATGAATGTTTATGTGGAGAGCTAGCTGATCTACAACATATGCTATTAGAATGTCCTTTACATTTTATTGAAATATCAAACTTTTTTGCCAATCTAGTTCAAGTTAATGTACAATTTCCTTTTAATCTTATATACCTTTTACAATCAAACAATCTAGATGTTTATAAAATTTTGTACAACCATGTTAATTGTTTAAAATTAAAGCTCTGAGAAAAAAAGAAAAAAAAATAAAAAAAAAAAAATAATTAAATAAAATAAAAAGTTACTAAGATCTAAACCTCCGCGAGGTTGAATCGGGTTTAGGTCTTAGCGCGATAAAAAAATATACAAAAAAAAAAAAAAAAAAAAAAAAAAAAAAAACTAAAAAAAAATAAAAAATGTAATAAAAAAAAATGTTAAAAAATATAATAAAAAAAATAATAAAAAAAACAGAGTAAAAAAAAACAGTAGTACTAATAGTTTTAAATTTAGATACTAAGCATATATTTTGTAAAAGAGAGAATTCAAAACACATTGACTGGCCAGTTGGTTGCTTAAACCAGTGCCAATAAAACATAAACACACACAATTAGTCTAAGATACAACAATCAGATATCAAACTTTCTCAATTTTATACGAGGTAGGTATGTCAAAATTATGAATTTCGCTTTAGAGTTAAGTGCTTTTATAGTTCACAATATTAGTCCAAGGTAATAAGGTTTTTTCCATGACACTCGAGCAGCCAGGGTACTGAAGGGTTTTTTCGATAGGTAATACCTATAAGAGCAAATTGTAACTATTTCCTGCGTAGGATCTGGCGGCCATTTTTATTTATAAACAATTAAGTGTCAAAAATGGCATTTTCCCATTTTTTTTTCAAATCAATGGAAAACAGTGAAATTTATGGTTTTTTTTAATACAAATATCTTTGAGATTATGGAAAAAGCTTTAAAATGACGTATTACAAAGTTTGATACATTCATTTATTGTTAATATAATTGCGAAAAAACGTCGGAATTACAAAAAAAATAATTTAGCAATATCTATTGTAAAAGTTAGTGTACAGCTTTGAAATTTTTGTCATATAAGGGTTTTTTGGTGCTTAATATGTGATATAAATTTCAAACCGATTCATTCAATTGTTTAAATTTTATTCAAATTGTTTATCTCAGAGAGCATTTTTTTTGCAATAACATAAGTCAGAAAAAAATGACGTTAGAACCATTTCACAGGTGTCAAATGAAAGAGCATGAGCTATGTTTTCAACTTGGTTTAAAAAAAAAAATAACAAAAAAACACGTAGTGGCAAAAAAAACGAAACAAAAACAAAACAAAACAAAAAAAAAAACTAAAATAAAATACAAAAAAGAATGCATTTATTTTAATATTAAGAGTAAACAGTAGCGATCAACAGGTAGCAATAAAATATAACTTCGGGAGATAGTATCATAAACTTTGGCAACATTGGTAATCTTTGACATTATGTAAGATTAATATTATTGACAATTTAACTCATAGGCGCGCTAAATGGAAGTAACCAAAAACAATTTTGTTGTTTGTAACGAAAAAATAATAACAAATAATAATTTCATTGTGAAGCCAAACGAGAGCAGTCTTATTTTATTTAGTTCATAGAGCGCCAAAGGCACTCTAGAACACCCTTAAACCCTTCTTAGGGTCCCATCAGAGGTGCATATTTCATTCTCTTTGAACTACTAAAATTCGGGCTACCGTTATCGGTTCACAACGAAATGATGGCATGAATGCCGTGGCGGTATCTGCTAAAGACGAACGAAAGTTTTACTTCTAATATTAACAATATCAAAAATAAAATAAAACTTAGAACTAGTCTTCTGGTTAAACCAATCGTGGCTTGTGGCTTCTAAAATTTGCAAGCCAACGAATTGCCGGAGCTAAGAAGGCCGAGGGAAATCTACCAGGTTAAGTCGTACTTCATGGAATGATTATTTATTATTTTGATTAGTTCTACTCGTAATATGAGTATTCGGAACTAAGCTTTGTTGGAATTTTACCGTGCTGGACAGGCGGGAAATGAGATGCAGCCTGATAGATCTTCCTCGGCATTGTTAGCTCCTGCACTTTTTATAAAAATACACTTTCTTCAATTTTTTTATCCGATGCCTAGATTTTGTGTCATTTTGGAACTACTAATGAAATAAAAAATTTTAGTAGTTCCAAAATTACACAAAATCTAGGCATCGGATAAAAAAGTTTATTTGAAGAAATTGTATTTTTTTGTTCTTCTTAATGGCGGTACAGGCTCGTTTTTTTAATATTGTATTTAATTACAGAGTAATTTCCACATATTAATATATTTTTCAAATTGGGCCCTGTACCGCCATTCTTTATTTTATTACGAATACGTGTGCCAAATATCTCGAAAAAATATTCAAAATTACAGCCGCAATCTTGGAACGCGTTTTTGCTACCTGTTGATCGCTACTGTATCACCTTTAGCAAAAATTAATTTTTTCGGGTTCAAAAATTGCAATTTTTCGATTTTATGTTCAACCGCGTTTATCTCGAAAACCATGCATCCTACGAAAAAACTTGTCAGAACAGTTTTTGCTTAGAATGACCCAAAAAATACAAAAAAAAATGTTTTGTTTTGCGAGAAATCGCTGTTATGTAATTCCTCAAGTTCTTTGTTTATAACAATCTTATCGACATCCGGATCAACTGTTACCCAACAAATTCGTGTTCTACGGGTCAAGATACATAAAAAAATCTTGGGTAAGACCATCTGAATAAAGGAGGCCGTTGTACCCCCTTGGCGACAGGACTATGAATATCTACCTAAAAAAAATTGGCATTTGTACTGTAGTCAGGATTTCTGTACCTAAACATAGATTTATTACGAATTTCATTTTCATGGGAAACAACTTTTCACACTTTTTTTATGTATGACAACAGTAGATTACTTCTCATAGGTACTTACATTGTTAAAATTTGTGGTGGCTCCAATTTCGATGTTCTCATAATTTTGGCAAGGCTTTTAATGGACTTTTTCTTGGAATTATTCGCTTTATTTGTCGTTTGATTAACTTTTCCCATTTCTTTAAACTATTGATAATATGTTAAAAATAAAATATCCTCCTAAATCTTTATACCCGCATTAGAATTCGAAATGTTTTTACGTAAAATATACTTACCTACCTACATAGAACTGAACTAAAACACAATTAACAACAATCTATTATTTCAAACAGGCCAACAACTTATACAACAACAACCAAAATATAATAAATAACTATCAATAAACACTATTTTCCTATGAAACAACTATAACGAATTCTTAAATTAACACACTACTGCACTGGACTGATATCAATAAAGATGACAGAACAAATTAGAGAAAATCTGACGCAGGTTTGTCAAAATGACACTGATAATTTCTCTATGTTGCCTAATTAGTTATTTAGTTATAATATGTTCGATTTCTTGTTAGAAATAAAAAATTTTAGTAGTTCCAAGATTACACAAAATCTAGGCATGAGATAAAAAAGTTTATTTAAAGAAAGTTTATTATTTTTTTCTTCTTAATGGCGGTACAGGCTCCTTTTTTCAATATTTTATTTAGTTATAGAATAATTTACACGTACTAACATATTTCTAAAATTGGGCTCTGTACCGCCATTCTTTATTATACTACGAATATGTGTGCCAAATATCTCGACAAAATATTCAAAATTAGAGCCGCAATATTGGAACGCGTTTGCTGCTACCTGTTGCTCGCTACTGTAGCCTCTTAAGATTAATATTTTTATTTGTAAAATGTATACACTATGTGTTCTTGATAAACATTAAGTAATATAATATATTTATATTTATTAACATAGTATGTACATTAGCTGTAATAAATAGGTAAATAAGAAGTAAAAAATTGTAATAATATTATAATAACCAAGTTTCACTAATTGGCAATATCTTTAATACATTTACTTTTGATTGAGTCTGGCTGAATGACCATAGTCCAAGCCAAAAAAGAAAAAAAAACTTGGTTTAAAAAAAGTGAATAAAAAATGCATTTATTAGTAATAAATAATTATGCAATAGTGTCGTAAATCTTTCCTTATAAACTTTTTATTTTGTCTTCTTCTCTTTAGTCTTCTCTTATTTCTAATCTAATCGATCTATTTTTGAGTAATTTAATCTTCTTAATAGGTCTCTTTTTGACACACCTTGAACTGGTCTTAAATATTTTTGCTTCAATATACGAAAATAACACTGTACGTTGTACATTACGTACATTCAAATTACGTACCTACATTCAAAATCTCGACTCACTCCTTTAAAAAGTCTATCAATTCTTAAGTTGGAATTATCCGTAAAGCTATTATTGTTTAGGTTGATTTAGAAAATAGTTTGTGTATAGAAAAATCGCATCCCATTTTCATCTATAAATTTCTGGACTCATTCTTAGATCGCCCTATGATGGATTAATTCTTCTCCTTCACCTTAGAATACTTTCGTGGCAAATCGTGTATCCCAAATACAAGATTTAACCCACAACTTCACTTGTTCACAATAGGGATGGGAAAAACCTACCGGTTTAAATCGAAAACCGGTTTTTTTACTTCGCAATAACCGGTTTTACCGGTTGTTTTTTGGTCCCGGTTATAACCGGTTTCTTCTTTTTAAAGTAAAAACCGGTTATTAGGTTTTTAGGGTGATTAGGTTTAGGTTAGGTATTATTTTGGATCCCAATCATAATTATTATTCTCAAGTAATTATTCCAAACAAAACCATAATTCAAATTTTATTTTATTTTATAAAATACAGAAGCAAACTGAAAGTGCAATCTCATATCAGCCAGAAACAATTATTAAGTTTTATTATAATATTTCCTTGAAAAGGTATTTGTAATCATAATATTTACATAAGAAGTGATCTGGTTGAATTAGACGCAAACATCATCTATTTTTCACACGTAACTCTTGACATTGAAAGTGGGTGAATTACTTTTTCTCATTAACAAAAATAATGCTCTGACTATGAATATCGAATTACTGATTACGAATACGAATCTCCAAGAATTTCGCTACGTTTTCAATACGATACACTCATACAGGAAGTATTAAATGAGTTAAAATGTACTTATTCTACAAATATACAAACGTGTTAAAAGTAATATATGTTCTTTCAATAGTACTAATTTTGATCATATTGATATCGAGTCGAATGGAGTATCGCAAACTAAAGTGTATTGTAAATGTAACTTTGTAACCTATTGGACTAAAAAAAACAAAAACCGGTTTTTCCAAAAACCGTTTTTTTTTGGCCGGTTATAACCGTCAGGTTAAACCGTAAGCAAAAAAAAACGGTATAACCGAAAACCGGTGTTTTGTCAAAAACCGCCATCCCTAGTTCACAGGACCATGCCGCTGACTATCTGTCTCGTGGTCTGACAGCACAATAATTTTTGAACTCACCTACTTGGTGGAATGGCCAAGATTTTTTATTTAAACGTCATTTTCTCTTGTCAAAACACGAATCTCATACTCAAAAAGGTATACTACCCGAAGAAAGAAAGATAACCTTAAAAAGCTGCCCCAATAATTTTCCAATTTCTTTGAGCATCTTTCCCCCTGTTTTTATAATTCCCTCTATCTTTAGCTCTTTAGCTTCTTACAATCATATAATTTCTCCATTTCCAGTGGTGACCCAGTTATGTTGGAATATCAACATACTTCTGTTTTCCCACGTATACTTAAATTATACAAGTTGTAGTTAAAACAGGAAATTGACTTAAATTCCTTTATTGACTCATAAAAATATAAAGTCAATTTTAAGTACCATATTCAACGTTAAAATTATTGGACAATTCGACGTAGATCTCAGGATCGAATTGTTTTGTAATGCCCCTTTGTCCGCTTCTTCTCGATCGACGATGGTAAATAAATGTTTGAGTGTGGAGTAAAAAATATGGTTTTATTGACAGCTACGTAATTACACTATAGATGATGTTCAGGTAACTTTCTATGATAGACTGCCTTTAATGACAGCTACTGATAATAATTACACTCGGCGTAACTTCTAACAACGACTTACGCACTTGTTAACGAGGTAACTATTTCAATTAGACTGCAACCCAAAATAATCCCTTTGGTTAATTTATAATCTCGTCAAAATATACAATTCATCAATAAGTTGCTTGACAACCGAACTACGGACTTTGCATGTTGAAAGATTGCAACTACAGTTTAAAGGAAGCTATTGCAAAACTTGTAAAGTTCAATTGAAAAATATATTATTTGGCATTTTATTAAGTTTGCGGGTTGAATGGACTCTAATTATTAAAATATTACTCGATGTTTCCCAATGTTTCAATCATACACGGTGAAACTATAAAAGTTTAGCAAGTTAAGAAAAAATGTGAGATTACAAATTAAGGGATTAATTTGAGATTGAACATATTGGCCACTTAAAAGAAAGAGACGACCAATAGAAAATGTTTAAACACATTATAATATAAAATAATAAGAATATAACAATAATCCTAACACTTATTCACTCGGTTTTTGAATTATTATCTCACCCGAGCAGTGCTACCTATAACGTGAATATTTAGAATTTATGATTCAGCTAATCTGTTTAATTCAAATCTAATCTATTTAAGTGAAACTGTTCTAGATGAAACTGTTTTAAAGTGTTAATTAAATTTGGTTGTGATGTTGTGTTTTTTCGAACTCTCATCGAGGAACTAATCTCCCCGAATAGCTACATTATGGTCGGGTATGTTGATCGGCTTTTAAAAATCTACTGCAAGTAGATTCCTTGGGACCAACAACAAGACACCAACGCCATCTTTTACCGACAATGGAAGAGCTGTGGCAAAATTGACTAATTTTCTCACTATATGCATACGTGCTGACTTTTTCCTCCTTTTCAGGTCTGCATTTGACCGTTTTAAAATGTTACTAAATATATTATACTTATAACGAATAATTTTTTCCCACATTCTAAATCCTCTCTTTGCCTTTCGTGCGTTGGGCTCTCTGACTATTTGTTTTAAATTGTATATCAGACTATTTCTTATTTTTCCGTTTATATTTTGAAGTGTTTTTATGACTCCGCTAAACGATTCTATTACATTTAAAGTCTTTGAAAATATTCCTTCCTCAGCAAGTTTAACATTACTAGGTTTAATTTTTATAATTTTATTTTTAGATTCTGCTAACTGTTCAACTAATTTTATTTGAAACCTTCCTGGTTCATGTAAGTTAACAGCATAATATTCTCTTTTTCCTCGAATATTATCGTACTTATTAAAAAATGGATTTGAAATTATTGTATTTATTTGTTGTTCTGCCAATTTAGCCTTGTTAGCTTTATGTTTCTCGGTAAATTCCGTATCCTTAACTGTTACAATAGTTTTTCTCTGAAAAGTTTCAGTGTGTAAGACATTTTGCTGTGCACTAAAAACTGTATTTAACTTTTCAAAATTTAAATTTTCCTCTATGCCATCACTGGATATGTGGACATTTACTTCTATCTCTTTCAAATCAATTTCTTCGGTACTGTTTATATAAATTTTTCCATCTTCTATATTATTATTAACTTGTTCTAACTGTATTACATGATTCTTGGCATCTTTATTTTTAACAGCTCTCGCAGATTCTGTATTTTCTATACTTTTATTAAGCTGTTCTATTTCTTTTGAGTCCATTTTAATACTTTCTGTCTCTTTTACAACCATTCTAGTTTTATTTTGGTCTGTACACTCGATATCAGAAATTTTTTGAACATCTTTATGGGATTGAGTCGTTAAATCATCAACCCTTTCGTTTATATTCTTGGGATTTTCTTCCTCAAGTATAAGCGATTTAAAATCCTTTCCCCTTGGGTGTCTTTCTTCCCGGATCGAAATTAGTTTCTTCTGCAGTTTGGGTTGGCTCTAATTCTTTGAAATCAAGCTCGACTACAGAAGCTTCTATTTTGCTATTAGCTGATTTTATTTCATTGGTATTTTTTTCAACCAATTTTAAATCCTTTTTAATATATATAGTTTGCTCTCTGGTTTTAGTTTTAGGTACTTCAGAATCTCTAGGCATCTGTCGCCTACAGAACATACTGAGTACTTGTATCTGCGGGATGTGCTCTTGCTGTGCTGCCCCTGACATTATCCAACCCAATGTAGTATTTTGGGGGAGCAAACCATTCTTCGTTCGATCTACTCCATCTAGTAATATCAAACTATATTCTTTGGCTCCTAATAGAATATCTATTGGACCTGTTTTATTAAAATTTGGATCAGCCAGGACTAAGTTCCTAGGGTTCCTTTCTTTTATTTGTATCTCCTTTTTCGGTAGATTCTTTGTTATTTTTTGTAGCACAAGTGCTTCGGTTTTCACCTCAAATTCATTTTTGAAATGCGCCTCTAAGTTTACTGTCACGCTCCATTTCGACGTCCTTTGGTCTTCATTGCCAATTCCAGATATCTGAGCGTGGACAGCCTTTCTTTTTATTCCGAGACTTGTAGCGGCCTGCTCCGTAATGAATGATGACTGCGAGCCTTGGTCAATCAATGCTCTCATCAATTGTGAGCTTCCTTTTGAGTCTCTTACTCGTACTAATGCCGTTGCAAATAGCACTTCTTCATTCTGATGACTTAAACAGCTCACAGTATTCTCTTGTCTCCTTGACGATCCGTCGTAACTGTTGTCATCTCTGATCCCACTAGAATGGGGTCTATTTTGTGGCCTTCTGTTTTCAGAATTCCTTCTGTTATCATACTGACCTTCTGACCCACTAGAATTGGGTCTATTTTGTGGCCTTCTGTTTTCAGAATTTCTTCTGCTCTCATACTGACCTTCTGACCCACTAGTATTGGGTCTATTTTGTGGCCTTCTGTTTTCAGAATTTCTTTTGTTCTCATACTGACCATCTGACCCACTAGTATTGGGTCTATTTTGTGGCCTTGTGTTTTTAGAATGTCTTCTGTTCTCATACTGACCTTCTGACCCACTAGAGTTGGGTCTATTTTCTTTTATTATCGACCGCACCCTTCTTTTTTTCATATAAAATCTTTCTATTTCACCTTCTAGTGCATCCTGTTCATTTTCCAGAGTTATTTTCATTATTAAAGCATCTATTTTTTGTACCTCTTCTTTTAAATCCTCTTGTATATCTTCATTGTTTTCGTCGTCTTCCAATAAATTATGAAGTTTTTCCATTCTAATTTCAACTTCTCTAATTTTTCTCGAAGACTTGTATGGATTTTTAATAAACTCCTCTAAAGCCTTTTTCGTTTCTTCATATTTTTTCTGTACTTGTTCGTAATAGTTAGATGTAAAATATTTATCATCTTTTGAACCTTTTTCTACAATTTCATTATGTTGTTCCGCAAAGTCATTCCACAATTCTTCAACTGTCTGCCGCCTTATGTTTAAATATTCTGTAGTACGCTTTTCTTTGTTCAGTTTTTTAATATTAGTCAAGATTTTTGCAATTTCCTGTCCAAGTTTTTCTTGTTCTGCGTATAATGTCTTCATGTTTTAAATATAAACTTGACCTATATTCAAAATAATGTCTCAGCAAAAAAAAACCTTTCTCAATAATAAACCAATGACCTCAAAAAACGCTGATTTGTACAATGAAGTAATTCCACTTTTAAACCAGAGAAATAAAAATCTTTATATAATAAAATGCATAATATGCGACATAAATATGTGGAGTTGAATAAACGCAAGATTGTAGTATAAAAATAACTTGATTTATTAAATGTGTCAGTATGTCAGGATTTTATATATATGTTTAGAAAATCAAATGTTTTAAGAATTTCAAATTATAAGAATCAAAATTACCAAATATACTTAATATCCAAATAATCAACTGTTAGATTTGAATTAGACAAAATATTACCAGTAAATATTTTAAGTAAATAGATATACAGAATAAATATTTCAATAACATTTAGTAAAATTCGATGCTTAAGTTTCTTTAATAAACTTTTTACTTTATATAAAAAAATGCACTGCCCTAAATGATAATAAATATTCAAAAACTTACAGTTTTATTCCGATGTTCACTTGTATGTCACCGGGTGGGCCTGGAATCTGCAGCGCTGCCTCTTTCTTAGAACTGAAACTGGAACTGGTTAGCTGGATCTCTGGATGCCACTAGATTTTTCACCTCCAAACCGCTGGAACCGTAGACTTAAGGACTGCTACTCAGGTTCTCTGGTGCTCAAAGTTTCTCGAAGGCTTCTACTTCTAATGTCGGTGCCTTTATATTTTCTTTTCTCCACACATCGAATTCGATCGTCGATCTTGTACGGAACTGGGGAACAGCTATTTCAGGTCGCTAAGGGTCGTCTCCTTCGAAGCTCCAATCCAATTAACGCCCTTTTGATGTTGTTTTGTCGAAGGACCAATGGACAATTCGACGTAGATCTCAGGATCGAATTGTTTTGTAATGCCCCTTTGTCCGCTTCTTCTCGATCGACGATGGTAAATAAATGTTTGAGTGTGGAGAAAAAATATGGTTTTATTGACAGCTACGTAATTACACTATAGTTGATGTTCAGGTAACTTTCTATGATAGACTGCCTTTAATGACAGCTACTGATAATAATTACACTCGGCGTAACTTCTAACAACGACTTACGCACTTGTTAACGAGGTAACTATTTCAATTAGACTGCAACCCAAAATAATCCCTTTGGTTAATTTATAATCTCGTCAAAATATACAATTCATCAATAAGTTGCTTGACAACCGAACTACGGACTTTGCATGTTGAAAGATTGCAACTACAGTTTAAAGGAAGCTATTGCAAAACTTGTAAAGTCCAATTGAAAAATATATGATTTGGCATTTTGTTAAGTTTGCAGGTTGAATGGACTCTAATTATTAAAATATTACTCGATGTTTCCCAATGTTTCAATCATACACGGTGAAACTATAAAAGTTTAGCAAGTTAAGAAAAAATGTGAGATTACAAATTAAGGGATTAATTTGAGATTGAACAATTATGAACAATCATTTCTTTTCGGTAGTGAAATATGAATTCACAGCTACATACTATTATACTGTCTCTCCCCTTGGAGAAAGTGTCATAAAATTACAGTCCGTACAATACATATAGATACCCTTGCCCGTCATTACCTGATCTATGTCAGAGATCTAAGTTGACATTATTGCCAAAGGATTAAAAAAATCCTGAATCCATTTTAAATCAAATATATCACATAATTATTGGGAAGTGGATTAGACAACAAACAAATCAATATTCAATGTAAATAAATAAAAGCATTAAAAATAGAAAACAAGAAGTTATAATCTTACGTTAAAGTAAATAATAAAAACGATAAATATAGGGTGTCCCAAAAGTAGCGGAACGGTCGAATAATTCGCGAACTAAACATCGGATCGAAAAACTGAAAAATACGTGTTCAATAATTTTCAAAAATCTATCCAATGACACTAAACACCAACCCCCACTACAGCCCCTGGAGGTGGGTGGGGGCAACTTTAAAATCTCAAATGGAAACCCCCAGTTTTTCTTGCAAAGTTGGATTCGTTACGTAAAAGTAGGCAACTTTTATTTAAGACATTTTTTCGAACTGTGGATAGATGGCGCTATAATTGGGAAAAATGATTTATCCTGATACCATAGGTAAATTATAGAAACGGTCTAATATCTCACGAAATACACTTCTTCATGAGAAACCAAAAAACAGATTTTTAATCTTTTTCGAAAACCTATCGAATAACACCAAACATGACCCTCCAACCCACCCCCTGGAGGTGGGGTGGGGTTAACTTTAAAATCTTAAATAGCAACCCCCACTTTTTATTGCAGATTCGGATTCGTCATAAAAAATTAAGCAGCATTTATTCGAAACATTTTTTTAAATTTTTGATAGATGGCGCTTATAAATCGTATTTTTCCAATTAAAGCGCCATCTACATATTAACAATTCTAAAAAATGTTTCGAATAAATGTTGCTTAATTTTTCATGACGGATCCGAATCTGTAATAAAAAGTGGTGGTTGCTATTTAAGATTTTAAATTTACCCCCACCACACTTCCAGGGGTGGGTTGGAGGGTCACGTTTGGTGTTATTAGAAAGGTTTTCGAAAAAGATTAAAAATCTGTTTTTAGTTTCTCATTTGGAAGTGCATTTCGTGAGATACTAGACCGTTTCTATAATTTACCTATGGTATCAGGATAAATGGTTTTTCCCAATTATAGCGCCATCTATCCACAGTTCGAAAAAATGTCTTGAATAAAAGTTGGGTACTTTTACGTAACGAATTACAATCTGCAAGAAAAACTGGGGGTGTCCATTTAAGAGTTTAAAGTTACCCCCCACCCTACCCCCAGGGGGTGTAGTGGGGGTTGGTGTTTGGTGTCATTGGATAGATTTTTGAAAATTATTGAATTTTAGTTTTTCGATTCGATGTTTAGTTCGCGAAATATTCGACCGTTCCTCTACTTTTGGGACACCTTGTATAATAAAACAAATACTTATAGTGATGCATAGAAACAAATCTAAAGCGTCAATACCGCAACTGTCAAATAAATGTTACAAATTTTTCCAAAATGTCACCTTTCTTCGATAGCAGTTAGAGTGTAATCCGAACAAGTGTGCTTTAAAAAATCGCTTTAAATGAAACAAGTTAGGGTATGTTTCATTAAATTTACATTAATAGAAATCTTTCAATATTATTTCTACGCGTATATAATAAAAGATTTTGTCTAATGGCTGTAATTCCAATGTACGCGGCTAAACGGTTCTAAAAAGGAATAAACCTACCACTTAAATATTTGGCGTTCGTATCATGTGACGTCACGTGCTATGACGCGGATGACATGCAACGGTATCTATATTGTACGGACTGTACAGTCGGAAAAATGAGAATACCCATGAACGATCACATCAATCACTTATTTTGTATTTGCTGTCTTTTTCTATAAATAACAAACGTTTGTTATAGAAAAAGGCAGCAAATACGAAATCAGTGATCGATGTGATGGTTCATGGGTATCCTTTCATTTTTCCGAATGTAAGTAAAATTGCATTCTCTTTTTAAACGCCAAGCAAAAAACACAATTCACATTTTTTCATTCTGGAATTTTTGTAATTAAAAAGCTAGTCTCTATTTTCGAGTGCACTTTAATTAAATTAAACAAGTTGTACAGTTAATTAGTGTAATATTAAGCATCTCGATTTAGTGAAAAATAAAGTTTTATTTGCATCTGATGCTTTAATGTGGTATTGGTAGCAGTAGCAGTTTCCCAGTAGAAGAATAATAAGTCAACCCATTCTTATGTGTGGAGATTACTATAAGATCGGCAAAAATTTTATTTCTGTAACATATGTTGTTTTTCGGCCTATGGGAGAATGTATATTATGTCTCGCTCCAAAACAGCAAGTGACTGTTGGGAGGCAGATTGCTCTGTATATGTTACACTCAAACTCCGAATTAGAACAATGTCCGAAATTTTTACTCACTTCGCGATGTGGACAACGTGAATTACCGACGTCGAGGAGTGAGAATTTTATCCGGACATTAGCCGAAGCCAAATATTCAGAACGCGTTGTGTGTAAACGAAACTACTCAATAGCCAAAATAATCACGTTCACAATATTGTTTGAAGATTGAGCAAAATCATAATACCCATAACCCGACGGGGGTAATCTATTTTACCCACGTCGGGTTGTGGGTATTTGTAATTTTCGCAAACACCGAAAAGCCTCCAAACACAACTATACGCTTCACTAATTCCATAATAACAAGTAAAAAAGTTGAATTAAAAAAACTAAACAGTAACATACAAGTATTATTGAAAATCGAAAAAAAATTATTAAACGTTTTCATACATATACCTATCAGTGGCGGCTGGTCAGAGGAGTCAAGGGAGGCTTAGCCTCCCCATAAATTTTTTACACATGCTACACTGTTTTGTTTACTTTGCTATTTTGCTTCGCGTTAGAGATATCGGAAAAAGTAATTTGAACAAGTTGTTCCAAATAATGTTCTGACCCCACATACCAAATTTCATCACAAAATTCGCACTTTTAGTTTTTTCATTATTTGTAGTCAGGATTCTAAAACTGGAGCGGAGGCTGCTGGCCGGAAAATCTCACTTGCTTATGCTCCGCGCAGCCCAGCAGCGTTTACGGAGACCCGGTCTCTTTAGAGCTGCATTCATTATAGTTTAACACACACGCTGCCAGGAGATTGGGCAAGGCCGGCTGATCGGCCAGTAGCTTCCTCTGCAATTTCAGGATCCTGACTGCAAATAATGAAAAAACTAAAAGTGCGAATTTTGTGATGAAATTTGGTATGTGGGGTTAGAATAATATTTGGAACAACTTGTTCAAATAACTTTTTCCGATATCTGTAATGCAAAGCAAAAATCGGTAATTTACCGTGTTATTGGATTTGCAGTAGGCCGTTTTTAGAATTAAAGAAATTCAGTTGAGTATCTTAAAAAATGTGAACCTTCAACCTATATGGACTGCAAAAGTTCAAATCTGTATTTATATTGATATGCATATCTACTCACAGAGATAGAATTGTTAACAAATAAACGACACAAACTCTAGTAATGCACTTTTACAATTTGACTAACTATTTTTAAAATGATATGATATTATTAAATTATGAATTATGATATTATAAAATGTAAATAAAAAATGGTCAAAAAAATGGGGTCTTAAATTAGATTTTTTTGGCGGATTTTTTTACTAGTGCAAATTTGTCTAGATATTTCACAGTAAGGTATAGCCTCCCCTATTGTAAAAATCAAGAGCCGCCACTGATACCTACGTCTTTTATATGGGTCTTTTTCATACATGTACCATTTTCAATGTTTATTATACAGTTCTTTTCAGAAAATATTCACTTTATTTGTTAACACAAGAAGTGCTACCGTGACATTTAGAATTGCATTTTATGTTTGATTTTACACATTTGCAAGATTTGTCCGAACAGTTCTTGCATCCACATCTGATGAAACCTTGTTTGGACTCGGATGGCATCATTGCTTCTATATGGATATTGAGCTGTTCATCAGGTACATCGATGTTATTATAAATGTACTAGGAGCTACCTGGAACTGGTTTTTTTCTGGAATTTTAATAATTTTAACACTCTTTCGACGTTTGCGTAAACTAGAAATACCCGCAACCCGACGTGAGTAAATTAGATTGCCCAAGTCGGGTTATGGGTATTATTATTTTGCTCAATCTCCGGTGAACCTGTTTATTTCGGCAATTGAGTACTTTCGTTTACCCAAAACGCGTTGTGGGTATTTCGTTTCGGCCAATGTCCGAATAAAATGCTCACTCCGCGACGTGGGTAGTTCACGTTGTCCAGATCGCGAAGTGAGTAAAAATTTCGGAGTCCGAATTCGGAGTTTAAATCGTATCCATTTGTATCGTATCTTTTTTTTTTGCTTTGGTGCTTGAACCATTCAGCCACGATAGATTAATAAATTACTGTTTGCTACAACATTCCAAATATAATAACATTACGTAGATGTGCGCACATACATATAATACATACAATATACAGTGATGAGCCTGCTAATAACCGGCAAAATAGCACAAAAGATGGAAAACGTATTAAGTTGTGAGTTATAAAGAGATGAAACTAGTCGAACTGGGAAATTGACTAAATTGAGCGATATTAACCAATGAATTTACATTATGTTGATTGTTTCCCACCTTTAAAATAAAATGCTCACTCCGCGACGTGGGTAGTTCACGTTGTCCAGATCGTGAAGTGAGTAAAAATTTCGGACATTGTCCGAATTCGGAGTTTGAATCGTATCCATTTGTATCGTATCTTTTTTTTTTTTTGCTTTGGTGCTTGATCCATTCAGCCACGATAGATTAATAAATTACTGTTTGCTACAACATTCCAAATATAATAACATTACGTAGATGTGCGCACATACATATAATACATACAATATACAATGATGAGCCTGCTAATAACCGGCAAAATAGCACAAAAGATGGAAAACGTATTAAGTTGTGAGTTATAAAGAGATGAAACTAGTCGAACTGGGAAATTGACTAAATTGAGCGATATTAACCAATGAATTTACATTATGTTGATTGTTTCCCACCTTTAAACGTATCGGATGAGTTTGGCAATTGCCATTGTCGCAGTGACAGTTTTAGTTGACATATTCATCTGATACATGTAAAGGTGGGAAATAATCAATATAATGTAAATTCATACGTTAATATCGCTAAATTTCCCAGCTCGACTAGTTTCATTTCTTTTTATCTCACAACTTAATACGTTTTCCATCTTTTGTGCTATTTTGCCGGTTATTAGCGCGCTCATCACTGTATACACAAAATACGATACAAAAGTATATATTATATACTTTTGTATCGTATCTTGTTTCTAATTCTCTTATTAATTTTTCCTTTTTAATCTTCTTTTTCTGCATCTGATCTTACAGGTATTTGTAGTGATTTACTCATTGTATTCTGTGTTTTAAATTACTTCTTCTTCATGTGCCTTGTCCGTTGCGGACGTTGGCTACCCTTATAGCAATTTTAATTTTGTTTGCGGCGTTTCTAAATAACTCGATCGATGTTCGAGTTCGAACAATTGGCGAAAGTTTTGAAGCCATGATTGTTTTTGCTCTCTATTTTAGCCTGTATTATCAGTTGGAGTATATGATATTTATCATGTCTCATAATATTACCGAGGTTTTCAAGTTTCCATTTCTTAATTGTGAAAGGAGTTTCTTTTTGTTTTCTCATTCGGTGCAATACGTCTACGTTAATTGTGTGATTCGTCTAAGATGTTTTGAGACATATTATGTCTATTTTATTTTTCTTCTAAAATCATGACTTTTGTTGTTTATTTAGCTTCATTCCATGCTTTGTTAGTTCTTCGTTCCATTTTTTTTTATTTTCCTGTGGTATATAATTAGCCAATACTAATCTTCAAAGGGCACCCCGAAGGCTTATATAATAAGAACAAATATTCTCGAAATAGCTCTATGACCCACTGAAGCCAATAGCCTTTCACTGCTTGTCAACATTTAGCAATATCTTGCGCCTGTACCCTACCTCCGTTGTCCAGCCCCTTATAGACTATCTTTAGATCTGGACCTTTTTTCTATTTGACAGTTTGACCTAGAGGTTGTGTTTGGTTCGAGCTCCACTCTCATATAGACGGAAAGCTAGAGGCGAGAAATCATCATCATAAGTAATATGGAGTTTGGCATGTGAAATGTGTCTATTGTATATTGATAACTGTGACCCCTTTCAGGCTGACACCTCAGTGGATACAGGAAGTAGCAATAAGGGATGAAAGGGGAAAGTTGGTGCAATCATTAAATGTTTTCACCTTTTATTTTGTTAAACCTCCATCGATTTGCATGAAAATTGGTGAGTAGTTAGAGCATAACTCAAGAAACAAAACTGATATGGTGCCAACGTGCGCTTTTACCCTGGGGGTGGATGCCACCCCTTCTCGTGGGTGAAAACTATTTTATTAAAAATAACCCCACTAATCGATAGAGGGACAAGTTTTAAGCAAAATTTGTTACTTCTAATTATTAAAATAAATCAATACTTTTTGAGTTATTAAAGATCAAAGATTTGAATTTTTCGTCAAATAAATGCATGATGTAAAGCGGTTTTTCGTAAATAATTCAAAAACTGTAAGTTTTATCAAAATAGTTATGATTACCAAAATTAAAGTTAATAAAAAACAAAAGAGATTTATTATTCGAAAAACCTTTGAGAGTTAATAAAAAGTGAGTTATAGGTGATGGAATGTATATTTTTTTTCGGCTAGTAACCAAATATATGTATTCAAGCTCAAATAACGGGAAAACGGTGCATTTTATAAAATATATTTACTGAAAACTTGTCAAAGTACTCAAGAATACCTATCAAGTGAGCTCCAAATGAAGTTTATAACATCAAAGCTAAGCAAGTGATGATGAAAATAAGAGAACCCTTTCGAGTTTTTAGGAAAAAGTGAAAATTAAAACATACGCTATTTATACATAATATATTTATTTTGAAATTTGTTAACAGAATAGTTTTTAAAGGAATTTCGGGAATGAAGTTAGGATTATAACTTATTATCAAGTTCGTTTTATTACAATTTAAATATAACAAGTTAAAAATGTGAGCATTATTATAACGAAAACTTTGTTTTTTATGTACTATTTAAATTCCTAATATGGAAAATTGCTATTATGAAAAGTTGTTTAGAATTAAAAATTATGTTTAATGTGCAATTATATCCTACTATTTAAATATTGTGAGCTATAAAGGCACTTTACTTAGCGAATTTCTTGAGCGAAATTAATATTTTTTACACATCGACTAAAATCGATACAATTTTATATATTCTTATGTTTATGATTTCATCTTGGATTTTAGACCGTGCAGATCTTTTTATGAAGAATAATTTTTGTTCGTAAAATTAATAATAAAAGAGTTATAAATGAAAATGATGATTGGTAGGTATCTCTAATTTGAGAAAAAAATTAAATATTTTCTTTTTATTAGAAGAATGTAGATAATAGTTACATTATTATAATAATTATTAATTATTTAATTATAATAATAACAACTATTGCATATATTATAATACAGTTTTTAATTTCAAACAATTTTTCGTAGTAACAATAATTTACAACAGTGTGAAAAAAAGGTACTTTAATCTTGAGCGAAATTCATATTTTATAAAATACCTCCTATAATATAGATAAAATTTGCTATCTGATGATTGAATCGTATGTGTTAGACGATGCAGAACTTTTTATGAATTATAACATTTCGTAAAATTAAAAATAAAAAGTGTCCCGTAATATACGTGTCCAACTTAAGTAGACACACTGTATATTATACAATATAATATATATATAATACATAAATCATTGGGTATACAGCACCAAAAATTTGTAACCTGCCATTTAACATTACTTACATTAAAATGAATAAGTAATATTTATTTATTTGATATTTCAATTCTTTTACAGTTTATATGAAGTAATATATTTTTGAAATAATATGTTTTCAATAACATTTTTACGTACAGTGTCTCCATTGTAGAATTATCTCGCTATCTAAAATTGCTAAAAAATCATAAATTGCTGTCCCGAGATGCAACTTGTCTTTGAGGTCGGTTATCTCGAAGATGGTTTGAGATATCGAAATGCCGTTTTCAGATTTGGATTCAGGAGACAAAACTACATTGACATCGGTACATAAGCTCCAGATATTGCAGGGGTGGCAACGCAGGAACGAACGAACGGACTTTACGAATTTATAAATGAAATCAAAATTTTCGTTGAAAATACTATTTATTTTTCACTTTCGCTGTCACATTCACTAAAATCGCTATCATAATTATTTTCATCACTTTCGCTATTATGAATGTCATCATAAGCTTGCTCATCATCCATCTCATCGTCTGTTTCATTCTCAAAAATAATATCTTTAACAATCTCTAGCATGTGAGGCCCTTGAAACCATTTGAATTTATATGTGATATCTTCAGCAAGTTCCCAACCATTTTGTTCAATAACCAGATCTGTTGGATTTTTTTTATAGGCGTTCAACCAAATACTTGTAATGTATCGTGCTCGTAAAAGACGTTGATATAGCTCAGATTGAGATGGTGGTAAAGTTGATGCATCAAAACATCTTTTAGCTTATATCGACGATTAAATATTGTAAGCCGTATGTCATTGACTTTTCTTTGGAGAATCCTTTTTGTAATCCCTGTACCGTATATGTGACAAATACATGTTTCTAGAATTTCAAAAACCGTGTCTTCGTCAAAATCGATATCTCCAAGAGCCTAAAATGCTTCTTTGTATTGCTCAAATGATTTCATAATAATGAATGGTCTCTTTTTTCCCTTTCTATGAAAACATGGATTATAGTCACAGCCAGTTAGAGCGTGGAAACCAGCTAAAGCCTTGCATATTGAATCTCCAAAATGTTCGTAAATTTTACAGATATCAATATGTTTTTTTCCTGCGGTTCCAGACTGTATCCAAATGTGTAAATTACTGTTCAAGTGATGCATATTACTTAACATAATAACCAGAATATCTGTATCTGAGCACTTTATGATTACATTGGCATCCTTCTGTAGTTGATATACGTGGTATATTATTTTAGTGTCTGCCTCCTCATGAGCTGGACAACTGAAATGTGGAGCTTCGTCTTTCTGCACTTCTCCATTTTTACTAACGAAAAACTTGTGACACTCAATAAAATTAACATATATTATTTCACCTTGCAGAAAAGGTGCTATTTCGTTATCAGCCCAATAAGTCAGAAAAAATCGAACCAAAGCCTCTTTGAATGTGTTATTTCTTAACTCTTTAATAAAATCGACTGGTCTCTTTTGATTGGGTTCTGATATACAGAAAACGCGATTAGCTTCTTTGTTACCTCTTGTAGATCTTTCATAGTCTTTAATTGACGGTTGGAAGTATTGATCAAATATCATCAATCCGTCAATTTAAGAGCACATGCGTGAAGTTACGAATGATAAAAAGAACATATTATTATTAATTAAATGTATGTTACTAAAATATTATTTTTATATTATTTCGATATTTAATTGAATTTTTTCTATCGATATAAACTTAGTGGCTTTTCTAGCCAGGGGCAGGGGAGCAGCTGCCCCCTTCAGGTTTTACAGTACTTTTGTACTATAATTTTCGTTAAAAAGGCACGATATCTTGTTTATTCACTGGTTGTGTTCCCTTGCCCCCCACTTTTTTTGGTCTAGAACCGCCCCTGTATAAACTGAATATGTACAGAAACTGAGGGTGTCCAATAATGGGCGCATGTGACATAATATTCAAATACATTTTTGCTATATTTTATATAAATGTCTCAAAACAGTTTTAAAAACTTATATAAATAATATAATAATTAAGCTCCAAATTTTTGGAGCCTAAACTTTGAAAAATGTTTGTAGCATAATGTTTAATGGTATCAACTTTTCCGTGAACTCATTTGATACATATTTCCAAGTAGGTACTTTGACAAGTGTCAGCAAATATATTTTATAAAATGCACCGTTTTCCCGTTATTTGAGCTTGAATACATAGATTTGGGTACTAGCCGAAAAAAATATACATTCCATCACCTATAACTCACTTTTTATTAATTCTCAAAGGTTTTTCGAATAAGAAATCTCTTTTGTTTTTTATTATCTTCAATTTTGGTAATTACAACTATTTTGATAAAACTTACAGTTTTTGAATTATTTACGAAAAACCGCTTTACATCATGCATTTATTTGACGAAAAATTCAAATCTTTGATCTTTAATAACTCAAAAAGTATTGATTTATTTTAATAATTAGACGTAATAAATTTTGCTTAAAATTTGTCCCTCTATCGATTAGTGGGGTTACTTTTAATAAAATAGTTTTCACCTCTGAGAAGGGGTGGCATCCACCCCCAGGGTAAAAGCGCACCTTCGCACCATATCAGTTTTATTTCTTGAGGTATGCCCTAACTACTCACCAATTTTCATGTAAATCGATGGAGGTTTAACAAAATAGGAGGTGAAAACCTTTAATGACTGCGTTAACTTTCCCCTTTCATCCCTTATTGCTACTTCCTGTATCCACTGAGGTGTCAGCCTGAAAGGGGTCATAATTATCAACATACAATAGACACATTTCACATGTCAAACTTCATATTACTTATGACAATGATTTCTCGCCTCTAGCTCTTAGACTAATAGGTTTGAACTGCAGAATCATTGTGTGACCACAAAATATGTTGTTGAGTAAGTTTTCCCAAAAAATTAAAAATTGAGGTTTGACGTACTTAGTACCTAAGGTATTTGACAATAGCCGTGCTTTGGCTGAAAGTTATGAGGGTGGATGCTTGATTCCCGATGATAATGATATGTTCAGGGCTTAGCAGAAAAATTAAAAAGGTTAGGAAACAAGTACATTACAACAATATTTAAAACAACCAACATACTCAGATCCATCTCGTTCAAAACCAAACCTAACAACACAGAATAATTTGTATGTATATAGACACGGCGAGTCAGAAAGTTTCACAAAAAAACGAATGTTTCACGAAATGAATGTCAGATCCAAAAACTGAAAAAAATACTGAAATATTTTTCAAAAATCTATTGAATGATACCAAACACGACCCCTCAGGTTGAGGGGGTAACTTTAAAATTTTAAATAGGAACTCAGCGATATTTCGCCAAATGAACATCAGATCTAAAGAGTGAAAAATACGTGTTTAATAATCTTTTAAAAATCTATCGAATGATATCAAGCAGGACCACCCGTGGAGATGAAGTGGGGGGTTACTTTAAAATTTTTATTAGGAGCTTCAATTTTTTATTGCGGATTTGAATTCTTTACCTAAGAATAAATCACTTTTATTAGAGACATTTTCTCTAATTATGGATAGATGGCGCTATAATCGGAAAAACGATTGTTGGAAATGGAAAATTAAATTAAAAAATGCGAAGTCACCACTAAAATGCAAAACCTAACTTTTTTGTTTTTACGATCTAATCTTCAGAATCCAATATGTCCCCATAACGCTCGAGTAACTGCAAATTTAGCGTACTTACCTCCCCTATACCTATGGTAGGGGAGCAAAGTATGCTAAATTTGCACTCACTCGAGCAAACCATTCTTCGTTCGATCTACTCCATCTAGTAATATCAAACTATATTCTTTGGCTCCTAATAGAATATCTATTGGACCTGTTTTATTAAAATTTGGATCAGCCAGGACTAAGTTCCTAGGGTTCCTTTCTTTTATTTGTATCTCCTTTTTCGGTAGATTCTTTGTTATTTTTTGTAGCACAAGTGCTTCGGTTTTCACCTCAAATTCATTTTTGAAATGCGCCTCTAAGTTTACTGTCACGCTCCATTTCGACGTCCTTTGGTCTTCATTGCCAATTCCAGATATCTGAGCGTGGACAGCCTTTCTTTTTATTCCGAGACTTGTAGCGGCCTGCTCCGTAATGAATGATGACTGCGAGCCTTGGTCAATCAATGCTCTCATCAATTGTGAGCTTCCTTTTGAGTCTCTTACTCGTACTAATGCCGTTGCAAATAGCACTTCTTCATTCTGATGACTTAAACAGCTCACAGTATTCTCTTGTCTCCTTGACGATCCGTCGTAACTGTTGTCATCTCTGATCCCACTAGAATGGGGTCTATTTTGTGGCCTTCTGTTTTCAGAATTCCTTCTGTTATCATACTGACCTTCTGACCCACTAGAATTGGGTCTATTTTGTGGCCTTCTGTTTTCAGAATTTCTTCTGCTCTCATACTGACCTTCTGACCCACTAGTATTGGGTCTATTTTGTGGCCTTCTGTTTTCAGAATTTCTTTTGTTCTCATACTGACCATCTGACCCACTAGTATTGGGTCTATTTTGTGGCCTTGTGTTTTTAGAATGTCTTCTGTTCTCATACTGACCTTCTGACCCACTAGAGTTGGGTCTATTTTCTTTTATTATCGACCGCACCCTTCTTTTTTTCATATAAAATCTTTCTATTTCACCTTCTAGTGCATCCTGTTCATTTTCCAGAGTTATTTTCATTATTAAAGCATCTATTTTTTGTACCTCTTCTTTTAAATCCTCTTGTATATCTTCATTGTTTTCGTCGTCTTCCAATAAATTATGAAGTTTTTCCATTCTAATTTCAACTTCTCTAATTTTTCTCGAAGACTTGTATGGATTTTTAATAAACTCCTCTAAAGCCTTTTTCGTTTCTTCATATTTTTTCTGTACTTGTTCGTAATAGTTAGATGTAAAATATTTATCATCTTTTGAACCTTTTTCTACAATTTCATTATGTTGTTCCGCAAAGTCATTCCACAATTCTTCAACTGTCTGCCGCCTTATGTTTAAATATTCTGTAGTACGCTTTTCTTTGTTCAGTTTTTTAATATTAGTCAAGATTTTTGCAATTTCCTGTCCAAGTTTTTCTTGTTCTGCGTATAATGTCTTCATGTTTTAAATATAAACTTGACCTATATTCAAAATAATGTCTCAGCAAAAAAAAACCTTTCTCAATAATAAACCAATGACCTCAAAAAACGCTGATTTGTACAATGAAGTAATTCCACTTTTAAACCAGAGAAATAAAAATCTTTATATAATAAAATGCATAATATGCGACATAAATATGTGGAGTTGAATAAACGCAAGATTGTAGTATAAAAATAACTTGATTTATTAAATGTGTCAGTATGTCAGGATTTTATATATATGTTTAGAAAATCAAATGTTTTAAGAATTTCAAATTATAAGAATCAAAATTACCAAATATACTTAATATCCAAATAATCAACTGTTAGATTTGAATTAGACAAAATATTACCAGTAAATATTTTAAGTAAATAGATATACAGAATAAATATTTCAATAACATTTAGTAAAATTCGATGCTTAAGTTTCTTTAATAAACTTTTTACTTTATATAAAAAAATGCACTGCCCTAAATGATAATAAATATTCAAAAACTTACAGTTTTATTCCGATGTTCACTTGTATGTCACCGGGTGGGCCTGGAATCTGCAGCGCTGCCTCTTTCTTAGAACTGAAACTGGAACTGGTTAGCTGGATCTCTGGATGCCACTAGATTTTTCACCTCCAAACCGCTGAAACCGTAGACTTAAGGACTGCTACTCAGGTTCTCTGGTGCTCAAAGTTTCTCGAAGGCTTCTACTTCTAATGTCGGTGCCTTTATATTTTCTTTTCTCCACACATCGAATTCGATCGTCGATCTTGTACGGAACTGGGGAACAGCTATTTCAGGTCGCTAAGGGTCGTCTCCTTCGAAGCTCCAATCCAATTAACGCCCTTTTGATGTTGTTTTGTCGAAGGACCAATGGACAATTCGACGTAGATCTCAGGATCGAATTGTTTTGTAATGCCCCTTTGTCCGCTTCTTCTCGATCGACGATGGTAAATAAATGTTTGAGTGTGGAGAAAAAATATGGTTTTATTGACAGCTACGTAATTACACTATAGTTGATGTTCAGGTAACTTTCTATGATAGACTGCCTTTAATGACAGCTACTGATAATAATTACACTCGGCGTAACTTCTAACAACGACTTACGCACTTGTTAACGAGGTAACTATTTCAATTAGACTGCAACCCAAAATAATCCCTTTGGTTAATTTATAATCTCGTCAAAATATACAATTCATCAATAAGTTGCTTGACAACCGAACTACGGACTTTGCATGTTGAAAGATTGCAACTACAGTTTAAAGGAAGCTATTGCAAAACTTGTAAAGTTCAATTGAAAAATATATGATTTGGCATTTTGTTAAGTTTGCAGGTTGAATGGACTCTAATTATTAAAATATTACTCGATGTTTCCCAATGTTTCAATCATACACGGTGAAACTATAAAAGTTTAGCAAGTTAAGAAAAAATGTGAGATTACAAATTAAGGGATTAATTTGAGATTGAACAATTATGAACAATCATTTCTTTTCGGTAGTGAAATATGAATTCACAGCTACATACTATTATACTGTCTCTCCCCTTGGAGAAAGTGTCATAAAATTACAGTCCGTACAATACATATAGATACCCTTGCCCGTCATTACCTGATCTATGTCAGAGATCTAAGTTGACATTATTGCCAAAGGATTAAAAAAATCCTGAATCCATTTTAAATCAAATATATCACATAATTATTGGGAAGTGGATTAGACAACAAACAAATCAATATTCAATGTAAATAAATAAAAGCATTAAAAATAGAAAACAAGAAGTTATAATCTTACGTTAAAGTAAATAATAAAAACGATAAATATAGGGTGTCCCAAAAGTAGCGGAACGGTCGAATAATTCGCGAACTAAACATCGGATCGAAAAACTGAAAAATACGTGTTCAATAATTTTCAAAAATCTATCCAATGACACTAAACACCAACCCCCACTACAGCCCCTGGAGGTGGGTGGGGGCAACTTTAAAATCTCAAATGGAAACCCCCAGTTTTTCTTGCAAAGTTGGATTCGTTACGTAAAAGTAGGCAACTTTTATTTAAGACATTTTTTCGAACTGTGGATAGATGGCGCTATAATTGGGAAAAACGATTTATCCTGATACCATAGGTAAATTATAGAAACGGTCTAATATCTCACGAAATACACTTCTTCATGAGAAACCAAAAAACAGATTTTTAATCTTTTTCGAAAACCTATCGAATAACACCAAACATGACCCTCCAACCCACCCCCTGGAGGTGGGGTGGGGTTAACTTTAAAATCTTAAATAGCAACCCCCACTTTTTATTGCAGATTCGGATTCGTCATAAAAAATTAAGCAGCATTTATTCGAAACATTTTTTTAAATTTTTGATAGATGGCGCTTATAAATCGTATTTTTCCAATTAAAGCGCCATCTACATATTAACAATTCTAAAAAATGTTTCGAATAAATGTTGCTTAATTTTTCATGACGGATCCGAATCTGTAATAAAAAGTGGTGGTTGCTATTTAAGATTTTAAATTTACCCCCACCACACTTCCAGGGGTGGGTTGGAGGGTCACGTTTGGTGTTATTAGAAAGGTTTTCGAAAAAGATTAAAAATCTGTTTTTAGTTTCTCATTTGGAAGTGCATTTCGTGAGATACTAGACCGTTTCTATAATTTACCTATGGTATCAGGATAAATGGTTTTTCCCAATTATAGCGCCATCTATCCACAGTTCGAAAAAATGTCTTGAATAAAAGTTGGGTACTTTTACGTAACGAATTACAATCTGCAAGAAAAACTGGGGGTGTCCATTTAAGAGTTTAAAGTTACCCCCCACCCTACCCCCAGGGGGTGTAGTGGGGGTTGGTGTTTGGTGTCATTGGATAGATTTTTGAAAATTATTGAATTTTAGTTTTTCGATTCGATGTTTAGTTCGCGAAATATTCGACCGTTCCTCTACTTTTGGGACACCTTGTATAATAAAACAAATACTTATAGTGATGCATAGAAACAAATCTAAAGCGTCAATACCGCAACTGTCAAATAAATGTTACAAATTTTTCCAAAATGTCACCTTTCTTCGATAGCAGTTAGAGTGTAATCCGAACAAGTGTGCTTTAAAAAATCGCTTTAAATGAAACAAGTTAGGGTATGTTTCATTAAATTTACATTAATAGAAATCTTTCAATATTATTTCTACGCGTATATAATAAAAGATTTTGTCTAATGGCTGTAATTCCAATGTACGCGGCTAAACGGTTCTAAAAAGGAATAAACCTACCACTTAAATATTTGGCGTTCGTATCATGTGACGTCACGTGCTATGACGCGGATGACATGCAACGGTATCTATATTGTACGGACTGTACAGTCGGAAAAATGAGAATACCCATGAACGATCACATCAATCACTTATTTTGTATTTGCTGTCTTTTTCTATAAATAACAAACGTTTGTTATAGAAAAAGGCAGCAAATACGAAATCAGTGATCGATGTGATGGTTCATGGGTATCCTTTCATTTTTCCGAATGTAAGTAAAATTGCATTCTCTTTTTAAACGCCAAGCAAAAAACACAATTCACATTTTTTCATTCTGGAATTTTTGTAATTAAAAAGCTAGTCTCTATTTTCGAGTGCACTTTAATTAAATTAAACAAGTTGTACAGTTAATTAGTGTAATATTAAGCATCTCGATTTAGTGAAAAATAAAGTTTTATTTGCATCTGATGCTTTAATGTGGTATTGGTAGCAGTAGCAGTTTCCCAGTAGAAGAATAATAAGTCAACCCATTCTTATGTGTGGAGATTACTATAAGATCGGCAAAAATTTTATTTCTGTAACATATGTTGTTTTTCGGCCTATGGGAGAATGTATATTATGTCTCGCTCCAAAACAGCAAGTGACTGTTGGGAGGCAGATTGCTCTGTATATGTTACACTCAAACTCCGAATTAGAACAATGTCCGAAATTTTTACTCACTTCGCGATGTGGACAACGTGAATTACCGACGTCGAGGAGTGAGAATTTTATCCGGACATTAGCCGAAGCCAAATATTCAGAACGCGTTGTGTGTAAACGAAACTACTCAATAGCCAAAATAATCACGTTCACAATATTGTTTGAAGATTGAGCAAAATCATAATACCCATAACCCGACGGGGGTAATCTATTTTACCCACGTCGGGTTGTGGGTATTTGTAATTTTCGCAAACACCGAAAAGCCTCCAAACACAACTATACGCTTCACTAATTCCATAATAACAAGTAAAAAAGTTGAATTAAAAAAACTAAACAGTAACATACAAGTATTATTGAAAATCGAAAAAAAATTATTAAACGTTTTCATACATATACCTATCAGTGGCGGCTGGTCAGAGGAGTCAAGGGAGGCTTAGCCTCCCCATAAATTTTTTACACATGCTACACTGTTTTGTTTACTTTGCTATTTTGCTTCGCGTTAGAGATATCGGAAAAAGTAATTTGAACAAGTTGTTCCAAATAATGTTCTGACCCCACATACCAAATTTCATCACAAAATTCGCACTTTTAGTTTTTTCATTATTTGTAGTCAGGATTCTAAAACTGGAGCGGAGGCTGCTGGCCGGAAAATCTCACTTGCTTATGCTCCGCGCAGCCCAGCAGCGTTTACGGAGACCCGGTCTCTTTAGAGCTGCATTCATTATAGTTTAACACACACGCTGCCAGGAGATTGGGCAAGGCCGGCTGATCGGCCAGTAGCTTCCTCTGCAATTTCAGGATCCTGACTGCAAATAATGAAAAAACTAAAAGTGCGAATTTTGTGATGAAATTTGGTATGTGGGGTTAGAATAATATTTGGAACAACTTGTTCAAATAACTTTTTCCGATATCTGTAATGCAAAGCAAAAATCGGTAATTTACCGTGTTATTGGATTTGCAGTAGGCCGTTTTTAGAATTAAAGAAATTCAGTTGAGTATCTTAAAAAATGTGAACCTTCAACCTATATGGACTGCAAAAGTTCAAATCTGTATTTATATTGATATGCATATCTACTCACAGAGATAGAATTGTTAACAAATAAACGACACAAACTCTAGTAATGCACTTTTACAATTTGACTAACTATTTTTAAAATGATATGATATTATTAAATTATGAATTATGATATTATAAAATGTAAATAAAAAATGGTCAAAAAAATGGGGTCTTAAATTAGATTTTTTTGGCGGATTTTTTTACTAGTGCAAATTTGTCTAGATATTTCACAGTAAGGTATAGCCTCCCCTATTGTAAAAATCAAGAGCCGCCACTGATACCTACGTCTTTTATATGGGTCTTTTTCATACATGTACCATTTTCAATGTTTATTATACAGTTCTTTTCAGAAAATATTCACTTTATTTGTTAACACAAGAAGTGCTACCGTGACATTTAGAATTGCATTTTATGTTTGATTTTACACATTTGCAAGATTTGTCCGAACAGTTCTTGCATCCACATCTGATGAAACCTTGTTTGGACTCGGATGGCATCATTGCTTCTATATGGATATTGAGCTGTTCATCAGGTACATCGATGTTATTATAAATGTACTAGGAGCTACCTGGAACTGGTTTTTTTCTGGAATTTTAATAATTTTAACACTCTTTCGACGTTTGCGTAAACTAGAAATACCCGCAACCCGACGTGAGTAAATTAGATTGCCCAAGTCGGGTTATGGGTATTATTATTTTGCTCAATCTCCGGTGAACCTGTTTATTTCGGCAATTGAGTACTTTCGTTTACCCAAAACGCGTTGTGGGTATTTCGTTTCGGCCAATGTCCGAATAAAATGCTCACTCCGCGACGTGGGTAGTTCACGTTGTCCAGATCGCGAAGTGAGTAAAAATTTCGGAGTCCGAATTCGGAGTTTAAATCGTATCCATTTGTATCGTATCTTTTTTTTTTGCTTTGGTGCTTGAACCATTCAGCCACGATAGATTAATAAATTACTGTTTGCTACAACATTCCAAATATAATAACATTACGTAGATGTGCGCACATACATATAATACATACAATATACAGTGATGAGCCTGCTAATAACCGGCAAAATAGCACAAAAGATGGAAAACGTATTAAGTTGTGAGTTATAAAGAGATGAAACTAGTCGAACTGGGAAATTGACTAAATTGAGCGATATTAACCAATGAATTTACATTATGTTGATTGTTTCCCACCTTTAAAATAAAATGCTCACTCCGCGACGTGGGTAGTTCACGTTGTCCAGATCGTGAAGTGAGTAAAAATTTCGGACATTGTCCGAATTCGGAGTTTGAATCGTATCCATTTGTATCGTATCTTTTTTTTTTTTTGCTTTGGTGCTTGATCCATTCAGCCACGATAGATTAATAAATTACTGTTTGCTACAACATTCCAAATATAATAACATTACGTAGATGTGCGCACATACATATAATACATACAATATACAATGATGAGCCTGCTAATAACCGGCAAAATAGCACAAAAGATGGAAAACGTATTAAGTTGTGAGTTATAAAGAGATGAAACTAGTCGAACTGGGAAATTGACTAAATTGAGCGATATTAACCAATGAATTTACATTATGTTGATTGTTTCCCACCTTTAAACGTATCGGATGAGTTTGGCAATTGCCATTGTCGCAGTGACAGTTTTAGTTGACATATTCATCTGATACATGTAAAGGTGGGAAATAATCAATATAATGTAAATTCATACGTTAATATCGCTAAATTTCCCAGCTCGACTAGTTTCATTTCTTTTTATCTCACAACTTAATACGTTTTCCATCTTTTGTGCTATTTTGCCGGTTATTAGCGCGCTCATCACTGTATACACAAAATACGATACAAAAGTATATATTATATACTTTTGTATCGTATCTTGTTTCTAATTCTCTTATTAATTTTTCCTTTTTAATCTTCTTTTTCTGCATCTGATCTTACAGGTATTTGTAGTGATTTACTCATTGTATTCTGTGTTTTAAATTACTTCTTCTTCATGTGCCTTGTCCGTTGCGGACGTTGGCTACCCTTATAGCAATTTTAATTTTGTTTGCGGCGTTTCTAAATAACTCGATCGATGTTCGAGTTCGAACAATTGGCGAAAGTTTTGAAGCCATGATTGTTTTTGCTCTCTATTTTAGCCTGTATTATCAGTTGGAGTATATGATATTTATCATGTCTCATAATATTACCGAGGTTTTCAAGTTTCCATTTCTTAATTGTGAAAGGAGTTTCTTTTTGTTTTCTCATTCGGTGCAATACGTCTACGTTAATTGTGTGATTCGTCTAAGATGTTTTGAGACATATTATGTCTATTTTATTTTTCTTCTAAAATCATGACTTTTGTTGTTTATTTAGCTTCATTCCATGCTTTGTTAGTTCTTCGTTCCATTTTTTTTTATTTTCCTGTGGTATATAATTAGCCAATACTAATCTTCAAAGGGCACCCCGAAGGCTTATATAATAAGAACAAATATTCTCGAAATAGCTCTATGACCCACTGAAGCCAATAGCCTTTCACTGCTTGTCAACATTTAGCAATATCTTGCGCCTGTACCCTACCTCCGTTGTCCAGCCCCTTATAGACTATCTTTAGATCTGGACCTTTTTTCTATTTGACAGTTTGACCTAGAGGTTGTGTTTGGTTCGAGCTCCACTCTCATATAGACGGAAAGCTAGAGGCGAGAAATCATCATCATAAGTAATATGGAGTTTGGCATGTGAAATGTGTCTATTGTATATTGATAACTGTGACCCCTTTCAGGCTGACACCTCAGTGGATACAGGAAGTAGCAATAAGGGATGAAAGGGGAAAGTTGGTGCAATCATTAAATGTTTTCACCTTTTATTTTGTTAAACCTCCATCGATTTGCATGAAAATTGGTGAGTAGTTAGAGCATAACTCAAGAAACAAAACTGATATGGTGCCAACGTGCGCTTTTACCCTGGGGGTGGATGCCACCCCTTCTCGTGGGTGAAAACTATTTTATTAAAAATAACCCCACTAATCGATAGAGGGACAAGTTTTAAGCAAAATTTGTTACTTCTAATTATTAAAATAAATCAATACTTTTTGAGTTATTAAAGATCAAAGATTTGAATTTTTCGTCAAATAAATGCATGATGTAAAGCGGTTTTTCGTAAATAATTCAAAAACTGTAAGTTTTATCAAAATAGTTATGATTACCAAAATTAAAGTTAATAAAAAACAAAAGAGATTTATTATTCGAAAAACCTTTGAGAGTTAATAAAAAGTGAGTTATAGGTGATGGAATGTATATTTTTTTTCGGCTAGTAACCAAATATATGTATTCAAGCTCAAATAACGGGAAAACGGTGCATTTTATAAAATATATTTACTGAAAACTTGTCAAAGTACTCAAGAATACCTATCAAGTGAGCTCCAAATGAAGTTTATAACATCAAAGCTAAGCAAGTGATGATGAAAATAAGAGAACCCTTTCGAGTTTTTAGGAAAAAGTGAAAATTAAAACATACGCTATTTATACATAATATATTTATTTTGAAATTTGTTAACAGAATAGTTTTTAAAGGAATTTCGGGAATGAAGTTAGGATTATAACTTATTATCAAGTTCGTTTTATTACAATTTAAATATAACAAGTTAAAAATGTGAGCATTATTATAACGAAAACTTTGTTTTTTATGTACTATTTAAATTCCTAATATGGAAAATTGCTATTATGAAAAGTTGTTTAGAATTAAAAATTATGTTTAATGTGCAATTATATCCTACTATTTAAATATTGTGAGCTATAAAGGCACTTTACTTAGCGAATTTCTTGAGCGAAATTAATATTTTTTACACATCGACTAAAATCGATACAATTTTATATATTCTTATGTTTATGATTTCATCTTGGATTTTAGACCGTGCAGATCTTTTTATGAAGAATAATTTTTGTTCGTAAAATTAATAATAAAAGAGTTATAAATGAAAATGATGATTGGTAGGTATCTCTAATTTGAGAAAAAAATTAAATATTTTCTTTTTATTAGAAGAATGTAGATAATAGTTACATTATTATAATAATTATTAATTATTTAATTATAATAATAACAACTATTGCATATATTATAATACAGTTTTTAATTTCAAACAATTTTTCGTAGTAACAATAATTTACAACAGTGTGAAAAAAAGGTACTTTAATCTTGAGCGAAATTCATATTTTATAAAATACCTCCTATAATATAGATAAAATTTGCTATCTGATGATTGAATCGTATGTGTTAGACGATGCAGAACTTTTTATGAATTATAACATTTCGTAAAATTAAAAATAAAAAGTGTCCCGTAATATACGTGTCCAACTTAAGTAGACACACTGTATATTATACAATATAATATATATATAATACATAAATCATTGGGTATACAGCACCAAAAATTTGTAACCTGCCATTTAACATTACTTACATTAAAATGAATAAGTAATATTTATTTATTTGATATTTCAATTCTTTTACAGTTTATATGAAGTAATATATTTTTGAAATAATATGTTTTCAATAACATTTTTACGTACAGTGTCTCCATTGTAGAATTATCTCGCTATCTAAAATTGCTAAAAAATCATAAATTGCTGTCCCGAGATGCAACTTGTCTTTGAGGTCGGTTATCTCGAAGATGGTTTGAGATATCGAAATGCCGTTTTCAGATTTGGATTCAGGAGACAAAACTACATTGACATCGGTACATAAGCTCCAGATATTGCAGGGGTGGCAACGCAGGAACGAACGAACGGACTTTACGAATTTATAAATGAAATCAAAATTTTCGTTGAAAATACTATTTATTTTTCACTTTCGCTGTCACATTCACTAAAATCGCTATCATAATTATTTTCATCACTTTCGCTATTATGAATGTCATCATAAGCTTGCTCATCATCCATCTCATCGTCTGTTTCATTCTCAAAAATAATATCTTTAACAATCTCTAGCATGTGAGGCCCTTGAAACCATTTGAATTTATATGTGATATCTTCAGCAAGTTCCCAACCATTTTGTTCAATAACCAGATCTGTTGGATTTTTTTTATAGGCGTTCAACCAAATACTTGTAATGTATCGTGCTCGTAAAAGACGTTGATATAGCTCAGATTGAGATGGTGGTAAAGTTGATGCATCAAAACATCTTTTAGCTTATATCGACGATTAAATATTGTAAGCCGTATGTCATTGACTTTTCTTTGGAGAATCCTTTTTGTAATCCCTGTACCGTATATGTGACAAATACATGTTTCTAGAATTTCAAAAACCGTGTCTTCGTCAAAATCGATATCTCCAAGAGCCTAAAATGCTTCTTTGTATTGCTCAAATGATTTCATAATAATGAATGGTCTCTTTTTTCCCTTTCTATGAAAACATGGATTATAGTCACAGCCAGTTAGAGCGTGGAAACCAGCTAAAGCCTTGCATATTGAATCTCCAAAATGTTCGTAAATTTTACAGATATCAATATGTTTTTTTCCTGCGGTTCCAGACTGTATCCAAATGTGTAAATTACTGTTCAAGTGATGCATATTACTTAACATAATAACCAGAATATCTGTATCTGAGCACTTTATGATTACATTGGCATCCTTCTGTAGTTGATATACGTGGTATATTATTTTAGTGTCTGCCTCCTCATGAGCTGGACAACTGAAATGTGGAGCTTCGTCTTTCTGCACTTCTCCATTTTTACTAACGAAAAACTTGTGACACTCAATAAAATTAACATATATTATTTCACCTTGCAGAAAAGGTGCTATTTCGTTATCAGCCCAATAAGTCAGAAAAAATCGAACCAAAGCCTCTTTGAATGTGTTATTTCTTAACTCTTTAATAAAATCGACTGGTCTCTTTTGATTGGGTTCTGATATACAGAAAACGCGATTAGCTTCTTTGTTACCTCTTGTAGATCTTTCATAGTCTTTAATTGACGGTTGGAAGTATTGATCAAATATCATCAATCCGTCAATTTAAGAGCACATGCGTGAAGTTACGAATGATAAAAAGAACATATTATTATTAATTAAATGTATGTTACTAAAATATTATTTTTATATTATTTCGATATTTAATTGAATTTTTTCTATCGATATAAACTTAGTGGCTTTTCTAGCCAGGGGCAGGGGAGCAGCTGCCCCCTTCAGGTTTTACAGTACTTTTGTACTATAATTTTCGTTAAAAAGGCACGATATCTTGTTTATTCACTGGTTGTGTTCCCTTGCCCCCCACTTTTTTTGGTCTAGAACCGCCCCTGTATAAACTGAATATGTACAGAAACTGAGGGTGTCCAATAATGGGCGCATGTGACATAATATTCAAATACATTTTTGCTATATTTTATATAAATGTCTCAAAACAGTTTTAAAAACTTATATAAATAATATAATAATTAAGCTCCAAATTTTTGGAGCCTAAACTTTGAAAAATGTTTGTAGCATAATGTTTAATGGTATCAACTTTTCCGTGAACTCATTTGATACATATTTCCAAGTAGGTACTTTGACAAGTGTCAGCAAATATATTTTATAAAATGCACCGTTTTCCCGTTATTTGAGCTTGAATACATAGATTTGGGTACTAGCCGAAAAAAATATACATTCCATCACCTATAACTCACTTTTTATTAATTCTCAAAGGTTTTTCGAATAAGAAATCTCTTTTGTTTTTTATTATCTTCAATTTTGGTAATTACAACTATTTTGATAAAACTTACAGTTTTTGAATTATTTACGAAAAACCGCTTTACATCATGCATTTATTTGACGAAAAATTCAAATCTTTGATCTTTAATAACTCAAAAAGTATTGATTTATTTTAATAATTAGACGTAATAAATTTTGCTTAAAATTTGTCCCTCTATCGATTAGTGGGGTTACTTTTAATAAAATAGTTTTCACCTCTGAGAAGGGGTGGCATCCACCCCCAGGGTAAAAGCGCACCTTCGCACCATATCAGTTTTATTTCTTGAGGTATGCCCTAACTACTCACCAATTTTCATGTAAATCGATGGAGGTTTAACAAAATAGGAGGTGAAAACCTTTAATGACTGCGTTAACTTTCCCCTTTCATCCCTTATTGCTACTTCCTGTATCCACTGAGGTGTCAGCCTGAAAGGGGTCATAATTATCAACATACAATAGACACATTTCACATGTCAAACTTCATATTACTTATGACAATGATTTCTCGCCTCTAGCTCTTAGACTAATAGGTTTGAACTGCAGAATCATTGTGTGACCACAAAATATGTTGTTGAGTAAGTTTTCCCAAAAAATTAAAAATTGAGGTTTGACGTACTTAGTACCTAAGGTATTTGACAATAGCCGTGCTTTGGCTGAAAGTTATGAGGGTGGATGCTTGATTCCCGATGATAATGATATGTTCAGGGCTTAGCAGAAAAATTAAAAAGGTTAGGAAACAAGTACATTACAACAATATTTAAAACAACCAACATACTCAGATCCATCTCGTTCAAAACCAAACCTAACAACACAGAATAATTTGTATGTATATAGACACGGCGAGTCAGAAAGTTTCACAAAAAAACGAATGTTTCACGAAATGAATGTCAGATCCAAAAACTGAAAAAAATACTGAAATATTTTTCAAAAATCTATTGAATGATACCAAACACGACCCCTCAGGTTGAGGGGGTAACTTTAAAATTTTAAATAGGAACTCAGCGATATTTCGCCAAATGAACATCAGATCTAAAGAGTGAAAAATACGTGTTTAATAATCTTTTAAAAATCTATCGAATGATATCAAGCAGGACCACCCGTGGAGATGAAGTGGGGGGTTACTTTAAAATTTTTATTAGGAGCTTCAATTTTTTATTGCGGATTTGAATTCTTTACCTAAGAATAAATCACTTTTATTAGAGACATTTTCTCTAATTATGGATAGATGGCGCTATAATCGGAAAAACGATTGTTGGAAATGGAAAATTAAATTAAAAAATGCGAAGTCACCACTAAAATGCAAAACCTAACTTTTTTGTTTTTACGATCTAATCTTCAGAATCCAATATGTCCCCATAACGCTCGAGTAACTGCAAATTTAGCGTACTTACCTCCCCTATACCTATGGTAGGGGAGCAAAGTATGCTAAATTTGCACTCACTCGAGCGTTATGGGGATCTATTGGGTTGTGATTATTAGGTCCTAAAACCAAAAAAAGTTAAGTAAAATTTTCCATTTTAGTGGGGACTTTCGATTTTTTAATTTTATTTTCCATTTCCAACAATCGTTTTTTCCGATTATAGCGCCATCTATCCGTAATTCGAAAAATGTCCCGAATAAAAGTTACTTATTTTTAAGTAAATAATCCAAATCTGCAATAAAATTTGTGGGCTTATATTTAATCTAGATTTTAAAGTAACCCCCACCTACCTCCATGGGGGGTCGTGTTTTGTGCCATTAGATAGATTTTTCAAAACTATTGAATGCGTGTGTTTTGCAGTTTTTCGACCTGATGTTCATTTGTATGATGTACGTAAATAATCCACATCTGCAATAAAAATTTGGGGGTCCCATTTAAGATTTTAAAGTAACCCCCCACACCACGTTCGTGGGGGATCGTGTTTGGTACCATTTGATAGATTTTTCAAAAACATTTTGAAAGTGTATTTTGCAGTTTTTCGATCTGATGTTCATTTTGCGAAATATCGCGGGGTTTGTATTTAAAATTTTAAATTTATCTCCCACCCCTCTCCGTGGGGGTCATGTTTAGTACCTGTCTAATCTTCGCGGCTCAGTAGAGGCTGCTCTTCAGTTGATTGAAACACCAATAGCACTCAGATAATTTATTTATAAAGACCGACACTAGGGAAGTTACCCCGGGAGAACGATGAGTACTGACTATGGCTTATACGCGAGTTAGTTGAAGACTCCTTCTCTAGCTGAGATATCATAGTTTTATAGAAGCTGAAATTGGGTCATCATTGACACGAGACCTGCGTGATTTGTGTATCTAACAAAGGTAAATAGTTTTACTTTCGTTAGCACTTTTGTATAATTTTGTATAATTTACATGTGTAAATATAAAAACAGATTATTTCGTGCGATCTACTGGGTGATATAATTATACTGTTCAATATCGGATATTAATTCTGAATAATTGGTATTGGACATACTGCCCGACGGCCAATTTGGCTCAAACGTCAGTACTCGACGTTTACATGTATAACATATATATAAGATATTTCTAACATAATAATACATAAATAGTTTAAAAATAAATTAACATTTTTCCAACCGTAACCTTAGCTCTCAATGTCCGACTATATGTTTAGATCAAAATTGGGGCTATTGGAAGAAAATGTGGTGAGTGGAACGTCGGCTTTCGAAGTCGAAGGGGAACCGTCTTCTCGGCTCCGAACTAATGTGTGTACCTCGTGTTGGGGTTTCTGGTTAAGTGGTTTACCTGAGCGACATATTGGCGTAACAGGGCAGTATTTCCATAACACGAGTAGCCAAATTACAACTCTCGTAGTAATGATTCCGGTGGCCGCTGAATAAGGCCAATGTGCTTCTTGGATCGTTCGCCAATGCATATGTGTTAACTCTTCCTCCAGACTCTCTTTTTCAAGGAGTATAGGACGGAGCTCTTCTCCTTGTATATTAATGTGGGTGTGTGGTGTCGTAGTTAACTTACGTCGTGTAATCGTCACCAATTGTGCTACGGGAGTGATTGGGGTCTTCAGGTAGCTGGTAACCGCAGTCGCAGTCTCCACTTCACTGCTAGTGGGGAGTAGTGTAACATTTTTCGTTTGGGCGATGCATCGGGGTGAGAGTTTCAGAAATGTGACTCGTTCCGGGACCTTTTCGTTCCGATTTCCATCACAAATAATGGACATGTGTATCGTGATCGACGTGATAACTAGCCAGAAGTTGGGAGCACCCATCTTCCTCCACTGAGCTTATTGTATTGTTTTGGTAACCACTGGGCATGTGCTATTCTTAGATCGCTCATAAATTTCTTCTAGTATAAAATTTGACTTGGTATCCATGTTCATTATGGTTGTTGGAGAGTACGCTATATGTGCCCTTGTTAACTGGAAGCATCTCTCTCTATCTTCCGCGGTCAATTCAAAGTAGTGAAATGTATTATAATCTACGATCAGTAGATTCCTTGGGGAGGCAAACGAATGCAACACTGACCCCTCGACCTTTAGTGGTATAGCAGTGGCTTTGAGCATAGTGTACCTATTTGTCCCTGTCACTATGAAGTAGCCGATGACTGTTATGTATCTGTCTCCATAGCTGACTTATGTTTCTATAATGGGTTGTCGTCGTATTTCAACTCCTTGTGGTAGTATCTGCCCTGCTCTTTCTATTAACTTGGTTATTTGACCCGGTTTTACTATATCAATAAAATGTCCGTGGTTGTAGTGAACGTTTAATATTCCCTCGTAAAATTGAATATATTCGTTTATGAACTCCGTAACTTGTAATGCTATAGTTTGTATTCGCAACCTGCTATATTCGGTTTCTAATCTTTGTGCTTTGTCCTTTACTTCGTTTAGTCCTGTAGCTATTTCTTGTAGACCTGTTATTAGTGCTTTGTGAAACTTGTTTAGTTGATCGTTTATCCTCATCTCCGTGTGGTTGATTGACGTTATTTTTTCTAACATTATCTTTGCCTGATGCTGTGATCCCTTTATTAAGTCTCTCTGGTTTTTGTCTAGTGCCTCAATATTACTGTAGACTTCGTCGTTTACGCCAAATACGAAGTTTTAATATTGTTCCTAATATACCTCTTTTTCCTCTTCCTTTTATTTCTACTGTCAACGCCTCGCTTACTGACGCCGCCTTTCTTTGTCCTTCCCCTAACTTCCCTATTATATCCTTACAATTTACGATTTTTGTCTCTTGACATAGTTCTTGTACGCCTTGTGTCATGCTTCCTATCAGTTGGTGCTTCTTTTGAATTCTTCCTTTTTCTAGTAGCACCTTTATTCGGAATGTTCCCCGGTCTATGAAAACCTCTCCAAGGTCTTCCGTAAATAATCCTGGTTCCGGATTGTATATTTTATACAGTTCTGCGTTCATGGGTTTTAATATTGTTAAAAATATTATTGCGGTAAGTATTTTCTTCCATCTTGATCCTGTTTTAATCCTTTGGTTATCCCTGTTTCTCTTCTTCCAGTCTTATTAGCTTATGTATGGGTCTTTTTGTTATTCTCCCGTTTGCCTTTCTTACTGTCACTACTCTGGTTAATCCCTCAGTTCCTCGGTGTGATTCTATTACCCTCGCTAACGGCCGTCTGCCTGGAGGTGTATCCTCTTCCTTAATTATTATTATTTCTTCTCTTTTTACGTTTGGGTGAGTTTTATGCCATTTATTCCTTTGTTGTAACTGTTGTAGGTACTCTTGCCTCCAAAGCTTCCAGAAATCTCTTTTTTTTTAATAATATCCACCTCGTTGGCATCTTTAAATAAGTCGTAAGCTGTTCTTCCCGATTTGGTGATAAAATTTATTTCCCTATAAGAAAGTGTGTTGGTGTTATTGCTATTTTCCCTCCTGGGTCTTCTGATGACTCACATAATGGTCTCGAATTTATACAGACTTCTATTTGTGTCAGCCCCGTACTTAGTTTCTCATATGTTAAAACTGTTTTCCCTATGATTCTTTTCAAATGATATTTCATTATTCGGACTGCGCTCTCCCACAATCCTCCGAAGTGTGGTGCATATACAGATATGACATGCCACTGAGTGCTTAGTGCAATTAATCCTTGTTTTATCTCGTCCTCTATGTGTTGATTCTCTTTTTTAGTAAATTTGCCGTTCCTACGAATGTGGTTCCGTTGTTACTGTAAATTGTTGCACTGTTCTCTGCGTGTCGTAAATCTTTTGAACGCCGCGATGAATGCGTCTGTAGACATATCGCTTACTACCTCGAGGTGTACTGCCTTTATTAACAGACACACAAATACTGCAATGTATTCTTTATAACTCCTTTGTCCTCTGCCTTTCGTAGTACTTATTTTTATCGGCCCGGTATAATATATCCCTGTATTCGTAAATGGATGACTCGGGCTCACTCTGTCCTTCGGCAGATCTCCCATTAACTGTTGTGCTGCTTGACCTTTATACCTCCTACACGTTAAACATTTTGTTAAGTGAATTTTCACGGTTCTTCTTCCGTTTATTATCCAGTATTTTTTCTTTATGTACTGTAAAATAATGTCTGTTTTAGTCCGCTATGTAAGTTTCTAGTGTGACTCTCCGATATAATTAGTTTTGTTGGTGCAATTTCCTTTGGTAAAATTATTGCATGTTTTTCCGAGTACTGTAGATTCGTGTGCCTCAGCTTTTCGGTGACTCTTAAAATCCCTTGTTTGTTAAGGAATGGTACCACTGATGCTAATTTGTTCTTCTTGTCTAGTTGTTGTTTCTTCTCCAGCTTGTCGATTTCTTGTTTGAAGTAGGTATGCTGTGTGAGTTTTATCACTTTTAATAGTGTTTCCTCTAATTCTCGGACTTTAAGCTGTCCTTGGTTTTTGTCATTCTTCTTTCTGCAGTTGTTTGAAAATATCGCACAATATGATAAACCTCTTCTCATTCTATCTAAATTCGAGAATCTCTCGCATATGTTTTCCTTTATCGTTGCCGTGTGCACCGTTACATTCATTCTGACTTCTTCCTCGTGTGTTTCTGGTATTTCCGCTGCTGTCTGCTCAAGTTCTTTTTCACTTGTCAGCCAAGTTGGTCCCTTCCACCATAACTCCGCTTCTAATAACTCTGATGCGGTACTTCCACGTGACAGGATGCTGGGTTTTTCTTTGTATCCACCTTATGCCATTTTTCTGGTACTTTAATGCTTTTTTATCACCTCTACTATGTTGGCGACGAACATTTTTCACCTTTTTGACGATCCCTTTATCCAAGCCAGGGTTATTGTTGAATCCGACCATGCATATACTTCAATGTTCTCCCTGTTCAATGCTTGTAGGGTTTTCTTCATTAAATTTGGTAATAGTACCGCGGCACACAGTTCTAATCTTGGTAATGTTGTTTTTCTGTTTAATGGTGCGACCTTCGATTTTGCTATCATAAGACTCGTTTTAATTTCCGGGTCTAATACCCTTGAATAAATTACCGCTCTATATCCTTTCAGAGACGCATCTGCGAATCCATGTAGTTCTACTCTGATTGTGTTATTTAAGTTGTTCCACCTGCGTATTGTTATTTTCTCAAGATTTATTAATTGCGCCTGGTACGCTTTCCACCGGCTTTGTTGCGTGCTAGTTAATTCTTTTTTCCAACTGGTCTTTTGCTCCCAAAGTTCTTGTATGAACATTTTCTCTTGAATTACTACTGGTGCTATCCACCCTAATGGGTCATATAGTTTTTCTACTTCTGACCGTATGTGTCTTTTCGTTATTTTCTTTGTCGTCGTTATTTCTATTTTGAATTTAATTGTATCTTCTATAGGTGACCAATAACGTTTTTCGTACTTCTTCTTGCTTGAATGCCTTGGAGTCTACATTTCTCATTTCTTCTGGTACGTTCTCCATTATTTTTCTTCGTTGCTCAACCATTTTCTAAGTATAAATCCTCCTTTCTTGAAAAGTTGTATTAGTTCCTTTTGGGCTGCTTCTGCTTACTGCAACGTCTCAGCTCCTCCTAGGATGCCGTCTACATACATATTTTCCTTTACTCTTTTCGGCGCCATAGGGAATTCCTCTCCTTCGTCTTCTTGTAACTGTTGTATTGTTCTTACCGCTAAAAATGGTGCTGCGGCCGTGCCGTATGTCACCGTTTTCAAATTATATTCCTGTACTGGATCCTCTGTGACCTTTCTCCAGAGTATTTTTTGATATATTTGGTCTTCTTCTGCCATTCTTATTTGTCTAAACATTTTCTCCAGATCCGCTGAGTATGCTACTTTATTGGATCTCCATCTTAATTGTATATTTGTCAAGTCCTGCTGTAATTTTGGCCCCGTGTGCATAATATCATTCAGGCTTACTGATGATGAGCTTTTACTTGATTCGTTAAACACGGCTCTTATTTTTGTTGCAGTACTGTTCTCCCTTCTCACTGAGTGATAAGGTAGGTAGTATCCATCTCCCTGGTTTTCTGCTATTCCAATATGGCCTTGTTTTTCATAATCTTTCATGAATTGTCTGTAATTAATTTCTAACTGTTTGTCCTTTATAAATGTTATTTCTAGTTGCATCAATCTGGCGATTGCCTGATGCTTTGATTCTCCTAACTTTTCGACGTCTTCCCTAAACGGAATTTTTACTTCGTATCTTCCTTCTTCATTTCTTTTAACTGTCTGTCGATACATCTCTTCACATTCTTGTTCTTCTAATGAGAGATTTGTTTCCTGATTTACTTCTTCCAATTCAAAGAATTTCTTTATTTGTTTGTCCATTTCTTGTCTGGATATCATACAGCATACCTCTGCTTTTGTAGCCTCCTTTTCTCGTGCTATCCCCGACACTATCCATCCTAGTTTGGTGTTTTGACTTAGAAGACCATTGCTCATTCGGTTTATCCCTTCTGTCAATATGTAGCTATATGCTTTTACTCCTAGCAATAAATCTATTTTCCATACCTTGTAGTATCTTGGGTCGGCCAGTAGTGCGTTTTTCTCGTTATATTCCTGTAATATTATGTCCTGTTCCGGTAAATTGTTATTTTTTGTTAATACCAGTGTTTCTATTTCCATCTCGAAATCACTTTGGAAATGAGTTCCAATCAAAAGTTTCATGCTCCAGTTGGCTGTCTTTTCCCCTGACGAGCCTGTTCCCGATATAGTCGCCTGTATTGGCTTCCTTTTTGTTACTAGCGCCGTAGCCGCTTGTTCCGTTATATATGCGCATTGTGACTCTTTGTAGATTAGTGTTCTCATTATGTGAGAATCTCCCTTCGCATCTCTTATGCGTACCACTGCTGTGGCTAGTAGTGCTTCACCTTCATTATGGCTTGCACAGTTAACTGAGTTCTGACCTCTGTGTTGTGTGTTGTTGTTCCTTTGCCCATGGTTCTCTTGCGTATTTTCTCGCCTTCCGTTATTTTGTTCTCTGGTATTGTTCGAATAATTATTTCCTCCCCTGTACCTGTCTGATTGGTACCCGTTTCTCCTATTGTTTGATTCTCTTCCATTTCTTTCTTGTGCTTGTTCTCCTTTCGTTTCATTTGAGCTCCTTCTGTTACCCGTGTTTCCTCTTTCATAATGCAACATTGTGTGGTAGTCTCCGCCACATTGTCTACACATCAGCTGTTAAAGACATTGTTTTTCTTTATTATGTGCTAGGCAATTCGCACACTATCCTTTTTCTCTTATTATTCTGTTCCGTTCTCTTGTATTGAATTCCTGAAATTCTCTGCAGTGTGCTACTCCGTGATCTCCGCTGCACATCACGCAACTTATTCGTGTTTTTCTACCCGATCCTTCTTGTTTCTCTTGTCTCTTTTCTTCTTCCAGCAGCTCCAGTGTTTGGAATCTTCGCTGTATAAATGTTTGTGTCGATTTGACGTCGGTATCTCTCTACTGTCTCCGATGTGGTTTTAGTATATTCTCCTTGTTTCATTATCCCATTTTGTTACGCTTATTCTGGCTATCAATGGGCTCCATGCTTCCGTGTCTGTTTCTAATCCTTCGATGGCTTCCAGACACTCATGGAAGGTGTCATGTAGCGATTTCAGTGCTCTAGTAGAAGTTTCCTTTACTTCCTGCGCTAGTAGCATCCTGTCTATTGGTTTAAACAATATCATCCTCGGGTTTTCATACCTTTCCTTTAACATGTTCCAGGCCACTTCGTAGTTGGCCTCGGATATGTGTAAATATTGTATCATTATGTTGGCTTCCCCTCTTACTTGAGTTTTTAGGTACTGCATTTTTTCTGCGTTCGATAATTGGTCGTTTTCATGTATTACTTTAGTAAACAGATCGTGTAAAGTTCTCCAAGTCTCGTATTTTCCTTCATACACAGGAATTTGCACCTGGGGTAATGTCACACCATCTCTCCTCTGTGTGCTGTCCTGCCGGTGCATTCCTGGCCGTAATTTCTTTAAAGTTTCCCTGACTGTACTCTTTAGTTGATTTATTGTCTCTACTTCTCCATTATCCAAAAAGTCTAGCTCCTCATTTACTGTTGCTTCGATCACGAGTGTATTTACTTTATCCATGTGTTCTTTTAACTCTGACTGCAGTTCTTTATCCTCCTGCAAGTCTTGTTCATTTTCTTGCCGTAATAATTGGTATCTCCCTGTACCGACAGGCATATACACTCTTTTGCATGTACTTAACTTACCTTATAATCTGACAATTTCGAGTATTTTTAAGGATAGATCCTTTTTCGGCCCCCCTTAACGAACTTCCCTGTGTTAAAATCCAATATATGGTAGAGGTACATCTGCAGGGTACCAGGTTTCTCCCCATATGATAATCTGACGCTCTCGAGTAACTGCAAAGATCCCCGCTTGGGCTCCCTACCATATTATTAATAACCGTAACGGTGAAACTGGCATCTCAATCTCAAGTGTCAGGTAATAGTTATACTATTGAGGCATCGTTTTATTGTTTCAACATTAATAAGAATTAGGGTATAATAAAAACAAACACGACACAATACATTAACATCTTGTATTTAAGTCACTCGGCAGTTTACAATATGAGCGACTTTGGTACTTAACGAAAAAATTCAGATTAAAATAAATACATCTGATTTAAAAGCGAATAGGTATGTGGGGTTATTTCTAGAATTTTAGGAATATTACATCGACAGTGACCAAAGATTTAAATAATAAGTAATATTCTTGTTCTCATGATCATTTTTCAGTGCGTCACAGTTTTTCGATTTCTCTCTAATGCATTAAGTTTGATGAGACGGAAAAAGCGGTAGCTCCGTGATTAAACACAAAAATAATGCAGCATTACAATGGTTATATACATAAGATGTCTATTCCTAACCTACGTTTGATTCGTTGATATTTAGGATGCGCGTTTTTTCTAGCCAGTCAAATACACGTATTACGAACATTTGACGAAAACTTCGTCCATTTTGGCCAATTTTTAGAAGTGTCAAAGAGTCAAGTGACGGTTATTATTCAGGTCAGTATTTTGTGTACCTATCATTTTGAAATTTCGAATTCGACTTCCCTTGTGTTTCACAACGTTTTTGTGCATTATTTTGTGTTTTGGTTTAGAATTTAGTTCGTTAAAAGTTAGTTTTGTATTTTGGTTTAGAATTTAATTCGTTAGAAGTTAGTTTATACTCCAGGTTATTATGCAAGGAAAATATCCATAGTAAGGATATGTAATTCATGGCTGAAGAACCTTAGGAACTGGTTTGGATGTAATAACAATGAATTATTTAGAGCCGCGGTTTCAGAAATAAAGATCGCTCTGATGATTACCAACTTTTGAAGCGGAGACAGCACCTAGAGAAGAAGATAAAAATACAGTTTATGGATAGTTTTGTGTCATTTTTGAATGTTTCCATATTTATAAATTTAATTAACAATATTGTTTACTTTTTAATTTTATTCCCCTTTATAAAAAATACCTACATGTTAACATATTGTGTAAAAATAAAATCTACTAAATTACTAATTAGTTTAATTCCACAAGTTTTTCACCTATGACGAAGTACGATTCTGGCATCTGTCAGATTCGTCAATAATTACATGAAATAAGTCTCGACACGCCCAATACAGTATATGACGTCATAATTAATGACGCACTGAAAAATGATCATGAGAACAAGAATAGTTGTTGTTGTTTGTTTGGGTTTATATGACGGCGGACACTAAATCTATTTGTCAATTTTACTATTTTTTATTTTATTAGTCATTTTTTCGTATCTTATCCTAAAACTTATACTAATATTAATCTCTAATAAACAATTCTACTAATAAATAATTATTTTTGTATTTTTTTTAATAATTTTTTATAATATATTTTTTTTTTTTAAATAATAATAATAATAAATAATAAATGATGGTTTTGCTTGTTTTCGATTCAGAGGGTTACACACCAGCTAGACAGGCTGTTTCTACCATGAGGTAGAGGCCTCAGGCCTCAGGTCTACCTCTGAGGTAGGCACACTAACGAAAGCTACTGAGGACGCCTGAAATGGTAGAAACAGCCTGTCTAGCTGGTGTGCAACCCTCTGAATCGAAAACAAGCAAAACCATCATTTATTATTTTTATTTCCTTTACTCGGATTTGAGTACTGAAAGTTCCTCTGCTGTCCGTTTTTCCTAGACGAATGAAAGCAAAATGTGATCGTTTCCCTTTCGTTTTCTATATTTGTCGTCTGCTGTCTCATTAATTGAAAAAGTCGCAGATTAAGGATGTACCAGTAAGAACTTTCAACACGAAAAATCTCAGTTTTAAAATACTATTTACCATTTTTAATTCTTATTAAATTGGTGGATTCTGCATCTGAGATTCTTCAATTTGTTATATTTTTTTTGTATTTTTTTTTCTAAATGATGTTCTCAGAGTTCCACAGCAAAAACTACAACATTCTTCTTTAGCCCTCTACTTAATTCGAAAGCTTTTTACTATGGACTGTCCAAGTTCGTCATTCATTTTTATCTACATATCTTTTTTATTATATTTTTATTATATATTTTATTTCTATTAGTTTTTTTATATTTTTTTTTTCTTTTTTGTTTTAATATATAACAATTTACAAGAAATACTTACTCTATATTTTACAATTACAATTTAAGTTTAATATCTAAAATATGTTTCCACCTACCTCTACCGAAAGTATATTTTTCCGGACCTGATTGTAGGGAGCAAAGTTGTACTTTTCCTCCCTAGGGAGGAAAAGTAAAAGTGACGCCACGGTATTTCATTCATGAAATATAACTTATTGACGCCCTGTACAATATCTATTTTCTATTACGTAAGTATTTATACATTTTAACGTTTAATTATAAAACACCCTGTATTTTGCAGAATGGTAAAAAACAGTAAATTGTTATTTTGATTTAACAATGTTTACATTAATAATTTGACTTATATTTGACAGTTCACAGTTATTTTGTACCTACTTGTTAGTTTTAGTTCTAATAAATTTTGTTGGTTAGTTACATAAATAAATTAAGTAAAAATAAAAAAAGACTTGTTATTTGAGGAAGGTGGAAACACCATGTGTGTAACATGGGAGTAAAGTGCCTTTTCTTCCCTTGAATGTTTACTGCCCTTTGCTATGCGTCGGGCAGTAAACTTCATTCTCGGGAGGAAAAGTAGCACTTTCCTCCCTTGTTATACAAATAGCTATTATACAATAGTAGGTACATCAACTCATTATTTTCTAATGTTAATAAATAATTTAAATTAAGTAATAGTCGTGGCCCATTATATTTACAGAAAGAATTTTCAGTTCAAGATTTTGATTGAAATATGTGAAATATTTTGAAATAAACAACTTTAGAGTTCCGAATAAGATCTATTAATTATTCTTGCTTATTACTTTTTAGGATGAGCTATTTAAAAATAAGTTTATTACTATCTATAGATTCTCTAGAGTAAAATAAATAGTAAACACAGAGACAATTGCAAATAATTTATTTGATAAAATAAATAGATCATTTACATTTTTTGCCAATATCATAATAAAAAATAAATTAAACTAACAGTGAAGAGTATCGATGAAGATCATGTTCTTTCAGCAGCACAGGGGCAGCCACTGGTACATGTTGTTTCAGCAGAACAGGTTGTTGCACAGCTACTTGTTCTTTGACAAGTACGGGCTGAGGAACAGCAACTTGTTGTCTTACCAATACAGGTTGTGGTACAGCAACTTGTTGTTTAACGAGATACGGTTGGGGCACATGCACCTGTTGCTTAACGATATAAGGCTGTGGCACATGCACTTGTTGTTTAACTAGTACTGGGGTTGGTACATGAACTGGTACTGGTCTAGCAACTTCAACGGGGTAGGGCTGTGGTACTGCTACTTTATAAGGTACTGGTACTTCTACTCTAACAGGAACCTGGACCGGTACAGGCACTACCTTTTCCACGGGAACGGGCACTTGCCTTTCAACTGGTACAGGATATGGTTGAGCAACATGAACGGGGACGGGACGATCTACTGGAACTTGTACAGCATGAGGTACAGGTACAGGTATCGGCCTATCCACTGGCACAGCATAAGGTTGACGAACTGGAACAGCTACCTTCTTAGTTATAGTTGTATGGGAAGATTGTCCTAAATCGATTAGCGGTAAATCTGATGGGACTGATCTAATGTTCAAGAAGGGAGATGCAAACAGTGAGTGAGATTGTAGTCCTCCTAGAGAATGAGCGTTGTTTAGGCCAGTCTGCAATCCGACTGGTGATGACAGGACTAGTGGTGAGCCTAAGGAATGGACATTTCCTTCAAGCACTCCCCGTTTTTCAGTTGCTTTAGATTCTCCAGCATATGTAGATGCTACCACAATAAGTAGGGAGACCTGAACCAAAGAATAAAATATATTAGATATCATACCTAATAACTAAATTTTTTAAATTATTCTTAGATTTATAATTGTTTATGTATCGTACTAAAGTAATTTAGCGTGCGTTTATAATATAATGCGTAAATAACTTTAAAACTCTTACCAGGATCTTCATGATGTTTATCACGTAAGACTTGACCTAAAAGTAATACTGACTTGATGTGTCTTCGATCCTTTTATACCATGTTAGATAAACAATAAATTTACAATTTCGACATTGATCTAAATGCAACATCATTTATATTTTAGGAACCAAAAATAGATTTATATAAGCGACAAAATCTCAAGATGACCTACGCAATACTGCTGTCCAATTAAGAAATTTATTCAAATTAATTATAATCGATAGACGATATTTACCATAAGTTCATCGGCAATTTTTGATACCACATGTTAGTTTTTCTATTTATGTAAATAATCACTATTATACAACAAAAAACGAGAATCGTGAAAATGTCGATTAAAATTAAAGTTTTGCGAAGAAAAGTATTTTTTAATTATTAGTATATGTATCTGTTAGAGTTCAAGTTGATTCTCAGTTAGATTTGACTCCAACTAGTTGGAGTCAACTCCAACTGAAACGAGCAGTAAAAGTTGATTTTAAAAATTTAAATCAATTTTTACTAGTTGGAGTTGACTCTTCCTGGATCGATTCAGTAAATGTTGATTATACGAGAATCTCAAGTGCATTTTTGATGAGTGTGCGTTTCTTTGTTTTGACCGTTTCAACTACTTATTAGTATAGTCTGTAATGTCGCCCCCGTTAGGTAAATTATTCTGATTCGATTTTTTGCAAACTTACTCAAAGAAATACATCCTTATAACAAATACACAGGGTGTCACGCGGTAGCGCGGTCGAAAAATTGTTTAACCAATTTTTGTTAACCAAATTCAAAAAAATAATTTTTATCTACTCTATCTCATATTATGTAAAAATGTAAAGGTTTTATTGTGTGAAAATTGTAAATATAGATAGCAGTACATGAAGAGTTTAAAGTGTGTCTGAAGTAACAATGTATTTTAAATAGGTTTTACTTTTTCGCACTGTTTTTTTAGCACACTTTCATATAATTAAACATCCTTAACTTTCGCCTTCGGGAGGAAATCAGACACGCCCTTACAACGGCAACGGAAATGCTCACAAAACAGCGACCACGGAAGCAAAGATGGATGACAGAGGAAATATTGGATTTAATGGATGAAAGAAGAAAATACAAACAGCACAGAGCAATGTACAAAGCATTAAATAGAACCATTATACAAAAAATAAAAATTGCAAAAGAAAAATGGATAACAGAACAATGTGAAGAAATCGAAAACTTATATAAAAAACATGATGACTTCCATCTGCATAAGAAACTGAAGGAATTCACAGACACGACATACTCACAAGGACCAAATAATCTTATCAACGCAGAAGGCAAACTGATTTCAAGCCCTGAAGAACAAATAAACATGTGGGAAGACTATATAAAGGAACTCTTCTATGACATCAGAGAACCTCCTACATTAAATACCGAAACCGACGAAGGTCTTAAAATCCGAACTGGAATATGCTCTACGTCAACTAAAAAACAACAAATCTGTAGGAAAAGATGAAATACCAGCTGAGCTATTGAAGTTGATCAACGAGGAAAACTTAGACCTTCTTCTTGGACTATTTAATAATGTTTACAATACAGGGACTATCCCTAAAATATGGCTTGAATCAGTCTTCATACCACTGCCTAAAAAGAAGAACGCCAAATTATGCCAGGACTTCCGCCTTATAAGTCTATTAAATAACATTCTGAAGCTTTTCTTGCGTATCATATAGAACAGAATATATTATAAAAAATGTGATTAGGTCACCGGTCAAGAACAATTTGGCTTCAGGAAAGGTATGGGGACACGAGAAGCAATATTCTGTCTTCAAACTATGACACAAAGATACAAAGATCAGCAAGCAGACCTTTTTATCTGTTTCATAGATTTTGAGAAAGCGTTCGATAGGGTGAAGCACAAGACCTTGATAGAAAGATTGAATGACATCGGAGTCGACAAAAGAGATTCTAAAATTATAGAGGCTATTTATTGGAATCAGACAGCAATCATAAAGACCAATGGTAATACGTCAAGGCCAATTGAAATACAACGAGGTGTTAGACAGGGTTGTGTGCTATCACCCATACTTTTAACGTCTACTCTGAGGTAATATTTGCGAACTCTTTATCGCACCCTTCAGAAGGAATCAGGATAAACGGTCAGAGAGTAAAAAACATCCGCTATGCAGATGACACAGTATTAATGACTGATTCGGACCATAGTCTGCAGATACTGTTGGATAGGATTACTGAGAGTTGTGAAAAAATGTGGATGAAGATCAATATTGCGAAAACCAAAGTTATAAGAATATCAAGGAACAAAAATTTACCTCTTCCAATAAATATGTGAAACACCAACAGCTTGAACACGTAAGCCAGTACAAATATCTTGGTTGCTGGTTCAACAATCAACTTGATTAAAAACAAGAAGTCAAGAGCGAGAATAGAGGTAGACCGACAGGGGTTTATCAAAATGAAAAGCTTATTTTGTAACAGTAGCATTAATATCAGCCTTAGATGTCATTTTCTGCATTGCTATGTGTGGTCAATACTTTTGTATGGAACGGAGGCCTGGACACAACACAACACTGATGAACAAGTTGGACGCCTTTGAACTCTGGCTTTATAGAAGAGACTTGAAAATACCTTGGACAACCTACGCCACCAACGAATATGTTCTGAGGAGAATAGGTACAGATAGGGAACTGCTAAAAATCATTAAAGTCAGAAAAGTTAGCTACCTGGGACACATAATGAGAAACGAAAAGTACCGCCTCACGCAACTGATCATCCAGGGTAAGAGTGAAGGAAAACGGGGTCCCGGTAGGCGCCAGATTTCATGGTTTAGAAATATCAGAAACTGGACCGGCCTTGATTCAACATCTTTGTTTAGAGCCGCATTGGACAGAGACAGATTTGCCAGTGTAGTCGCTAACCTCCACTAAAGGAGAAAGCACCACAAGAAGAAGAACTTTCGACTTGTCATGGTGATGACATGTGAGCTATAAATTACAAAGTTTTGACAGTTTTGTGGTTTGACAGAAGTTTGAATTTTTAAATGTCAAAATGGTGCAATGGTGCATCTCACTTGCACTCACATTGATAGCTGCATCAATACGCTCCTAGCGCTCATTGTTAATAATTAAAAATAACCGCTTAGTAATAAAATAATAACAAAAACTTCTTCAGTAACTTTTAGGGGGGTCGTTAAAATTTTATTTAGTGACTTTCGGACTTTCATAATAATAATTTTTAACTGAGTTATTAAGCCTTGAAAATGGTCATTTTCGTATTTTGCCAATTTTAAATCGCGTATAACTCGAGAACAACAAAATTTTACAGAAAAATCACAAAAGACCTCTTTGGCTCCGAATGACCCAAATGATGTAAATAAAATTGTCCTAAATAAATTTTTTTTGTGAGTTTGTTTAAAAAATTTGTTTGTTTACACAATTTTTCGACCACAGTACCATCTGACACCCTGTGGATTCGTTATTTGGTCGAATAGGACCTCTTTTTTAGTAAGTTTGTGCAAAAAAAATCGAACTGGAATAATTTACCTAACGGGGGCGACGATAGAGTCTAGACTAATTTGAACATATTCAGTAACATTTAATTTCTAGAATCGGCTGTTTGTGTGAATCAGAATCAACTTTTACTAAATGGCATTGGGAAGAGTATACTTTTCGTAGTTGGAGTCTACTTTTACTAGTAAATGTTGAATATAAATCTTCATTTTATATTTATAATCAACTTTTACTGAAACCAGCCGTTAGAGTCGACTCCAACTAGTTGGAGTCAACTCAAACTGGATAATCAACTTGAACTGTAACATATCCATATTTTAAAAAAATATTAATAACCAAAAATGTGTGTATCGTATACCACTAAAATACATTCTTATAAGACATTCAAGACGAAAATTCCTACAGACAAGGAACAAAAAAAAAACAAATTAATGTACGCAAGTATCTTGTATAGACCTAGCTGAATTGCAAATCCAAGGTTATTAGAAGTTATTAGACGATGTCGGGAATAACCTTTTATTACGACAATACATATATGCAGTTTACCCTTGAGAAAACACCATCCTTTGTACTGATTGCGTAGAGAAAATTAGTTTTAAATTGAAATGAAAGCTGAGGTCTGCATTTGGCTACCAGGATAACTATTGTAACTTAACTGAATGTTGCTCTAATGTCTAAAAGGTTCTGTAGCGATTAGAAGTATGCTTATTTTGTGGTCTTTTCCTATTATTTGCAAGGTCTCATTCTTAGTAACTCTGTCCCTCCAAGAGTTCTTTCCTTCCAAGAAGTAGTTCCTTCTCCTATCAGAGGTTGGCTGTCATCACAGCTATCCATACCTTATTGGCAGCTGCTCTGAAAAAGGTCTACTGGGGCTACTGAGGTGCAACCATATCACTCTCTTAAGTTTCTCAGCCAGGAAATTGTCAAATCACATTTCAAACGGTTGAAGGGGCTCCCTAGATTCCTCGACAAGGTTCACGATTCCAGTCCCTACAAAAAAAAACATAACATTTCATCAGCCGAAAATTGTAGGTCTACTTTTTTCGTTTTGAGAAATAAATCTTGAATTCTTAATCCTTACTTTTATCTTTGACGAGCGTTCTCACCGATTTTTAAAATGTGTGACCAGGGTTTAGGAGATACGCAACCTCAAAAATTATCCATTTTTTAGGGTGCCCGTTTTATATGACGCGCAGTTTATATCAGGGTAATATATTTTATCTTTTTAATATTAATATCTAAACCAAATCTTCCAGTTTCCTCTGCTATTCCTGTAATAAGTGTCTGCAGTTTTTCTAGACGATCTGTGAAGATGAGAATATGAACGCTTTTTGATAATCAATGGAGCCCACATATATATGGCACTGGATGTCTATACATATTTAAAAAGAATTTGATCTGCGAACAGGGCCTCACAGGCACCCAATGCGTTCCTTAACCTAAATTGTCTGTTTTTCGTGTACTTTTACCTCGAATTTTTTAATATATTCTTCTGAGTATTATTTTTTGCAAAGTTGTCAGATAGCGCGTAAGGTATATTTTTCTGTAGTCTTCGCATTTCTTTGCGTTTGAATTTTTAGTTATCGTTACAAAGGTAATTTTTAACTATTGTGGCGGAATGTTTTATTTTGGTTTATCTGACTAAACAACGAGGTAAGCCATTTTATTGCGTTCTTGTTACCCTCTTTGCAATTTTACATTCCAGCTTCTACTTTATTTCCAGGATTGATGATTTACTATGGCTTTTCTTTCTGCTTAGTAATGTTACTTCTGTTTTTAGTTAAATGTTTTGGTAACATAGTTCTTCAAAATTATTTTTGTGTCTTGTATATGAAATACGAGATTACCCTGAGCGTCGGTTAAAGTCGATCTCATTTGATTGCATAAAGCTGTTGCCTTCCTGACTTACTTGTGTAGGTAAACCATATAGTTCAGAGAAATAAGGAAAAAAAATATCCTGTTGGTGACACAGCCTCCTCCAGGCCGAAACCACATTTTTTTAGTAGTATGGGCATCTATAATAATAACCTATATGTTTCCTGCAGCCGATTTTGATGATATACATAGTTATAAACAAATAAAGATCAAAAAAAGGTAAATTTTCCCTTTTTTCGTCTATTAAAAAAAGTTAAGCATTTTAAACAAATTTGAGGGTAAGAAGCTCATAAATCATATAAAAAACTTCAATATGGCGTTCGCGGAATATGTCTATCCTTATTGGTTGCTTAGAAAATTGCAAAATAAATAATAAATTTTGAGTTTCTATAAATATTCATAACTTATGTAAAAAATAACTTAGAACCTTCTTATTACACCGAATGCTGAGACTTCTTTTGCTTAAATTATATTTTAAATTTCTGAAATAGTTTAAAAGCTACTTAATTTGTTTATGCCAAATTATTTTTTTTTGCAACACTATAAGTCAGAAAATGATGAAGTTACAGTAATACTTTGGATAGTTTATGAAAGAATAAGATTTACACTATTAATTTAATTTAAAAAAGATGACAAAAAATAATTCTAAAAACCGCAAAATTATTTTGGAAGAACATGCGAATTAAAAAAAAAGGGAGGGGCTAACTTCGTCCCTAATTGTCCTAGGACAGGGGTCGGCAACCTGCGGCTCTTTGGACGTGAAACTGCGGCTCTTTAGTTCCACGCGCAAATATTATTTATTTATCAAAGACTGCTTCATAAGTGTATCTGAAGAACTGTTTCGTGATTTCAAAAACAAACCAAAAATCTTAAAAAAAGCAAAGATTTGCCACTATCCTCTAAAACAGTACAAGATAGAATAGCTAAAATGTCTTCAAATGTAACATATTTGCAGGTGGAAGATATTCAACTTTCTTCCACCTTATCACTTGCTATAGATAAGTTTTGTGACGTAAAAGACACGGCACAAGTTGCCCTTTTTGTCAGGTAAATGTCGTCCCAAGGTCCCAAAGAAGAACTTCTGTGATTATTACCGCTCTCGAGATAAACTAGAGGGGAAGATCTAGCGAATGCCGTGCAAAAATGCTCTAAAGACAGTGAGATCGATTTAAATAAAATCATTGCAATAGCAACTGATGAGTGATGGAGCCAGAAGTATGATAGGAGAAAATAAAGGAGCAACAAAGATTCTTCAAAGCAAAATAAATTACGAAACTTTTACGTTTCACTGCATAATGCACCAATAAACGCTTTGTGGCCAAACATTTCCAGTCGAAGTAGTTGAGGTCATGAATGTGGTGATCAAGATTGTTAATAGCATCTTGTCAAAAGCACTCTACCATCGTCAGTTTAAAGAATTCTTAAACGAAATGGAGGCTCAGTATTCCGACCTCCTTCTTCACAATAAAGTGCGATGGCTTTCCAAAGTTAAGGTGTTGATAGGTTTTGTTTTGTGCTTGAATGAAATAAATACATTCCTAATGGTAGGGGAGCAAAGTATGCTGAATGTGCAGTCACTCGAGCGCTTTGGGGACCTATTGGGATGTGAAGAGTAGGTCTTAAAATCAAAAAAAGTTAAGTAAAGTTTTCCATTTTAGCGGGCGCTTGCCATTTTTTAATTTAATTTTCCATTTCCGCCAATCGTTTTTTCCGATTATAACGCCATCTATGCATAATTAGGAAAAATGTTTCAAATAAAAGTTACTTATTTTTTCGTAAGGAATCCAAATCTGCAATTAAAAATGGGGCTCCTATTTAATATTTTAAAGTAACCCCCACCCCACTTCCGTTGGGGGTCGTGTTTGGTACCATTCGATAGATTTTTTAAAAATATTAAATAAGTGTATTTTACAGTTTTTCGATCTAATGTTCATTTCGCGAAATATCGCGGGATTTGTATTTAAAATATTAAATTTACCCCCCACCCCTCTCCGTGGGAAGTCGTGTTTGATATCTTTCGATAGATTTTTTTTAGTTTTTCAATCTGTCATTCATTTCGCGAAATATTCGCTTTTTTCTTGTGAAATTTTGGGGCTCGCCCATTTCCATATGCCCGGCTCAAATCGTCAGATTTTTGAAATATACACTCTTTTGCATGTACTTAACTTACTTTATCTTAATCTGACAATTTCGAGTTTTTTTAAGAATAGATTTTTTTTTCGGGCCCCCCTTAACGAACTCCCCTGTGTTAAGAGCCAATATATGGTAGAGGTACATATGCAGGGTACCAGGTTTCTCCCCATATAATAATCTGACGCGCTCGAGTAACTGCAAGAATCCCCGCTTGGGCTCCCCTACCATAAATGAAAAAGGCATTAATCACCCTGAATTAGGGAATGACAAATGGTTGCAAAAATTTTACTGTATGGTATATATCACAGCGAAATTAAATGAGCTGAATTTAAAACTGCAAGGAAAAGGCAACTCAGCCTATGTTTTGGTGGAAGAATTGTTTTTCTTTTAAGAAAAATTAATTTTATTTCAGAAGATATTCAAAAATATCGCGGTATAACCAATGCAACTGTTGACACGAGTTACTTCCGAAAGATGAATTTGCTGGCAGATTTGAACAATTCAAAACCAACAAAACCACTCTAGCATTCATAGTAAATCCTCTCAACACAAATAGTAACTAAATCCACGTTGAGCCATTTGGAATTGATACTGGATCGATTTAAAATAAAGCTTTGTGGAGTGGAAAATTTACAGAATTGAAAAGCGAGTTGGAAGAGTTGGAGGTCCGGAAATGCATGTACGTAACGCAACAAAAGTGGACAGCTTTGAAAGAAATGCCGCGAATTGAGAGACTTATATTCGACGAATGAAATAGTCTTCCAGATTGTTACATTGAGGTGAATAAGTTGGCATTTGTAGTGCTAGCTATCTTCGGATCGACATATTCTTGCGAGCAAATGTTCTCTTGCATGAATAATGAATATAATTAAAAGTAAACTAAGAAGCCAACTAACAAATGAAAATTTAAAGTCGTGTTTAAAACTTAAAACAACAAGTTATGTGCCAGATTTATCCAAACTTTCTAAAACCATGCAAAGCCAATGCTCCCATTGAGATTATTTGCTCAATTGTTTGGGATTGAAGTACAAGTTAGTGTTGTATTTAGTTGTTTTAATTTTTTACTTGAATAAATGAAATGTATGGAAATATAATATGTGAAAAACACTATATACATATGAATAAATATATTCATTATTTTATCAAAGAACTTTATTTATGAGAGTACTATTTATTGTTGACAAAAAAAAATTGTGGCTCTTTCAAAACTTTGAAATTTTGTAAATTGTAATTTTTTGACTCTTCCAACTCAAAAGGTTGCCGACCCCTGTCCTAGGACAATTGTTTTTCTTTCTAAATGTGTATAAAGTTCAGTCTTTCTAAATATGAAAAAACAATTTTTGTACGGGTAACGGTTAAAAAGTTATTCTAATTGTTTATAAGTAAGAAAAACATTGACATGTTTTTGCAAAATAATTTTACATTGTCTAAAATTACTGTGTGTCATATTTATTTGATTGAGTTAATAGTATAAATGTTCTTCTTTCATAAACTCTCCCAAGTCTTACTGTAACCTCATAATTTTCTGACTTATAGTGTTGCAAAAAAAATGAATTTGGGATAAATAAATTAAATAACTTTTAAACTATTTGACCAATTACTTTGAAATTTAAAATATAATTTAAGCACAAGAAGTCTCAGTATTTCTTGTAATATGAAGGTTCTAACTTAATTTTTACATAAGTTATGAACATTTATAAAATCTCAAAATGTATGACTTATTTTGCAATTTTCTAAGCAACAAATACGGATAGACCTATTCAGCGAACGCCATATTGAAGTATTTTATATGATTTATGACTTTCTTATTCTCAAATTTGTTTGGTATGCTTCACATGTTAGTAATAGACGAAAAAAGCGAAAATTTACCGGTTTTTGATCTTCATTTGATTATAACTATGTATATCATCAAAATCGGCTACAGGAAACCTATAGGTTGATAATATAGATGTCCATACTACTCAAAAAATCTGGTTTTGGCTTGGAGGGGCATGTGTCACGAGAAAAATCTTATTTCTCTGGACTAATAACGTGTTAAACATCTACATATTTTTAGCTTCTTTAACAGGGAACTTATACATTTTTTTTATTACATAATAATGTTCAGTTTTGTATAAAAATGAGATTGAAAAAAATTTCACGCTTCAAAAACTCATAGTAACTTAGAAGTACAAATTTAAAGTCTTCTTTATCTTAAAATAGTTCCCCGTGACGTCACAGAGTTTGACTATGTGGTTCAGTTTATGGTTATATTTACGTATATTCTTCTTCTCCTTCTTTAGTTTATTGGCCTCCACCTACTTGGGTATTTAGCCAGATCGTCGTCGGGGAAAAAAGGAAAAATATTTATATTATAATGACATTTATCGTATGTCACTGTAATAAAATATACCAGTTTGTTGAGATTGCAGTTTGATACAGTTTTTGAAGGAAAGGAAAGAAGGTTTACTATTGAAAATAAAACCATTTTGTAAAAGTACAAATTTTCTATGAATAGTTCAAACGATCAAAAACATTTGTAACGTCACATAACTGTATTTTCTACTGACGTTTAAAATGTCTAATCCAAAATTATATATACAATTGGTGTAGAATGTAAACATACAACCCAGTGACGTCACGACGCGTTTTGGGGTGGCTGGTATAAGTTGAATTTTTAGTCGTCTTTAGGGGCCCTGTTGTGATTTATACCATTTTTTTCGAATTTAAAATTTTATGCAAGTTCCCTATTGGCTTTTTTATTTATTTGTCAATGGGTCGATATTTTACACTGTCTTTTTCTTTGACTTTATTCCTTATATCCATCATAGTTAGTATGTTATTGTGTTTTAAAATTTGTTCCTTCTCTGTTCCTCTTTGACGAAGGTGATGGTCTATTATTTTTTATTTATTTGTTAGTTTATTCAATTCTCTTCTGCGTAATTTATTATTACCCACAAGGTGTGTTTTTGTTCTGATATTTTTGTACATTACGTTCTTGTTAATGTCTCTTAGTTGTTTCAATTCATATTTAACGGGTTACGATTTTCGCACTTCCAGGCCCATTATAATAGATGTGTTTGCATCTAGAACATTTTAGCTCTGGAATGCATCACACTATCAGTACTGCCGAAGCAAATATTTTAAGTTGATTTCACACCCACACTTCGCCATTTCTCAATCCCTTCAGAGCCATTGTATTATTATAATTGTCCATATTATGTGTGTCTGATATTGGATAAAAAACTGGGTATCGTTGCTGTCAAAAAGATCAGAAATATGGGTTGTTATTTCATATGCGAATTTCCATTTTCACATCGGTTTTTGTTGCTTTCTTCTCGTAGATATTCTTAGTATCCCCTAACCATGTAAAGTCTGCTACGGCCTTGGAACCTCTTTTTTATTGCGTCTGCCATAATTGGTTTTCTTGACAAATCTAATATAATATGTAGTGCCGTAAAGAAATATAGTGCCATAGTTTCAGAAGTTTCAGAGTCCCAAAAAAATTTGTCGCACTGAAAACAGATACAGGGTAATTTCTGGGTCTGCACATATACACACCTACCTAATATGTTTGTGTAAATATTACAGAATTTAAATCAAAATTAAAATAAATAATTTTAAGCATAATGGGTGTATACACTGTATACAGTGTGTTCATAAAGTGTGAAAATGGTCTATTATCCTATGACTTAATTATTTTCAGAGTTAAAGCTCTGACAGGTCGATTTTTAGTTTTGTTCACCGATAATTGTTTTACATAAAAGGGGGCATATTTTTATCTAAAACATTAAAAGCCCATATTTTTCTGACTACAACCGTACCAAACTCATCACATTCAAACTTTAGTATACAGAGTGTAAAGGAAATCAGTGCTCGTATTTCTTAAAATTTAATTTAAAATTTATTTTACAAAGAAAATTATTAAAAAAGTCATTTCGTATTAAAGAAAAACAAGTAACACAATTACAACAAATTCTCAAATGGATTGGCCTATTACTATAGGATACAGAAGGTAGATTGTTTATCTATTAAAGATAACCAATTCCATTCAAATTAATCACAATGGCTTTGTAATAAGCTGTAGATCAACAATACAATAAAATAAAGTGGTAACGACTGTACTCAGTATATTGCCAAAAAAAAAGTGGGATGTGAAGACAAGTCAAATTCCTTAGCAACCAGACAGTATACCCCATTCCACGAATATACGACCCTCTTGGATTATCGCGACAACGAATATTTTACTGTGCAAAATATGAAGAACGAAAGTAAATTGCAAATTATATTGTTGTTTATTGGAGTAATTACTATAGCAAAATACTTTCGTACTTTTTATGTTGCCCACTAAAATTTCGTTGTCGCGATAATCCAAAACAGTCGTATATTCGTGGAGTACACCATAAGTTCTTATTTACCATTGAATATGTCAATACTAAATTAATTTGTTGTGCCACGTCGATTTAAAAGTCTGCACTATAGGCTATTGATTATGTTCAAAATTAGAGAGCTAAAAAGAACTACAACGTTAACGGGATTTTATTGTCTCACATAGTATGGGTGCGTTTTTGAGAAATGGGTGAATTAGTCCTTAGGCACAGGTTGAATTAGGGTGAGTGCTATGCACTTTTGGTACAAAGACGTCTACATGAAAATTGTTCCAGGTTAAATTTACGATCGAAATATTACATTTTAAAGTCAAAAATATTTTTATTTACAAAAATATATTCAAAAGAGAAGCAAAAAAACAACACGAAAAAAAGCAATTTTTTTAGCCCCATAACTTTTTTCCACGGGGATATAGGTATAGACCTTGCTTTAGCAGAAATTAACTCACACTCTTTTTCTTTAAAATGACGTTTAGTAGAAGTTTCTAGGATTTATATTTTCCGAAATAGGATTTTTCAAATTTCGCCGCTCACAGCATTTTTGGACCATTTTCCCCATTATTTCGCAAACATTGTTCTGTAACTTTTTTTACGCATCTCTAGGTATATGCAATGGTACATTTATTAGAAAGAGGAGTCAATTACCTTTAAAATGGTTTATTGTATAAGGTTGCTTGACTATGTTGAATCAAGTTCTGCTTTTTCAAGGTTTCCTCTTTTTAATGATTTTTGATATTTTTTATGATTATTTTTTAAATTTCTCATTATGACTTTTTGTCCCATCTCTAATTGAATTGGTAAGACGTGTTTATGAGTGCTCGTAACTTTTATCAAGTTTTGTGATTATTACGGCTATAATTAAAAAGCTTTTAAAGCGCCAAAGGAACCATAAAGTGACAAAGTGAAATTGTGCAGAAAGTGAGCCAAGAAAACAAGCAGAATAATTTGTAAGTACAATTTCTTATATCTACATTTATTGAATAGAACAAAAATATCGCTTGCAAATTAAAGAACTATAAAAACCAGAAACTAATTAGTTCTGATAAGGTGACTTGATTTTGAGCCATCGAGGCGGGCTCGCCACTTTTTCGCAAACCAAACTGTTACAAAATAACGATTGGACTATTAAGTAACGGGAGTGAATATAAGTAAGTGAAAATAATCTGTATGTGTACAATTTCTTATATTTATTGGGAAAGAACAAAAATATCGTATGCAAATTAACGAACTATAAATAACAGTAACTATTTAGGTTTGATAAGGTGAAGAGCCTCCGCGCTTTTGAGGCGGGCCCGGCACTTTTTCGCAAACCGAACAGTGACAAAACACCGATTGTACTATTAAGTAACGGGAGTGAGTAATACATGCACGCTGCGCCACAAAAAATGGCTTCGAATTTGTTAACACCGGTGAAAATAATGGATAGATACAAAGTGGATTCGGACGACGACACATCAGAAGACCATAGAAAGAGGAACAGAGAAGAAGAGGAAGAATTGTTCCAAAAAAGTAAAAAAGTGTCTAGATCGCCTAACAAAACCCGTAACGAAGATAATAAGCTCGATCAAATTATTAAAATGATGCATGACTTAACCACAGAAACAAAAAATTTAACAACGGAAGTAAAAGAGATAAAGAATGAACAGAGAAAGTACTGGGAGGAATTAAACGACCTGAAAACAGAATTGGAGAAAGTTAAACAAGAAAACCAAACTAAACACAAGGAGAAGGAAGAAATGAAAAAAGAACTAAACGATATGAAAATACGTGTACAAAGACTAGAAAAGGAAAGGAAAGTAAATAATGTTGTAATACAAGGCTTGCCAATAGATACAATCGATAGAAATGAACTGAAACAAACTGTAGGAAACTTCATGGAAAAAGAAATGAATATCAATGTTCAAATCAAAGAAGTTATCAAACTGGGAGAAAAAACATGTTTGGTCAAACTACAGAACAAGTTTGAAAAAGAAAAGATCATGCAAAATAAAGCTAAACTAAAACACATAAAAGGCAATAAAGTATATATAAATAATGACATAACAAAAGAAGAACTACAAACACAGAAAAAAATAAGACAAGTCGCAAATGAAGAAATTAATAAGGGTAAAAGTGTTACAATAAAATATAATAAATTAATAATAGATGGAAAAACACACAAATGGAATCAATACAGCAACCAGCTAGAAGAAGACCAGGGAAATCCAAAAAACTAACAGAAGACGAAAATACACAAACAAAAGCACAAATCACGACAGACAAGGCACAGAAAAAGGAATTGAGCAAGGACGAAAATAGAAATAGAGCAAAAACGAAAGATAAACATGAAATAGACATAAGAGAGAACATATTTATAGGTGCATGGAATGTAAGAACCCTACACGAAACCACCCGTGTTGAGCTGGCCCCCCCCACTTGCAAAAATGAAAAAACAAGTAGCCCTGATTTATGAGCTATTTATGAGCTCTCATATTCCGCAAACTAAAAATTTTGAGCTCGTTCCACTGAGCAGGAATTTAATACCCTAGTGGGGGGGGCTGAGTCAGCCCCCCCCACTACTTAAAAATAGGAATATTGAATCGGTTTTTGCGGCAGAATTACGAGCTATTTATGAGCTCTTGAAATTATATAGTTTCGATTTTTGAGCTCATCCCCTTCACCCCCAAACAACCCTTTAATTGATTTAACTTAAGAGAAAGATGCTGAGAAAACTTAAAATATATCGTATTGCGGATATAGTTCATATAGCTTATATACTCTAAGAATAAACTATTAAATCAAGAGCATTTCGATTATTGAGCTACAACCCCTTCGCAAGAAAACCACCCTATCTTCCCGGCTTAAGAGAAAGTTGTACTTAAAATGCATTAAACTAATTATTTGGCGACTACATATCATTTAATAATTTATAAGCTTCCAAATTACGCGCATTTAGATCAGTAGATTGCAATTTATTTTGTATAGTGCAGTCACTGAAGCTAAAAATCAACGATTACCTTCAATTTCGGTGAACGTTCATCGATTTTCACGAAAATTGGTCAGTAGTTAGAGGATACGTCAAGAAACAAAGGTGACATGGTACCACCTTGCGCCTTTACCCTGAGGGTGGGTACCGCCCCTTCTCGGGGGTGAAAATTATTTTATAAAAAATAAATGCACAAATCAATAAAAGAACAAATTAAAAGCAAAATTTATTATATAAAGTTAATAAAATAAGTCAATACTTTTTAAGTTATTAAAGATCAAAGATTTTAATTATTTGTGAAAAAAATGCATCTTTTGAAAAGGTTTTTTGTAAATCACTGAAAAACTTTAAGTTTTTACAAAAAAGGTAATAGTAGTTTAATTCGTATAGCTTATATTCTAAGAATAAACTCTTAAATCACGCGTCTTTCGATTATAGAGCTACAACCCCTTCGCAAGAAAACGACCCCATATTCCCGGCTTAAGAGAGAGTTGTTCTTAAAATAATTTAAATTAATTATTTGGCGACTACATATCGTTTAATAATTTATGAGCTTGCAAAATATACGCATCTCAATTATTGAATTGCCATTTTCTTTCTATAGTGCAGTCACTGAAGGTAAAAATCAACTAGTACCTTCGATTTCGGTAAATCTCCATTTATTTTCACGAATTGACAATAACAACTTGGGGTTTTAGCCTGGGGTATATGTCACCCCTTCTCGGGAGTGAAAATTACTTTATTAAAAATAACCCCACAAATCGAGAGAGGGACAAATTGTAAGCAAAATTTGTTATATAATGTGATTAAAATAAATCAATACTTTTTGAGTTATTAAAGATCAAATATTTTAATTTTTGGAAAGAAAATGCATGCTTTAGAGCGATTTTTCATAAATGACTCAAAAACTGTAAGTTTTTACAAAAAAGTTTTCATCACTAAAATTGAAGCTAATAAAAAATATAATAAATTGCTTACTTGAAAACCCCTTTAATGTTAATTTAAAGTAAGTTATTGGTAATTAAATGTATATTTTTTTCCGCGACTGTTAAAATCTAAGGGTTCAAGCTTAAATAACGGGAAAGAGATGCATTTTATAACACTTAGGTACTAAATACTTGTCAAAGTACTTAGAAATACCTATGAAAAATAAGATGCAGAAAAAGTTGATAGTATCAAAATCCGCTCACCAATTTTCGTGAAAATGAATGGAGATTTACCGAAATCGAAGGTACTAGTTGATTTTTACCTTCAGTGACTGCACTATAGAAAGAAAATGGCAATTCAATAATTGAGATGCGTATATTTTGCAAGCTCATAAATTATTAAACGATATGTAGTCGCCAAATAATTAATTTAAATTATTTTAAGAACAACTCTCTCTTAACCCGGGAATATGGGGTCGTTTTCTTGCGAAGGGGTTGTAGCTCTATAATCGAAAGACGCGTGATTTAAGAGTTTATTCTTAGAATAGAAACTATACGAATTAAACTACTATTAACTTTTTTGTAAAAACTTAAAATTTTTCAGTGATTTACAAAAAACCTTTTCAAAACATGCATTTTTTTCACAAATAATTAAAATCTTTGATCTTTAATAACTTAAAAAGTATTGACTCATTTTATTAACTTTATATAATAAATTTTGCTTTTAATTTGTTCTTTTATTGATTTGTGCATTTATTTTTTATAAAATAATTTTCACCCCCGAGAAGGGGCGGTATCCACCCTCAGGGTAAAGGCGCAAGGTGGTACCATGTCACCTTTGTTTCTTGACGTATCCTCTAACTACTGACCAATTTTCGTGAAAATCGATGAAGGTTCACCGAAAATGAAGGTAATCGTTGATTTTTACCTTCAGTGACTGCACTATACAAAATAAATTGCAATTTACTGATCTAAATGCGCGTAATTTGGAAGCTTTTAAATTATTAAATGATATGTAGTCGCCAAATAATTAGTTTAACGCATTTTAAATACAACTTTCTCTTAAGCCGGGAAGATAGGGTGGTTTTCTGGCGAAGGGGTTGTAGCTCAATAATCGAAATGCTCTTGATTTAATAGTTTATTCTTAGAGTATATAAGCTATAGGAATTATATTCGCAATACGATATATTTTAAGTTTTCTCAGCATCTTTCTCTTAAGTTAAATCAATTAAAGGGTTGTTTGGGGGTGAAGGGGATGAGCTCAAAAATCGAAACTATATAATTTCAAGAGCTCATAAATAGCTCGTAATTCTGCCGCAAAAACCGATTCAATATTCCTATTTTTAAGTAGTGGGGGGGGGCTGAGTCAGCCCCCCCCCACTAGGGTATTAAATTCCTGCTCAGTGGAACGAGCTCAAAATTTTTAGTTTGCGGAATATGAGAGCTCATAAATAGCTCATAAATCAGGGCTATTTGTTTTTTCATTTTTGCAAGTGGGGGGGGCCAGCTCAACACGGGTCACGAAACCGGCAAATTGGAGCAGGTAAGCCAAGAGATTGATAAGTACAAATTAGACATTGTCGGACTAAGCGAAACAAGATGGAATGGTAGTGGATCAACCCGAGTAGGTGACCAACAGCTAATGATATATTCTGGAAATACGGATGTAAATGACAAACACGAAAAGGGAGTGGCAATACTGCTAACCCAAAAGGGGAGAAAGGCTCTAGTAGAGTGGGAACCAGTGTCAGAAAGGATTATTTGGGCGAGACTGAAGGCAAGATATTATAACATAATAGTAATAAATGTATATGCTCCCACAAATAAAAACGACGAAAATGAGAAGGAAGAATTTTACGAGCAACTACAAACAACGTTTAATAAGATTAATAATAAATATAGAAGAGATATAAAAATAGTAATCGGAGACTTTAATGCAAAAATAGGAAATGATAATAAAGGACATGAACATGTGATGGGAAAGGAGGGAATCGGAGAGAGAAACGACAATGGAAATCGATTAATCGAATTTTGTGAGCAAAATGAACTTTTAATAGGCGGAAGCATCTTTAAACATAAGCGGATACATAAGGAAACATGGAAATCACCGGGAGGGAGATACAAGAATCAAATAGACCACATAATAATTGAATATAAATGGAGAAGCTGGCTGCAAGATGTCAGGAGCTTAAGAGGTGCTGATGTGGGATCAGACCACATGCTAATCAAAGCGAGACTAAAAATGAAATTAGCCAGAGATAAAAACCAAAAAATCAGCAGAAGGAACAAGTACAACGTTGATGCCCTAAAACAAGAATGTATAAGAAATAAATTCAGTGAGAAACTGGCAATTAACCGAACAGTATCACAACAAACTGGAAAGTCAGTCGAAGAAACATGGAAATATTTTAAAGAAGTGATGACGAATACAGCAAAAGAAACAATCGGATTAAAAAGAAGACAAAATAAAAAATGGATTACCAAAGACACTCTACTACTGATAGAAGAAAGAAAAAAGATCAAAGAAGAAATTCTACAAAAGGAAGGATCGAAAGAAGAGAGGGCACTTGAAAGGAAATACAAGGCAAAAAACGCAGAAGTAAAAAAACAAGCCAGAAAAGATAAAAGAAACTATATAAATGAGATGCTAAATATATCAGAAGAAGCAGCGAAAGAAAACGACTTACGAACACAATATACAATCATACGAAACTTAACAGGAAAAGCACAACGAAATATACGAGAAGTAAAGGATAAACAAGGAAATAGGATAAAAAATGAGAAAGAAATAATACAAAGATGGAAGGAATACTTCGAAGAGATATATGCTAAGCATGAAATAACTCAAATCATAGAAGATGAAGTAGAATCACCAGAGCTAGAAGTGAATATTGGAGAAATTACAATGGAAGAAATTGGAAACACCCTAAAACTACTAAAAAATGGCAAAGCCGCAGGAATATACCCATTGACATAATAAAAGCCGACACCGAGCAGTCAGTAGAGATGCTACATACACTTTTGAATAAAATATGGACGGACGAAGAATTGCCAAAGGAGTGGAAAGAGGGATTGATTATAAAAATACCCAAAAAAGGAGACCTGAGCAAATGCAACAATTGGCGTGCAATAACACTACTAAGTGCCACATCCAAAGTGCTGACCAAAATCATTTTGGAAAGATTGAAGCCGGAACTAGATAAAAAACTGAGAAACAACCAAGCAGGCTTCCGTTCCAACCATTCCACTATTGATCACATTTGCACCCTTAGAATTATCTTGGAACAAACAAATGAATGGAATAAAGATATAGATGTGAGTTTTATCGACTTCGAAAAGGCCTTTGACCGTATAAATAGGGCACAGATGTGGAAAATCCTTAGATTATATGGGATACCACAAAAAATCATAAACTTTATTAAACTCTTCTACGAAGGATACAAAGCCAAACTAGAACATTCAGGTGAAGTAACAGAAGAAATATCCATAGAAAGTGGAGTCAAACAGGGTTGTGTACTATCCCCTACCCTATTTCTTATTATGATAGATTGGGTAATGAGGAAAGTAATCGACGATCGAACAGGCATCAGGTGGAACCTTTTCAAACAGCTAGAAGATCTCGAATTTGCAGATGACATCTGCCTTATAACTGAACACCGAAATCATATGCAAGCAAAAATTGACAAATTGGCACAGTACTCCGACACGATCGGACTTCGAATAAACACAGAAAAAACTAAACTTCTAAAAAATAATAACCATCCAAATAATAAAATAATGATAAACGCTAAAGAAGTAGAAGAGGTAGACAAGTTCACATATCTGGGATCTGTCATGGAAAGGAGCCGGGGGTGTAAAAAGGATATACAGACGAGAATAACAAAGGCGCAACACGCATTCAACGCTTTAAATAAAATTTGGCAAACAAACGAAATATCGGAAACAACAAAAATTAAAATCTTTAACAGTTGCATTAAAAGTATACTACTCTATGGAGCAGAAACATGGAAACAGGACGAAAATACAACTAAAAAACTACAAACATTTGTAAACAAATCTCTAAGAAAAATCCTGAAAATATACTGGCCAAATAAAATAACTAATACAGAACTATGGGAAAGGACAAAGCAAACTAACGTATCTACTACAGTCAAGGAAAAAAAATGGAAATGGATCGGCCACACTTTAAGGAAAGACCAAAGCAGCATAGCAAGACAAGCACTTGAATACCAACCAGAGGGGAAAAGAAAGAGGGGCAGACCAGACAACAGCTGGAAAAGAACAACAACGAGAGAACACGAAAAAATTGGACTAAGATGGGGCGAAGTCAAAAAGAGAGCAAAAGATAGAAGAGAGTGGAGGGAATTAGTTCACAATTTATCCAGAGAATAAAAACAAAAGAAGATGCGCTGTCCCGGCCAGACAGCAATCTTACACTTTTGGCCAAGAAACGCATAAGCGCCCAATACTCCACAAGGAGGGATGGAACGAGAGAGGTATATGCAATGGTACATTTATTAGAAAGAGGAGTCAATTACCTTTAAAATGGTTTATTGTATAAGGTTGCTTGACTATGTTGAATCAAGTTCTGCTTTTTCAAGGTTTCCTCTTTTTAATGATTTTTGATATTTTTTATGATTATTTTTTAAATTTCTCATTATGACTTTTTGCTTGTACATTTAGGGATGTACATTGTATAATAGAAAACAGCATATTTTCTAAAATGGTGTATTCCAAAAAAATCTAGGACTATTTTTAAACAAGATATCCGTAGGATATTCAAGAGTATCCGTAATTTGAAAAAAATTTAAAATTTAAATTTTTTTTGAATTAGAAGAATATAATTGCATATTATAATATAATTTTTAATCCCAAATAATTTTTCTTAATAACACTTTTCGATATTGTGAAATATAAAGGTACTTTACTCCTGAGCAAATTCATATTTTTTAACATACCTCGTACACTATTAATAAAATTTTATATCTGATGATTGCATTTTAGGTTTCAGACTAGGCAGAGCATTTTATAAAGAATAACTTTTTTTTCATAAAATTAATACTAAAAAAGTTTTCCATATGGTTCCAACTATTGCATGTCACATTTTGAAAAAGCATATCTTGTTTAAAAAGAGTCCTAGAATTTTTTACAGTACACCATTTTAAAGTAAAGAAAATGAGCTTTCCTTTTTATTCCACAATACATATACCCAAATATATAATAAAAAAATATAATGAGACATTTAAAAATAATCGTAAAATATATCAAAAATAATTAAGACCGTCCGCACATGGGTCGATCGAAAACACGTTCGAAGTTCGCGCGTCTTGCTCGTCTTGTACGAACCCTGCGACACAAGAGATTGCCCTCCGCACACTAGTCGATTCTGTTTTTATAAATTAACGCTTTTTTTATATAGTAACCAAAACGACTATTTCGATCTGTGAAAAGTACGGTATTATTACATTTTTATACAGTTGATGGTATTTTTCTACTTCCCCAACGAATTTTATAATAAACACCTAGAGACAGAAGTTCAATGTTTTCAGACTTTTACATTACAAACAATATATTTCCACAAAGCTAATAGTACTACAATCAACGAAAATAAGATTCACCGATCTTTAAAAAGACTAAAATTTAATTTAGGGCAAAAATCAACAAAAACGAAGCAAAAAAATAAAATAATGACTGTAAACGTGCGTCTAACTCGAACTTTCTCATGCGCTTCAGATCGCACGGAACGAGAGTCGTACAATCGGGAGCTCGTAGGGAGCTCAATGCCACAACGAAGGAACTTAAGTGACGGGGAGAGATCTACGCGATTGGAATCGAGTCGATTACTTCGAGCGTCGCTCTATGTGCGGACGGCCTAAAAGTATAAAATTTTGAAAAACCAGATCTTGCTAAAATATTGCCATACGGCCTTCTAGGATAGAACGTTTTAAAGGTAATTGACTTTTCTTTCTACTAAATGTACCATTACGTATACCTAGAAATGCGTAGAAAAAAGTTACAGAACAATGTTTGCGAAGTAACAAGGAAAATATCCCAAAATCGCTGTGAGTGGCGAAATTTGAAAAATCATATTTTGGAAATTGTAAATCACAGGGACTTTTACCAAACGCCATTTTAAAGAGGAAGGATGGAAGTTTTTTTTTGTGCATCAATACCAATACCTATACCACAAATAATTTTTCGGAAATAGATATATATTAATCTAGACTGATCCTTAAAATTAGCAATAATGGTTGATCTATCAAAATACCTACGTAGTTAAGATGGTTGGTTCGATTATCAATTAAGCACAAATTAAAGCATTTAAGTATAGGGAATGCTTAAGAAATAAAAAAATTTCATAAAATATCATTTCATTACAATATTAAAATATAGGGTGTACCATTTAAGAAAACTCAGAAAACACTCATTCCGAGTTTGAACCAACCCTTTATACTAAAATTAAAAAATTGGCTATACTGACAATTCTTGACAATAGTAGGCTATATTATATATCATTAGAACATAATTAGGGTTTTTATGTCAAACTACTACAATTCTACAGGGTGTGAATATTTCTACGAAATTGAGAAAAAAACGTAATTATCTTTTAAACTACCGTGTATATTATTACAAATCCTGATATTTTAAGAAAGATGACGTCGAGGAGAATCCAAAAGTGTAAAAATATACAGGGTGTCCCATTAAAAAAAACGAAGTTATAAGCAACTGCCGGTATAACCGGAAGTAGCAAATAGGTGAAAATATTTTAATTAAATAGATCACTCTTCAAAACCCTCTCATTCCAATTTTCATTATTCTGTTGCCTTTAGTTCTCGATATATTTCTAATAGACCCTTTATCTGCCTCACCCTATATAGTGAGGAACATAATTTGTATCCCGAATAAATTACGTGCCTCCTAGTGGCGGGATACGGGCAACAATACATTGGCTTGTAGGACGGTCCTTACAGTAGGGATCCTGGCCTATAGAGAAAAATGCAGGCGGGTGTGGGGTAATACTGCACTGTGGTTGCATTGGTGGTGTATTGGCTAAACATGCAGGGCAGAGTATAATGCTGATAGAAAAGGCACATCAAATACCCAAATAAAACCTTTTCAGGCCATGATAATGAAAATACCTTCTCCAATGATATAAAAACGTATACTGAAATTATGGCATCTCCTGAGGTAAAATAATCAGGAAGTAAAATGAGCCTCCGTTCGGATTTCCGGGTGAGGACTATCTCAGGGGGAACACCATTGCAGGTTAGAAAAATTAGGATAGGGTCGTGGAATCTTGGTAGTCTTACAGGTAAGAGTCTGGAGTTAGTGGATGCGCTCAAACGAAGGAGAGTTCAAATTGCTTGTATTCAAGAAACTAGATGGAAATGACAAAGGGCGAAGGAACTAGGTGAAGGTAACAAATTGTGGTATGCAGGGAGTAGTAACACTAGAAATGGAATTGGTATAATTGCTGACAGTGAAATGAAAGATAACGTAGTGGAAGTTGTAAGAACGAGTGATAGAATGATGTCAGTGAAATTTGTAATTGATAAATAGGTACTGAATGTTGTGTGTGTGTATGCTCCTCAAACAGGTCTGGGTGAGAATTAAAGAAGAGCTTTCTATGACCAATTAGGAGACATTCTGAGTGATATTCCGTCAGAGGAGAAAGTTATAATAGGAGGTGATTTCAACGCACATGTGGGCCAAGCCAAGGCAGGATACGAAGCAATACATGGGGGATTAGGCTTTGGAACTACAAATGAAGCTGGAGATGATATGCTTGAACTAGCAACAGCACTAGATATTGCGATTGTTAACACATTCTTTAAAAAGAGAGAAACTCATCTTATTACGTACAAAAGTAGACAACATCAATCCCAAATAGAATATTTCATGATAAGGAAAGAAGACATACGTGAATGCAAGGACTGCAACGTAATAGTTAGTGAGACAGTAAGCCAACAACATACATAAGCTGCTTGTTCTGCACATTGAAGTAAAAAGGGAATCTAAGCCAAAATATCGGAGAGGGCCACAAAAAATCAAGTGGTGGATGCTAAAAGATGAGAAGGAAGGCCTATTCAGGGAAAGAATAGTAGACAAAATATGTTGGAACATGAAAGGAAGCCCTAATAAAATTTGATGCAGATGCATGCAGTAAAATTAGGGCTGGATGGATGGAGTGGAAGGAAGCGAGTGGTGTGCTGTGTGACAGGAAAATTCCAATAAAGTTGAAGGGAAAATTCTATAAAACAGCGATAAGACTAGCTATGATGTACGGAACTGAATGTTGGGCAGTGAAAAAGAAAGAGAAACAAAGAATGCATGTGGCGGAAATGAGAATGCTTAGATGGATGAGTGGAGTGACAAAAAAAGGATAAAATTAAAAATGAGTATATTAGGGGAAGTCTAGGTGTGGCACCAATTGATGCCAAAATGAGAGAGCATAGGTTGAGATGGTTTGGTCATGTTCAACGTCGAGACGCTAATCACCCAATACGAAGAATTGCTGAAGTGCAGATTCCTGGAAGGAGTAGGAGAGGAATACCAAAGAAGACGTGGGGGAGACAATTAGGCAGGATATGTTGGTAAAGGGGATTAATATTGGTATGACCCAAGATAGAATTGTATGGAGAAATGCAATTAGGAAAGCCGACCCCGCATAGGGATAAGGAAAAGAGAATGATGAGTGAAGAACATAATTTCGAGAGATGAAATCAGAAGTTAAAGTGGGGGAACGATCGATCAACGAAACAAATTCAAAAAGATTTATGTTAGGACAAAATAAATAACCGTTTCAGAATTTAGATTCATTTTAAAGAAAAGGGAACCTTACATTTCTACCGCATAAAAAATATCTTTATAGATAAGCAGATCAGCCGAACAAAAAAAAAATAAAAATATCAAAAGGGACTATCTCAAAAAGGGACTCAAAATCAAACACACAAGTGGTAAAAGAGAAAGAACAGCTAAACGTTTTTTCAAGAAAAATGATTAAAGACGAAACATTTAGAGACATAAATATGTTATAGATGAAATGAAGTAATGCCTTGGATTTACCTTAAAACAAACATAAGGAAGTGCAGGTAATGCAGCGAAAGATTCAAGGCGCAGCACAGAAAGAAGAAAAATGTCCTGGCTAAGGTACCTCAGACAATTTTTGGGGCTCTAGTGTCAAAAGTTAGAATAGCAATGATGATTGACAATCTTATTTGCGGAGATGGCATGTAAAGAAAAATGAGGATAAACAACAACAAAATAGTATCAATGAAATTGTAAAAGATAAGATGTTATAGCATAGCCATATAATGAGAAAATAAAAGACAAACTGAATAAAAATAGGAAAGACGAAGAAATGGATACCTACCAGGCAAAAGAAATTAAAAGGAAGACTTAAGGTAAGACGAAAAGAGCAAATATTATACAAAATAATTAGAACGGACAAATTAGTCTAGGCGCCAGAGGGGTCACCGTGTCCTTTTCAATTCTGATGGACAAACTCAACGGTTTCTTATGGATTTTTGGCTGCTGATTACGAATTTCGAGGGTGGATTTCGATCCGAGTGGTCAAAACATTGTTATAAACAATTTAGTTGTTTATAAATTGTTTATAAGGCTCTGGCACATAAACTAAAAGAGATAAAAAAGAATGTTTCAAATAAAATTTGTACGTTAATAAAAAACGAAGAAAAAAGGTTTACTAAACTTAAATCCAACAGTTAGAACTCAAGATATTTTAAAATTAGTGCACAATGCAAATTGCAAATTGCAAAATAAGTATTTTTTGACGCTTTATCGATTGTAACTCGGCTTCTACGCATGAAAATGAGCTAATATCTATATAAAAATGAATCGAGTTCTTTTATAGCATCATCATTGCATATAAGACGAGCATTTATGTTGTGGCGGCATACACACAATTGACGTGCCTTGATGATGTTGCAAAAGAACTAGATCCACTTTATATGGATATCATTATAGATAATTAGACTCTGACCCCAGAAAGTTTTAGTTTTACTGCCTATAAGAACAGACTTAGTACCACCATGTAACTGTAAAAATTGCTCTAAGAACTTATGCAGAAGTAAAAAAGCTGAGATTCTCTGTATATCTCGATGCAGATGCATGAAAGATAATGTTTGTAAAAATAGTATTAATAAATAATATCAACTTACTGTTTAGTTATATTTCTGAAATATTGGTTTTTAATGTTTTTTCTCATTTGGTACAAAAAATAGAAGACAACGTAAATAGAATGAAAGGTGATACTAGGTACAGTATGCTGATTTAACTATAAGAATTATATGATAAAATTTTATTAGGATCTTCAAAAATGAAAAAAGAACATAACGAATATATACATAGATATTATAATTCGCATCGAGAAGTTAGCGCGTGAACCGTTACGCCGTGAGCCAATCTCGCGCCTCGAGCGCGCTATTAAAATATGGATATCTTGGCCAAAAATAAACATACGAAGATTTTTTTAAGCTCAAAATGTTGCTCTTTAGTTCTTCTATCATTATTATAAATTAAAGTATAAATGTTTATAGCTCAAATTTGCTTGAAACCCTTATAAACAAATTAATGTACAATTCTTTTAAGAAAATTTTAATTTCAATCGAATATAACTTTAAAACAAATGAAGACAAATTAATTTTGTAAGCTTTGCTTGAACGTATATTTATTAAACTTTAAAATGAAACCTTCTAAGGCTCATTTTCACGCGTAGAAGCCGAGTTACGATCGATAAAGCTTCGAAAAATACTTATTTTGTAATTTGAAATTTGCATTGTGCACTAATTTTACAATATCTTGAGTTATAATTGTTGGATATAAGTTTAGTAAACGTTTTTTTCTTCGTTTTTTATGAACGAACAAATTTTATTTAAAACATTCTTTTTTATCTCTTTTAGTTTATGAGCCAGATGCTTATGAACAATTTATAAATAATTAAATTGTTTATAACAATTTTTTGACCACTCGGATCGAATTCCACCCTCGAAATTCGTAATCAGCAGCTAAAAATCCATAAGAAACCGTTGAGTTTGTCCATCAAAATTGAAAAGAACACGGTGGCCTCTATTTGGCGCCTAGACTAAATAGCTGTCTCTGAAAAATTTGTTGATTGAAAAATAGCTACAACTTTTGAGGAAGTTCACAGCTTACATATGTATTGCATTTATTATACTAATTTACAACATTCTAATATATAACATTAGTACATTATTGTATTTTCAGTTGTTTATTTTACTTGAAAAATGATACACAAATCAGATTTTTAATTTGTACAAAATTAGTCAATCGGATGAATATTTATTATTGAGCATATGTTTAGATTATACAAAGTAATTTCTATTTTAGAAGATATTACAAAAAAAAATTTCTTTTTTGTGGAGAAAGAATAATGGAAATGTAAAATTTAAACATTATACAAGCATATGGTAGGCCATTATACAAGGCACATAGTAGGTATCCGACACATTACCGAATATTATATAATTATTTGCATTTTGACCGCCAAATTCACATTTATATTGTCACATCTGGATCAGTGGTGAAACTATTGAATGATTTATAAGTTATAGAAAATCTTTCACCTATAAAAGATTAGTGATGAGTTGAAATAGCATCAGTCATTGGCAATACTTTGCAGATCAACATCATGAAGGTCTTGGTGAGTTATATAAACTATTAATATTGCTCTGAATTAATTAATATTGTTCTATTTTCTTGTGGCATTTTAACATAATTTATTATTTTCGTTTGTGTTTCTGAAGTGGAATTCGACGTCAAAATAAACTTATTTTAAAGTTAAATTGTATCTTATTTTTAATAAAAGAAAAGTAAAATATAATTTATTATAATAATTTAACTAGACTTCTTGAAACCATTTTGGGGCAAAATGTTCAAAAAATTATTTCTCTTTGCCAATCAAAGACACTGAATATATGGTCCTCTTAGTACGAAAAAGTAACATTAAAGGTAGTAAAAATTATTTGGTAGTATTAGATATATCTCATCATCTGTATCTACTTCCAATGAACTTAGCTTATTATTTGTGGTTAAGCTATAATATATTATATTTATAGTCTAATATAGATATACCTAATATACATTTGAGCCTCTCTGCATAATAAGTGGGACACTTTACTAAAATATGTTTTATTGACTGCGATAGTCTTCTTCTTCTCTTTTTAGTTTATATTCATTCACTACTGGACATAGGTCTGACATAAGTTTCTGACATTGAGGTCTGTCATATCACAAATTTCATATTATTCACTGCTGTGACCAAGTTTTCGAATTGTCGGTATTATCTAGAAGTAACGACTTTTTTTATTCATAAAACCATTTCTGAACAAGTGTTTAATCTCTTTTAATTTTGAAAAATTAGTTTCTATAATATCGTTTGTTCACAAGCTTGTGTTCAATTTTTATATAATTTTTTTTTTCGTTAGCATGGTTCTATCTTTTATATTTATATCGTCGGTACACTTAAAAACGATGGATAATAAGAGAAATACAAAAAAGTACTTAGAACAGGATTAAACGGGGACTGATCGAGAGCTACGTCCAGAAAGAGATGGATTGACGGTATTAACCAGGATTTGAAAGAACAAGGAATACAAGAATAAGCAAAACACACATGACACCGAAAAGATCTTCTCAAAAAGTGGTCACAGATGATGATTCTATCTATAGATCTGTCTATAGTTTAACATTGATTCAATTTACGAAATATGCCTTTCTAATTCGTCTTTATTAATTATTTTTGTCTCCTGTTATTATGTTTTCAGATTAGCCTTTTTTATTTTTCTTGGTATTTTTTGCAGTATATGCTCACCAGTAGCCAATCACTTTGCTCAAATTTCTTCCTTCATTTTATTCGTTGTGTACATCTCCATTTTAGTTTCACAACGTGTTCGACGCCGTCTATATTTTGGTCTAGGTATCTATTTTTTGTATTTTTTTTTCGTAATGCTGTTCCTAGTAGATATCCATATCGTTTGTTCGCTTGAAATGCATGCTGATAGCCTTAAATATTATTCATATTCTTTTATCTTTCAATGACAGAGTAAATAGTTTGTGTGGGTTTGTATTTCCTTGTCTCATCCCAGTAACAATTTTTTAACCAAATTTGTCAATATTCCATATTCTTTATAACATGATGCCAAGATATGGTTATGGCAACATTTTTTGACCATTTTTCTACTCATGACAAATTTTACCCCACCAACTATCTCTTTGCTAATTATCATTCTTCTTCTTCTATTGGCATAATAATCCTGGATGAAGATTGCCAGTCTGGCTATGTCCTTCTATTCGGATCTCTCTTGTGTCCTTCCTCTCCATTGTTTCATCCAACCATCTCGTTGGGGGCCTTCATTTTTGTCGCCTTCCTATCGGCTTCCATTGTAGTATTTTTCTTGTTGTTTTTTCATCGTCTTGTCTCTGCAAATGTTCCAGCATGACAGTCTTTGATTGTCACAAATCATACAATATCGTAACCTTCATTCAATTCATTATTCTCGTTGTTTCTCCCGATTCTCCCTGTGCCGTCTTCTTCTTGCACCTCCGTCTTATCATTAGGTACTTTTTTTACTTCTAGGATATTCTAGGCCATATTTCTTACCAATTTCAACTACAATGGTTATGAAAAGCTATAGTCCTTATCAGCATATCTAAAATAATTGTTTGTTGATTCACCGATTATTATTCCTTATCCTTTGCAATATGGAAATTTGCTTATATACATAAGGAATATGAGTAAAGCTGACTGAGTTCAGGCCTTATCAATTTTTTACTATGTGCAGATATTTACCGCCTACTATACTATCTACTGTATGCTTAGTATTCTAAGCACTAAATTTCTATCCTTAATAACACCAAACATTCCATGTATGTCCTAGAATATACACACAGGACATTGAAAACTTTCCTGGAATGTCCTCAAAAGCACAAGAACGTTCCCTAAATGTCCCATGAAAGTCCTGTGTCAGCATTTTAAACATTCCTTGAATGTCTGGTTAGGACATTCCATGAATGTCTACGAATGTTCTTTGGACATTCACAGTATATTTTTTAGACAGTCCCTGGATATAGTCGCTGATGTGACATAATACCTCCGATTTGTTTTTTCATGAGTTTTATAAGAGAGACTAAAAGCTTTTTTTACAGTCACCTTCTGTTTTCATATGATAATTTTTGACATGTTTTGTAGTAAATTCAACTATCTATTTACTACAAAACATGTCAAAATTTACCTATGAAAACAGGAGATGACCCTAAAAATGGTTTTTAGTCTCCTACAAAATTCATGAAAAAGCAGATAGGAGGTATTGTCACATCACCGACGATATACCAGAAGTATTGTAAGTGGCCACATTGTGGCCATACCAAAATAATACATCCTTGATAAATATAAACATTTTTATTGCACAAACTCTTGTCATATATTTTTCCATAATCATCACTACGATGATGATTCATTCTATTGAAATTAAAATACGTTACAATTACAATCTCGTCATAACTAACCAATGAGCAATTTTAATTTAACCTAAATTACTACTGTTCCTTAAAATGAAGAGCCTACCCCAAAGCGTCTCTTATCTAATCTAACAAGATCGTGCACTATTTTACCAGACAATACACAGGCACACAAGCACTATGCTCTGCTTTTCACTATCACCTATCACTCAAACTAGTTCAAAAGGCTTTGTCCTCTTCAATCTTCTAGTTTGCCCAGTAGTATCGAGGAGCTGGATTTCCTCAATATTCTCGTACTTATGAAGTTCTTGCTCGTGACTTCCTGTCATCTTCTTGATGATTATATCCAGGTTATATTTCTAGGTTCTTATGGAGGTCACTGTTTGTCACATACCAAGGAGCATCTACAATATTTCTCAGTATTTTGTTCTGGAATCTTTGTATAATTTTTATATTACTTGGTCTAGTAAGTACACATATCTTTGTATAATTTTTATATTACTTGGTCTAGTGGATATCCATAAGCCTATACATGTCTTAATATTTATTTATAAAGTAATAACGTATTATGCATCGACAATGTGGAGTTTGTTCCAACTAGCCAATACACTTTTTACATATATCTTTCTTTTGCCTTTCATAGCCACAAGGCTATACGTTTCCTTCCTGGTTTTTTTGTAGACCACTTTCAGCTGATTCTAAAAAACATTAAAATGGATGGTAATTTTTCTATTCTTTACAATTAAACATCAAAAGGAATAGGTACTATTTACAGGTAATAATATGCTTAAATAATTTGTTTCATAAAAAATAAAGAAAATTGAAAACGGATTTTATAATACTTACATAATTGTTTAACCTTCCGATGACCAACCTTTTTTTGTTACACGGATGACCAAGCGGGGAAAAATGACCCCAGGTCAAAAATGACAATTAACAAAAAAAAAATTAATTTTTTTTTATTTTTTTTTAATTTTTTTCATGGCATAGAATTTATGTCATTCTGCCAGTCACAACATGAGTATTAGTGTCGTGTCTAGTGTGTATGTTGAGTAAGTGTCTTGTTACTTTGCAAAGTCGACGTCATTAGCGTAAAACTACTTGGAATTACACATTATAGACGCTATTTTACTAAACATCAACTTCAGAATATATCTTTTATTCGTAAAATATAGGGAATTTTTTTATTTCAAAATATGAGGATATCTAGAATGATATTAAAGTCAAATAAAAAAAAATTAGTTAAAAATTGAAAATACTTTTGAATTTATTAAAGAAAAACATACGCTGGGGTCACAATTTCCCCCGCTTGGTCATCAGAAAGTTAAACAAAAGAGATCCAGCCAGAGCAAAACTAACATACAGAACAGCAAAAAAGCCACTATATAATTCTAATTTCCATTTTCCATCCAATCGTAAATTTTTAGGTTATCATGAAATGTGAAAATGTGATGACCACGCGGCACGTGACCCTACTTACATAGAACAGGCGTGGCAAATTTGAAAATGAACGCAAATTGAATAGTAAATGGCCTCACTTAAAATATAGGACATTGGTAGTATGTTCATAGAATGTCTTGTGGTAACATTCCACCAATTATTTAATCAGACGTTCACCGAATGTTCCTTGAATGTCCAGGACATTAAAACATTAATAGAACTTTGATAGTATATTCCTGGAATATTTTGTGTTGTTAGGGATGTTAGAGAGGTATTTTTTTTGCATGAAATCAGCGGTTTCTTAGTGCAAAGTTTTATTCATTACTCTTATAGTAGTATTGATTTATTGGAAATAATAAAATGATTTATTAAAATTAAAGATAATATTATAATATTCTGACAAGATCACGGTTTGTAAAAGACTTGTGTATGTTTAGTTTAATGTGTTCATGTTCAAATCGTTAACAGGACTGTTTGGTTGCTCACGTAACCTAATAAAATTCTCATCGCTAGACTTTAGGATCTTTTATTTCAAATTCTTGTTTTTTAATGACTAGGTTTGAGACGAACCACAAACATTTTATATCATCTGTAGTACCTTATTCTAGAAGCATTCTAGTATTTCCAGGTTGATGTTCGCAGCTGTCTTTTATATGACCAATGAAACTTCAATATTGGTCAGATGTTTCGTCCAATAACTATTCAGTAAAAATTATCTTCATGTGTTAGTTGTTTTCTAATAGCGTCTTTTTCTTTTCGTTAAATTGACAGGTTTTACAGTGTATCGTTTTTTGTATCCATTTCATCTGATCCTGTATTTCTTAAAGTTACCAGTTAAATATTTTCATTCATTTTTTTGTTTTATTGAGTTTTTATTCTCCTCCGGTCTTCTGGAGCATTTAAATTGACCATGCATTTTGCTGTATGATAATTAACTTTGAAAATTCATTTTCGAAATTCTTCTTCCAGCTGTTTTATCATATAGTTATAGTTGATGCTAAAATCATAAAGATGATGCAAAGCAATGATGTTTTGTTTTCTGCTAAAATTAATTTATTCGCAAATAAAAGTCTATGGAGATAGTTGTCATAATACATTTCTATTCCTATTTGTCAACATTTTTGTTCCCGTTTTTAGTGTTTTATTTTTATAAAGTTTAATTAGGTTCGTAACAGGCAGCATCCTTTTGGACGTTCTTTATCGACTTTAAACGGCTCTGAGTAGTTAAGTCCAACGTATATTCTACATTAATTGCCCTTTTAAGGTGTATTTACACCATTTATATAATATAAAATCTTTTTTTTTTTCAGGTATGTGCACTGTTTTTATCGGTATTAGTGTATGGAGAGGAAACAAAAAAGTCTGACAAGCGTGGAGTACCTGAAGGCAACGTAGTTTCCCTAGATTCCTTAGGATCAGGAATAAATCTTAGGTCCTTAGGATCACCGCTTTCTCTTTCGCCTTATGTAGGATCACCTTCCTTAGGACTTCCACTTAATTTAAGATCAGTTTCTGGATACTCTCCATCCATATATGGATCTCCATTGTCAGCACATTCTGTAGGACATTCTGTAGGATCACCTTCCTTAGGACTTCCACTTAATTTAAGATCACTTTCTGGATACTCTCCATCCATATATGGATCTCCATTGTCAGCACATTCTGTTGGCGTGCAAGGTTTAGATTTAAGATCATTGGCATCTGTCCTTAATGTTGGACCTTCAACTCATACCGTTAATACTATTACAAAACACTTCCCGTTCGCTGTGCCACAACCATACGCAGTTCCAGTAGATAGACAGGTACCAGTACCAGTACCTCACCCAGTACCAGTTGCCGTAGATCGCCCTTATGAAGTAAAAGTACCACAGCCATACCCAGTTACAGTCGATAAACATGTACCCTACACTGTAGAAAGACCAGTACCTGTAGAGGTAAAAGTTCCAGTTAGAGTAGAAGTACCTGTACCTGTTAAAGTAGGAGTACCACAGCCTTATACTGTGGAGGTACCAAAACCCGTAGCAGTTCCAGTACCATCACCAGTTGTTGTGAAAGAACATGTTCCAGTGCCATCTCCTGTAGTTGTTAAAGAACAAGTTCCAGTGCCATCCCCAGTAGTAGTAAAAGAACAGGTACCAGTACCATCTCCCGTTGTTGTTAACGAACATGTACCTGTACAACAACCTATCTATGTGAGGGAACAGGTTAATGTACCTCAACCCTATCTTTTGAAAGAACATGTTCCTGTTGAATCTCCAGTGTCATTTAGACAACATAATGTGCACCATCAAAATCCATATTATTTTTAAATAAAATAAAACTATGTTAGTATTTATTTTTGGTTTTTTTTTTACCCGAAATATAGCTTCAAAATTATGTCTGCTATAAAATAGGAGTTTGGCTTTGGCATTATAGGCTATTGATTATGTTCAAAATAATAGAGCTAAAAGGAACTTCAATGTTAACGGGGTTTTATTATATCATCTGGCCAATGGACCGCTAGGTATGAAAAACCCGCGGAGTGCTACCATTTAAAGGGGTGCGTTTTTGAGAAAGGGGTGAATTAGTCCTTAAGCACGGGGTGTATTAGGGTGAGTTCTATGCATTTTTGGGACAAACACGTCTACAGAAAAATCCAGGTTACATTTATTATCGAAATAACACCTTTTAGAGCCAAAAATATTTTTTTTACAAAAATATATTAAAAAAGGAAAAGAAATACATGAAAGAAAGCAATTTTGTTTTTTGCCCCATAACTTTTTTCCACGGGGATATCGGTGGGCATTGCTTCACAGAAAAAGACATATCTTTCCTATTTAAAATCACTGGTCCGGAATAAGAATGACCTAACTGCATATTTTGTCAATTCCTGTTTATTGCGTAATTGACTTTTAAAATACTGCGTACAGATGATACAAAAGCAACAGAACTGTAACTATGTGCTGAGCCACTACAGGGTAGTTGCGTCGTTATTGAAATACGCACCATTTAAGACCTTGTTTCAGATGAATAATGACGCAACTGTAAAGAGGGTTGAAAATGGGGAGACTAAATTAAGATAATGAAATTCGGACCAAGAGGGATGAAAATAAAAACCATCGCTATTAAAATAAACGGCATAATAAATATTTAAAAATAGTTTTTTGGAGAGAAAAATTTTAAGAAAAAAAAATAAAACGGGATAATACCCGAAGGTTGGCTGTATACCATCTAGTTAAATAAAATTAACATGAAGTAAAACTCCCTAGTGTAGTTGGTATATTTAATAAAAATTATAAAAATTTTTAAAAATCCAAACGGATTACGTTCAAAACGTTTTCGGACTTATCAGTCCATCATCAGTGAACCTAAAAGTAAGTAATCTCACTTAGTAAAATTGAAAAGGGTGAAATTTTGAATGTTAAAAATTGAAAAGTGTGGTTACGATTACTTACTCTCTGTCCTTGCTAAATAGCCACAATGCCAAACACTGGTCAAGATGTATGTTCTAACTACATGGTGAAATCTGATCTACAATTTGGCTTACATTGGATGCCAACGGATTAGTACTAGGAACATGATGCTCTACTCCATTAATTAAGAGATTTTTTTATAATTAGGTCTACATTGAACTACGTTTAGTCTGTCAATGATTTAGAAGGAAGTTGAAATACTTCAAATGTCAGTAACATTGACATCCAGGAAAGGGAATTTTTAAGGTATTAACCAAGGTCAAGATCCAATGTGGTTACGGAACTTTAAGTTTAAGACTGTGTTGGAATTTTAATTTTTAATATTAGAATTTAAAATTTACTATTTTTATAAAAATATTACAACCATTACCATAAACTTGACTATAAAATTAAATTTGATCGAACTTATTGTCATAATATTGTAATGAAAAAAATGTAGGATAGAATTATTGGTTAATGAAAGTTAATAATTTTTTTGGCCTAAAATAGCCTTGTGGGTGAAAGTTAAAACGTTGAAGTGATACAACCGTTGTTTAGTGTGTATAGAAATTTCTATACACACTAAACAACGGTTGTATCACTTCAACGTTTTAACTTTCACCCACAAGGCTATTTTAGGCCAAAAAAATTATTAACTTTCATTAACCAATAATTCTATCCTACATTTTTTTCATTACAATATTATGACAATAAGTTCGATCAAATTTAATTTTATAGTCAAGTTTATGGTAATGGTTGTAATATTTTTATAAAAATAGTAAATTTTAAATTCTAATATTAAAAATTAAAATTCCAACACAGTCTTAAACTTAAAGTTCCGTAACCACATTGGATCTTGACCTTGGTTAATACCTTAAAAATTCCCTTTCCTGGATGTCAATGTTACTGACATTTGAAGTATTTCAACTTCCTTCTAAATCATTGACAGACTAAACGTAGTTCAATGTAGACCTAATTATAAAAAAATCTCTTAATTAATGGAGTAGAGCATCATGTTCCTAGTACTAATCCGTTGGCATCCAATGTAAGCCAAATTGTAGATCAGATTTCACCATGTAGTTAGAACATACATCTTGACCAGTGTTTGGCATTGTGGCTATTTAGCAAGGACAGAGAGTAAGTAATCGTAACCACACTTTTCAATTTTTAACATTCAAAATTTCACCCTTTTCAATTTTACTAAGTGAGATTACTTACTTTTAGGTTCACTGATGATGGACTGATAAGTCCGAAAACGTTTTGAACCTAATCCGTTTGGATTTTTAAAAATTTTTATAATTTTTATTAAATATACCAACTACACTAGGGAGTTTTACTTCATGTTAATTTTATAAAAATTTTAAGATCCATAATGACGTAACTGTAGATAGGGATGAAAATGAGGGGATTAAATTAAGATAATCAAATTCGAACCAATAGGGATGAAACTAAAAGCCATCATTATAAGAATAAACCTCATACCAATGCTCCAGACGGTTCCCCTTTATTTAATCACTATTTTAAATGTTTAAAAATTTTTAGATGAAGAATGACGCAACTGTAAACAGGGTTGAAAATGGAGGGATTAAATTAAGTTAATTAAATTCGAACCAATAGGGATAAAAATAAAAGCCATGATTGTAAGAATAAACGCCGTACTGATGCCCCTGGATGATTACTCCTAATTTACTTTGTCCCTATTCTGAATATTTAAAAATCGTTGTTTTGCTCTCCTAAGAAATTTGACTTTTTGCAGTTACCTACGTCGTTCTTATTCCGTACCGGCGAAATGACGTTTGGTAGAAGTCCTTAGAATTTATAATTTTCTATTTACAGTAGAACGTCAATAATCCGAATTAATTGGGACCGGACCCCATCCGGATTATCAAATTATCCGGATTATCGTAATTACCTCAAAAAAGGCCAGTATACACATTAAAGTACAACAAACGTTTTAAAATTTTATGTCTTCTCTTGTACAGTAAAGTGTCTAGAGGTGAAATTAATCAAAACATTTTTTTATGTTTAAACACTGTATTGTAATTATTAACTTATAGTAGCACCATGTGTACAGTAAAAACAGACACTATTTGGGCTTTTAAAAAAATGTATAAAATATTTTTGAACTGCGGTAGAGGTTCGTTTTTCGCAGCGAACTTCTTAATTTATTTTACGCTGTACTTAAACTGCCGTCAAACGGTAGTGCCCTATAATGCCGTTAACAGCATGACGTCATTCTTATGATACGTTTGACGGCATTTTCTTCGGCTGCCGTTCGCTTGGAGGCTGGCCATATTAGTATCAATTTCTGATAAAGAATTTATTAATATTAGAAGATTTTCTTATAAACGAAAAATAAAACAAAGTGAAGTATTAAAACGTATTTTAATTATGGTTAATGATAAATACATAATTAAATTAGTCTTTATTTATTGTCAAACCTGTTTAAAATAAACTAAGGTAAACTAAGAAAAAAAATTAATTACTAATTATACTAATTATAGAAATTTAATCCTTTCTGTGGAATGGAACCATGGATTTAATTAGAAATGTTTTGGGTTTCTTTTTCTTTTTCTTTGGTAGTCCTATTGCTGTCAGGCCTTGTCCTTTTGGGCGTCCTAATTTCTTTGCTGCCACTGGCATTTTAACTGTCGACAAAGCAACATCGTTCACTTGAAGAGTTTGGTGAATAATAGGAAGTTTATTTTCTGGACTTGACTCTTGTATATTCCCTCCACGTTATCTACCTTACTTATCTCTTGACGAACCACCTCACCACGCAGCTTATTTTCACTTTCAAATACAACTTATCATTACTTTCAATAATAACTTGTGTGTCATTTTCAAATGCAACTTTACCATTACTTTCAATAATAACATCATTACTAACTAAAAGTACCAATATTTAGAAAACGAGCGGACGCCCAATAATGACACTTACCAAGTCATTCCAGTTTTCCAAATTCAAACTTATTATTCCCACAATAATTAAAAATTAGGTACAAACATAACGCTTGTAACTATATACATAGCTATTAACGGCATTATAGTGCAAGACCGTTTGACGGCAGTTTAAGTACAGCGTTTATTTTAAAAGAATCAGATATTTTTGCTAGATACAAATCCAGATTATTGATGTTCTGGATTTTTGACGTCCGGATTATAGACGTTCTACTGTATGTATGACTTTCCAAAATTTGCCGCTCACACCATTTTTGGGTCATTTTCCCTATTATTTCGCAAATATTGTTCTATAACTTTTATATTTCTACGCAGTTTTAGGTATACGCAATGGTACTTTTATGATCTTGGTACATTTATGTATAAACAGAAGTCAGTTGCCTTTAAAACGGTCTATTATAGAAGGTTGTATGACTATGACTATATATAAGCAAGATATGGTTTTTCAAAATCTTATCATTAAATTATTCAAATAATTAATATCAACGATTATTTTTACATTTGTCATTATACATTTTTTCTTCTCCATTTAGGTATCATCATCATTACCCAGCCCTTTGCGTCCACTGCTAGACATAGGCCTGCCTCATTTTTGTCCATTGTGCACTATTTTGAACACTTTGCATCAAATTCTTTTTGACATTTTCTTGAGATCGTCAGTCCAAGGAGTAGGGGTCTTCCTCTAAGTACTTCTGTGGTCTAATTTCGGCCTCCACTCAAATAATCTATTCGTCCACCTTTCATCACTGATTCAGGCGACGTGTCCAGCCCAGTTCCATTTCAGTGTGGCAATTCGGGAAATTACATCGGTAACTCCTGTTCTTTGTCTTAAGTCTTCATTTCTAACTCGGTTTCGATGCGATATACTCGGCATTGACCTTTCCATTTCCTCTGGGCTATTTGCAGCGTTTTATAAGTTGTAGCTGTCAATGTCAAAGTTTCGGCACCACAGATCACCACAGGCAACACATATTGGTCAAATGTTTTACGTTTTAAAGAGATTGATGTATCGCTTTTAAAGATGTCTTTGAGTTTTCCATAGGCTGCCCTTTTCTCCTTTCTTGATAAATATCATCTATAATGGCAACACAGCCTTCAATGCCAGTTAAGATTTTTGAAGATCTCTTAATAAAATACTCTGGGGCACAAGATACACCAAATGGAAGCCTTTTAAAGTAAAATCTGTCAAAAGGTGTTAAAAAAGTTGTTTACACTGACTTTCCTTATTTAATTTTATTTTTATTAAAATCAACTTTTGGTATCCAGTTTTAAGAAGAATTTAGATGCTTTCAACTGAGCTATAGTCTATCTTCATGACCGACAGAGTAAATTATGTATAAAATTATAGTTAAAATTATGCTATATTACTCTCTCGGTCATAAAGATATAGTGCATGAGATATTTTCCCGGGAGGAAAATGTGACCATACCAGCGAGCAACAGGTAGCAACAAACGCGTTCGAAGATTGCGTCTCTAATTTTTAATATTTTGTCGATATATTTGGCACACATATTCGTAATATCATAAAGAATGGCGGTACAGAGCCCAATTTCAGAAATATGTTAGTATGTGGAAATTACTCCATAACTAAATAAAATATTGAAAAAGGGAGCCTGTACCTCTATTAAAAAAGACAAAAAAATACACTTTCTTGAAATAAACTTTTTTATCCCGTGTCTAGATTTTGAGTCACATTGGAACTACTAAAAATCGATATTTTTATAACAAGAAATCGAACGTCACTGACTTGGCAACATTTCGCGCCTATGTGTATAAAAGTTCTTCTTCTTCTTCTTGTAGTTTCATGGCCTCCACCTCTTAGGTACGTGGCCAGTCCTCGTATTTAGACTAACTGGAAGGGAATCCTCTTTTCAAAGGGTCTGGATTTTTCCATATTCCCTTCTTTAAATTCATTGTGATATGATTTTCAAATAACTATTTTCATTTTATATTTTAATTTGAAATATTGTTAAAAATTGATTGGTCTTTCTTAAGGTTTGGTCATTAATATTATGTAGGAGATTTTGTATTGAAATGGGGTTTGGACTTCCTATATTAACAAGTTCCTGATACAGGTCAAATTGATTTGTCTTGTTAATTGGGCATTCAAGTAACATATGAGTTATACTTCCTATTTGTCCACATTCACAAAAAGGAGTATCACTACAATTAATTTTAAACAAATGGTCTGGTGTGTGACAATGGCCCGTTCGCATTCTAATAATTTATGTCAAGTGCCTTCGATCCACAAATGTGAATTTGTGGAACCAAGGGTTTATAGAAAAATCATTTTGGCGTTGTTGATACCATTTCCCTTTAGTTTTAAACTGCTTTATCCATTCAACTTTAAACTCATTTACAATTTTTTGTTTAATAAAAGGCAAAAAGTCAAATTTATCTATTTTAATATCTGCAGGAACATTTAAAGTCTTGCTTATTTGCCAATTTATCAGCCTCTGTATTCCCCTTTACTCCAGTATGGCCTAGGATCCAAGCTACGATTATATTAAATCCTGCTTCCATTGACTCAATAATGAGTCTTTTAATTAGGTTTACAATATGGTTGTTTGTCCCCCAGGTGGTGTTATGTAATTTTTGGATAGCACTTTAGCATCTGAAAAAATTATTGCTTCTTTAATATTTTTTTCAATACAAACAGATACTGCCTTGTTAATTGCAATAATTTCTGCAGTGCATATTTGAGTGTGCTCATGTAATCTGGATGCATAGTTATAATTGATTGAAAGTATGTGTACCCCAAAACCGACTGTCTTCGACTCGGGATCTAAAGAACCATCTGTAAATACCCATATATAATTTCCATATAAAGCTAAAAATTCATTAAGAAATTCCTGATGAGTATAGGTTTCCATTTTTTTGTGGGTTGAGAAAATTGTTTGAAATGTTCCCGTAAGATAATTCAGTTCGATCTGAAAGCAGGATTTAATGTTCTCTTTATATAGATTAATAAGGTATTTGTCAAAATTATTTTTGATTTCAATCAGATATGGTGGCTCTTGTGATTTCCAAAATCCTATTTTATAATTTACTTTGGTTCCCAACTCCGACAGGATGTCATTTAGTGGATTTTTCAGATCAGCTAGGATTTTCAGGTATAACTTAGCGCAAAGTATTTTTCTTCTTGCATCTAATGAAATAAGTGTATAAAAGTTATTGTTTTTGATAGTATAAACGTCACTGTCAGTGTCGAATTACCGACGCACTGTTGCCTCACTTTTGAAAGTTCGCAGAACTTTCGTAATCTTGGACCGCGTTTGTTGCTACCTGTTGATCGCTATTGAGTGCTCTTAAGTTTAGTATAGTCACCATCAAGCCGTACACAATCTCACTTAAACAATTGGACTGGCCACAGAAGTAGGCTCTTCAATGGGTTCAATTTGTCCCAATTTTAGCAACACATTTTCAACTCTTAATTTTGGCAACAGAGCTAAAGCAGCGGTTCAAGGAACGCTCTGTACATAAGTGGGTTTAGCATCTGGCTTAATTCTAATTGACATGTCGATTTTAAATTAACCTATAACTATTACTCAAAATACCAGGAGATGTTTTAGCAACAGACTTAAAATTAAATTTTGAAAACATCTTAGTACTTATTATTAGATTGATTACCACGAACAACACTACCACTGATTTGATTATTATCTGTTTAAGCTTACATTTAGAAAAATTAAGAACATTAAACCATGATCGACTCTCTGATCAATATAGGTTAAAAATGTAAAGACTGTAATAGTTTTTGTACACACTTATGACCACAGGTAAACAGGGAGAAGTGTACTTTTTAAGTCTGTAAAATAAATAATTCCTATCTGAGCGCTTTCGGCTTATAAAGCCATCTTCAGAGCTATGGTCAAAAAGTTCAAAATACCACTATGAAGAGAGATGGATCCCATGTACGATATAAAAATACTTCTATTTCTTATGCAGTTTTTTTAATGATGGAAAAAAACGTTTTCTGTTTGTTGAAAAAATTGCTCAACTTTGCTGTTGGTTTTTGTAGCCGGAAAAGTTGAAAACATCAAATACGAGCACAAAGGACTTTCACACAAAAATTACATTACATAATATAACGAATATCTGATCATGCTAAGGTCAAGAAACCCTACCATCTGAAGTGTACGGTGTCAGCATGCAGAATGGTGGCATGATGGAGGATTAAAATCCTCCAGTATTGTTATATCGTACATGGGATCCATCTCTCTTCATAGTGGTATTTTGAAAAAATTCCTGACCATAGCTCTGAAGATGGCTTTATAAGCCGAAAGCGCTCAGCTAGGAATTATTTATTTTACACAATTAAAAAGTACACTTCTCCCTGTTTACCTCAATTAGGTTCTCTCAACTTTCTAATATGATGTACACTATATCAGTGGTTCCCAACTTTTTTCCCATGATCCCCCCTTAGATAGGTTTCACCAGTTGTGAATAATATAATCGCCTCCATCTTGTCCACGTGTTGGTGAACATTGTTAGTAATAATTGTTAATTTCTCCCTTGGGCCTGGTGATATTCACATAATTTCTTTATGTTTGGCTCAATGTTGGTTAATAGCTATGTATCTCAAATCCCCTCCAAGGTGGAGGCAATATGTTTGAAGATCCTCAGAATAACCACATGATGATTTCTGGGGAATTTGGTCAGACCTCCTCTCTGTATATTTTCTTCAAAAATAGATAGTTTGTCAATGAATGCTCCGACTACTCCCTTCGCTTTGGCCATATTTATGTTCTTCCTTTGTAATTCCAGATTCGTTCCATTTAATTTTTAAGAAATATCTGATAGTTAAGCGATGTCATTTCGCTTCTCCTGTATTGCTGTACTCAGTGTGGGGTCAGTAGTTATAAGAAATTCGATAACAGTATCCATGAGACTGCAGAACCGCCGCTAAGCAATTACCTTTCAAAAGCCAGCGGACTTCCGTATGTAGTACTGTAGTAGCAATGTATTAAATATCTCATCATTTTCTTTACAGAGTGTCAGAGTGTACGAAATATTCCATCATTCTTTGATTTTGCTTTAATTTTATTTACCTCATCTATGACAAGACCAATATTTACATATGAAGCACAGACATGGACCTTCACAAAGGAAAATATGGAAAGGATGGCCAATACTCAAAGGGCAATGGAAACAAAGATGCTGGGTATCAAGCTAAGTGACAAAAATAAAAATACATGAATCATAAATAAAACCAAAGTGGAAGATCTAAACAAACATGCAGCTACTCTCTAGTGGAAAACATGACAAAACAATAGACAAAAAGACGGAAGATGGAATGAAGCGATAATCCACTGGAGTCCTTGGGACCATAAAAGAGGAAAGGCAGACCACAGATGAGATGGTCGAATGACCCAAAAAGATACGCTGGGACCAGATGAACAGGAATAGTACTGAACGAAGAAGAGTGGAAAAATAAGGGGGAGGCTCACGTTCAACTTTGGACAAATGAAGGGCAAAAGATAGATAGATGACAAAACGACCACAATTTCGGCCGTACACTTTTTGTTAGTCAGATCGGCAGGGTCGGTACCTACTCTCATTATTCTTATCCCACTTCTATCTCTTTCTCTTTTGTGCGGATGTACGCCCAATACGAAAGCTCGATAAAAGGAAAATTCAGAATTAATTATAATGTATTACTTACCTATAGAATTAAATTGTATCATGATTCATAGCCCTCTGTTACTAGACGAGATGTTTGTGTTATTATTACCTGCATTGGTGTACATTTACTTACTTTTTATTATCCTATGGATATCCGATCGAAAGTATTGTTTTTTCTTCTCTATTACCCATTTCTCGTTTCCCAGATGCTAATCGCCCACCTTATCGTCCCCTTTTTTCTATTGCCCCCCATATCGCCCCCTTCGCTCTATCGCCCCCTTCGCTCTATCGCCCCCCTGAAAATCTCAAATTGCCCCCAAGGGGGCAATCGCCCCCCGGTTGGGAATCACTGCACTATATGGAATGACATTTGAAACCTTTTGGAAGCTATATGTGTAAATATTTTAGTTAAGTCGATGATAAAAAAATTGCCGTGCCCAAGGACTGTATAGCAGAAGGAAGTAACGGGATCCCGAGATAACCAGGCACCACAATATTGATCACGTGAATTGGTGTCTTCAACACCAAAACTGGAATATTGGAAAGTGGAAAAGTGTGCTATTTTCAAACGAAAGTAGAATGTATCTATCTCTTTTAACCAAGTGATCCCGCGCATGTGACTGACAAAGATAGCTAGACCACTCAATCCTATGTCGACGTTACACCCCGATGCATTGAGTGGCATATCCCTAGCCAAGTCTATTCTTGACATGTCTCTGGTATTAACCACTTTACAAATTCACATTATTGCTAGGCATGAATGAATCAAATATGTAATACTTTTTTTGTAATAGATATGTATTTAAAAATGAAACTGAAAAGGTGTATTTAACTTAAATAAACCAATTAAGTAGATATAAAAATCACAAATTTGAGTTTTGGGAAAGTATTATAAAAAATACAAATACCAATGTCGAAACGTATTTAAATAATAACAAGTAGGTATTTTACTAAAAACGTACCCAAGTTCTTGGATAAATTTTTTTCTTCTTCATTCACCCTTTTTGTACATTTCATATTTTTAACTTGGTATCGGAGCTAATGAGCCGTATTTCAAAATTTAAATACTTATTTCTAGGTATTTAAATACTTTAGAGTTTAGAGCATTTTAATTTAATCAGAGCTTTAAGTATTTATTTATAATTATTATATACTTATCAGTTAAATAGGTACTTAGGTACTCTAAAGTCCAAAGTTTTAAATACCTACTTACAACAAAGTATTTAAATTTTGAAATACTGCCTATCAGCTCTGATAACAACTTAAAAATATCAGTTCTATTTTTAAAAAAATCTACAAGAAGGTACTACCTAATGTTTTATTCATTCATGCCTTACAATGTGAATTTTTATAGTATATTATTCAACGAGCATGTAATGATGGTTATTACTCACTCTGATGAATTACACGACACTCGCCTACATGCGAGTAGAATACTATACTTTTTCTACGACCCGTTTTTTATTTTAATTAATAAAAAATCTAATTATCAACTACCGAGATTTAAATTATAATAATTTACAAAAATACTTAAATGCTATTTACCCCTAGTACGTGGCTGAATAATTGGTTGCCTACTATTACTAAATTCTTATTTATTTTAAAAATACAACTGGAAATAGTCAATATAAGTTCTATTCGTTTCCGAAAAATTATAAGCTTAAATTTATACCTACTGTCAGTGAATCTAACAAATAGGAAATGGCTGTTGTCGGTGGACGTATTTCATATATATAGTTTTAATGTATACTCACATTTAACTATATTTAATATAATAATATAACTATACATAATATGTTTTAACATATTTAACACAATATAACTTGAAAACAAACACAATATTAGTTACAAATTCCAATTAACATAAACAAAATGCGCTAATGTCACTGTCACTAAATTAAATGATAAACGTCAAAATTTTTAGTAAACAAGATATAAACGTAAAAAATATACTGACATTGTTACAGTTAAAATTCCTTTAAAAATTTTTCGAAGTTAATTATTGGTATAAATTACAATAATTACTGTATTAAATAAACAAGTTTAAGTAATTTTATTTGCAATTTATATACCATTAATATTAAAAGTGGCGAGCGCCACTTGAATCTAACTTCAGCCCGTGAGTAATGACCCGTGAGTAACTTCAGCCCATGAGTAATGAATTATTACTTCCCTAATAGCACAAGGACGTCCAATGGACGTCCATTGGACGTCCTTCACGGACTTTAGGGACGTCCATTGGACGTCCGTTTTCGTCCGAGGAACGTCCTTTATACGTCCTATTTTGGTCCAAATGTCGCGCTACCGAACGTCCATTGGACGTCCATCTAAGGTACGAGGGGACGTATATTGGACCTTAATCGGACGTAATTTGGACCTTGATCGGACGTCCTAGGGGACGTAAATTGGACCTTAATCGGACGTAAATTGGACCTTAATCGGACATAAATTGGACTTTAATCGGACGTAAATTGGACCTTAATCGGACATAAATTGGACCTTAATCGGACGTAAATTGGACCTTAATAGGACGTAAATTGGACCTTAATGGGACGTAAATGGGACCTTAATCGGACGTAAATTGGACCTTAACCGGACGTAAATTGGACTTTAATAGGACGTAAATTGGACCTTAATCGGACGTAAATGGGACCTTAATCGGACGTAAATTGGACCTTAATCGGACGTAAATTGGACCTTAATCGGACGTAAATTGGACCTTAATAGGACGTAAATTGGACCTTAATCGGACGTAAATGGGACCTTAATCGGACGTAAATTGGACCTTAATCGGAAGTAAATTGGACCTTAACCGGACGTTCTAGGGGACGTGAATTGGACCTTAACAGGACGTCCAATTTTGGTCCAAATGCCACGTTGCCAAACGCCCAATGGAGGTCCACTTAACATCCGAAGGGACGTTCGGTGGACGTCAATTGGGCCTTCATAGGACGTCCCAGTTTGGTCCAATGTCTTGCTGCCGAACATCCATCTAATGTCGTGGGAAATAAAAAATATATTTTTTAAGGAACTTATATTACATCTTATATTAAATTACAATTATTGGATATTACATTATTTACATTAAATTACAATACACTTCTCCAAGAAATTAACGCACCACCTTAAATATGGGGTATTTTTGATGTCTCGTATTTCCTAAACCTGTTGTTTCATCTAAGTGATTTTTTTATAATATTATAGCCTAGGCTATAGGTTACCTCCTTAAGCTTGTCATGCACAGGGAGCTATGCTGTAATATATGTACATTATATCATATCGCTCTCTATAGTAATGAGTGAGCCTGCAGACAGAAAACAAATGGTTCCATATGTGCAGGCTCACTCATTACTATAGAGTGCGATGTGATATAATATATATTACAGTATAGCTCCCCGTGCATGACAAGCATAAGGAGGTACTTAACCTATAGCCTAGGGCCTAGGCTAGAATATTATAAAAAAATCACTTAGATGCAATAACAGGTTTAGGAAATTCGAGACATCAAAAATGCCCAATTTTTAAGGTGGTGCGTAATCGGCTGTATATACAGGGTGTAACAAAAATACACGTCATAAATTAAATCACATATTCTGGGACCAAAAATAGTTTGAATGAACCTAACTTACCTTAGTACAAATATGCACATAAAAAAAGTTACAGCCCTTTGAAATTACAAAATGAAAATCGATTTTTTCGATTATATCGAAAACTATTAGCGATTTTTTATTGAAAATGGACATGTGGCAGTATTATGGCAGGAATATCTTAAAGAAAAATTATGGTGAAATTTGTGCACCCCATAAAAATTTTATGGGGGTTTTGATCCCTTAGATCCTCCCAAACTTTTGTGTATGTTCCAATTCAATTTTATTATTGTGGTACCATTAGTTAAATTCAATATTTTTGTTTCTTAGTATTTTTCAGCAGTTTTTATCGAGTTGCAACTTCTTTTTTAACATGTCTACATAAAAATTTTATGGGGGTTTTGTTCCTTTAAACCCCCCAAATGTTTGTGTACGTTCCAATTAAACTATTACTGAGGTACCATTAGTTAAACAGAATGTTTTTAAAACTTTTTTGCCTCTTTGTATTTTTTCGATAAGGCACATTTTATCGAGATCTGGCTTTTTTTAATATGGTTCAAAATATCCCTAAAAATGTAAAGCATAAATAAGTCTGCATATTATTACCAAGTCTCCATAATTGTACTTAACCATATACAAATATGTGGTGGATTTGACAAATATTCAAAATATTTCGATAAAAATTGACTTTTCGAAAAAGCAATAAGAGGCAAAAAAGTTTTTAAAACGTTGTGTTTAAATGGTACTACAATAATAATTAAATTGAAACGTGCACAAAAGTTTGGGGGGGGTTTAAAGGAACAAAACCCCCATACAATTTTTATGGGGTGTCCAAATTTTACTATAGTTTTTTCGTAAGATACTGCTGCCATAATAATGCCACATGTCCATTTTCAATAAAAAATTTCTAATAGTTTTCGATATATTGGAAAAAATCACTTCATCTTGTAACTTCAAATGAGTGATAAAGGCACAGAGACTTAGATGGCGAGGTCACATTGAAAGGATGCCAAACACGAGGACTCCAAAAATGGTACTAAACTACACTACAGCTTCAAGAAAGAGAAGAGGAAGGCCGAAAAATAGATGGAAGCAAGAGGTCGAAAAAGATTTGGAAAGAATGGTGCTACAGGGTCAGAAAAGAAAAATGAATAACAGGAAGGAATGGAGAAAAATCACATATCAAGCCAGAGAAGATCTCAGTACATAAAGAAACGTGAAAATGAAGAAAAAAAACAAACTTTTCAAGCCATGGGCCTCTAAGACCCTTGGTGCTATTATATATATATATAACTTCAAAGGGCTGTAACTTTTCTTGTGTGCACATTTGTACTAAGGTAAGTTAGGTCCAATCAAACTATTTTTGGTCCCAGAATATGTGATTAAATTTATGACCTGTATTTTTGTTACACCCTGTATATATCTACATACTTCGTCTAATTTACTAACTGTTGCGCGTCATCCGCGTCGTAGCCTGTGAGGTCGCATGACACCAACACGAAATATTTAGGCGGTAGGTGTGTTCTTTTTTAGAATCACTTTGCTGAGTACACTGGAATTACAGCCACTAGACATATTTTATTATATACGCGTAGAAATAATATTTGAAGATTTCTATTAATGTTAACCTAAAGAAATACACAATAATATGTTTCATTTAATTTGTATAAATGGATTATAAAGCGTTTTTATGAAGCAGATTTGTTCGGATCACACTGTAACTGTAATCGAACGAAGGTGACATTTTAGAATAAATTGGTAACATTTATTTGACAGTTACGGTGATGACACTTCATATTTGTTTATATTCTTTACTATAAGTATCTGTTTTATTTATTATATTTACTGTTTTTATTATTTACTTTACTATAAAAAGATCCTCTACTATAAAAATATAAATTTCACCTAATTTTATAACGACTTGGAATAATCGAGGTATCTGACAACTTTTTTAGTTGTTGTAGACATACTTATACAAAGAAACCTACCGGCTTTTTGCCAAGAGTTCGGAGCCGTTTTTTAATTATTAACAATGCAGTGCAAAAACTCTTGCACTGCAAATCTTAAAAGATTATAACTTAATTCTTGTTCTCTATTTCTTAAGTTTTTACTTATTTACATTGAATATTAATTTGTTTTGTTGTATAATCCACGTTTACAATAATTATGTGACATATTTGATTTAAAATGGATTCAGGATCTTTTTATACTTTGGCAACTATGTCAACTTAGATCTCTGGCGTAGATAATGACGTGCAACAGTAAGTAAATTAGATGGACTGTAGGTTATATTTGGTTCTTGGGACATCAAAGTATATTTTTTAGACATTCTTAGTCACTGATGTGACATACCTCCGATTTGTTTTTTCATGAGTTTTGTAAGAGAGACTAAAAACTTTTTTTATAGTCACCTCCTGTTTTCATATATTTTTTGACATGTTTTGTAGTAAATTCAACTATCTATTTACTACAAAACATGTCAAAATTTACATGTGAAAGCAGATGATCCTAAAAATGGTTTTTCGTCTCCTACAAAATTCATGAAAAAGCAGATAGGAGAATTATTGTACATTACAATTCTCTGATGTTTGGGAAAAAGGGCTTAAGTCAGAATTGCACATCGATAATGTTTTGATGATTTCTACAGTACTGTAGTAGATTCTACTGTACATACAGTTTACATCTACAACAGTTTTTTTCTGGTCCAGAAATCATCAAAACATTATCAATGTGCAATTCTGACTTAAGTCCTTTTTGCCAAACATAAAAAAACAATCTGGTCATAACTGACCAATGAGCAATTTTAATTTAACCTAAATTACTACTGTTTCTTAAAATGAAGAGCTTACCCCATAGCGTCTCTTATCTAATCTAACAAGATCGTGCACTATTCTAACATACACAGGCACAGCACACAAGCACTATGCTCCGTTTTTCACTATCACCTATCACTCAAACTAGTTCAAAAGGATTTGTCCTCTTCAATCTTCTAGTTTGCCCAGTAGTATCGAGGAGCTGGATTTCCTCGATATTCTTGAACTTATGAAGTTGATGCTCCTGACCCTGCTATCTTCTTGATAATTGTTGATAAAGTAATAACTTATTATGCATGGACAATGTGGACTTTCTTCCAACTAGCCAATACACTTTTTATATCTCTCTTTTGCCTTTCATAGCCACAAGGCTATACATTTCCTTCTTGGTTTTTTTTTGTAGGCCACTTTCAGCTGATTCTAAAAAAAATTAAAATGAACGGTAATTTTTCTATTCTTTACAATTAAAAATCAAAAGAAATAGGTACCTATTTACAGGTAATAATATGCATGTATAAATGATTCCTTTCATAAAGAATAAAGAAAATTGAAAACGGATTTTATAATACTTACAAAATTGTTTAAACAAGAGATCTAGCCAGAGCCCAGAGCAAAAACTAGCAGACAGTACAGCAAAAAAGCCACTAATTTCCATTTCCCACACCCCCTTATCGATGCATTTTTTTCCAATCAAAATTTTTACTTTACTAAATTTTTAGGTTATCGGTTGTTATGAAAATGAAATGTGATGACCAATGACCACGAGACGCTACATATACTCGCGCGGCAAATTTGAAAATGAACGCAAATTGAACAGTACAATAAATGGCCTCTCTTAAAATCTTGTAATGGAAAATTTTACCCCTCCAGGAAGACATTGTACTATGTTCATAGAATATCTTGTGTCTTGTGGTAACTTTCCACCCATAATTTAATCAGATAGATATTCACGGAATAGAACGGTAGTACCTACATTCCTGGAATGTTTTGTGTTGTTAGGATTAAACTTTTATTTTATTTATTCTTGAATATTTCCTATTGTTAAACATTGTAACCAATAATTTACAAATAAGATTTTCATTACATTACATAAAATCAAAAACATTTTTTGGATATTAAACTATATAGTTTGTTTATAATTGTAATAATTGTATATACAATTTTGAATTAAGATTTAATCTTTTCGATTTAAACTACAGTAAAACCTGTGTTACCGGCCCCCTGCAAACACCGGCCACCTGTACTAACGGTCAGTTTAAAAATTCCCCAAACCAATTACAGTAAAACCTGTCAGTAACGGCCACTAAAAATGAAAAAGCTATTGGCCGATATAGAAAGGTGACCGGTATTGCCAGTTTTTGTAGTCTAGATATAATTGGTTTGGGGAATATTTAAACTGGCCGTTAGTACAGGTGGCCAGTAACACAAGTTTTACTGTATATCTAGACTACAAAAACTGGCAATAACGGCCACGTTTCTATATCGGCCAATAGTTCTTTCATTTTAGTGGCCGTTACTGACAGGTTTGACTGTATTTCACTAAAGTAAAGTTAACGCGTAAGTTAATATTTTATTGAATTATTTTGCTATTTGATCCCGTAATTGGTATAATGTGTCCAATATAATATATAAGCGTTCATAAAACGTCCGTATTTCGTCCAGTATGGACGTCCAAAGGACGTCCATATTTATTCCGTCCGAAGGACGTCCAACGTCGGACGTCCAAAGGACGTCCATATTTATTCCTTCCGAAGGACGTCCAAAATGGGACGTCCAAAGGACGTCCGTTTATAGTCCATGGACGTAAGGACCAAAAATGGACCTATTTTGGACGTCCAAAGGACGTCGTGTGCTATTAGGGTTACGGGTACAGTAATGGGTGCTATTATAAAAATATGATTTTCACATGTATTTCAAAAATTATAATATGGACATTAAGTAAGAAATGAATCAATAAGAAACTTTAAGATAAGCATTTGATAAGAAATTATATACATTCAATTCTTTAAACCAAAATCAATTCTTGGGCTTTAGTTAGAGCTTGAGAGAGAGAGAGAGAGAGAGAGAGAGAGAGAGAGAGAGAGAGAGAGAGAGAGAGAGACAGAGAGAGAGAAAGAGAGAGAGAGAGAGAGACAGAGAGAGAGAGAGAGAGAGAGAGAGAGAGAGAGAGAGAGAGAGAGAGAGAGAGAGAGAGAATACTGAACTATTCAGGCACGTAATCAACAAAATTATAATTGCCAGAGTGATTTTGAAAAACTGTAACGAAGAAAGAGCAACATATGATTTATGAGAATTGTTACCGTTAAATGAATACTGTTTAAAAAATTAAAAAATTTGGAAAAATTATTTGTAAAAGTTATACAATTTTATTAAAGTCCCTTTAAAGGGCTACATCACAAAAAAAACGTTTTCGATTTTATAAAAAAATCATCATTTTGACTAAGGTTATAGCAAGTTGATTATACTTACAGATTGGATGCTAGCTGAGCCACCAAAGAAAAAAATATTTGGGTAAAAACCCTTTAAATTTAATTATATTTAAAGGGTTTTTACCCGAATATTTTTCTTTGGTGGCTCAGCTAGCATCCAATCTGTAAGTATAACCAACTTACTCTAACCTTAGTCAAATTTTAAATATCAACTTTACATTCATTAAATCGGTTATACTTATTTTTAGATCTAACACTGATGATTTTTTTATAAAATCGAAAACGTTTTGTTGTGATGTAGCCCTTTAAAGGGATTTTAATAAAAGTTTATACCTTTTACAAAGAATTTTTCCAATTTTTGTGATTGATGGTATACAGCCAACTACAGGAAAAAAATTTTGTTTTCCTTGTGGGTTTAAAAAATTATACTTAGTCTAAGTAATATTATTTTAATAATCTTTATTAACAAACATATGTTTACAACAAATGTATAAATAATAATTTATATCTTATAAATGAACTAAACTTTTAATTTTTGTCCAACGTAATAGACGAAAACACAAACTTAAGCTTTAAAACTCTAGTAAATAATAATAACACAACTATTTTTTATGTTGTACAGACCTGTAGAAACTTGGATTTCTTTTATTGTACGTTGATCGAATTGGTGGTAAAGTTGTTATTTGGGCAAATGTGAATAGAGGAGGAAGTGTAGGAGATGGTGGTGGTGGAACTTGAGGTTGGATCTGAAGTGACGTAGGAACTGCATACGCGTTGGTTATTTTTAAACGCCTTGGAGGTAGTGGATCCCCAAAACCAACTTGGTCTGGTGTTAAAAATTCATATTCGTTTGGATCGTTGGGAAAGCTTTGACCTAAAACGAGAATTTTATGGTAATATTAAATATTATATTCATAGTCGCTTTAAATTAATAGCTTAGATAAGAACATTCTTCCATTCCCTGCATTTGTTATAGATAGCATAGTCTAAACAAAACAAATATATTGCATACGCAACTCATTAATATTGCCTGTAACATGAAACATATTCTGGACCTCAGAGGTAAACTACACTATGTCATTTCGAGCAACTGTGTAAAGCGTGCGTTTGCAACAAAGTTTAGAGCACTTAGAAGGTTAATAAAAATCTGATATATGTCATAATGGGTTGATAGAGAATACGTCTATATTTTAATGATAATATATAACCAATTTCTATAATCTAACTAATAAAACAAGTGCATTAAAAAAACTTGTTCAAAAAAACACCATGTCGACATAGTGTAGTTTACCTCCGAGGTCCAGATTTTATGTTTGTTTTAATTTTTTTTAGATCACCAAAACCAAATCCAAGCGACGCCTCGAGTCATTTTCCATTTCTCACAAACTATTTATTATTAACTGTCATGGACGAAATAAATAAATGGACATGAATTAGGTATTAGTAGTCCAATCAAAAGCCATTTTCTCGTAGAAATTTGGGAATCAAGGTCGATTGTCTTGAAAATTTGGATTTAGATAGTGACTATAACCTTTGTCAAAATCTAGTCTACGCCGAACCGGGTTTTTGCCCTGGGGATGAAAACAACCCCACCTAGAGGATGAAAATTTTTTTAATCAAAATAACTATGGAAGTCGATAGTTTAACCAATTCTGAGTAAATTTTATTCCACAATTTTTGTTGCAAAGTTAATACTTTCCAAGTTTTTAGCGATTGAAACTATGAATTTTCATTGGAAAATCTCACGTTTTATAACCGTTTTTCATGAATAAATTATACATATTTGATTTTATAGAAAAAATAATTACAGACAAAATTGTACCTAATAAAAAACAAAGAGATTTGCGTCGGAGAGACCTATGGTATAAAGGATGGTTTTTTTCGAAAAATATCGAAATGGAGAACTTTCAGTCTCAAGTAACTCGAATGTGGTGCAATTTTTTGGGAAAACATAGGAATCATCTTTTAAAGTTAATTAAATTACCTTTCAAATAAGCTCTGCTAGAAGTTTTTTGCGTAAGAATTGACTGACTTGTAATGAAAATAAAGTCACTCTCTGATTTTTCATTTGAAATTAACTTTATTCAGGTACAATTGATACGATTCATGTGATTTGGCCGGTTTGGAATGCTTGGTTTAGAAAATATAGTTGATTAAATCGAAAATGACATTTTTATAATTTTTAAAAAAGTGTATTTTTCTTAAATAAATCTACAAGTAGTCATAAGTATACGAAAAAATGATTCAGAAATTAATTGTAGGATTTCTTTTACTGAATATTCTGATTTTTTTTTGTTTTTGTATCATGAATACTTTGTAGATATGTAGAATGTAGATATATTTAAGAAAAATGCACTTTTTTGTAATTATAAAAATGTCATTTTCGATTTAATGAACTATCTTTTCTATATTAACATTCTAAACCGGTCAAATTACATGGATCATATCATTTATATCTAAATAAAGTTAATTTCAAGTGGGAAGCTAGTCATTTCTATTAGGATTGTATTGACGAGGGTTTAATTATTGTTAACAGAGAGCGGCTTTATTTTCATCATGTCAGTCAGTTCTTATTGCAAAAATTTAGTCAGAGCTTATTTAAGAGGTTTTTTTAGATGTTTAAAAGACGTCCCTTAACCTGTTCCAAAAAATTGCACCGCATTTGAGTTAATTTGAAATCGAAGGTTCACCATTTCGAGGTTCTTAGAAAATAACCATCATTTAAAGAGCAAAAACTTGGTCGTTATTGGGTTTACATAGGCCTTTCTGACGCGAAGCTCTTTTTTTTATTGGCCACAATTTTGTTGTTAATGAGTTTTTCTACAAAATTAAATTTTTTTAAGTTATTTATGACAAACTGTTATAAAACGTGAGTATTTTCAATAAAAAATGCATAGTTTCAATCGCTAATAACATAGAAAGTATCAAATTTGCAAGAAAATTTTATAGAACAAAATTTACTCAGGATTGGTCACTCTACCGATTTCCATAGTTATTTTGATTAAAAAAATGTTCATCCCCTAGATGGAGTTGTTTTCACACCCAGGGCAAGAGCCCGGTTCGGCATAGGGTAGATTTTAAAGAAGAAGGTCAACCGAGCTTAGACCCAAATATATAAAATCGGTGTTGATTCTCAAAATTCCACGGCTTTACAGTTTTTTACCGCTGATAAGTGGTCTATAGAGAGAATTGCGCAAAATGAATGGATATAAAATAACAGACAACAGACACATATGTGGACATGGATGATGTAGTTTTATTCAATTTTAAGTGTTCAAGCTTTTAACAAAATTATTTCCACTATTAAACAAAATTCATGAAAATCTCGTAGATATCCCTGAGAAGAAAGCTTGAAGTAGATGGTAAAATTTTCAAGAAAAAATAATATTCATATATAGGTACGTGGGTGGTCCTAGACGTCTTTAGTCTCACTGCCCAATGGTTTATGTCATTTTATATTTTTCTTTACATTGCATATCCGTCTTGTACTTCTAGCTCTGCCATTAGCTCTTAAATCAGCCTTTAGCCACCAGTGATCGGTTGTTAGGATATCCCGGTTATAGGAATACTTTTGCTTGGTATGAAGTCTATTCAAATAAGCGGGTTCGACTGTACTTGCTCAAATATGTCGAGATGTATCTGTAGACATATAGGTACTGTTGTTTTATTGACTTTCAAAAGGCATTTGATCGTGTTAAGCACTCTATATTGATCGAAGCTCTAAAAACATTGGCTTGGATGGCAGAGACGTAGACGTTCGCATAATTGCAAATTTGTATTGGAATCAAACAACATCAGTTTTAGTAGATAGTGTGGAATCACAGGTTCTTAATATTAACCCGGGAGCAGTCGCGCCGTGAGAAAAAAATCTTCCATTTTATCCTTTTCCGTGATTACTTGATGAAAAATTTTTCAACATTGTTTTCCACTCGTAAGTGCCTCGGGGAAGATCGTAATAATGCGTAGAAATTTTTTCTTAATTTCATTTTTTGTGAAATTTATGGCTTTGGTGGGAACTAATTAGCTTTATAATTGTTAGAAATAGATATTTTTAACAAAACAAGTAAATAAAATTTTTATAAAATAGAAATTAGATTTAAATTCGTATTTAAATCTATATTGTGAGATTTTTTCTCTACGCGCGACTACTTACGTTACAAAAGTGAGCGCGACAGCTCCCGGGTTAAAAGAGGAGTACGGCAGGGATGCCTCTTGTCACCCCTGCTTCTCAATGTTTACTCCGAAAGAATTTTCAGAAATGCTTTTTTCGAAAAAGAAGAAATAATAAGTGTGAACGGTGGAGTCATCAATAATTTGCGATATGCGGACGATACAGTACTCCTAGCTTCTAGTCAAGAAGATCTGCAAACACTACTGATAGTGTCGTTGAGAGTTGTAGGGAGGCAGGTCTGTATCTGAACATACGGAAAGCCAAAATACTCGTAATAAGTAAACAACAACATATAAAACCGTCTATACAGTGTGGGCCAAAGAAAACAGTCCACCTCGATATTTGGCAGTATTTAATAAATTTTAAGGAAATGAAAAAACAGGTGGATTTTTGATCTAAGGGGGACACATTTTTACGGTACATACGTCTACCATTTGTCAACCCCCTCCCTTCCACTTCCACCACCCTTTATTTTTAAATAGGGAATAGGGGCAGTGTGCTCATTTGAAAGATTATTGAATTCTCTATTCAGTAATATTAACATTGACATAATTATTTATACAGGGTGTCCAAGAAAAATTATTTTAAATTAAATTAATTGACACAAAAAGAAAAATGTATGTAATTTATTTAACTCAAAATACGTTCTACTGCCGACAGAAAACAGAAAAAAATGTTTGTTTGATAAATTAACATTGGTTGTTATTTAAATTTAATATTCAACCCACCAAGAGGCAGATGGGTGGCAGCTCGAACATTGAAATTAAGCGAAAAGCAATGTTTATTTATCAAAAAACATGTTTTTCTGTTTTATGACAGCAGTAGAATATATTTTGAATTAAATAAATTACATACATTCTCCTTTTTGTGTAAACTAATTTAGTTCATTTTTTTTCTTGGACACCCTGTAAAAATAATTCTTCTTCTTCTTCGTCTAGCCATTCAAGTCCACATCTGAACATAAGCCTCTTCAAGGCTTCCTTTCCATTGTTTTTTGTTGTACGCTACTTGTAGCCAATTTTTCCCGGCAGTTCGTTTCAGATCATCTTTCCATCTCATAGGAGGCATGCCTCTGGGTCTTTTGTATTCGTATGGTCTCCAGGTTAGAATTGTTTTGTGCCATTTGTTAAGATCGCTCCTAGCTACATGTCCAGCGTATTCCCATTTCAATTTTAGTGATTTTTGAACCACATCGGTGACTTTGGTTTTCTGTCTTATCCATGTGTTTGTTTTCCTGTCCTTAAGTGATATGCCAAGCATTGGTCTTTCCATCGCGTGTTGAGTGACTCTGAGTATGTTCATGTTCTTTTTTGTGATTGTCCATGTTTGTGCCCCATATGTTAATATCGGAATAATGCATGCATCAAAAACTTTAGATCTAAGATGTAGTTGAATTTGCTGATTTCTGAGTATATAGTTCCGTTTGCCGAATGCTGCCAATGCTAACTTTCTTCCTCTTTTTATTTCTTCCGTTTGAATTTCCCTATTTAGTATTATTTTTTGTCCTAAGTATATATTCTTCAACTTTTTCTCTAACTCTGTTGTTTATTATTGTCATAGTTTCTTCGGAGTGCATGACTTTTGTTTTGTTTAAATTAATTTTCAGTCCTATTTTAGAAGATTCTGTGTGTAGTTCTGAAAGCATGGTTTGCAGCTCTTGTAGGTCAGTAGCTATCAGTAGTAGTAGTAGTAGTTATTGTTTGTAAAAATAATTATACCAATGTTAATATTGCTGAATAAAGAATTGAATAACCTTTCAAAGAAGCTAGCACACGACCGCTGTTCCCTATTTAAAAATAAGGGGTGGGGAAGGGAGGGGGTTGGCAAATGGCAGATGTATGTACCGTAAAAATGTGTCTCCCTTAGATCAAAAATCGACCTGTTCCTTCCTTTACTTAAAATCTAATAATTACTGAAAAATATCTAGGTGGACCGTTTTCTTTGGCCCACACTGTACTGAATAAATGTAGTACGTAAATCATACCAAACTTGAGCAAGTTGATAAAATCGTTTACCTTGGACAGCAATTAAATCGCAGAAAGTCACGGCAAAATTAGATCTAGAATCGAGCAGCTCAGAGCCGCTTTTAGAAGGATGTCTATCACCTTGAGGCTATCAAAATGTGGTGCTATAGAAGCATTTTAAAAGTTTCCTGGGTGAAGAAGATTCGAAACTCCACAATACTAAAACGTCTCATCAAGACTACTGAAATAATAAAAAGTATGAAGCAGAGAAAGCTGGAGTATTTCGGATATGTAATGAGAGGACCCAAATATAGGTTACTGCAAAATATTATGCAATGGAAAATAGCAGGAAAACGCAGTCCAGGACAAAGAAGAACCTCATGGTTGAAGAACTTGCGAGATTGGTATGATGTTGATACAAGCATGCTATTTAGAGTGACAGTGAGTAAAATTAAGATAGCTATGATGGTAACCAACGTTCTGAAATTACATGGTACATGAAGAAGGAGAATGGTTCTGCAAAATCACTACGTTTATATCGTAGTTAATTAAAACCAAATTTTAATATAACTTTGAGAATAGAGTAAATTATTAACACCATTTACGAGCGCACTCTAGAATATATTGGCCATGTTATGGGGAATTAACAGAGATACGGCTTGTTGCAACTCATTCTTCACGGCAGGGTATTTGGAAAGAGAGGACTAGGGAGAAGGAGAAAATCTTGGCTTCAAATCCTGAGAAAGTGGTTCGGTACATCGACAGCTGGACTATTCCGAAAAGCAACCAGCTGTTGTAATATCCATGCTGATTGCCATCATCCGAAACGAATAGGCACCATAAGAAGAAGAATAACAGTTTGAAAGTCAAAATGTGCCAGCGATTAATTTTAATTAAATTAATAGTAATTAGTTTTTGCCATTTTGAAACGGTAATAGCAAAGACTATCGAATACAATCGACCACTCGTTTTAGCTTTTGTAGATTTCCATAAAGCCTTTGACATGGTAGAATTTGACAAAATTCTGGAAGCACTACAAGCATGCCACATTGACTACCGATACACAAGGTTAATTTACAATACATACAAGAACGCAACTATGTCGGTGAAACTACATAAAAACAAGGACCATATCCCAATCGGCAGAGGAGTGCGACAGGGCGATACCTTATCGTCTAAACTGTTTACGGCAGTACTAGAATATGCTTGTAAAAAACTTAACTGGGAAGAGCGAGGCCTGAATATTGACGGTACAAGATTAACAAATTTGAAATTCGCAGAAGACATAGTTTTGTTCTCTGACAAACTCAAGGAGATATGTACAATGCTACATGAACTTCAGTAATTGTGTGCTAGTGTAGGTCCTAAAATAAACATCTCCAAAACAATCTTCTTGACAAACCTAGCACCTAGCGGAAATATCATTATTGGAGTCAACGAGGTAGAACTAGTGGAAAAATACATATACCTTGGACACGAGATAAAGATCACAAGAGACAACCGAGCATGCTAACTACGAAGAAGAATAAACCTAGCATGAGCAACCTATGGAAAACTCAAAGACATCTTTGGAAGCGATATACCAATTTCTTTAAAACGTAAAACATTTGACCAATGTGTGTTGCCTGGGATGACTTATGGTGTCGATACTTTGACTACAACTTCTAAAATGTTGCAAATAGCTGAGAGGAAAATGGAAACGTCAATCTTGAGTATATCGCTTCGTGACCGAGTTAGAAACGAAGACTTAAGACGAAGAACAGGAGTTACCGATATAATTTCCCGAATTGCCACCATGAAATGAAACTAGGCCAGACACGTCGCCCGAATCAGTGATGGGAGGTGAACGAAGAGATTACTTGGGTGGAGGCTGATATTAGACAAAAGAAGTAGAGGAAGACCACCTACTCGTTGGACTGACGATCTTAAGAAAATGTCAAGAAATTGGATGCAACGTGCTCCAAATAGAGCACAATGGACAAAAATGAGGGAGGCCTATGTCCAGCAGCGGACGCAAAGGGCTGGATGATGATGACGATAAATTCATTTTTGAATAAAAAATTTCGTTACTGACGTAGACGCACGATTTTAACTTAAATTAAAGCTAATTTGGTTTTCCAAACCGATGATATAAGGTTGCTCGTGAAAAAATGGCCGCAAATTAGAGTTGATAGCTGTTAAAAATGCGAGGTATCAGAGATAAAATGAAGGTGAGGTAGCTCGCAACGCCAGTGTTTTGACAGAGGGGTTGTGTACTAGCTCTCTTTCACTTTATCTCTGACACATTGCATTTTTAACAGCTGGAAACCCTAATTTGTGGTCATTTTTCACAGCACAAAAAATAGCTTTAATTTGATATACAAAATCTGAATCTACGTCATGAACGATATTTTTAAATTTTTTTAATTTAATTAAAATTATTTTCGGTTACTATTTGACTGTTAACATTTTATCAGGGTATTCTCCTATTCTTCCCAGTCGATTAATCGACTGGGTCATGAAGAAAGCAACGAAAAATAAAATAGGAATTAGATGGAATGCTTTCGGTCAGCTTGAAGATCTAGACTTTGCGGATGATATTTGTCGGGTTTCCGAAAAAAGACAACATATGAAGAAAAACAGAAAAAGTGACAAAAGAAGCAAGAAAAATAGGATTAGAGATTAACGTGAGAAAAACCAAACTTATGAAGATAAATACGGAAAGAGAAATGGGGATATTCAGTGAAGGAGAAGAAGTAGAAAATGTACAGAAATTTTGCTCTCTGGGAAGCATAATTAACGATAGCGGTGGAATAGAAGAGGAAATTAATGGAAGGATAACTAAAGCCCAGAATTCGTTTTATATGCTGAAGAAAACATGGGAGTCCAATAAATTAACAGTCAAAACCAAAATCAGGATATTTAATACAAATGTAAAGAGCATTTTGCTATATTCAGCAGAAACTTGGAAAATAGAGAAAAAGATTATACAGAAGGTTCAAACATTTGTAAATAGATGCCTTGGACGAATATTGCAAGTATATTGGCCAAATCTGATAAGCAACAAGGAACTTTGGAGAAAAACTAATCAAGAGCCGATAGCCAAAACGATAGATAGACGCAAATGGAAGTTTATTGGACACACATTAATGAAAAATTAATATGATATAACCAAACAAGCACTGGATTACCAACCAACTGGAAAAAGAAAACAAGGCAGACCAATGACATCCTGGAAAAGAAATATTACCAGAGAGCAAGAAGACAACGGGTTAACATGGAAACAGGTGAAATCCCTGACCAGAAACAGAGACGAATGGAGAAGGACTTCTTCTTCTTAAAGTTCCGCTCCTATCAGAAATTGGAAATAATTCTGGCAATTATAATTTTGTTGGTTACGCGCCGGAATAGTTCAATTGAGCTGCATCCAAACCATTCACGGAGATTGCGTAGCCACGAGATTTTACGTCTTTCTACGCCTTCTGCCTTTGATTTTGCCCTGCATTATATTCTTTAATAGTTCGTATTTTTCACCTCTCATGATGTGCCCCAAGTACTCCAACTTCCTGATTTTTATGGAATTTAAAACTTCGCATTGTTTTCCTAGTTGTTCGAGCACTTGTGCGTTTATTTTAAGATCTGTCCATGATATTTTCAGAATACGTCTATAACACCACATTTCGAATGCTTCCAGGTTTTTAATGTTGGATTGTTTTAGTGTCCATGCCTCAACCCCATACAAAAGGGTGGAGAAAATATAACAACGAAGCATTCTTATCCGGAGCGTTATATTGATATTGCGATTACAGAAAGTTTCCTCATTCTGTTTAAAATGGATGGTGCAATTTCAATGCGGAATCTTATTTCTTTTGTCTGATCAATATCTTCCGTGATCCATGCTCCAAGGTATTTGTACGAAGATATTTGCTCAATTTCTCTATTATCCAGTACTAGTCTAACTCTGCTGTTTTGTGCTTTTGTAAATACCATGAACTTGGTTTTCTTCAAATTTATTTTTAGTCCATAATTGTTGCAAAGTATATTTAGTTGTTGAGCAAGGTGTTGCAATTCTTTCAGTGTTCCCGCTAGAAGTACGGTATCGTCAGCATATCTTATATTATTAAGTGGCTCACCGTTAATTATTAGGCCCTCATTGACTTCGGCCAACGCTAATTCTGAGATGGATTCACTATATAAATTAAATAACAATGGTGATAAAATACACCCTTGGCGCACCCCACGACGAATCTGGATATCCTCAGTCAGTTCAAAGGAGAAGGACTGTAGAGGCCCTATGTTCCAAATGGAATTAAGAGGAGTAAAGTTCGTATTCTCCTATCCTTAAATTTATATAAAAATGTGATTTTAATTAACGACGTCATCAACCTAGTGAATTTTAAGTGGGATCTTAGACTATAAGTCTTTATTTTGGTTTATTTCCTACGTGCTTTCTCTTTTTTCCTTTTAACAACCTCTTTACAAATACAAAATACAATATACAACTTATACAAATACAAAATACAAATAGTTGTTTCTTTTTGGCGCTCTATTTTGCACCATTCTTTCCTGTTCCATAACAATATTCTTATGTTTGTTAGGGGTGTAATGCTAGTTCGCCTCCATGTGGTGCACCCTGGGTAACGCTAAATGAACTAGCAAAAATTTGGCGCCAGACGAACGAAAAACAAAAACAATATCCTGCCAACATCACAGATCACAAACAGAAATCTTATCTATACGTAAACATACGATGGGAACAAATAAAGGTTCTTCTCAGAACCAACTGACTAGAGATCTCGGACCGTGTATCCGAGTTTGTCACCTTAACATCGAGGGCATAAGCCAGGCAAAATGCCAAGTGTTGCAAAAAATCCTACACGATAACGACATTGACCTGGTTGCCATACAAGAGACCCATACTGAAGACAAAGTCCAGCTTGATTTAAGGGGAAAGATACCTGGCTACGATTTACTGGGAGCCACCTATGATAAACATTACGGCGTCGCAACCTACATTCGCTGCAATATAGAAAATGGTTTCCTACTTTCTGCTTCCAATGAAAATAATATACATGAAGTAGTCACCAAGATTGGAGATATTACCGTAGTTAACATATACAAACCTCCAGCCACTACATGGAACCCAGAAGTGCTAAAGACTCATCCACATCCTACTATATACATCGGCGACTTCAACAGCCACCACGAAATGTGGAAGTACACCACGAATGATGAAAATGGGGAGGCACTAGTAGAATGGTCCGAAGAGCAAAACACATACCTAGTTTTTGATGCCAAAGACAGAGGAACATTTAAATCAGCTGCATGGAGAAAATAATATAACCCAGACCTATGTTTTGTCTCAAAAGATACCAATGACAGACCACTAACAACTGCGAGAAGTGTCCTTGCAGACTTCCCACATACTCAACATCGTCCGGTGCTTATCACCATCGGAATATCAATTCCAATAATTAGATCATATCCTCGACCCAGGTGGAATCTTAGAAAAGCAAACTGGAAGAAGTTCTCTGAACAACTAGACCGGACCTTGAGCTGGGTCCCTCCAACCAGCAAACATTATGAGAGGTTTGTGGGCGCAGTAACAAGCACTGCCAAGAAAACCATCCCTAGGGGGTATCGCAAAGAATATGTGCCTGGATGGACTGAAACCTGTGAAGACTTATACACGAAGTTTCTCGAAAGTGGTGACCGAGAAATAGCCGATGAGCTTTTACACAACTTCGATACAGCTAGACGCCAAAAATGGATAAAGACTGTCGAAAACCTTGACTTCAAAAAATCAAGCCGGCAGGCATGGTCCTTGTTGCGGAAAATTGGAGGAGCTAACCAGCTGGAATCCAGAGAGTCTAAAATGTCTCCCATATAGTATCTCTATCCAGAGCTCCACGAGATCGAACACATACTACCAACGTGAAAAGAGACTTAAGGGCATTAAAACAAATGAACAGAACGAACTCAGAATATTCAGCAAGAATACTTATTTCTGAAATCACACATGCGCTGAAAGAAATGAAATCAGGTAAAGCACCTGGCTTTGATGGTATCCATCCAGAGTTCTTGATACACAGTGGTGCATACACGAAACAGTGGCTTGCAATGTTCTTTAATGATATACTTCAGTCAGGTAACATTCCTTTCTCACTTAAGCGAACAAAGATAACTGCAATTCCGAAACCGGGCAAATCAAACGATAAGCCAGAAAACTACCGCCCCATAGCTCTACTCAGCATGGTATATAAACTATTAGAAAAGCTTCTCCTCAACACAATTAGTCACAGGATACTAGAAAATGTCCCCATTGAACAAGCTGGCTTCCGCCCTCATCGAAGCTGTACGGACCAAGTGCTGTCATTAACAACTTTTATAGAAGCTAGTTTTCAAAAGAAACAAAAGACAGCAACAGTATTTATAGATCTAAGAGCAGCATATGATACTGTTTGGAGACAGGGATTAATATATAAACTGGCCCGCATTATCCCCTGTAGAAAGATAATTAACCTCATTGACAACATGCTGACCAACAGAGCCTTCCAGGTTATAATGGGAAAGGAGACGAGTAGACAGATGAAACTTAACAATGGTTTTCCACAGGGTTCTGTCCTTGCCCCTTTACTTTTCAGCCTCTATATTGCTGACATGCCTGAAACCGAATCTCGGAAGTTTGGATATGCTGACGACTGGACCCTTGCAACAAGCCACCAATCTTTAGAAACTACAGAAATCACTCTCACGAATGACTTATCCATCCTCAGCGAATACCTTAAGAAATGGAGACTACAGCCAAGTACTACAAAAACTGAAGTATCAGCTTTTCATCTAAACAACAAGTTGGCAAACAGAGAATTGCGAGTGTATTTTAATAACAAGCTGTTAAAACACAATAAATACCCGAAATACCTTGGGGTTACTCTAGACAGAACGCTCACATTCAGAGAACACCTGACGAAAACAGCAGCAAAATTGAAAACACGCAACAATATAATACAGAAACTCTGCGGCACTACATGGGGGTCCACAGCATCAACATTAAGATCCTCTGCTCTTGGCCTGATATATCCGGTGGCAGAATACTGTGCTCCAGTGTGGCTAAATAGCAGGCATACCCACCTGGTCGACACCCAACTAAACCGTACTATGCGTATGATAACAGGCACAATTAAGCCCACCCCTACAATGTGGCTACCTACCCTTAGTAATATAGCACCACCCAACCTACGCCGCGAACATGCATTGGTTAAAGAATATAACAAAATAATGGACAGTCGCCAGCTTCTAGTCCACAACGACATCCCCGATATTCTTGGAAACCGTCTCCGATCCAGGTTACCCCCTCTACAATCTGCTCAAGCGCTGCAGCAATCCAACTTTGACTTAAATACCCGATGAAGAGAAGATTGGGAAAGTAGGACAGATCCGCATTACCATAGTCTACCGGACATCATAGGGAAACCTGGCGAATTTGAACGTCCCCGTAAGATTTGGGCAGCCCTTAATCGAATTCGAACAAACTGTGGAAGATGCGCCGACTCCCTCCACAGATGGGGTAAACTCCCCTCGCCTTCTTGTGACTGCGGCGCTGCAAGACAGACGATCAGTCACATTGTTCAGGACTGCCCACGCAGAGCATACACAGGCGACCCTATAGACTTTGTAATGGCAACCGAAGGGTCAATCGAATATATAAAAAAAATTGGACATCTGTTTGTGATGCATTGTATAATGCATAAATCTAAATATATTCTGTGATATACTTAAGCCATACGCTAAATAAAATAAATATGTTTGTTATATTACACTACTGCTTTATTGATTATTTGCTTTATAGTTTCCCAGTCCTACTTTATTTGCTATTCTGTTTGTATCTTTTTGAATTCTATTTTAATCGTTTTTCCGTTCCTTGTCTGCTCTTCCTTGTTTCTACTAGAATTGGTTTATGTATAGGTATGCTTATTTTTATTTATTTTTTTTTTGGTTTTATGATAGCAGTGGCTTCATTTTTAATGCACACCATGTAATAATTCTGGTTCTCTATTAGTCTAGTAAAATAAAATTACACTACATGTAAATCAAAATGTAAATTCGTACAGGTTGAAACAAATTTTATATCAAAGTTTAGGTGTGTACAAAAGCTATTTTCAAGAAAGTATCCAAATCATACAAGGGAATCATTGTATAAATAATTAAAAAGTGGTCGTTTTTGCAAAAAAAAATAGTTTTTTAACTTTTGAGGTCATTCAATTACTAATCAAGGTATATAGGACTGTTTTCTGCAAAGTTGAAGGGTAAATTTGTCACATAAGACTTACTAAATTAAATTTGACCCCCTATTTATTTAAATAATTATACATAAAACTTTAAAAACCAATTTGCAAAAAAAAATTTTTAGCGTTTTAAATAAGCACTACAAAATATCTTATTTTACAGGAGAAGTTGCGCTATGTTATCAGTATTAATAAAAAAAATTATTCCAAAAATATTTAATATTTTTTGAGATATTAAATTTGTTTATTAAATGTTACTCTATTTTCAATTGCAAAAACGCGGTTGTTGCCAAAGAAATATTTACCTGTATTAAATCTTACTATTTTTTTGTTTATGTATATTTTCGATAAATGTATTGATAAATTCAAATTTCAATTAAACTTCCCCCTAAAATGGCATTTGAAAATTATTCAAATTTGCTTATAATTTGTTTTTTTTTAGTAACGTCGCGGGGATTAAATATTTTTAAACGCCATTTCGATAAATGGCTTCCTGGGAATTTTTCACTAATTAACAAATTTTTTTGTCTTTTTTTCCTTTTCTTTTTTTTTTCTTGGAGTTATATTACTACGGGCTCTTTTAGGGTTAAGTTTCTTTAAGAATGTCGATTCTCTAAGTTGTAAATTCTAGACCTAAAAATATTAAGATTGGTCTAAAATCTCTTAAATAAATGTAGCTACTTACTGAGTTACATTTAAAAATTTAAAAATTATTTTTACCAAGTACTTTCAAACTATTTGACGTATCCTTATCATATTTGGCAGAAAGTGTGGATAATATACAGTCTACTAAATTGTGATAAATAAAAGTTTTTAGCTACTACCAGAGGCGTACGAAAAGGGATAGTTAATGGTTGACCCTTCCCAAATTCTACGCCACTGAGGGAATTACTATTTTAGCGAAATTTTTCGATTCTCCAATACTTTCTATGTAAATAATATACTCTTTGCTGGTAACGATTAAGTCATTAGTTTTCGAGATATTGCTAAAATAGTAATTCACTCAGTGGAGTAGATTTGGGAAGGGTCAATCATTCACTATCCCCTGTCGTACGCCTCTGGAACTACCTAGAAACGATTATTAATCACAATTTAGTAGGGTGTATAATAGCCACACTTTCTGCCAAGTATGATAAGGATACGTCAAATAGTTTTAAAGTACTTGGTAACAATAGTTTTTAAATTTTTAAATAAAACACCCTGTAACTCAGTAAGCAGCCACATTTTATTTAAGAGATTTTAGTTAAATCATAATATTTGTAGGTCTAGAATTTACAACTTAGAGATTCGACATTCTTAATAAAATTTAACCCTAAAAGGGCCCGTAGTAATATATCTCCAAGAAAAAAAAAGAAGAAGAAAAAACGACAAGAAAATTTTGTTAATTAGAAAAAAATTCCCAGGAATTCAATTATCGAAACGGCATTTCAAATACTTAATCCCCGCGACGTCATTAAAAAAAACAAATTTTAAACAAATTTGAATAATTTTCAAATGCCATTTTAGGAGGGAGTTTGAAATTTAAATTTATCAATACATTTGTCGGAAATATACATAAAAATAAAAATAATGAGATCTTAAGCAGGTGAATATTTTTTTGGCAACAATCGCGTTTTTGCAATTGAAAATATAGTAACATTAGATATATAACTGTAAAATAAGATATTTTATAGTGCTTATTTAAAACGCTAAAAATAATTTTTTGCAAATTTGTTTTTAAAGTTTTATATACAATTATTTAAGTAAATAGGTGGTCAAATTTAATATAGTAAGTCTTACGTAAAAGATTTACCCTTCATCTTTGCAGAAAAAAATCCCATAGACCTTCATTAATAAGTGAATTACCTCAGCAGTTCAAGAAGTATTTTTTTGCAAAAATGGATCCCTTTTTAATTATTTAAAAAATGATCCCCTTGTATGATTTGGATACTTTCTTAAAAATATATTTTGTACCCACCTAAACTTTGATATAAAATTTGTTTTAACCTCTACGAATTTACATTTTGACTTTTTTTTATTTTATTAGGCTAATATGTTTTATCTTTTTTGTACACTGTGGCTCCTCTTTTTTGATCAGAATATGATATATTTGGTGTTTGGTTTTTTTCAGATTTTATTCTTTTTTATTCATATGGCGATCTACATGCCACCTTTTGTATTTATTTCCTTTCGAAATATGTACTAATTATAATCATATCTTTCCCTTCCATAATCTATAAGAAATTCTCTCCCTATTGTCTCCATGTGCTTGCTGTGTTTTCCTATTGTTGACATATACTTCTTTTTTCTTATTTTGACTTTTGCGTCGCCTAAAATAATTTTCATTTTGTCTCTAGGAAGACTTTCAATTGTTTAACTGTGTAACTTTGAGTCGATTGATATACGATTTCTCTAATTTTGAGTCATTTTGCCACATATTCTGGCCAAACTTTTTAATTAAAAATGTCATCAAAACCGGAACTAAATATTCGAGTCCAATTTCCAATAACTGTCGATTGATATTATCACATGTACTATTTCTGCGACTATAGTGTGGCACTTTGGGTTACAACGTTTTAACTAGAAGTGATAAATACAACCAGAAATATATTATATTCGGCGTGGGCCAAAGAAAAGAGTCTACCTCGATATTTGGCAGTAGTTATTAGATTTTAAGGAAATGCCAAAACAGGTCGATTTTTGATCTAAGAGGGACACATTTTTACGATACATACATCTGTCATTTGTCAACCCCCTCCCTTAAACTTCCCCCACACCTTCTTTTTAAATAGGGAATAGGGGTCGTGTGGTAGCTCATTTGAAAGGTTATTCAATTGTCTATTCAGTAATATAAACATTACCATAATTATTTCTAAATAAAAAAGAATAGAATAACTCCAAGAAAAAAAAATTTAATTAAATTAATTGACACAAAAAGAAGAATGTATGTAATTTATTTAACTCAAAATACATTCTACTGCTGACAGAAAAGAGAATAAAATGTTTATTTGATAAATAAACATTGTTTGTTGCTTAAATTCAATATTCAACCTTCAACCTACAAAGATACAGATGAGTGGCAGCTTGAAGACTGAAATCAAGCAAAAAGCAATGTTTGTTTATCACAAGATATTTTTTCTGTTTTGTGACAGCAGTAGAATGTATTTTGAATTAAATAAATTACATATTATATTCTTCTTTTTTTGTCAATTAATTTAATTAAAAAATTTTATTCTTGGACACCCTGTATAAATAATTATTTATCCAATGTTTATTTATCAAAATATATTTTTTTCTGTTTTGTGACAGCAGTAAAATGTATTTTGAATTAAATAAATTACATATTTTCTTCTTTTTGTGCCAATTAATTTAATTAAAAAGTTTTAATCTTGGACCCCTGTATAAATAATTATTTTATTGTTTATATTATTGAATAGATAATTAAATAACCTTTCAAATGAGCTACCACACGACCCCTATTCCCCGTTTAAAAAGAAGAGGTAGGGGAATGGAAGGGAGGCATTTGACAAATGACAGATATATGTACCGTAAAAATGTGTCCCACTTAGATCAAAAATCGACCGGTTTCGGCATTTCTTTAAAATGTAATAACTACTGCCAAATATCGAGGTGGACTGTTTTCTTTGGCCCACACTGTATATTTGTTTTCGTCTTGATAAAATAATATATCGCTTGTACTACATATTTCGGTAAATTTAAAACAGCACTTTCGGTTGCAACTCTGGAACCGAAAGTCTGATGTCAAATATCTCACCTCTTGTATCATGTTCGGGTTATTTTTCATTCTATAATACACCTCGTTTGTCATTATACCGTGATGAGAGCGCTAATAACCGGCAAAATAGCACAAAAGATGGAAAACATAATACATTGCGAAACAATTAGAGATGAAACTAGTGGAGATGGAAATGATCGTTATAAACGTAAAAATTAACATTACATGGGTTCCCATCTTTAGATGCATCCGAGGTGTACGACAACTGTCACTGTGACAGTAGAATTTTATAAAATACTCCTGTCACAGAGGTCTAAGGGTAGGAAACTATGTAATGTAATGTTATTTTATACGTTTATAACGATCATTTTCACCTCCACTAGTTTGATCTCTTTTTGTTTCGCAAGGTATTATGTTCATCTTTTATCATTAATTATTATGATCATTATGATCCATCTTTTGCGCATTTTGCCGCTTATTAGCGCGCTCATCACTGTAATGTGTTCTAATAACGTAGAAATTTTGAGAGACTAAGTAAAACGATCTCTTTTAATTTGTTACTTCCAAGTTTTCTTGTCGTATTTTTTCTTGGTTTGTCCACAAACTATTAACATAGGTAACTAAAAATTTCAGCTGATCCGATGGCCAGGCGAACCAGCAAACTCAATTATATGTGTGTACTCTAGAGATTTCAAAGATCGAATCGAGTCCCGACCCAAGCCAGAAAAATAAAAATTTTAACATACATAGTAGTACATCATTCAAAATGGATTTTCAACTTACATTTAAATTATATAGTATTGTTAGATCAGATCGGCCAATCGATATGGTAGGAAATGAAAACTTACAACTCGCTGTTCCTCATTATAATAGAGACAATTTCTTCTTCTTCTTCAGATGCCATCTCCGCTACGGAGGTTGGCAATCATCAAAGCTATTTTAATTTTTCAGGCAGTAGCTCTAAGTAGTTGTTTTGAGCTGTATCCAAACCATTCTCTCAGGTTCTTCAGCCATGAAATTCGTCTTCTTCCGATGCTTCTTCTGCCATCTATCTTTCCTTGCATTATGAGTCGCAGGATGCCATACTTCTCGCCCCGCATCACATGTCCGAGATACTGTAGTTTTCTTTCTTTAATGGTAAGTTCAACTTCCTTCTCTTTACCTATTCTTCTCATTACTTCGTTTTTCGTAACTCTATCTACCCAGGAAACCCTCATAATTCTTCTATAGGTCCAGTCCACATTTCAAAGGCGTTAAGTCGTCTCATTTTCTTTACATTTAACGTCCATGATTTCACTCCATCGTATAGTACATTGTATACGTAACATTTTGTTAGGCGTACTTTAAGAGCTATTGTTAAATCTTTGCTACATAGGACCTTTTTAATTTGCATAAAATTAAAACGTGCTTTTTCGATTCTGACTTTGATTTCTGCAGTGTAGTCATTATTTTCTGTTATAAGTGTTCCTAGGTAAGTGTACTTTTTTACTCTTTTGGTCTGCTGGTCCTCTACTATCAAGATTTCGTTAGTATTATGGTTGTTTTTAATAATTTTTATAACTTTCGTCTTTGTGATATTGAGAGAGAGTCCGTACTCCCTACTACAGTTTACTATTTTACTCATAAGTCTTTACAGGTCTTGTAAACTATCAGCTATTATTACTGTATCATCTGAATATCTGATGTTGTTAACTAAGACTCCATTTACTCTTATGCCGACTGTTTCATCTTCCAGATTTTCTCGCATTACCTCTTCAGAATAAGCGTTAAATAATAGAGGTGATAGTATGCAGCCTTGCCTGACTCCTCTCTTTATTTCAATTTCTTCAGATGTAACTTTTTCAATTCTTACTATTGCTCTGAACTAAACTGATCCAGTTCTACTATTATGTCCAGGTTTTTCTCGGTGACGAAATTTATCAGCTCGTTAGGTAATTCATCTGGACCAGCAAATTTATTGGTTGTAATAGAGTCTATTGCCTGACTAACCTCTGATTTGGTTATCTCTGGGCTATCTCCGGGAAAAATCTCCGGTTTGGCTATCTACGGATGTTCTAGCTTCTCTCTGGTCATGAAATAGTTCCTCGATGTATTTTTTCCATCCTCGTGGTTTTCATTCTGTCCCCATTATAATATTTCCAATTTTGTCGAGAAATATATTTGAGGTTCTTCTATTTCCTATTCCGGCTAGTTCTTTGACTTTTTTTATGTAGGTTGAAGTTGTCATATCTGTTTTGCAGTCAGAGACGGGAATAGACTTCATAATGCAGGGAAAGATAGATGGCAGAAGAAGCATCGGAAGAAGACGAATTTCATGGTTGAAGAACCTGAGAGAGTGGTTTGGATGCAGCTCGAAACAACTATTTAGAGCTACTGCCTCAAAAATTAAAATAGCTATGATGATTGCCAACCTCCGTAGCGGAGATGGCACCTGAAGAAGAAGAAGTCAGAGACGATTAGAAAATTTTAATTTTTTAGAATTGACTGGTAATAAATTATTAGAATCAATGTGTTATGTATTGCTTTGCAAAAAGCTTGCAAGTTTGTATAACTTTAAAAATAATAACATACCTTGAGGATAACTGTAACTAAAAATTGGTTTAGGTTGGGTTATTTCTGGAGAGTTGACTGCAGCCGGAAGTAAACTCGGGTGAGCTTGAATTGGTGGTAACGTTGGCATAAGTAGTGATGTTCTAGGATTCCTTCTTATTTCTGAATAGCCAAGAGATCCAGAACCGAGCACATAGGCACCTAAAATTGCAAAATAAATATTTATTAAAGCTTTATTAAAGAAATATTTGTATTTATTTAAATAACTGTACTACAGATAAGATTACTATAAGAGTCAGCATCTCTCTGCCATCTGTTTTAGGAAAGGAAAATTAAGCAAAAATAAATAAATAAGCCACATTTTCAATGTGTGCAAAAAGTGTATTTATTCAATTGTAGTACAAACTGAAGACGATGCAGCCAATAAAGCTTTAGACTAGGAACCGGTATAGATGAAATCTGCTAATCATTTGAGGCACGATAAGAGCCTATAACAAATAGTAGAACCTCAAAGAAAACGTACGAACACTGTGCCGTCACATTTTAGTAGGACATGCGTCGACAGTGGCGCATCAAACTTTCTACTTGTGGTAGGGGAGCCCAAGAAGGGATTTTTGCAGTTACTCGAGCGCGTCAGATTATTACATGGGGAGAAACCTTGTACCCTGAAAATGTACCTCTACCATAATATTATATTGGCTCTTAATGCAGGGGAGTTCGTTAAGGAGGGGCCGAAAAAAAATTATCCTTAGAAAAACTCGAAATCGTCAGTGGTAAGTACAGTAGAACCCCGATAAGTCGGCCCCCGATAACCCGGAAGTCCGGCTAACCCGGACCGATTTTCATCAGATAAACATTTTGATTTTCAATATTTTGTATTTTTCAATTTAATTGTGGCTTATTTCCAATCAAAATAGTTAATTATCAGACAAACCTTTCAACAATAAAAATGTATGTAATATAATATTTGAGAGATAATGTGTACTTATGTGTGTAATTTGAACTATACCATATTAAAAATGACTCGCAGCACACGCCGCAGAAACAACAGCCACCTGTCTGTAGTATCTATTCCTTTTTATTTCAAACTGTCAGCATTGTTTAGGAAAGACTATTTAAAAAATTCTTTTATAAACAATGGTCTTTAGTATTGTGTGTCTTGTATTGTTCGCTTCCATTTGCTTACGTTTGGGTTTGGTGTTTTTTTTAGTAATTTTAATGAGTAGGTACTGTGCATATTTATAAATATATTTCATGTTATTTCAATTCTAACGGAGTTTATCTGTAAGTATACCGTATTTTATTAATTTTTACCATATTCTCCGGCTATGTCGGATTTTCGATAACCCGGATCGGTCGCGGTCCCGATTAATCCGAGTTATCGAGGTTCCACTGTACATGTAAAACAGTGTATATTTCAAAATCTTGACGATTTGAGCGGGGCGTAAGGAAATGGGTGAGTCCCACAGTGTCACAAGAAAAAGCGAATATTTCGCGAAATGAATGACGGATCGAAAAACTAAAAAATATGTGCTCAATATTTTTTAAAAATCTATCGAATGATGCCAAACACGACTTCCCACGGAGAGGGGTGGGGGGTAAATTTAAAATTTTAAATACCAATCCTGCGATATTTCGCTAAATGAACATCAAATTGAAAAACTGAATACACATATTCAATATTTTTTAAAAATCTATCGAATTTTAGCAAACACGACCCCCGACGGAGGTGGGACCCTAAAATCTTAAATTTGAGCCCCCCATGGGAGCCCATATTGCAGATTTGGATTCCTTACCTTTTTTCGGGACATTTTTTCTAATTATGGATAAATGGCCCTATAATCTAAAAAACGATTGTGGGAAATAGAAAATTAAATAAAAAATGGAAATTCCTCACTACATATACTGGAAAATCTTACTTAACTTTTTTTGGCTTTAAGTCCTACTCTTCACAACCCAATACGTCCCCATAACGCTCGAGTGACTGCACATTTAGCATAATTTGCCCCCCTACCATATGGGCGGGGTAAATAAATTAAAATCTTCCTTTACTCCTTGAATTCTTTTTTTTTCATTTTTTTAAGTTGTATGTGAATAAAAAATAAGACTCGCTCAGCTTAATTTTAACACACCACCCCCTTACTCCTACCCCCACCATCAAAACTTTATTTTTTTAGGTGGGATCCAGTTAATTTTGAAATTTTAAAAAATTCACAGGCATAGTTGAGGCTTTTACAAAATATGTCTATTTTTTATAGATCCGTAGGTTAAGTGTGCATAACCTGAACAAAATTTTTAATTTTTTTTAAACCGTGTAACTTTTTTTTAAGATGGCTGGAGGTCTAATTTTTACTCTTTTTATGTATTTAACAAACACTATATTGTTTTTAAATTTTTTCAGATTTTTCCGTAACGTTCACTTTCACAAATCCAAAAAAACTGTTTTTAATGGGTTTTGGGTGACTTTCCCTAGTTCATAGACTTCAAAATAGATCAAATCAATGTTTTTTATAGGTAATATATAAATTGTAGTTATTAAGTCCTTTCGAGTATTTCCATACGGAAGAAACACGTTCACAACCCCAAAAACACACTAACAGCTGTTTTTTTTTATTCTTGAAGGTGGCGAACCTTACACAAAAATCTGAAAAAAATTGGAAAATATAGTGTTTGACAAAATACATAAACTAGAAAAAAAATTAGACCTGCAGCCATCTCAAAAAAAATTATAGGCTTTTTTCCAAATAACAATAAAAAACATTTTTTGAGGTTAGATGACATGTGGTTAGGAGTTAGGTGAAAAAAAACAGGTTTGAATATTTGCTTTTAAGACCCTTAAATATAATTTTTACAGAATGCATCGATTTGCTTGTAAATTTGAGAATAACTAGTGAATAGTCCAAGGATAAAAATCTATATGATGCCTAAATGCGCTTTCACCATGGGGGTGGTTGCAATCCCATCACGGGGGTGTAAATTTTTTATTATATTTTGACCGCAAAAGTTGGTAAAAACATTCATTATAAGCAAAAACATTACATTTTCTGATAAAATTAATAGTTTTCGATTTATTCGCTATCGAAATTGCTGGTTTTATATCGAAAAAATAAATGTTTTTAAAAGATTTCTGCTAATAATTCCAAAAGTTTTCGTTTTATCAAAACAACTTTACTTAACAAAAATGTACCTTTTGAAAAAATAAACAAAACCGTTTTTCTTTAATTTTCTTTAAGACCAGTGGTAATCGAGCTATACTTTATTATTTGTCAACTCTTCTTCTCCAAATGCGAAATATTGTAGATTCAAAGTCAAAAAACGGGAAAACTGTGCATTTTTCGAGGATAACCTGTTCAAACTAATTTAAAGTATTTAAAAATGTCTATCTATAGAAATAAAAAATTGTCTCTAGCTCAAAAATTAAGTGACATAATGAAAAGAATGTCAGTCCCTATTTTTTTTTTCAGCGAAAAAAAGTGATCTGATGAAACCCCTAATCAACCCCCTTATTAAAATTAGTCATTGACCTTATTTAGTCTTCTTTACTTACCTATGTATTGTTAATAGGTTCTAGAAGTTTGACCGGTTTCGAATGATTAGTTTAAAAAAAATGGAGTTAAAAGCGAATAACGAATTTTTTTAGTTTGGAAGAAAACGTCCTTTCCTTCAGAATAGAAAGATTAGCACTGAGATACAAAAAAATGTTTAAATATGAAATTGTATCTTATTTACTTCCCAAGAAACTGATTGGCAAAAATTTTTTCTACGACAAAATGAGTGAGATATTGACAATTAAAACTTGCAATAACATGCAAAAACCACCTTTACCAACCCATTCAAAATCACCTCTTTTTGCGACTGAGGATTTTAAAAAGATTTAGTATTAATAGGCTTATAGATCTTGTAAAAACCTACAAAATTGTTTTCTACTTTCCAAACTTATGTTTAGTGATTAAAATCGGTTAAGCCGTTTAGAAGCTATCGGGTTCCAAAAGTATAAATCCATTTAACTATTATCGCCGAAATGGTTTATGTAGTTGTATTGGTTACGGTGCTAATTTTTATCGGGAAATCGGGATTCATTTAAATGGCTGGAATATGAACTCGTATTTTCCTGTCACCAGTTTAGTGTCGTAACTACTAGATTATTTGGGAGATAATGCGAGAAAGGCTACCATTTATAACGCTTAACGTGCATTCGAGAAATATTACATAAGTTCAACTTCATACATTTAATTTATAAAAAAATTTCTGATACAAGAATAAAAAACCGCTAAACGCCGTAAAAATGACTGGCGCATACAATATTCCAGCTACAAAAGAGCTGATATGAATATTAGGTGGCGCGAAAATGTATTTCCGTTTGGATGGATAATAAATTTGTAGTTTTATTTTGAAAGATTTTTCCATAATATTTGCTAAATTTGAAGTGAAACGCACCAGAAAAGAGCTTCAAGATGCAAACTGTATCAAAGTTACACTTTCGTGTAATGTTTTACTTCAAATTTAGCAAATATATAATATGGAAAAATCTTTCAAAATCAAAGTATAATTTTATTTTTCATCAAAATGAAATGAAATTTTCGCGCCACGTAATATTCATATCAGTTCTTTTGTAGATGGGATATTGTACGCGCCACTCGTTTTTGCGGTTTTTTTATTCTTGTATGTTTTATACTGTCATTTTTATACTGTAAGTACTGGGCGATCAAATGGTTGATAAAGAGTTCTAGGTGTGGTTAAAGTTGCCGAAGTCTTGGCCACACAAAAAACCTTAAAAAATGCTCACAGTATCACGAGAAAAATCAACAAATCCTACTTCCACGTCCTTGTCGTGATTGCTGGGCAATGCATAGCGTACAATGAGTGTGCGTTATGTAGCAGACTAACAGAAAATTTTAGCCCTCCAGGTTGGGGGTTGGGCGATGGGCCAACAACTCATTCCCGTAAAATACTAAAATTGTTACTAATCCACAAGCTATGCCTCGGATTCAGGATAGAACTTACGGAAAACGAAACAAGCTACGTAAACGGACGATGATTTTCGGAACATGGAATATTCAAGGAATCTCTACAAAACATAATATTTTTGAAGAACTAAAAATCAATCGCATATATATCTACGCTCTAACAGAAACAAAAAAGAAAGGAACTGGAATGGAACAAAAAGAAAACTACATTCATATCTACAGCGGAGTAAAGAAGGAGAACAGAGCAAAGTCAGGAGTATCATTTGCAATACGCAAGAAATATAAGAAAAGTATAAAAGATTGGGAATACGTAAATGAACGAATTTTAAGAGTAGGTCTAAAACTCTATAACAGAGAATTAGAAATATTTGTTGTATATGCTCCTACCGATGACTCAAACCAGGATGTAAAAGACACATTTGAGGAAAGCCTAGCGGACACCATCTCAAAAATCAGCAACAAAAAAGAGATTATCATGATGGGCGACTTCAATGCCAGAACTGGGTCAAAGATAAATGACGACATTGTGGGAAAATTTGGCCAAGAAACTGTTAATAACAATGGAACAAGACTTGTGGGACTATGTGAAGCGTATTCCTTACGGATAACGAATGGATTTTTCCAGCACAAATCCATCCATAAATACACATGAACGCAACCAACCCGACAATTGAAATCAATTATAGATTACGTCATCATGAAGCAGAAATCATCAATTGTGACGAAATATGTACGAGTCTATAGAGGTGAAGAATGTGGAACTGACCACTTTTTACTCAGAGCAGATCTATACTTTCCATATCTCTTGAAGAACAAAATTGAAGAAACCCAGGACGAGATTACAGAAGAACTCCCGCCTCAGTACAACTACAACATCGACGCACTGAAAGATAATTCAATCTCCTTTCTTTTTAAATTATGGCTGAGCCAAAAGATAACCAATACACAGTTTAATAAAAGAACAGCAGATGAAAAATATGATCCGCTTAAAAAGTGCTTACATGAAGCTGCATTCGAAGCGTTAGGGGAAAATCCTCAAATAACACTAATCACCCTTGGTTTACAGATGCTTTAAAAGAAAAGACGAGGGAAAAAAAAGAAGCATATCAAAAATGGCTCAGTACCAATTGCTCAGAAGACCGAAAAACCTATGCAAGAATAAGAATGGAAACAAAAAAAGAAGTGATTAAAACCAAAGAAAATATGTGGCTGAAGAAATGTGAAGAAATAGACACTCTTATGGGAGGAACAAAAAGCAGAGAAGCTTGGAGAACAATATCATATTCAAGACAAAACGTATAAGAAAGATGACAAATATCCCTTATAAATATAAACGAGTGGGAAACATACTTTAGAAACCTATTGCAAGAGAATAGACAGGAATATGTAAGGCAAACCATAATCGCCCCAAACAAGCTGGAACAACTAGAAGATATAACAATTCAAGAACTAGAACTAACGTTAAGAGAAATAAAAAACAATAAAGCTCCTGGTACCGGAAATATTCCAATTAAACTCATTAAATACAACACGAAACAGGCAAAAGAAATTTTAGTTGAAATATTCAACGGATGCCTTTCAGGCAATAGTGGCGTGCCCTCTGAGTGGAAAAACTCCATAACTACTCCTATATACAAAAAGGGTGGTAGAAAAAATTGTAATAATTACAGAGGCATTAGTGTGACCAGCTCAGTTGGAAGACTGTACGGACGAATAATAAAGAAACGGATAGAAAAGGAGTGGCAAGATTCCGAAGAACAAAGTGGATTTAGGGCAGGTAGATCATGCACAGATAACATTTTCTGCATAAGGCAACTACTAGAAAAACGTTCAGCTAGAAATCTAGAAACTCACATGGTATTTGTAGACTTAAAAAAAGCATATGATACCGTTCCCAGGGAAAAAATGTTTGAGGTATTACAACAAACCACTTTAAATAGAAAATACATCCAAACAATAAAAGATCTCTATGCTAATGCAACAACAGCAATTAAAATTGGAACGAAACTTTCAAATACCTTTGAAACTTCGAAAGGCCTTTTGCAGGGATGCTGTCTGTCGCCAACTTTATTTAAAATTTACCTTACACATGTGTTAAAATATTGGACTAGGAAATGCCAAACAATGAGGATACCAGTAGGAGATTCTTATTTGTATACGTTGCTATTTGCTTACGACCAAGTTGTGATTGCTGCTGATGAAGATGACGCCAGTTACATGATTAGAAAATTGAAAGAGGAGTACCGAAAATGGGGTTTGGAAATGAGCATGGAGAAAACTGAATACCTTGTAGTCGGACGTGATACTGAAGAATTAGATTAGAAGGGGAATAGATAAAAGGATGTGATGAATTTAAATATCTAGATTCTATTTTTGACAAAAACTCCACATGCGATCAAGATATAGAATATCGAATAAGTCAAGGAAGAAAAGCTATAAAACAGCTGAATGGCATTTGGTGGAGTACAGGACTGCAAAATCAGACAAAGAAAAAAGTCTACCAAACTATCGTGGAAGGAATTGTCCTGTACAACTCGGAAGTGTGGGAAGTAAAAGACCGACAAAATAAAAGACTTCAAGCTTTAGAAATGGACGCGCGTAGAAGAAGCTGCAGAATATCTAAACTGCAGCATATCCCAAACGAAGAAATAAAAGAAAGAATGGAAGTAGAAAAGGATATTATGGACAAAATAGAACAAAAAAGATTAATATGGTACGGGCATATCCAGAGAATGGGACCAACAAGATGGCCCAAGAAAATGATCCAGTACGCACCACCCGAGAGAAGAAAAAGAGGCAGACCGAAGAGAACATGGATACAAGATGTAGAGAAAGCAATGAACAGTAGACAAAACGAGAAAGATATTTGTGACCGAAAAGCATGGCGAATAGGATGCGGGAAACGGCGGATGCTGTAGAACACCCGATATATATATATATATATATATATATATATATATATATATATATATATATATATATATATATATATATATATATATATATATATATATATATATATATACAGGGTGCGCCAAACCTCTGGTTTTCTTTGATTACGGCTAAACTATGAGATATACACAAAAATGTTTATAACAAAACTAATGTGTATCAGAGATCTATATTTTAAAATTATTTTCAATTATACAGGGTGAGTCAGAACGACGGTATAAACCAAAGTTTTATTTTTTTAAATGGAACACCCTATATATTAAATCATTTTTGAATATATTATTTAAAAATATGAAAAATTTGTATAAGGTCTTATAGGCCTAAAGTTAATAATTTTCGAAATATTTACATTTTTATTGAGAAAAATGGTAATATTTATAGGGTTGTGGATTATGTTTCCAAGGAAATAAAAATTTAGGTGATAGGTCAAAGTTTTTAAAATATAGTGTTATTTTTAAATAATTTAATATTTTTTACTTTTAGCCATAAAATATACAGTGTGATCACTATTTGCAAATACAAAATTTTCTCATTTTTTTTAAATGGGACACCCTGTATATTAGTTTTCCTTTTTGTAGTAAATATTACAACCTTTCTTTTGGTATAAGGTTGTATGTACCTAGCATATTTCGTTTTGTAGATATTTAAAAAAAACTATAGATTTTACGTTTTTGCGGATTTTTTATTTAAAAATTTTTTTGCAAAAAAATAATTATAATCTGGTTTTAGAAACATACACTAAAATATAAAATATGAAAATAAAAACGTAATTAAAGATTAAAATAAATCGTATGCTAGTACAATTCAATTGAATTTAATAACTTTAAATTATTTTACAAAAAATATTTTACCATATTAATGAATGCATAAATTAGTTACTAAATTAAATAAACAACCAAATTTTAAATCAACCGTAGTAATTCTTCTACCGCAGCAACTTTCCTGTACCAAATTAATTGTTAGTTATATTGTATTTACGAGTAAGATCAGTTAATAACTTTTTAATTTACCTACATCTTGAGAACGTATAAAGTATGCTTTGAAACAAATGAACGTTATGGAAGTATATTAAGAAGTAAATAGTATCTATGTACCTACTCGTGTCACAAAAGCTGGTAATAATTTCTAATGGTTTCGCCCAAAACAAATGTCATATCCAAAAATTTTTCGGTTAAAAAATGAAAATTTAAAATATAAAAAATTGTTACAAAAATTTCAACTACAAAAGTATTACCAGCTTTTGTGACACCAGTAAATACTATTTATATTAATAAATAATTTGGCTGATACATTTAACATTCAGCTATTTTGAAGCATACTTTATAATAATTTTTATATTCTCAAGATGTATGATGTATGTAAGTAAATTTAAAAGGTAAATTACAAGTTTAACTAAATACAATTTAACTAACAATTAATTTGGTACAGGAAAGTTGGAAAGTTCCTGTAGTAGAAAAATTACTACGGTTGATTTAAAATTTGGTTGTTTTTTTAATTTAGTAACTAATTTATGCATTCATTAAAATGGTAAAATATTTTTTGTAAAATAACTTAAAGTTATTAAATTCAACTGAATTGTACTAGCAATTGTATTTATTTTAATCTTTAATTACGTTTTTATTTTCATATTTTATATTTTAGTGTATGTTTCTAAAACCAGATTATAATTATTTTTTTTGCAAAAAAATTTTTAAATAAAAATTCCGCAAAAACGTAAAATCTATAGTTTTTTTTTAAAATATCTACAAAACGAAACATGCTAGGTACATACAACCTGATACCAAAAGAAAGGTTCTAATATTTACTATAAAATGCAAAACGAATATACAGGTTGTCCCATTTAAAAAAATGAGAAAATTTTGTATTTGCAAATAGTGATCACACTGTATATTTTATGGCTAAAAGTAAAAAATATTAAATTATTTAATATCCTTTACCTATCACTTAAATTTTTATTTCTTTGGAAACATAATTCACAACCCTATAAATATTACCATTTTTTTCAATAAAAATGTAAATATTTCAAAAATTATTAACTTTAGGCCTATAAGACCTTATACAAATTTTTCATATTTTTAAATAATATATTCGAAAATGATTTAATATACAGGGTGTTCCATTTAAAAAAATAAAACTTTAGTTCATACCGTCGTTCTGACTCACCCTGTATAATCAAAAATAATTTTAGAATATAGACCTCTTTGATACACATTAGTTTTGTTATAAACATTTTTTTGTATATCTCATAGTTTAGCCGTAATCAAAGAAGACCAGAGGTTTGGCGCACCCTGTATACTTATTTAAATCCGTCTCAGTATAGTCCAGAGTAATATGGATTTTCTCGGGACACTCAAATATCCAGGTAGCTGACTACTTTTTTAGTTATTCTAGACCTATAGGAAGAAAACCTACCTGTTTCCTGCCTAGAGTTCGCGTCCGTTTTTTAGTTATTAACAATTTCGTGCAAAAATCGTGATTTTTTCGATTGTTTGCACTCTATTCAAAAGCTAAATAGTTGACATAAAATTACAAAATTAATTTTTTTAGAACATTGAAAAACCTTCAAAATGCCGATCTTTGAAATTTAAAAAGTTAAATTGTTGCTACGCAAACTGCAAAATAAGTGAAAATCGTTCTTTGTTAATAGCTTTTACTAAAACTACCTTAGAACTTTAGTGTTTCACCCAAAGTTGGGTAAATCTTTAAAATTTGAGACCGATTCATTAATTAGTTTAAGAGTTATTCTGTTTGTTTATCCCAGAGACATATATAAGATATATGTAAGAATATAAGACAGAAAATAATGAAGATAAGGCAATTCTGAGTATGCCAAATAAAATCAGAAGAGTAATAGTATCAAAATGTATTAAAAAAAGATAAAAAAATAATTAGTATAGTCAAAATTCCTAATGCCAAATTTTTGAAATTTTGTAGTTTATAATCATTTAGAATAATTTTAAAAATGTGCGTAGAAAAAATCATTTTACATATTAGAAAAGCTGGTATTTTACACGAATTTTTAAAAAATGTAGTTCACCTACCTTTCATATATTCGGAAAGATAATATTTTAACACGAATTTTCAAATAAAAAAATTTAGCCTGGGTTCATTTTGGACAAAGTTAGACATATGTTTTTTTTTTAATTCACAGCTAATTATAATTAAGGAATCTCAATAATGCCATTTTAAAGAATGGGATTTGTATTTTTTCTTAAAAAAATTGCACAAACATTATACCTTCACAGCACCCTCTACGATTTTTCAAAAATGTAGTTCAAACGAAATATGTCGAAACCAAATATTTTTTTTATGGATTTTATTTTAGATTTTGATTATGATGTTAGGCTTCCCAACAAAATATTTTTATTAATATTGTTTGTTTACCAAATGTGTAAACAAAAAAAGCTATGTATATAATGCTGAAATTAGTTGAGCCTCTCATTCGTTTTAGGCAAACAAAACTGAATAATTAGTTACATCAAAATAATAAAATACTTACTTAATACTAACGACAAACAATTGAATGATACTCAAAAAACTAGTTTGGAGAGCATAATTTTACACATAAATAATAAATAGGTAACAATCTCAAGATTAATATAAAATATACTAGAATAAAAAAAGTGCAGAGTAACTTTCATTATCGGTTTTTACTTTATTACAACCTTTAAAGAATTTAAATTAAAGTGGATGACTCAGCAAAATTACAAGTGTAATTATCTATATATTTCACCAAGAAAATTTATGATTATAAATTATTATTTTTTAAAATTGTTCTTGATAAACCCAAATAGTTTAGCTTTCGTGTCTATAACGTGACTAAATAAATATATCCAAATAAGGACAGTAGTATCCGATATCTTTATTACACAAGTAGATACGAAGGTATTTCTTATACAACTATTGATATACCTACTAAAGGAGTTTTTCTACAGCCGTGTTAAAAATGCAATTTTCAGCACTCCATACGAGCGTTAAAAATGCTACTTTAAGGCACTAGTGCTTTAAAAAAAATTTAAGGCACTGCATTTCGTATTGACCGTATATGCAATTTTGATGTAATGTCAAAAAAATATAAAATTGGAATGTCAATCAAGTTCAAGTAAAATTTTTGTAGATATTGTCATGTAATTACGTTTGTAGAAAACATATTGTATGATATGCGTGTTAAAAAGTACATTTTTAAGGCACTCATGTGAATTGCAGAACTCGCTATCGCTCATTCTGCAAACTTTCACAAGCGTGCCTTAAACGTGTACTTTTAACACGTATATCATAAATAACTATTAATCTAAATTAATCATGACGGTAACTTGGCCCCTAGACAAAAAATATATATACAGCAGCAGTAAAATATATTTTGAATTAAATAAAGTGCACCCTGCATAAATAATTATATTAATCAAAAATGAGTATACATTTTCAATTTCGTAGCAACACGAAACTACAGCCGCATCATTATTCCAGTTCAATTAGAGAGTGCAGCAAGCACCTCTACTGGTTTCGAAACTTATTAGTCTCTCTAGTACTCAATAACTAAGGCACATATATTGCTCTCTCTGACCCAACTAGGACAAACCCCGGCGTGTAGTCACGGATTGTAACGAACTAAATCGCAGGGATGCCCTAGCGGCAACTACTAGCAAAAGGCTAAGTTTTCAATTTAATAGCACATAAAACAACACCAAAAAATGTTGTTCCATATCCTACCAGACTGAAAACAATGGGAACCTTCTCCGGTAATACCTCCGAGGCTTCTATAATGTGCAAGCCATAACGGATGCTGAGACTAAGAAGATGAGGGAATTTTACAGTTTATAATTCACGTCCCATCTGCTCAGCGCGGTAAAGTTCCAAAGAGAATGGTTCCCTTCGTACTCCAATCAGAGTAAACATGTAAATCAAAACTGAATAACCATTTTAAATTTCGTTGCAAATACAGCCGCATCATTATTCCAGTTCAATCAGAGATCGTTATGGCTTGCAAATTGTAGAAACCTCGGAGGTGTTACCAGAGAAGGCTCCCATTATTTTCGGTATGGTAGGATGTGGAACAAAATTCTTCTCGTTGGAACTTTACCGCGCTGAGCAGATGGGGCGTGAATTATAAATTGTAAAATTCCCTCATCTTCCTTGGTCTCATCATCCGTTATGGCTTGCAAATTGTAGAAGCCTCGGAGGTGTTACCAGAGAAGGTTCCCATTGTTTTCAATCTGGTAGGATGTGGAAGAACATTTTTTGGTGTTGTTTTAGGTGATATTAGATTGAAAACTTACCTTTTTTTTTAATTATACTAATGTTCACATTACTAAATAGCGAATTGAGTAATCTTTCAAATGAGGTATCACAAGACCCGTATTCTCATTTGTCAAATTCTCTATATGCCAAAAAGTCATAGTTTAAAAATAAAAATCGATCTGTTTAGAGATTTCTTTCCAAAATCGCCCATTCATGAAGAAAATGGATTTGTTCCAACCTTTTCGTGCTCACTGTATAATGATAATTAAAATAGATACACAACCAAACGTACATTTGCAAAATGTACCGATATAATGAGTTCGACGCTTGAAAGGTAAAACTGCTAATACACCAATTATGAATTTTACAGGAGAACCGTTTAAAGTTTGAAATTTTATTAAAAAAATATAATTTTTATTGTAAGCTTATTATCTTGACAAATCTTAGGAATATAAATGTTTTATAGTAGAATGATTTCATGGTATAAATTTCTAAAAGAAATATTATCTAGTTTTAAAATTAATGGCGCATTATAAAAAGTGATTCTTGAAGGCAATCAGGAGAAATATATTACATATAAGCATAATGCGTTATACATTGTGTCCCGAAAAGATTGGTCATAAATTATACCACAGATTCTGGGGTCAAAAATAGATTGATTGAACCTCACTTACCCATATACAATAGTGCATACAAAAAAAGTTACAGCGCTTTGCAAATTGTTACAAAAGTTACAAAATGAAAATCGATTTTTTTCATATATCGAAAACTCTTAGAGATTTTTTATTGAAAATGGACATGTGGTATTCTTATGGCAGCAAAATCTTTAAAAAAATTAAAGTGAAATTTGTGCACCCCATAAAAATTTTATGGGGGTTTTGTTCCCTTCAATCCCCCAAACTACTGTGTACGTTCCAATCAAATTATTATTGTGGCACCATTAGTTAAACACACTGTTTTTAAAACTTTTTTGCCTCCTAGTACTTTTTCGATAAGCCAGTGTTTATCGAGATATTTTGAATATTTGTCGAATCCACCACATATTTGTATATGGTTAAGTAAGATTACATAGACCTGTTAATAATCTGAAAATTTATTTATAATTTACCTTTTAGGTATATTTTAAAAAAGAAGCCGCATCTCGATAAAATGTGACTTATCAAAAAAAGACTAAGAGGCAAAAAAGTTTTAAAAACACTGTGTTTATCTAATGGTACCACAATAATAGTTTAATTGGAACGTACACAAACATTTGAGGGGTTTAAGGGAACAAAATCCCCATAAAATTTTTATGTAAATATATTAAAAAAGAAGCCGCATCTTGATAAAACTGGCTTATTAAAAAAATACTAGTAGGCAAAAAAGGTTTAAAAACGTTGTTTTAACTAATGGTACCACAATAATGAATTAATTGGAACGCACACAAAAGTTTGGGGGGTTTAAGGGAACGAAACCCCCATAAAATTTTTGTATGGTGGACAAATTTCACTATAATTTTGTTTTAAGATGTTCCGGCCATAATATTTTCAATAAAAAATCTCTAATAGTTTTCGATATATTGAAAAAAAATCGATTTTCATTCTGTAACTTCAAAGGGCTGTAACTTTTTTTATGAGCACATTTGTACTAAGGTAAGTTAGGTTCAATCGAACTATTTTTGACTCCAAAATGTGTGGTATAATTTATGACCAATCCTTTCGGGACACCCTGTACAACCAGGTAACTGAAAACGGTTAATTTACCAAATATGAGTAATTTTATGACAAGGTGAAATGTTTTATGATATATTTATCTTATGAGTGCGAGCTATTAGAAGTGTCTTTTGGGAAAATTACAAGAATATAAGTCATTCTCGGTTTAAATTCTAATATTATTTTATTATATTTAATGCATAATAATTAGATATTCTAGACATTTTACATTAAAAAGCAAAACAAAAATAGTTCTAGTTATAGAAAAAACTTTATTTCTACGAAAAAAACAAGTAGTGGGGTTCATGACAAAAACAATAAAAAACACATCAGCAATATTAAAGTTAAACTCACTCTTCTTCGTCAGTCTCTGGAAGGACATCATTTACACTATTACCTCTAGGTAGATTTGAATATTCATTATGATATTGCAAGGGTACATTCAAACAAAACTTTTACTAAAATAAAAAATTTCAGCGAAAACCGCATATTTCTATCTTGAGCCGTTTAAAAGTTATAGGCAGTAGAAATGGGGAAAATATAAGTGGACACTTGGTATATCAATTACTATTTAAGTACCTGTATCATAATGAACTTCATTATGATACAGATTTTCATTACGATACAGATTTTTAACCAATAGAATCTCGATATGGCATTCGCGATGAAGGTGGCACTCGCACCAATGGCGAGTCAAATACATACTTTGATGGCTTTGACAGTACTCAATATGTAGACAAACTGACAAAAATTGCTTAATTTGCTTGCGTTACAAAATTAATAAATTTCAATATATTTTTTGTTGTGAATGATCGTAGAAAAAATCGTGTATACATCTTGCATTAATTATAAAGCTCGTACTCTATCCAAAACTCGCCGTTAGGCGGCTCGTTTCGTATGCCTCATACTTGCTTCATAATGACCATCATTAAATGCTCGTTGCATTATATAATATTATTACACTTCCTAATTTTTGTGTTGTAAATCTTTCAATATTTTAAACTTTGAGTTTATTATGAGAATACTATGTGTATAAAAATTAAATGTTTTATTGCTAAAACTAAAATTCTGTTAAGCACCAACTTTTATCAGGAAGAAATATTTCTAAGAGATTTATAATACAGCATTTCTCATTTGCCGCGAACATTTTGGCTCACACTGTACGTGTACATATACCTGCAATAAAATCGAATTTCTGTAGGTGAAGTCAGAATTAAAAAAAAATTGTTATTTACTTATCAGACATAACTAATTTTATGGGTGTTTTTCGCAAAATATTAATAAACTGTCTTTACTTCTGCGTTGATGTTATGTTTGAAATTTTGTTTGGAAATAGTTTCTACTTTTGGAAAGACCGTCTTCGAAGTGGATAATGTAGCACGCTTGATATTATTATAAAAAGATAAAATGTATAATACGCCACTTGTACCCTTAACTGATGTAAACTAAACTGTTTTAAGCACCACTATATTATGCAAAAATATTCTGCCATATGAAATGACTAACACGGCTTTAAGGCTCTAATTCCTCAAAATAAAATTGACATATGCTAGAATCAAACGTGGTGGGTGTATTATACGACTGATAACATATTTTTGTATTAAAATTTGGCGCATAAGACATAGCTGCTTTCAAAACCATCCGAAAAATAAAATGTTTAATACGCCAAAAAAGTAGTTAAAACAGTTTAAATCTCCTTTATACATACGTAGAAAAATTCACCGAATCTAATGATATATGAAGTCTATTTTACAAAAAGTGGCGTATTATACATTTTACCTTTCAAGCGTCGAGTTGATAAATATAAATACCTGGGAAATTTGATTTAAGAAAATAATGATCAAATAACAGACATAAGGGCCAGGATATAAATAGCAAGAAATGCGTTTGTAATGAAAAAAAAATCTCTGCAATAAAGACATTGGATTATAACTGAGAATAAAAGCTCCGAGATGATACGTGTTTTCGATACTGTAATATGGACTTAAAAGCTGGACACTGAAACAAAAACACATAAAATAAACTACAGTCATTATTTGAAATGTGGTGTTAAAGGAAGATGTTTATAATAGCATGGACACAGAAGAAGACACGTAAGGAATTATTGCGAGAAATGGGCAGAGGATAAATAATATAATAAAGAATAATACACATAATAAAAATAAGAAAGTTAAATATCTGGACCCGCAATGGTCTGGTCATGGACTAGGTTAAATGCAGTTCTATAGGACTCTTAGAGCAGCGGTAGATAGAGTAAAGATAGTGATGAAAATATCCAACCTCCTATTGGGAGACGGCACTTAAAGAAGAAGAACAGTTGAGTACCCTCAGACTCAGGGAAAAGAGTGTTTCATAGTTTTTGGCAAATATAATTTGCTCTTCTGCTGTTGAATGAATTCAATCACCAGTTTACAGTACTAACAGTGGGATTTACTAAAAAGTTTTAATTAAATATCAAACATGTTTAGTCCACTGAGAGGAATATTTATTCGAGACATTTTTCTAGGATTGGCGACAGATGATGCAATTGGAAAAATACGATTTATTAGCGCCATCTATTAACAAATCGAAATAATGTCTCGAATAAACGTTACTTACTTTTTTGTGGGATAGTCATATCTGCAATAAAAAATGGGGGTTCCTATTTAAGATTTTAAAGTTACCCTTATCCCACGTCCATGAGATGGATTAGGGGGTAGTGTTTAGTGTTATTCGATAGGTTTTTAAAAAATGTTCTTTGGCTTTTTACTTGGAAGTGTAGTTCTCGAGATATTAGATCGTTTCGATAATAATTTATCTAGGTTATCAGGATAAATAGTTTATTCCAAATATAGCGCCATCTATCCAGAATTAGAAAAAATGTCTCGAATAAAAGTTACTTATTTTTGCGAAATCAATTTGAATCTTTAATAAAAAATGTGGGTTCCTATTTAAGATGTTAAAGTTACCCCCACCCCACCTCCAAGGTGTTGAGAGGGTGTCGTGTTTAATGTCATTCGATAGATTTTTGAAAAATATTGAAAACCTATTTTTCAGTTTTTTGGTCCTATGTATATTTCGCCAGATATTCGACAGTCTCGCTACTTTTGGGATACCCTATATAATTATTACTATAATAATTATTATATAAAAAATATACGTTCCAGGGCAAAAAAATTAATCTTTTGTATTTGTTTAAAAAAATTGTTTAAACAATTTCTGCCCAAAAATTCCGCCCGGCACCCTACAGATTTGTTTAAAGGGGACATTTTTGAATAGGAATCCACAAAGAACCCGAATCAGAAATTGTTTTCAGACGGGAGCGGTCTCACCACATGGACTAACTGTTTTTGACATACTTTCATAAATATCCTTAACTTTCGCGTTGTCATGGTGATGGCATAATGAGTAATAAATTACAACAAAAATTTTGACAGTTTTGTGGTTTGAAAGAAATTAGAATTTTTAAATGTCAAAATTCTAAAAATTGTAGAATAGGAATGAATTCCAGTGACGAAGAGTTACAGTATTTTCATTTGTTTATCGTAGATAACATATTGTATGAAACTGTGCGTGAAGTACTTTTTGCGAACTTACGCGATGTATAGCACTCGCTCCGTTGTCGCTCGTGCTCTAAACATCGCGTGCGTTCGCAAAAAGCATACTTCACGAACTGTTTCATAAATAACTATTCTGTATTATGTTTATATTGTAGTTTTCGATAAAATTGCGGAAAATCTCTATTTTCCGATTTTTCCGGATTTCTCGGCATTTTCTCGCAAAACTAATTTCAGATCCGGATTCGTGAAGGGCGAAAACATGGATGCATAAGGTTATCGTCTCCTCTGCCAATTTTGAGCAGTTGAGAATATTTCAGTGGACTATAATATTATTACTTTGTAATCATTTTTATTGCTCAAGTTATTCATTATCTATAATATCCTGCGTCTTTTAATAAAAACGACAAATGAGTAACTGAAACAAATCCATTCTGAACTTAAATTATGTTTTTAATCTAATAACTAACTAAAAGAAGTGAATATGGAAATTTAATTATATATTCATGCAGTTCTCATATTACACAATAGGCAGTTTCGGTGTTAAATTGTGCATAAATGTTACGTATTGCATAGAGTTGTCCAATACATTTGAACAGTAATATAATAATTAGTTTCTAGACTGTGTCCACACAAGATTATTATTAATAATTTTGACTTTAAGATAAATTCATACATATTTGTCCTAATGTTTATGTCTAATGGTAATGTATGTAATTTGTTTCTGATAAATTATATTTATGATCAACGCAAAGTTACAACATTATTTTAAGTCGTAAGATAAGTCATGTTATAATGAAATCTATATTTTCGTTTTTGACGGATACAAGAATACTGTAACGAAAGATTAAATAGTTAATCATTTACTACAATACAATATTTAGACGGTGTTTTTTTTTTAATAAATTATTGTTCTAATAAAAAGTGATATAATTATACTTATTCACTTATATGCATGAAGTTAATAATATTATAATAATATTCCGGCTATACTATTATTATTTCTATACGCATTTTTTAGATATAAATTTACAGGGTGTTTTATTCATAACTGGAAATATTTTAACTGTCGATTCCTAGGCTCAAAATATTAAGTTTTCTTTAACCCAAATCACCTAGACCGAAAATGGTTTCTAAGGGAGCTAGAGCTCTTTGAAGATGACATATTGTAATTAGTTTTATTTAAATACCTCCAGAACGCTTCTATAAAAAAAAAACGGGAACTGGTACGCCTATTTATCTTCCAGAGATAAATCGATTCCATAATATATTGCGAATTTCTTATACCGATCATAAAGGCCAGTTTTGGGTAGGGCAACGGTTATTTTATCGCATAAATTTTTGTCTTTAACTTTTAAACTTCTTTAACTGGATTATTAAATTGTGAGGATTTTATGCGAAAAGGTACTCTTGCTTTATGTCGGTAGAATACACCGTTTTCCAGAAAAAAAGATTTGAAAATTTTTCGTTTCTTGAATTTGAAAGAAATTAAAAAAAAAACTATTTAAAATAACCAAAACTGATACGTTTATTTATTTTCCAGAGATGAATGAATAAATAAATCGATTCTATAAATTACAAATTTCTAGTACCGATCATATTCGTCCGTTTTGGGTAGGTCAACCGTTATTTTATCGTACTATTTTTTGTGTCTTTAATTTTTAAACATTTTTGACATTAGATTATTAAATTATCAGGCATTCTACTGGTAAAATATACTCTGGCTTAGGGTCGATAAAGCAAACCATTTTTTTTTTAATTTTTTTCAAATTCAAAAAATCGAAAAATTTTCAAATCGATTTTTATAGAAAACGGTGTAGGCATCTATCTTACCGACTTAAAGCAGGAGTGCGTTTTCGCATAAAATCCTTACAATTTAATAATCCAGTGTTAAAATTGTTTAAAATCTAAAGACAAAAAGTTATGCGATAAAATAACCGTTGCCCTACCCAAAACGGACGCCTATGACCGATACTAGAAATTTGCAATTTAAGAATCGATTTATTTATGTTTGGAAATAAAAATAGGCGTACCAGTTGTCGTGAATATAAATAGAAGCGTTCTGGACGTATTTAAAAAAAAAATAAATACAAAACGTCATCTTTAAAGAGCTCTAGCTCTTTTAGGAAGCATTTTCGGATTAGGTGATTTGGGTTAAACCTTAATATTTTGAGGCCAGGAATCTACAGCTAAAATATTTCTAATTGTAAATGAAATACCCTATATAGTGTAATATAAAGTATGAAACGTGGTACCGTCTAAAGCGAAATACTATGACACACTGTTCTCCCATACTATTCACAAAGGTGGTAACTGCATGTTTGGCCATATTGTATTTTTGGCACCAGTTATTTCTGTCTAATTTTATATGCCTGAACTTAAGGCTTTTGGACCATATTTCATGCCATTAAAAAATTTTTTAAAAACCCTTAGCGCCGGACTCCACTTGCGATTCTCTAGTCGCGCGATTGTTTTGTCGCTACATTGTTTCAAATACAAGTCAATCCACAATTATTTAGTCGCAAATGGATTGACTTTTATTTGAAACAATGTGTTCAATCTTCGCCACAAAACAATCGCGCGACTACAACTCGTAAGTGAAGTCCGGCGCTAACCCCCCGTCACTAATAGCGTTCGATTTCTGTGCACCGATAGTGACTGCGGACTATGAGTCCGCCTACTTTTTTGCACTCGAAAAGCGTGATATACATATAAACGTGTATAGTACTTGTTACCTTTTTTTTAAACAAACGTTTTAAATTTTTGTTATATTTATTAAAATACAACACAATATATAAAGTATAAATTAGGTCCTGCTTTAAACCATATTGTCAGAATAACAATCTGCATATTTATTGAAATTGTGCCTCTAAATATCAAATATGGCTAATTGGTCTTTACCAAAGCCATCAAATTAAATAAAAAAAATATCAAATAGTGTCTCCAAATTTCTAACGACCCCTTTAGCACCTGGCATACGAGTTACAAGTTTACTGCCCTTGGTCGTGATTTGAGTAGGGGATGTTATGTCCATCTACTGTTTTCATCTTTTTTAACCAAGTAAAGTATTTACTGACTTCTACCCGTATAGTAAATGAAAAGGTTTCATTTACTATACGGAATGTACTGAGTATGATCTGAATCAGGTCAAAAACGTTCTGCTGTTTTATTCCATCTGGACACTTTTTTAATAAGTTTTAATAAAATTTTTAAACTATCACACAGTGGTTCCAAATGAGATAACGTGGTCATGAGGTAAAATAAAAAGTCTCTATTTAAGAATTTTCATGTTTACAGTTGTTTCTCATGCCATCGTAGAGTCGTAATACGCATGTATAAAGATCAGACTGGATCTATTCTTTAAGCTCTTAAGAGAGCTAAAAGGAACTATAACGTTAACGGGATTTTATTGTCTCATATGGTCAATAGACTTCTGGATTTGAAAAAACCGCGAAGTGCTACCATTTAGATGGGTGCGTTTTTTAGAAAGAGGTAAATTAGTCCCTAAGCACAGGGGGAATTAGGGTGAGATTTGAGTTTAGGGTGAGTGAACCAAAACTATGCAGTTTTGGTTCAAACACGTCTACTGGAAAATTGTTTCAGATTAAATTTACTATCGAAATATCACATTTTAAATTCAAAAATATTTTTTTTTACAAAAATATATTCAAAAGAAAAGCAAGAAAAAAACACGAAAGAACGCAATTTTGTTTTTTGCCCCATGACTTTTTTCCACAGGAATATAGGTATAGGCATTGCTTCAGCGAAACATAACCTCCATCCTTCCTCTTTAAAATGAAGTTTGGAAAAAGTCTCTAGCATTTATGGTTTCCGAAATAGGATTTTTCAAAATTCGCCGCTCACATCATTTTTGGGCCATTTCCCCATAATTTCGCAAACACTGTTCTGTAACTTTTTTCTACGCATTTCAAGGTATATGCAATGTCCATAAGTAAAAATTTCCTGTAACTGGCTGTATACCATTAATTACAAAAATTGAAGAAAATCTTCTGTGTAAAAGGTATATTTATTTAAAACCCCAATCATCATTCTCTTTGCCTTATCACTATGCGGGGTCGGCTTCCCTAATTGCATTTCTCCACACAATTCTATCTTGGGCCATATCAATGTTAATCCCTTTTACCAATATGTCCTGCCTTATCGTCTCCCCCAGGTCTTCTTTGGTCTTCCTCTCCTACTCGTTCCAGGAATCTGCACCTCAGCTATTCTTCGTATTGGGTGATTAACGTCTCGACGTTGAACATGACCAAACCATCTTAACCTATGCTCTCTCATTTTGGCATCAATTGGTGCCACACCTAGACTTCCCCTAATATACTCATTTCTAATTTTATCCTTCTTTGTCACTCCACTCATCCATCTAAGCATTCTCATTTCCGCCACATGCATTCGTTGTTCCTCTTTTTTTTCACTGCCCAACATTCAGTTCCGTGGATCATAGCCGGTCTTATGGCTGTTTTATAGAATTTTCCCTTCAGCTCCATTGGAATTTTCTATCACACAACACACCACTCGCTTCTTTCCACTTCATCCGTCCAGCCCTAATTCTGCTGCATGCATCTCCATCTAATTCTCCATTACTCTGTAATACCGATCCTAGGTACTTAAAACTATTGCTTTTCACAATCATTTCACCATCCAAAGATACCATTTTATTTGTAGTAACTCCATCTTTAAATGAACATTCCAAATACTCTGTTTTTGTCCTACTAAGTTTTAAACCTTTTTCCTCCAGAGCTTTTCTCCACTGTTATAGTTTTTGTTCTAAGTATCTTTCACTATTTCCGATTAACACTACATCATCAGCATACATTAGGCACCATGCATTACTACCCTGTAGCTTCGCTGTTATCTGGTCCAAAACTAATGAGAATAAATAAGGACTAAGCACCGAGCCTTGGTGCAATCCTACTTTCACCAGAAATTTATCAGTCTCTCCCACACCTGTCCTAACACTAGTCGTTACTCCCTCATACATATCTCTCACAATCTTTACATATTCGCCAGGGACTTCTTTCTTATTGAGAGCCCACCAGAGAATCTCTCGAGGAACTCTAGCATATGCTTTCTCAAGATCAATGAATACCATATTAGCGTTCGTCTCTTTATTCCTGTATTTTTCCATCAGTTGCCTTACAATGAAAATTGCATCTGTTGTTGATATTCCCTGCATAAAGCCAAATTGATTATCGGATATTTCGGTTTCTTCACGTATCCGTCTATCAATTACTCTCTCCCATATTTTCATGGTGTGTCTAAGTAGTTTTATAGCCCTGTAGTTTGTGCATTGTTGTATGTCTCCCTTGTTTTTGTAGACAGGTACTAATATACTGCTTCTCCATTCGTCTGGCATTTGTCCAACTTCCATAATTCTGTTAAATATACCTGCTAGCCAACTTATTCCTGTCTCTCCCAACGCTATCCATACTTCCCCATGAATATCATCTGGTCCTACTGCTTTTCCTTTCGTTATTTTTTGAAGCGCTTGAGCCACTTCCTCGTTTTTTATTCTGGTAACCACTGCTGTTACTGTCTCCGTTAACTCGACAGGCTGTCTGTCAAATTCTTCATTTAATAAACTCTCAAAATTCTTTCTATATCTCTTTTTGACATCCTTTTCGTGAATTAGTATTTTATTATTTTAATCTCGGATACATCTAATCTGATTAAAATCTCTTGCTTTCTTTGCTCTCTGTTTGGCTATATTATATATCTTTGCTTCGCCTTCCATGGTATCAAGTTGATCGTATAGGTTTGAATACGCTTCTGCTCTAGCTTTTGCTACTGCTACTTTCGCTTCCTTTTTGGCGACCATATAGTTTTGAAGATCTATATCCGATCTGGTTTCTTGCCACTTTTTATATAATTTTCCCTTCTCTTTTATTTTCCCTTTTACTTCATTTGACCACCACCAAGTCTCTTTATCCTCAAACTTCTTTTCTGACGTTTTCCCAAGTATTTCAATAGCCGTCTCTCTAATAATATTGGCCATTTTTCTCAAAATTGTGTTAGGGCTTCCTTTCGTGTTCCAATATATTTTTTCTACTATTCTTTCCCTGAATAGACCTTCCTTCTCATCTTTTAGCATCCACCACTTGATTTTTTGTGGTCCTCTCCGATATTTTTGTTTAGTTTCGCTTTTTTACTTCGATGTCCAGAACAAGCAGCTTATGCTGTTGGCTTACTGTCTCACTAACTATTACCTTGCAGTCCTTGCATTCACGTATGCCTTCTTTCCTTATCATGAAGTAGTCTATTTGGGATTGATATTGTCCACTTTTGTAGGTAATAAGTTGAGTTTCTCTCTTTTTAAAAAATGTGTTAACAATCGCCATATCCAATGCTGTTGCTAATTCTAGCTTGTCATCTTCAGCTTCATTTCTAGTTCCAAAGCCTAATCCCCCATGCATTGTTTCATATCATATCTTGGCTTGGCCCACATGTGCATTGAAATCACCTCCTATTATAACTTTCTCCTCCGCTGGAATATCTCTCAGTACGTCTCCTAATTGGTCATAGAAAGCTCTTCTTTCATTCTAACCCAGACCTGTTTGAGGAGCATACACACACAACATTCAATACCTCTTTATCAATTACAAATTTCACTGACATCATTCTATCACTCGTTCTTACAACTTCTACTACGTTATCTTTCATTTCACTATCAGCAATTATACCAACTCTATTTCTAGTGTTACTACTCCCTACATACCACAATTTATATCCATCACCTAGTTCTTTCGCCCTTTGTCCTTTCCACCTAGTTTCTTGAATACAAGCAATTTGAACTCTTCTTCGTTTGAGCGCATCCACTCACTCCAGACTCTTACCTGTAAGACTACCAAGATTCCAAGACCCTATCCTGATTTTTCTAACCTGTAATGGTGTTCCCCCTGAGATAGTCCTCACCCGGAGATCCGAACGGGGGCTCATTTTACTTCCGGAACATTTTACTTCAGGAGATGCCATCATTTCAGTATAAGTTTTTATTGCGTTTGGAGAAGGTCTTTTCATTATTATGGCCTGAAAAGATTTTTTTGGATATTTGATGCCTGAATGACATTTCTATCAGCATCATACCCTGCCCTGCACGTTTAGCCAATACACCACCAATGCAACCAAAACTCAGTATTACCCGATACCCGCCTGCATTTTTCTGTATAGGCCAGGATCCCTACTCTAAGGACTGCCCTATAAACCAATGTATTTTTGCCCGTATCCCGCCACTAGGAGGCACGTACTTTATTAGGGATACTATTTTAACCCACTATTTAAGATTATTTAAAACCCCAATAAAGGGCTACAATAAAAAACAGAACGTTTTCACTCTAAAGAGAGCATCATCAGTATCCTAAGCAACCTCTACATGCTAAGCCACCAAAAATACATAGGTTAAAACCCTTAAAACGCCGACCAAAAGTCTTACATTGGCGTGTTATATATTAAACCCTGGCGATGGGTGAAATTTAAACAAGATATACCTCAAAGCATCATATGACTATACCACGTGTATGTGGGTGGTTGAGTTGATTTCTCTGTCTTCACAAAGAAAAAGGCTTTTACCTTTCTGTACCCACATACACGCGGTATAGTCATATGATGCTTTGAGGTATATCTTGTTTAAATTTCACCCATCGTTAGGGTTTAATATATAACACGCCAATGTAAGACTTTTGGTCGGCGTTTTAAGGGTTTTAACCCATGTATTTTTGGTAGCTTAGCATGTAGAGCTTGCTTAGAACACTGATGATGCTCTCTTTAGAGCAAAAACGTTCTGTTTTTTAATGTAGCCCTTTATTGGGGGTTTTAAATAACCTTTTACAAAGAAGATTTTCTTTAATTATTATACGCAATGGTACATTTTAGTAGAAAGACAAGTAAATTACCTTTAAAATGGTCTATTGTGTGAGGTTATACGGCTCTTTTTGATCAAGTTACGCTTTTTCAAGTTTTTCTACTTTTAATGTTTTTTGATATTTTTAATGATTATTTTTTAAATTTTTTATTATGACTTTTCTTCTTGTACATTTAGGTATATACATTGTGGTTTAAAAAAGCTTATTTTCTTTTCTTTAAAAAGGAGTATTGCAAAAATTCTAGGACTTTTTTTAACCCGGCACCTGCCACGTGGCCTTGCAAGGCGTCAACTGCCACGTGGGGTGCTCACAGTACCCTTTAAAAATTTTCTGTGATCTACTTGTTTAAAAAACAAAATAATGTGTTGAGTAACACAAGAATATAAAAAAACATGTTTTATTAACTTATTAGTCACTAATATGTTATAAAAGTTAAAAAATAAAATGAAAAAGGTGTTATAAGCAAATTAGCAAGTACCAAGCCATAATAAATTAAATGAAGTAAAATATCTAAAAAAATTAAGTTTTAGTGAGAATAGAGTCTATATTAATAATTTAAATCAGTTATTTCAATAAAAAATGTAAATTTGACCTGTTTATCAAAAACACAAAAAAAAATTAAAACTTAAAGTGCCAGATGATGACACTCCATTTCGACTTTAGAGCTACAAGTTCAGAATGACACTAAATAACCACTTCAAACGCTAATACATCTATGCTATATACTATTATAGAAAGCTACTATGACGCACAGCAGGGTAACCAAACTTGAAATACCAAATATTTGATAAAAATATGTTATGGGGTGCTGGTAGCACCCTAGGTGGCAGGTGCCGGGTTAAAAAAGATATCCGCAGGATATCCAAGGGTATCCGTAATTTGGTCCGCAGACCATTTTATAAAGAACAATTTTTTTTTCATAAAGTTAATAATATGAAAGTTTTCCATATGGTTCCAACTTAGTGGGACCTATTGCATGTGTACCTATACCTATATGTCACATTTTGAAAAAGCATAAGTGTCTTGTTTAAAAATAGTCCTAGAATTTTTTACAATACACCATTTTAAAGTAAAGAAAATAAGATTTTTTTTGTTGTACAATCTATAAACCTAAATATGCTATAAAAAAGTTTTAATGAGAAATTTAAAAATAATCGTAAAATATATCAAAAATCATTATATATAATTTTTCACAACCATTATCTTGCTTAAAAATAGTCACACAGCCTCGTTAACGTTGTAGTTCTTTTCTAAAATACATAATCAATCCCCTAAAATCAGATTACACTTTTTCAAATATATACAGGCTGTCCCGAAAAGATTGGTCGTAAATTATACTACAGATTCTGGGGTCAAATATAGGTTGATTGACCTCACTTACCTATATACAATAGTGCACACAAAAAAAGTTAGAGCCCTTTGAAGTTACAAAATGAAAATCGATTTTTTTTTTCATATATCGAAAACCCTTAGAGATTTTTATTGAAACTGGACATGTGGCATTCTTATGGCAGAATCACTTAAAAAAACAACAGTGAAATTTGTACACCCCATAAAAATTTTATGGGGTTTTGTCCCTTAAACTCCCCCAAACTTTTGTGTACGTTCCAATTGAATTATTATTGTGGTACCATTAGTTAAACAAAATATTTTTAAAAAAATTTTGTCTCTTAGAATTTTTTCGATAAGCCAGTTTTTATCAAGTGTGTGTGTGTGTGTGAAAAAATGGCTTGGATGCGAGTCCGTTAGCCACAGATTTTTATTTTATTTTACCTCAATTTATTAGTTTTGTTATATATATATACGTATTTCACTTAAATGATTATATTTGTTTCTTTCAAGTAGTATATGAGTAATTTAAATATTTCCATTTTATGACAACTTAGTAGATATTCTATACTAATTGGAAAATGAACTTGTGTTTGTCGTAAATTGTAATATAATTTATTTATATATATCTCTCGTTAATTTTGCATTCCAAGAAAATATGGTTTAAATCTCTAATCGAAACATTATCACAAAAACAGACTGATGAATTAATTATTCCTAATTTGTGCAGATGTGCCTCATATTTCCCGTGTCGAGTTTTTAATCTGACGACAGTTTTTTTCAAGATGCGGTTATTTAACATGTTTACATAATAATTTTATGGGGGTTTCGTTCCTTTAAACCTCCCAAATGTTTGTGTACGTTCCAAACTTTTATTGCGGTACCATTAGTTAAACACAGTGTTTTTAAACTTTTTTGCCTCTTAGTATTGTTTCATATTATAAAAATGTAAATTATAAATTTTTCACATTATTACCAGGTCTATAATCGTATGTAACAATATACATATGTGGCGGATTTGACAACTATTCAAAATATCTCGATAAAACTGGCTTTTCGAGGAAGTACTAAGAGGCAAAAAAGTTTTAAAAACAGTATGTTTAACTAATAGTACTACAATAATAATTTAATAGGAACACACACAAAAGTTTAGGGGGGGTTTAATGGAATAAAACCCCGATAACATTTTTATGGGGTGCACAAATTTCACTATAATTTTTTTTTCAAGATGCTCCTGCCATCACAGTGCTACATGTCCATTTTCAGTAAATAATCTCTAACAGTTTTCGATATATTGGAAAAAATCGATTTTCATTTTATAAATTCAAAGGGCTTATACTTTTTTTATGTGCACATTTGTACTAAGGTAAGTAAGGTTCAATCAACCTATTTTTGAACCCAAAATATGTGGTATAATTTATGACCAATCTTTTCGAGACACCCTGTATATTAATGTAAGATAAAAGTTGACTAAAGATTAGATAACAATAAATGTATAAAATTTGTTAATGAATAAAAAATAAAAATATACTTGAAATAATCAAAATTTCTAAAAAATTCATTCAAAAAGTACATAATTCTGCGATTAATGTTTATGAATCTCAAAACGTATAGTCAGAAGATACAGAATCACATTGGGTTAGCTGCCTATAACTGCCTATGGATTGCTGGCAGTTGTTTGAAAACAAAAGTGTGAAATGACGCACATTATTACATGATTCTGGCAATTATTGCGTATAATATATGGGCGGTTGTAGTTAAGTAATGTGTTCTATTAATAGATACAGTGGAACCCCGATAAGTCGGCCCCCGATAACCCGGAAGTCCGGCTAACCCGGACCGATTTTCATCAGACAGACATTTCAACAATAAAAATGTATGTAATATAATATTTGAGAGATATGTGTATTTGTGTAATTTGAACTATACGATAGTAAAAATTACTCATGGCACACGGTGGCAGAGCGACGTTCATTGTCTCGGATTATCGGAAACAACAGACACCTTCATTCCTGTATTTATTTCAAACTGTCCTAGCATTGTTCAAAAAAGACTAAAAGGCTACGGTCTTAGTCTCCACTGTTCTTAAATAACTTAACGTTGTTCCGATTGTGACCGTATTGTGTTTAGTACAGTCATATTTTTCGCTTCCGTTCTGTAATAGTGCTTCAGATAGGTTTGTGTTTGCGTGTTTTTTTTTGTCTACCCATGAGTTTTTCGCCAAGAAATGAACAACACCCTAGACTCTATACAACTATACGTAATTTAGATGTGTACTGTGCATCATACATATTTCATGTTATATCAATTATAACAGAGTTTATCTGTAGATATAGCGTATTTTATTAATTTTTACCATATTCTCCGGCTAACCCGGATCTGCCGCGGTCCCGATTAATCCGAGTTATCGAGGTTCCACTGTACTTTAATTCAAAATTAAAATGTATTGATAATCAGCAATTCCAAAAGAATTTATAATATAAAATTTCAAATAAATGTGCGAATAAATTTTTCGAATTTCTTTCGGCCATATTGAATACGTTATATTTTTTGAAAAAAAGTAATGTTACTCGAGCGTTATGGGGACTTATTGGGTTGTGATGAGTAGGTCCTAAAACCAAAAAAAGTTAAGTTGAGTTTTCTATATAGGGGGGACTTTCCATTTTTTAATTTAGTTTTCCATTTCCAACAATCGTTTTTTCCGATTATAGCGCCATCTATCCATAATTCGAGAAAATGTCTCGAATAAAATTTACTTATTTTTACGTAAAGAATCTAAATCTGCAATAAAAGTTGGGGGCTCCTATTTAAGATTTTAAAGTAACCCCCCACCCCACCTCCGTGCGAGGTCGTGTTTGGTGCCATTCGATAGACTTTTCAAAAATATTGAATATGCGTTTTTTGCAGTTTTTCGATCTGATGTTCATTTCGCGAAATATCGCGGGGTCTGTATATAAAATTTTTAATTTACCCCCACCCTTCTTCGTGGGAGGTCGTATTTGGTATCATTCGATAGATTGTTGAAAAATATTGAACACCGTATTTTTTAGTTTTCCTATCTGACAATCATTTCGCGAAATATTCGCTTTTTTGAAATTTTGTGATTCGTCTATTTCCTTATGCCCCGCTGAAATTGTCAGATTTTTTAAAAATACATTCTTTTGCATACACTTAACTTCTTCTTCTTCTTTTTGTGCCTATTCGTTTCGAATATTGGCGATCATTCTGGCTATAATTATTTTATTAACTTATGCTTTAAATATATTAGTTGTTGTTGTTGTGGAGAACCATTTCCTTAGGTTCTTTAACCATGATCCATGATATTCTTCTTCTCCCAATTCCTCGCTTTCCGAATACTTTTTCTTGAAGGTTTACCTACAGTAATCTGTATTTAGTGCAGTTTCTCATTATATTATGTCCAAGATATTCTTGGAACCTTATTCTTAGGCTTTAGGCCTTAGGCCGATGTCAGATTATGCGTTTTGACCGAATGCGTTTCCGCCGCATCCGGTGAAAACGCATAGTGTGACAGATCGGTCCGGTTGCGTTGGAAACGGATGCGTTTTGAGTCATCGGTACGCGCTTACAAACTGCACCAGACTAAACGCATAGTGTGACAGGTCGGTCCGGTTGCGTTGGAAACGGATGCGTTTTCACCGCATCCGGTCAAAACGCATAATGTGGCATCGGCCTTAGGTACCTACGGAACTACAGCAAAAAAACTGTGGTTCTGCTTACGTTTTGCTGCCTCTGCTAGTGCCCAGTTATCTTTTAATTTGGTTACAATTCGTGCTTTAATATACCTATTGTTGAGTTAAGTCGTTTTATTTTATTCCTTAATCATAATAAAAATAATAACAACAACCCTATTTTATGTAAAATCTATCATTTATATACTCTTTATAAAATGCAGGAATTAGACAAATAATTTTAAAATTTAAAAAATAATTTTAAAATTAAAATTTTCGAATTAAAAAATAATTTTAAAATTTAAAATTTAGGAATTAAAAATAATTTTTCAATTTTAAAATTTTAAAATTTAAAATAATTATTACAATTTATGAATTAACATTATGTAATCAGTTGCTTGTTGTTTGTTTGTTAATTTTATTATTTGTCTGTCATAATAAATATAATATAATGTCAGACCAATCAAATACACTGCTCAAAATTATCAAATCTTACTAAGAGTCGTATCAGTTTTTTTAGGAACCAGCTGTACTTACGCCTTTCATGAATCCAAATTGTATGTCTTGTATTCTATCTTCGCACAGCTTGCATAAATATTCTACGATGTATAATTTTAAGAAAAAGTTTTAAAGAACGACTCATTAGACTTATTAGCCTATATTCTCCGCACTTTTTTGCTCCCTGTTCCTTTGGTAACGTAATAAATTCTGAAACTGGCCAATCTTTTGGGATATTGCCTGTGTCATAGATATTATTGAAAATTTGACATAGTATTCTTGAAGATTCATCATCAAGAAGTTTAAGAAATTCAGATTGTACTCCGTCTGGTTCTGGAGCTCTCCCTTCTTTTAGTGATATTATTGCTACTCTTATTTCTGCCACTAGTATAGGCGGTCCTGTTTCCGTAGGTATCGGAAATCCGTAGGTATCCCTCTCATCAAAAAATAAATTTCGTATGTAATTTTTCAAGGTATTATCGATACTCTCTTTGTCCACGATTATTCCTGCATTGTCTTTAACCAGTTTACTTATTCTCCTATTTTTACATTTGCCTGTAATTTCTCTTACCTACCTTCTTATGCACGTTGAAGACGTCGTATTTACTTTGTAGAATTTCGATTTCTTGGCATTTTTTCTCCAGTTCTTTCTGTTTGTCTTCTCTGATCTATCTCTGTATCTCTCGTTGTAATGTTTTATACATGGAGTTATCGTTCTTGTTTTTCCTTCTTTATTCCATTAGTTGCAGAATCTATGTCGTCATCCATGTCTTATTCTTGTCTTCTTCGTTCTTCATAAAACTGTCTTTAATGTCGTTTATCATTTTATTAATGGATTCTATCTTATTTTCTCTGCTTTTCGTTGTATTGTCAATTTAATTGAATTTCCTATTTACTGTTTTGCTGACAATTTCTTTTACTTCGCTATATTTTAGTTTTCTCATGTCATGTTTTCTTATAGCTATTCCGCATATTTTCTTTAACTTCCTCCTATACACGCCCACTAAAGGATTGTGGTCAGATTGAATATATCAGCGCCTGGGTAGGTTTTAACATTGTTCAAACTATAATATACTTAACAAGTATATTATAGTCTGTTTTGTTTCTTTTAATAACGTCTTCTCCGTTGTCTCTAGGTAATTTCTACGTATACAGGCGTCTAGGTGGTAGTTTGTAAAATTTGTTTAGCACGATTAAGTCATGCTCAGCTGCAAAGATTCTCATTGTTTCTCTGCGTTGATTTCTCTATCCTAATCTATGTGGACCAATATGTTGCCCTTCTTTTCCTTTACCTATTTTCTCATTGAAATCTCCCATGACTATTAGAAGTTCGTGTCTCGGTATATCTCTTATAAGGTTGCATATTTGTTTGTAGAATTCTGATATCTCCTCATCATTGTGGTCTGCTGTCGTTGCATAGTCTTGTATAATGTTTGTGTTCACCGGTGACGTTTTTATTTGTAACAGGAGGATTCTGTAGTTCACAGGTATGAAGTTGTTGACATGTTTGGCTATACTTTTATGTGTGATAATTCCGACTCCATTTTCATATTTATCAATTTCTGATCCTGAATAGTATACTCTGTAGTCTTCTATGTCACAATAACTTGAGTCAGGCTACCTCATTTCTCTTGTGCCCATTATTGATATTTTCATGCGTTCCATTTCTTTGATTGCGTATTGGATTTTTCCTGATTGAGCCCTCGTTCTAGTGTTCCAAGTGGATATCTTCTTCAGACAATTCATGTGGATTTTTGTTAAAGGTGTGTGATTAAATATTTCACAGGGATTTTGCATATTAACGCCATGGGAGGCCCTGTGGTTAAGGGAATAACCTCTCTTGTCGGATCTTGGCCTCCGATGTCCATGATCAGTAAGCGAATTTGTTTTGAGTTGTACAGCCATTATGATTGTACTAGAGATATCCATAGGGATTTTTAATATAGTGGTCTCTCGTTGCCTTCTATATTCTTATGTCGTTGACCAAACCATTGATTCTTCCGCCTTTGGGGCCGGTTTCTCAGCCCCAGGACAAAAGAGTGCCCTGCCACCTACCAACTCATCCCGAAGCCGTTGGTCGGCTTCGGGACGAGTTGCTTATACCGGCAATCACTTGGTCCATATCTGCGTTAGCCATAAAAATTACTTAACTTACCTCATCTTAATCTCATGGTTTCGAGTTTTTCTAAGCATAGATTTTTTTTCGACTCCCCTTAACGAACTCCTCTTAAGGCAGTGGTTTCCAACCTTTTTGTACCTGCGCCCCCTTAAAAAAATAAAATTGTTGCGCTCCCTTAATTTTTTAATAATCTAATCTTACAAATTCTTAACTTAATCTTGAAAATTTGCTATCACTAGATATATCATTTCCTGCTCTGCTGTCGTAAGGCCAAAATCATCATATTTTCCAATCACAAACGGGTTTCTAATCCATTCATATTTAGACATATCATCTTTAAAGTAAAACGAGAATTGCTTCCATAGACTGATCAAATGATTATTAATAAAAATTTAAATTTCTTCTATTTCATCAGCAAGACAGGTAATTTTAAAAGTGGGAAACATGTCAAAATTTTTCAAACTTATTTTCCACAGTTCTAATTTTTTTTATAAATGCAGTAATCTTATCTTTCTGCGTAAATGCATGCATTTGAGGCCTTTGAATTGATTTATTTAAAATAATATTAACTAAATACTAAATACGCAAGTTTTACAAGGAATTTCGTGTCATATAACAAGTTTGCTTATTCTCTATTATTATCAGTAAGAAATATGGCGATTGCTTCTTTTAGGTCAGGCACCCTTTGAAGTACTTTGACACGAGAAAGCCAACGTGCCTCACAATAATATAGAATGATCTATATTCGGAATCCATTGCATCACACAATTTTGCAAAAAGCCTTCCTCTTAGTGGGCTATTTTTGATAAAATTTACGTTCTAATATATGTTCTCAATCTAAGAAATATAATTTTGAAGTGAGTGCTGTTGAAATAGACTATTGCCTTTTTAATTGTATTGTGTTGTGTATTTATCTACCTGGACGTGGCTCTATTGATGATTTTATGTCAAAACTGGATCTAATACTTTATGTGCTAGTCTCCGAAGGTAAGGCTATAATATTAACAGGCGATTTTAATATAGATTTCAAATCAAATTCACTAAGTAAGCAGAACTTGGTAAATGTTTTAGATTCTTATGGCTTAACCGTAACTGTGAATGATTATACAAGAGTAACTGCAAGTAGTAAAACTCAAATTGATTATATTGCTACAAACCTAAATCACCAACAGAAAACAATGGTTGTGGAAGGTTTTATCTCTGATCATCGTGCGCAATTGTTCCAATGTAGCATTAACACAGACAATGATGCCTATATATTCATCCGTTCATATAGTGAAAGGAACATAAATCGTTTTGTTCAAACCCTTGAGTCAACAAATTGGTCAGAGGTATTTAATACAATTTCTGCTGAGGATAAATCATTAGCTTTTTTAAATACTATCCAAAATTACTTTCGGTCCCATTTTCCACTACTTAAATGTAAACCTAAAAAATGTACACGTTCGAATTGGTTTACGCAGGAACTGTACAATTTAAGGGATCAGCTAAAACTTTTAGAAACGATCTGTCAGAAAAATAGTAATCTTAGGCCAGTCCTTCATTTGGCAAAGACAGAATATTCTATTAAATTAAAAGCAGCTCAAAGTAGTCACTTCATGAGTCAGTTAAACGAATCATCAAATAAAATGAAATGTATTTGGCACTTAGTAAACTTAACAGTCGGGAAACAAAACAACTCAAAAGTACCTAGTGATAATAGTAATAATTTAGCAGACAAATTTAACCACCATTTTGTTGAAATGGCTCCAAAGTTACTTGCCGCTTTGGATCCTACTAAAATAGGTGGGTTTACGTCAGCATCAAAAAACCGTAATAGTTGTTCTATGTTTTTATATTCAACTAACCCACAGGAAATAACTAGTGTAGTCGGAAGTTTTAAATCCAAACACAGTTGTGGTTTTGATCAGATTTCCCCTAAGTTATTAAAACAATGCATTCACGCTTTAGCAGATCCACTGACGGATATTTGTAATGCCTCTTTTCAACAAGGAATATTTCCTAGTATGTTTAAACTATCTATTGTAATCCCTTTATTCAAAAGTGGTGATAAAGATGACCTCAACAACTACCGTCCCATAAGTCTCTTATCTGTGTTTTCAAAGATTATTGAAACTCTGGTTTATACTAGAATAAACGCATTCCTAAAAAAGCATAGTGTCTTGCATAATTTTCAACATGGTTTTACATCTTCTAAGTCTACAACTACAGCTCTTGCAAATTTCGTCATCTTAGTGTTGAATGCTTTGGACAGACGAGAGAAGGCATGTGGTTTATTTCTCGATTTGTCCAAGGCTTTTGATACTCTGGATCATAATTTGTTGCTAATAAAACTTGAGGGGATTAGTATTCGTGGTGTACTTCTAAAATGGTTTACTTCCTACCTAGAAAATAGAAGACAAAAAGTAAAGATAACATCTAATGGACTTGTAAACGAATCAAACACATTGGATATCCAGTATGGTGTCCCTCACGGTAGTGTATTGGGTCCTCTACTTTTTATAGTATATATTAATGATATAGCTTTGATAATTGATAACTAATTCACTGAGTGGAGTTAACATCATCAGTTATGCGGATGATACCAACATTCTAGTCACAGCAACATCCGATCAAAATTTGCAAAATAAAACTACACAGATACTGTCCACCATCAACAGTTATTTCTTATCCAACAAACTAGTTTTGAATGAAGAGAAATAAACGTATATGATTTTCACGTCAAATAATTTATTAAACCATCAAGCCACTCTACAAGCAGCAATAGATAAAACAGACTGCACGAAGTTGCTGGGGGTCTTGTTAGACAGTAATTTTAAATGGTCAAACCACATTTCTAATTTGAAATCCAGATTAAGTAGCGCATGTTATGCATTGAGAATTCTTTCACGTCTCTTTAATACATCAATATTAAAAACAGTATACTTTGCCCATTTTTACTCAATAGCCAAATATGGCATTGAAGTCTGGGGTTGTACCTCTGAATTAGAGCAGATATTCGTACTTCAGAAAGGAGCTATTAGGATAATATATAAAATGAAATTTAGAGATTCTTGTAGAGGCATCTTTAGACAAAATAATATTCTTAAAATTCCTGGTCTGTATATATTTTCGTGTATAATGTATTTACATTGAAAAACTTATGAATTCAATAAATTTCAATTTAACCATGTTTATTCAACAAGATTCAGAGACAATCACTATATGCTTCCACAACGTTGTTCTGTTTTGTTGGAAGGTAGCACACATTATGCAGCATAAGTTTCTTTAACAAATTGCCAATAGATATACGAATGAATTTACATCAGCCAAACTTTCGGAGGTGTGTACATCAATACATTTGTGAGCTAGAGCCATATTCTAAAAATAACTTTTAAGTATGTTTTGTCGTATTTATTAATTTATATACTTTTAAGATGTACATTATATGTCTGTAACTTTGACTTGTCTCATACATGTACAACTTTGTATAATGTCGCATGTGATGAATACATTTGACTTGACTTGACTTGACTTGACATCTCTTACAATAACTTCAAATGCTCTTAGTAGATCTTCACCCATACCTCTTAAAACAAGCGATTGGCTATGAATCATGCTATGCGTCCAAACTACACGAGGAGCCACCTTTCGAACTCGTGCCTGTAGACTGGCATTTTTTCCTGCCATGGAGCTCCATCTGTGCATAGTCCCACACAGTTCTCCCACAGAATGTCACTTTCATTAAAAAAATTTTCAATGATATTAAAAACTTCACTTACTGTAGTATTGCCTTCAATAACTTATCTACGTATGTTATCAAGTGTGCATCCTTAAGAACATCGGTAGCCTCATCTACTTGCAACACGAATGAAGATAGTTTTATTTTCTATTAAATGATCTCAGAGATCTTCAGATATTCATCTTTCTTCATATTTCCTGCAACTGAAATGATTTTAAGTTGATCAGCATATGATTCACTGAGCATCATAGCTATTGGAAAGCCGCGGAGTATTGGAAACAGCTGCACGCCCCCTTGTAACACTCGCGCGCCCCACAGGTTGGAAACCACTGTCTTAAGGTATTAAGAGCCGATAGAGGTACATTTACAAGGTACCTACAAGGTTTCTCCCCATGTGATAGACTTACGCGCTCGAGTAACCGCAAAAATCCCCGCTTGGGCTCCCCTATCATTAGATTTGTAATCACTAATCAGCGACCTTAAACTATCAAATTTGACAGAAAATTCCGTTTTGATTGATATTTTCCATTTCTTTAAGCCATGTTGGATCAGCCATTTTGTTTTTCAAAAAAAATATTGTCAGATTCGTAATCAGCGATGGCAAAAACAGTTAAGTACGAAAGTAATTCCGAATATGTATGAACAATATAGACTTTTAAAGATACATGACAACCTTTTCGGCATTTGGAACCACAGTGTATCACACAAATGAAAGTTTTTACTTAAATATTACACTGGTAAACACACAGTTTGCTGCCGGAATTTTTTTTACTGTTTCTAGGTAATTTGGGTCTGATGAATCCAAAAATGCCACCACATTTGCTCCATCAGATCGTTTTCAGAAAATACGACAACAGATCACATTTCTAACATATAGGGTAATTTAACGCAGCACTACCTACTTATATGTAGTGCTGCTACCCATGAAATAAACCAAATACGGATAAAAAGTAAGATATTTATTGTACAATAATGTACTTACAAAAATCATCACACAAATCTGCCAAAAAAACTTAACTTTTCATCTAACCTAACCGGCAGCGTCGCAACAAAAATGTGTTATTCGGCGTCACCTAAAAACTTCCTTTTATATGATTTTCTTGCAAAGGCTTTAAAAGGACGGTCCCTTTGAAGACTCCAGCAGTAATCCGCCATCATGTGATAGCCCCATCTCCCTGATACCTCTCTTCCATCGTTTTGATATCTTGGTGAAGATTTTCTGGGAAACGGTCTAAGTGGCTGTGGAGGTAATAAATTTTAATACTCATATGACAACCGTGTTTGTTAAAATTGTTGAGCATTTATTCCACTTTAGTGCCCAATTGGTATACTTCAATATTTGTTGCCATTATGTAAAAGGACACAGTTAAAACTTCGTTTGGAACTGTCGATAAAAAGACGCCAGTAATCTGGTGTATACTCCGATACACCTATTTCTTCTAACAGTCTTTTAATATTGTTATAAAAGACCATATCACCTTGCTGAGATAAAAAGGCAAAAGATCTTTTATCTCTATTATGGTAGTATCTAATTTTGGTGTCTGGGTGAAGAACATTATTTTCATTCACTCTGGAGGTATGCAACTCGGAAGAATCCTTTGGAAGGTTCAAATTTCTGATAAGATCGCTTAGCTCTTCCTGATTAAAGCGTTCAGGACGTGTTGAATCCTCTTCAAAATCACTGTCGTCTTTCTCAAATCTACTAATCTTCAGTTCGTCAAATAACTTTTCGGCATTATCCTCTGGTAACATAGGTACTATAGGTAGACTGCTAAATATTGGAATGGGTATCTGCTGAAGCTGATGTGGAATTGGTCTTATTGCTGAATCCAGGTTAGGATATGTTCACGTATGTCGATTGTTAAGATTAATGCCCTTTATATTCACAAGACAGAAATAGCAATAGCCAAAATGATTTTTTGGTTCCCTCCATACCATTGGAAAACCAAATTTAAACAGTTTCGTTGTCCTTTCGTCCACTGTCGCAAGTTTTCAATATAAGTTTTGCACACTACATGTGGAGCTCAGGATTTATCTTGATCTCCTAAATGAACACCAAAATAGGCTCTTTTGTTCCATTGCCCATTTGTCTTAGAATTTGTTAAGTTTGTTTATAAACATATTTCAATTATAGTGATGGAATATACAGAAATGTAAGAATATTTAAGTATTGGATAAGTATGTTATATCTCGAAAACTAGAGCTGATACAAAGAAAAGGTTTGTATTTTTGGGATCAGCACAGATGAATTACCTAAAATCAGTTAATTTTTTTTCGGCAGCAAGACAAAAATTTTTTTTTGTTGGGCTGTGTTTTGTGAGTTGTATAACTATGGTATACAGCCAGCTACTGGAATTTTGCCTTTAATTTGTAGTTACGGGCTATTATTACTACTATAATTAGTATGATGTAAAGTACATGTTATAGCATATCATGGATTACCTGCATGTGTGCTACTAATCTTTTGAGTTATCATAAATGCTTCTTCAAAATTGTTCTAGTTTCTGGTAAAACTCGTACCTCAAAGAATTCTTGAAAATTCTTTGTGTATTTGTAGATTTATATATTTTATCTTGACAAAGTTATAGAGTTAAACTTCGACAATTTTTGCTTTAAAGATAACTGTTAAACTAGTTTTTGTGAAATATATTTGTACGTATAAAGAGCAAATTTAATTTATCCTTGTAATATTAAACATTAATTATTGAAAAAGCGCCAAGAATCTATATCAATTACGACTAAGTGGTTTAATGTCGTACTTGCGTTTTATGCGGGAAAAAGGCTATTGAAATAATATTGACCTTACAGACTAGCTACAGTTAGCTTATTAAATCTACCCACTGATACAATTAAATAAATTAATAAGTAATTTACTACTTACAATGTTAATAGAAAATGGTGACCAGGCTAAAGTTACAGAATGGTAATCTTAATAAAAAAAACTGTGCTTAACTTTGCTTTCAATGACTTTACCGCAATGCTTTTAGTAAACTTTACGTTTTTTTTACTATATTAAATGCCTTGTTTCACATCTTCACTTTTCTCTTCTATTTGGAAGTTTTGCTATTTTCAGGGGCTATTTGAATTTTTGTCCATAATCTCTTCTTGGACGATATTTTGCAAAGTTGATATTTATTATTTTGGAATTTTGTATTTTTCTGTAAATCCATAAGGTAATTTCGGTTGAGATCAACCATTGGTAGAGACCGACCATTACTGCTACTGCACGATTTTTATGCCAGATGGATTCAAAAATTACCATAGTGAATCAGTACATTCTGCACATTGCGCCAGATTGTTTGTTTACTTTAGAAAAATTAGTGTTGTTTTTCTTTAAAAAACCTATTTAAAAAAGTCAGTAGGTACCCGTAAAGTTTTTTTAAGAATCTTTTGTCGTCATAATACAAACTGTAAGTTTTTTGATTTTACATTTTTCTAATAAAATAGAGGCAAATCTAACATACTTTTTTTTACTTACTTAGTCCTAAGCCTTTCTACCTTTAGGTGTAAGGCTGGTGGAGTTGAGTTTGGCATTGTAGTCTCCATGCTTTCCGATCTTGCGCTAGGTTTCTTGCACTTTCCAATGTCAATCCCTTCTTCTCGACTTCTTTCCTGATTTCATCTACCCACATAACTCTTGGTCTCCCTCTTTTGTTTTTCCCCTGCACTCTCGTTTCGAACACTCGTTTTGTTAGCCTCTCGTTCGACATTCTACACACGTGCCCGAACCATCTAAGTTGTCCTTCTACTATTTTTTCATTGATTGGTTCTAGTTTTAGGTTTTGTCTAATTGTTTCGTTTCGTATTTTGTCTGTCCTTTTTCTGTTTGCTATTTTCCTCAGGAACCTCATTTCCATAGCATTGACTCTGGATTTTTGTCTCCCCGTCAATGTCCATGTCTCGCTGCTATACATGATTGTTGGTCTAACTACTGATTTAACGACTGCCGTTTTTACTTTTTCCGGTATCCCTTTTTTCCCAAAAAATGTTGTTTTCATAGTGTTAAATAAGCTTCCTGTTCGTCCCATTCTCTCGTTTATTTCCATGTCTTGTTTACCATTTGATTCGATTATTACTCCTAGGTATTTAAAATATTCCACTTGCTCTAGTTGTTTCCCGTCTAATTCTATTGCGTGTGTCTTCCTCGTATTTGAAATTATCATTGTTTTTGTTTTCTCTGTATTAATTTTCATATTTATGTTTGATAGTTCTTCTTCTAGGATTTCAAGATTGTTCTGTAAGTCTTCTCTGTTTTCTGCTATCAATACCATGTCGTCTGCAAATAGTAGCTCCGATAGTTGAGTCTGTTTCATTTGCCAGTATCCTAATGTTAGTTTTCTCATTCTTCTCTTGGCTTTCTTTATCGCTTCATCCAGTACCACTGAGAATAGCAGTGGACTCAGCACGCATCCCTGTTTGACGCCTTGACTTGTAGAAAATTCTCTGGATTCCTCGTTATTGGTTCTTACTGTATTTGTATTATTTTTGTACATATCCTTTATTACTTCTATTATGTGTCTGTCGACTCCCCTTTCTGTTAGTGTCTTCCAAACGTCCTTTCTTCGGATTCTGTCAAACGCCTTTTCCAGGTCAATGAAGCACATATGTATCTCTCTATTTTTCTTGATTACCTTCTCACTTACTTGTCTTAATGTGAATATTAGGTCTTGCGTGCTTCTGTCCTTCCTGAATCCACACTGTGTGTCTTCCATAGTTGTTTCTATTTGTGTTTTTATTCTTGTCTCTAGTATTCTTGCTAATACCTTCCCAGGGATACTTGATATGGTGATACCTCGGTAATTATTACAGTTTCTCTTGTCTCCCTTTTTGTGTATTGGTAATATAATGTCTTTCTTCCAGTCCTTTGGTAATTCTGCTCTATTTATGATATCATTCATTAGTTCTTTCATGCTATCCATTCCCTCTGTCCCCATGAATTTTATCATTTCCGGGGTGATATGATCCTTGCCTGGTGCTTTTCCCAGTTTTACTCTTTCTATTGCTTTCTCTAATTCCTCTCTTGTTATGGATTCCACTTGTTGTTCTTCATTCCTTTCTTGTATCTCCCCTATGTTGTCCTTGTCTACATGAGTTAGCTCTTTGAAATGTTCTCTCCATCTTTCCATTATTTGTTTTTCTTCTGTTAGTACGTTTCCATTCTTGTCTTTTATATTCGGCATCGTGTGCTCTTTCTTTTGTCTGAGTTGTTTTAATGCGCCGTAGAAGAGTTTTTGGTTTTCCCTATAATTTTTTGTCATTTTTTGTCCAAATATCTCCCATGACCTTTCCTTTCCTGCTTTCACCGCTATTTTAACCTCTTTCCTTTTTTCTTTATATGCTTCGTAATCTTCCGGGTGTTTTGTGCTTAGGTATCTTTTCCATTTGTCTTTTTTGTTCTTTATTTTCTCTCGTATTTCTTCCGTCCACCATTCTGTTCTCCTCATGTTAGTGTTTGCTATTTTTGCTTTCCCGCAAGTTTCCTCAGCTGCTTTGATTATGCTGGTTTTTAGATATTCCCATTTTTTTTCTATATTTGTATTTTTTGCCCTACCTTTCAAAGTATTATCTAAGTTTTCTTGGAATTTCTTCTTATATATTTCCTCTTTTAATTTGTAACTTTTTATTTTTTCATTTACTACCTTTCTTCTCTTTTCTTCTTTTTCCTCTGTTGTTCTCATTCTCATTATTACTAGATGGTGGTCACTGCCAATCTCCGAGCCTCTTTTCACTTTCGTATCCTGTACTCTTTTCCATTTGTTGCTGCTTACCAAAAAGTAATCTATGATTGATTTTTCGTTTCTGCTGTCTTGTACTCTCGTGTATTTGTGTACTTCTTTATGTTTAAATTTTGTATTTGTTATAACTAGTTTATTCTCCATACATATTTCTATTATTCTTTCACCATTTCTGTTTAGCATTTCTTCTCCTTCTTTTCCCATGCACTCCTCTATTCCGCTGTTGTTGTTTCCGACTCTACCGTTTAGATCTCCCATTACAATTATGTTTTCTTCCCCATTATCAATTTGCATTTGGAGCTCCTCGAAAAATTTATCTTTCTCTTCCTTTCTTGCATCTTCATTTACTCCGTAGGCTGTTATTATTGTCCATATTTCTTCGTCCATCAGTTTAATTTTCACCGATAATATTCTCTGGTTAACATATGTTTCTTCTATAACGTGTTGTAGTCTATTCGGTGCAATTATTATCCCGACTCCTTCTTTTGCTCTCTCTTTTGTATCCGCTCCTACCCAAAGTAACCAATATCCTTTGTGTATTTTCTTAAGACCTTTTCCTTTCATCTTCGTTTCTGTTATTCCTAGTATTTCTATTTTTTTGTCTTATCATATCTTCTACCAGTTCTTCCTCTTTTCCATTGATGCTTCTCACATTCCATGTTCCCATTTTTATCTCTCCTTTTTTCTGCAATCTAGCTTTCCCCTTTTTCCTATTTTCATCCTTGTTTACCTTTGCATCATCTTTTTCCCTATCGCTTTTCCCATTCATTGCCTTGGTTGTCATTGTTGTGGGTCCGGTCTCATTATTTTCTTTTAGTTTTTTGAAGTCCCTTCCCCGATATTTCTGTGAGTTAGTATAAGTTTCTCTTTATTATGGTCCCATTTCCACTCCTTTCCATTAATCTCCAGTTTCATATATCCTATCTTCGTAGTATTACCTTTGTCTTTTTCTTCTTTTGCCATTTTCCTAATTTTTGCTTGTATTTCCCTTTCCTTTCTTGTTAAATCTGATTCTATATACACCTTTTGTCCCTGTAGATTTTTCAGTTTTCCTTTGTTTTTTAGTACACTCATCTTATCCGTTAGGTTTTCCATTTCTGCTACAAAGATTTGGTCGCCGATCTTCACCGCTCCTCTCAGTCTGACCTCTAATTTCAGATTTCTTCCTATGAAGTGTTCTACTGACTCCTTTACAGGCTTTCCGTCGGTAGCATCTAGTGTTAGGCCTTTTAATACTATATTATTTCTCCGTCTATCTTTTTCCAATTGTTCTATTCTATTGTTTGCCATTTTTAAACCTTCTTCCAATTTTTCGTTTTTTTCTTTCAGCTCCTTAATATATTCCATCGTTTCTTTTTGGTCTTTCCGTATGGTTCTTATTTCTGCCATCATTTCATCATTTTTCCACATAACTTCCCGCATCATTTTTATCATCTCTTCATTTGTGTCGTTGCTTTTATTCGGTGTTCGTCTCGTCAGGTTACTCTTTTCAAAATATAATTTATCTTCTTTATATTTTTTCTTCTTAGATTCTTCGTCGCCACTATCAGATAGTTCTTCATTCTTTCTATAGGTTTCCTTTCGGATTGTTCCTGTTCCGCCACTGGCCATTTTAAATTAAATGTTAACCTCAGCACTAATATAAATATTATTATTATACACTTAGAAGTTTATTTTTATTTCGCACAAGAACGCTTTTTAAGTTTAACGATTATCGATAACGATAGGTCTTTTAAAAAACCGGTGTTTTTATTGTGATAGGTTTCGAATTCGAAATTACCTTATCGCCAATACACCTGCCACACGACCTCTCGCCTCGCTTGCCAAACTCGAACTCTAACATATAACCAACAAATTAAGAGAATCGGGCGTCACTGCTTTCTATAATCAAGTGGTCGGTCTCTCCCGGATAACTGGTATAGTTCTACCTTGATTTTTAGGGTGAGATCGACCAGTATATAAACAAAAATGTATGCCTCCTGGCTCACAGGTATGTCTGACAAATCTGATTATTTTAATGCATTAATTTTTTAAAATTGGTTAAGGAATCAGTTTTTACCACGCAAACCAGCTGCTTTTTATTGCCGATGGGCATACCTCCCACACAAAGTCAGTTCAGGTTCTTGACTTTTGTGAGGAGAATAACATCATTCTGCTCTGTTTGACAAATAACACAACTCATTACCTCCAGCCGCTTGACCGATCATTTTTTAAATCCCTAAAAACTCATTACTATGCTGCTTGCAACAATTTATTAAGACTAACCCGAACCGAAAACTAACAATATTTCAATTGGGAAAATTGTTAGGTGCTGCTTGGGGTAAGTCTGCAACCGCAGAAAATGGAATGTCAGGCTTTAGAAGTACAGGTATTGCACCATTCAATCCAGCTATCATACCAGATTACGCCTTTGTGGCTATTGATGTAGAAGGTGATGGGACTGAAACTACAGTACCGCCCAAAAAAACAACGCCTTTAAAAAAATACTCCAGAGGATGTAACGGCCCCTACACTTCAACCAGGTTGTTCTCGCCAAGCAAACATGACATTGGATGACAAATTACTAGATAATATTTAGCCAGTACCAAAAACTTGTGGGTTACTAGATAATATTTAGCCAGTACCAAAAACAGTACGTCAGAAAAATTGAACTTCAAAAGAAAATAATCGCAAATGAAAAGCAAAAGAAGCTTTCTTAAAAAGAAAAATAAAAAAACAAAGAATGTTGATTTAGATAAGTCTTCAGACTCTGGGGATAAAAGTTAAATTTTAGAACACAGTGGCAAATCAGAGGAGGAATGAGATGAAATTGCAAGAGTAGGATGTGGAGAAGATTATTTTAAAACTACCAAGACTGACGACTGGATACTGTGCCTGAAATGGTTCTGTTGGTTTCATAATGGGTGCTCCAAGTACAGTAGCTTTTGTGATTTATGTAGTAAATTAAAAAATAAACATTAAAATTAATCTTATGATAACTTATTTAAACTGAATTTAGTTTTAAGTTATTTGTTTACTTATCTTAATTTAGTTTTAAGGTATTTGTTTATGTGGTTGATCTCACCCATGGTTGGTAGTCGATCTAACCCGTAGGTATATTATAAGGGTGAGATCGACCAGTTTTAATGTTTATTTTTGTCGTTTCTAATAAAACGCTTAAGTTTCTTATTACTTTTATTTATTTTCAATGAAAACCCTCTTAGGTATAGGGGAGAATGGGGGAATGGGAGCCATCGGGTAATAAGAACCACCCAGTTTTATTTAAATTACGCGCTTTTAAATATTTGCTGACACTGGCGACACGCTACCAACAATGCAGAGAAGCAGCGACATCGTTGCAATCGTTATAATACACGTGGTTTACAAAATTCACGGTAAGTTGGTCCCAATATGTTTTTCCTCAAAACTATTTTATGCAAACTATTAACTACCTAAAGAATAACTACATATGATTTGTTTTTTAATCACTTGGTTTTGGTAATTTCTTTCATAGGTTAAAATTTTCTAAACAAAACGGGTAATGGGAACCATTAGGCGTTTAGTGGCAGAACTGTGGTATCGCTGTACAGCTTGTGGTCGATGGGTACGTGCAGATTGTTCTGGGGTTGACACAGCTAAAGATTATCTCTGTGACTTTTGTTTAAACAAAATAAGTTGAAAACAATTTATTACTATTTTTGTTATGAAAATTAAAAATTTAATACAGATAAAATTTAAAATAAATTGTGGTTCCTATTACCCGACCTATTGGGGCAATAGGAGCCATTCACTATTTTTAGTAATTCCATAATAATTTTAACATAACTAAATAAATTGACGCCATAATAATAGAGACGGAGAATTAACATTTTAGACTAGCTCTTAACCTGGACCGATTTTTTATATAACTTAAAATTTGTTTTTTATTAAAGAATATAGTTAAGTGGTTCCCATTCCCCCATTCTCCCCTACCTACATTTTTTGAGAAGAAAATATTCAAAAATGAAAATTTAGGATTTTTTTCAAAAAGTAGTCAGACTCCCCCGATTTTACCCTAAATCGAAACCCTTTAATAAAATAGAATAAAATAATATAATGGTACGTTCTACTAAGTATGGATCTATTTCTAGAATCTCGGTTGTTAATATAATTATTATATTTTCTCAATTATTTTACTTCGTCTCCCTCTTTACCGAGATAATGTTTCTAGATTTCATATTTCATTCCAGACATACATATTTTTCAAACATCAATATCTTCCTCTGAATTAAAAATAAAAAAAAAGTGTTTGGTGGATAAGATATTTTCCATAATATTGACGTGTTGTGGAATGCATATCGTAGATTCCCCACGTCTACTTTATCGCCCTTTTCCTTGCAAATTATAGAAGTATGGGGTACAGGTGAATATCAGAATTGGTTTTCGACTTAAGACATATTTTAGATTTTTAAATTTTTTTAGGTTTCTTGTCGCTATTTATGGATGCCGCTAGTGCGTCCATTTGAAAATTATTTCTTATTAGAAAGGTTAAGTTTTCAATCCTAACAAAGGAAAACTGAAAAATCTACAGGGACAAAAGGTGTATATAGAATCAGATTTAACAAGAAAGGAAAGGGAAATACAAGCAAAAATTAGGAAAATGGCAAAAGAAGAAAAAGACAAAGGTAATACTACGAAGATAGGATATATGAAACTGGAGATTAATGGAAAGGAGTGGAAATGGGACCATAATAAAGAGAAACTTATACTAACTCACAGAAATATCGGGGAAGGGACTTCAAAAAACTAAAAGAAAATAATGAGACCGGACCCACAACAATGACAACCAAGGCAATAAATGGGAAAAGCGATAAGGAAAAAGATGATGCAAAGGTAAACAAGGATGAAAATAGGAAAAAGGGGAAAGCTAGATTGCAGAAAAAAGGAGAGATAAAAATGGGAACATGGAATGTGAGAAGCATCAATGGAAAAGAGGAAGAACTGGTAGAAGATATGATAAGACAAAAAATAGAAATACTAGGAATAACAGAAACGAAGATGAAAGGAAAAGGTCTTAAGAAAATACACAAAGGATATTGGTTACTTTGGGTAGGAGCGGATACAAAAGAGAGAGCAAAAGAAGGAGTCGGGATAATAATTGCACCGAATAGACTACAACACGTTATAGAAGAAACATATGTTAACCAGAGAATATTATCGGTGAAAATTAAACTGATGGACGAAGAAATATGGACAATAATAACAGCCTACGGAGTAAATGAAGATGCAAGAAAGGAAGAGAAAGATAAATTTTTCGAGGAGCTCCAAATGCAAATTGATAATGGGGAAGAAAACATAATTGTAATGGGAGATCTAAACGGTAGAGTCGGAAACAACAACAGCGGAATAGAGGAGTGCATGGGAAACGAAGGAGAAGAAATGCTAAACAGAAATGGTGAAAGAATAATAGACATATGTATGGAGAATAAACTAGTTATAACAAATACAAAATTTAAACATAAAGAAGTACACAAATACACGAGAGTACAAGACAGCAGAAACGAAAAATCAATCATAGATTACTTTTTGGTAAGCAGCAACAAATGGAAAAGAGTACAGGATACGAAAGTGAAAAGAGGCTCGGAGATTGGCAGTGACCACCATCTAGTAATAATGAGAATGAGAACAACAGAGGAAAAAGAAGAAAAGAGAAGAAAGGTAGTAAATGAAAAAATAAAAAGTTACAAATTAAAAGAGGAAATATATAAGAAGAAATTCCAAGAAAAATTAGATAATACTTTGAAAGGTAGGGCAAAAAATACAAATATAGAAAAAAAATGGGAATATCTAAAAACCAGCATAATCAAAGCAGCTGAGGAAACTTGCGGGAAAGCAAAAATAGCAAACACTAGCATGAGGAGAACAGAATGGTGGACGGAAGAAATACGAGAGAAAATAAAGAACAAAAAAGACAAATGGAAAAGATACCTAAGCACAAAACACCCGGAAGATTACGAAGCATATAAAGAAAAAAGGAAAGAGGTTAAAATAGCGGTGAAAGCAGGAAAGGAAAGGTCATGGGAGATATTTGGACAAAAAATGACAAAAAATTATAGGGAAAACCAAAAACTCTTCTACGGCGCATTAAAACAACTCAGACAAAAGAAAGAGCACACGATGCCGAATATAAAAGACAAGAATGGAAACGTACTAACAGAAGAAAAACAAATAATGGAAAGATGGAGAGAACATTTCAAAGAGCTAACTCATGTAGACAAGGACAACATAGGGGAGATACAAGAAAGGAATGAAGAACAACAAGTGGAATCCATAACAAGAGAGGAATTAGAGAAAGCAATAGAAAGAGTAAAACTGGGCAAAGCACCAGGCAAGGATCATATCACCCCGGAAATGATAAAATTCATGGGGACAGAGGGAATGGATAGCATGAAAGAACTAATGAATGATATCATAAATAGAGCAGAATTACCAAAGGACTGGAAGAAAGACATTATATTACCAATACACAAAAAGGGAGACAAGAGAAACTGTAATAATTACCGAGGTATCACCATATCAAGTATCCCTGGGAAGGTATTAGCAAGAATACTAGAGACAAGAATAAAAACACAAATAGAAACAACTATGGAAGACACACAGTGTGGATTCAGGAAGGACAGAAGCACGCAAGACCTAATATTCACATTAAGACAAGTAAGTGAGAAGGTAATCAAGAAAAATAGAGAGATACATATGTGCTTCATTGACCTGGAAAAGGCGTTTGACAGAATCCGAAGAAAGGACGTTTGGAAGACACTAACAGAAAGGGGAGTCGACAGACACATAATAGAAGTAATAAAGGATATGTACAAAAATAATACAAATACAGTAAGAACCAATAACGAGGAATCCAGAGAATTTTCTACAAGTCAAGGCGTCAAACAGGGATGCGTGCTGAGTCCACTGCTATTCTCAGTGGTACTGGATGAAGCGATAAAGAAAGCCAAGAGAAGAATGAGAAAACTAACATTAGGATACTGGCAAATGAAACAGACTCAACTATCGGAGCTACTATTTGCAGACGACATGGTATTGATAGCAGAAAACAGAGAAGACTTACAGAACAATCTTGAAATCCTAGAAGAAGAACTATCAAACATAAATATGAAAATTAATACAGAGAAAACAAAAACAATGATAATTTCAAATACGAGGAAGACACACGCAATAGAATTAGACGGGAAACAACTAGAGCAAGTGGAATATTTTAAATACCTAGGAGTAATAATCGAATCAAATGGTAAACAAGACATGGAAATAAACGAGAGAATGGGACGAACAGGAAGCTTATTTAACACTATGAAAACAACATTTTTTGGGAAAAAAGGGATACCGGAAAAAGTAAAAACGGCAGTCGTTAAATCAGTAGTTAGACCAACAATCATGTATAGCAGCGAGACATGGACATTGACGGGGAGACAAAAATCCAGAGTCAATGCTATGGAAATGAGGTTCCTGAGGAAAATAGCAAACAGAAAAAGGACAGACAAAATACGAAACGAAACAATTAGACAAAACCTAAAACTAGAACCAATCAATGAAAAAATAGTAGAAGGACAACTTAGATGGTTCGGGCACGTGTGTAGAATGTCGAACGAGAGGCTAACAAAACGAGTGTTCGAAACGAGAGTGCAGGGGAAAAACAAAAGAGGGAGACCAAGAGTTATGTGGGTAGATGAAATCAGGAAAGAAGTCGAGAAGAAGGGATTGACATTGGAAAGTGCAAGAAACCTAGCGCAAGATCGGAAAGCATGGAGACTACAATGCCAAACTCAACTCCACCAGCCTTACACCTAAAGGTAGAAAGGCTTAGGACTAAGTAAGTAAGTAAGTAAGTTTTCAATCCTAATAGGGACATTAATAATATTGAAAAATATTAAAAATATTACTAAAAGATCTTTAAATTGAACACTTATTGATATATTTCCCTGGTGACACCTCCAAGGCTTCTACAATATGCAAGTCAAATGGATGCTGCAGTGAAGACGAAAGGAAAGGAATTCTACACTATGCAATTCACAACCCCCTTCTGCAGCTTGGTAAAGTTCCAACGGAAAATGGACGTAGTTACTCTATAGGAGTAATACTAATATAAAAATAAAAATGTATACCATTTTTATTCAGTTGCAAGACGAAGGTAAAACAATCTTATTTTTCACTTAGAATACTGAGCGCAGTTCAGCACTCTGAATAGACGACTGCGCGAATCGAGCTGGACTGCGCTCCGTATTCTAAGTGAAAAATAAGATTAAAAAATCCACGAGGAAAATAAACTTCCTGTAGCTGGCTGTATACCATAAATCACAAAAATACCAAGTTTCTTGTAAAAGGTATATATTAAAATACCCTAAATAAGGGTCACAATACAAAACGTTTTCGGATTAAGGAATCCATCATCAGTGTTTAAAAGCCAAAATTTGCATGCCTGAGCCACCAAAATGTATAGGGTAAAAACCCTTTAAATGTAAATAATAAAGATATTTTACATATTTATATAAAATTCATCGGATGTTATAGATAAACCTGGATGTTACCCAGGGCAACACAGGACTCTCCCCACGTGGTTGGAACTTTTTTTGGAGAAAACCTCACATATTGGATTTCAATGGCCAACTTTTTTAAAAATAAGATTGTTTTGCCCTCGCATTGCAACTGAATAAAAATGGTATACATTTTTTTTTTATATTTATTATTATTTCTTATTAATTTGCTTACATGAAGTTGAATTTGTTTTCGATTCAGAGCACACCACAGGCTAATCTGAAAATCATCATCTTCTTCTTCAGCCTGTGTTAGTCCACTGCTAGACATATGTCTCTTTCATTTGCTTCCATCGATCTCTACTCTTATCAATTCTCATCCACTGCTTGCCTGCGACTTGCCTGTTCTCTCTTGGTCTCCACTTTCTTAATCTCTTGTCCATTTTTCGGGATTATCTCGGAAAACATATTCGACCCATTGCCATATGAGCCTTGCTATATATTCTGCGACATCAGTAACCTTTGTTCTTTCACGAATGTCGATATTTCGAATCCTGTCTCTCAAACTAATCCCTAGTCCCTAGCATGACCCTCTCCATCGCTCTTTTGGTTATACTGAGCTGCTATAAGGTTTTATTTGTAAAGGCCATGTAGTTACAGGCAAGACACATTTGTCATAAACTCTACGTTTTAGGCATATTAGTTTAAAATCATAACTGTCTTTATTTACCTTTGATCTTACTCAGGATTTGAGTTCTAGTGTGTTAAGGTATTTAACCCTTAGGAATTGAAGAGAAAATCTAATGAATATAAACACTCTTAGCTTATGTTTAATGTTTTTCTGAACTTGAACTCAAGTTCTGTTATTATTTAAATAGGTATAAATAATGCCGAGGAATCAATATTCAATATAATAATTAATACTCGCAGTATAATCTACAGTAAACTATACTTTCTAAAAGTTATTAATTTCTTAGTATGAAGAGGTCCACATTCATTTTTATGTTAAAGCCTGGAAAACAACTATTTGTTATTATAAGCTAATTTGTAATGTAGGTTTAGTCCGAAATTATATACTAACATTCTCTTATGCAGTAACATAATAACTAATTTGAAAAGAAATGAGTACAATTAGTATTACTAAAGCAGAAATAAAAGAAGCAAATAAATAAACTCAATAAGTGTACACACTTTGATTTGCTAAAACTTATAAAACATAAATTATGAATTTGTTAAATCACCACCTGAGGAAAAACAAACTTTCTATCGGTAAGGAGTGTTCTTGTGAAGAAATATATAATATGCATTAATCAAAAATTATATTATCGTATTTATTGCTGACCCATTCTATCGTATTCGTTGATCTGAATAAGTTTATGACATTATACTTTAGTACAGTGTATGAAGGTAAAAATCAACTATTACCTCCAACTTCGGTGAACCTCCATCGATTTTCACGAAAATTGGTGAGTGGTTAGAGAATATTGTTCGGCCTCTATAACTTTTCCCATGCGTCACGATCCATTTTCAAATAAATTAAGTCAAAACATAAAGTGAAACGAACGTCGATGTGTATATACATTTTGTATACTGTATACTACAGGGTGTAACAAAAATACAGGTCATAAATTAAACCACATATTCTGGTAACAAAAATAGTTCGAATGAACCTAACTTACCTTAGTACTAATATGCACAAAAAAAGTTACAGCCCTTTGAAGTTACAAAATGAAACTCGATATTTTCAAATATATCGAAAACTATTTGAGATTTTTTAACGAAAATGGACATGTGGCAATCTCATGGCAGGAACATCTCAAAGAAAAATTATAGTGAAATTTGTGCACCCCATAAAAATAAATTCTATGGGGGTTTTGTTCCCTTAAACCCCCCCAAACTTTTGTGTACGTTCCAATTAAATTATTATTCTGGTACCATTAGTTAAATTCAATATTTTTTAAACTTTTTTGGCTCTTAGTATTTTTTCGATCAGGTAGTTTTTATCGAGTTGCAGCTTCTTTGTTAATATGTTTACATAAAAATTTTATGGGGGTTTTGTTCCATTAAACCCCCCAAATGTTTCTGAACGTTCCGATTAAACTGTAACTGCGATACAATTAGTTAAACACAGTGTTTTTAAACTTTTTTGCCTGTTTGTATTTTTACGATAAGGCACCTTTTATCGAGATGTGGCTTCTTTTTTAATATGATTCAAAATGTAAATCATAAATAAATTTTCAATAGTAATACCACTAGTGATTCAATTTTCGCGATAAGTCTGTCGATTTACTTCTAAACGAAACTGAGTTGCTTGAAAACACCACGAGTCCGTAGGACGAGTGGTGTTTTCTTTAAGCAACTCAGTTGAGTTTAGAAATAAAAGACAGACTTATAAGATAAATTAAATCACGAGTGGTATTTTATTAGACTATTTCACGAACAAAGTGATAGGTCAAAAATTCAGTAGAATGAGAGGAAGGAATTTAATTAGTCATAATAATGAAATATTTATAATAACTATAAATAAATGCTAAGTCTTTCGTTGTTATTTCCTGCATCTAATTTGTAGTTGCGATCCACACAGAACAGTATAAATTGTCTCCATATATAATATTTAGATTTTCTTGTGTTACTCGGTATATTTTCTTCAATGTTTTGGTCTATAACTTCGTTTGAAGTACCACCGAAACGACTCATTTTGACGTATACAGCTACAATAATTTTTTTGTGAAACGTCAAACTTTGCTTTGCGATCGGTATCCATGGTTACGTCGTTGAAAACACGAAGCTGATAGACCAATCAGAATTGAAAGACAGTTGGTGTTTTCGCGATAACACAAGCTGTCTTTGGTTTGTGATTGGTCAGATTATGTGAAAATTTTAAGATGAGTGAAATAGTCATAATAATATTATTAGGTACTATTTCTCCATAATCGTACTTAACCATATACAAATATGTGGTTAATTTGACAAATATTCAAAATATCTCGATAAAAACTCGACTTTTCGAAAAAGTACCAAGAGGCAAAAAAGTTTTTAAAATATTGTGTTTAACTAATGGTACTTCAATAAAAATTAAATTGGAACGTACACAAAAGTTTGGGGGGTTTAAAGGACCAAAACCCACATTAAACTTTTATGGGGTGTCTAAAATTCACTATAATTTTTTTTAAGATACTACTGCCATAAGAATGCCACATGTCCATTTTCAATAAAATATCTCAAATAGATTTCGATATATTGGAAAAAATCGATTTTTATTTTGTAACTTCAAAGGGCTGTACTAACATAAGCTAAGTTCAATCGAACTATTTTTGGTCCCAGAATATGTGATTAAATTTATGACCTGTATTTTTGTTACACCCTGTATATACTACACACATCGGTGTACGTTTCACTTTATGTTTTGACTCAATTTTTATGAAAATGAATCGTGACGTATGGGAAAAGTTATAAAACAATACCTAGAACAAAAGTGCTTACCAACTTGTGCTTTTACTTGAGCCAAGCATACTCCCGCCTGAGCTACGTCGGCTTCACAACCTTTTTTTTAGTATACAACCTTCTTTTAAGTATACAATTAGCCCTTTCACAGTTAAACCCTAGAAAATAACATAAAAAATTTCTAGCATAAAAAATGAGCGACTTATGATCAAAATAAGGTCGGTACCCACTTTTTCTACGAAAAAATAAGTGAAAACAACCCTTTAATTATCCTCCTAATTAAAATTGATCTTCACCCTTTTGTAATTCTTTGTTGTATGTATCGTCAATACACCCAAGAAGTTTAACATATTTACAAGACCCAATTTTAGCAAAATTGGAGTTTCAAGATAAATTGATTTTTAGGAATTTTGTATTTTTCACTGTTTTTCTCAAAATAACTCTGAAAATGCTGGAGATACGAAAAAAATGGAAGCGTAACTAAAATTTCCCTGTATAGGCCTAACTGTTTAAAATCTATATATACGAGCAAACACCCTCTTATTCGAGCCCTTTAAACTCACTCCAACAAAAACTAAGGGATCTTACGGAATTTAATTTACATAGTCTTATAGCTCTTCAAAAACCCTACAAAACTATGTTCGAAAAGACTTTCTATCCGAAAAATGAAGGTGCTATGTTTATAAAACCTGTTTTTTGGAAAAATTCGAATAGCCCTCTTGGGAGTGTAATAGAGCATTTTCAATGTATGTATATAATACCACAGAACTGGTTTTTTCGGCAATGATACGGTATAATATGTTCCAATTTCTCCATTCAAATCTAAAGACAGAAAAGAAGAAACGTCTTGGTAAAAGGAATATTAATTTAAAAAGCCCCTAGAAGGGCTACAAATATAAAAACAAAACGTTTTCGCTCTGTAACAAAGAGCATCATCAGTGTTACAAGAACATGGTGAGCCACCCAAAAATACAAAGGTTAAAACCTTTTAAAAATAGACTAACAGTCTTATATAAGTGTAAACATATTAAAATCCAAAGGATGGATATAATTCCTATGGATATGTCCTTAGGGCAACATATGATTCCCACACGTGGTACGTGGGTTGCTAGGTAAGAATTAATTAGGTCATTATGTTAAAAGAGATGAAAGACAACGGGGTTTGATGGACTTCTAGTCTATTTTTTAAAGGTTTTAACCTTTGTATTTTTGGGTGGCCCACCATGTTCTTGTAACACTGATGATGCTCTTGTTACAGAGCGAAAACCTTTTGTTTTTATATTTGTAGCCCTTCTAGGGGCTTTTTAAATTAATATACCTCTTACCAAGACGAATTTTTCATTAAATTTATTTGTAAAATTAATGGTATACAGACAGCTACAGGAAATTCTTCCTTGTGGATAAAAAGAAGAAACATCTACCCATGTGTTTGCGTGTGTGAGTGTATAATTCGTTGATTCCTCGCCAATGTTAATATAAATTGCAATGTTATTGAGGGTGGTTTTTAAGGGTTGAAATATTATGATATACTCTAAAGCTAAAGCATAAAACAGTCATTATTTAACCAATCAAAACAAATTTTACCCATATTAAGGTTTACAATCCTTTTATATATTTTTGACAATAAGGGGGTAGTTTACACCCCTAAAAATAATCAACCCCCTTAAGCATGATATAAAATATGAAGTACAGGGTGAGATGTTCCTAACTCCAAATTTTTATGAAAATCGATATAAGTCGAAATCATTCTTTTAGGATAAATAAATTTTTTATATATAGCTCTAACAAGGGTGGTTTTAAGGTTTGAAATATGATATTATATCCTAAAGTACAAAACAATCATTATTTCACTAATACAAGCCAAATGTTGACCATATTAAAGTTTAAAACGTTATTTTATAATTTTTCACAATTAGGGGTAGTTTTCATCCCTATAAAACCAAGAACGTACAACGGCTCAATATAGAAAATTAACTAGAGGGTGAAATGAGCAATCCCAAAATTTTTGTACAAATCGATGCTGGACGAAAAAAATGCGAGGTTTTGCAATTTTTTCAGCTTTATTTGCTGGCCTACTGTTTAAGTATTAAAAAATAATAATAAAAAATATTACGTCGTATTATAAAATCATACAATTACAAAGAATACATACAATTGTTATTCTGACAAAGCTATAATTTGAACAAACTGGTTTAGTACAATTTTGACACATTCGTCTTATCCTCTTCTCATTCTTTCTGGGGCACATTATGTAATATGAAACATATAATACCGATATATAATAGGAATATATAATACCTTGAACCACATATTATACGGTGTGGGATACAAACGTATTCCAAAAAAATTTTTATTTTTTATTACTACATTTTGTAGTTAATTTTGATTACAAAATTTACACATTATTGCGATAAGTAATAGATACGAAAACAGACACATTAAGAAACGAAATATGGGGACCAATTATAATTAATTACAACGAAATTTCACTTTGTGGAACACAAAAAATATATCCCGCACCGGCCAGGGAAGGTTAATTAAAAGTTATTCGGGTTCAAAAATTGCAATTTTTGAGATTTTGAACGTTCAACCGCGTTTATCTCAAAAAATATGTATCATACGAAAAACCTTGTAACAACATTTTTTGCTTAGAATGGTCAAAAAAATACATTTCCGCAATTGTTAAATTACTCTTTTTGTAACTTTCCAAGTTTTTTGTTTTTAACAATCTTTAACCTTTAACTACCCGCGCATCAAGGTATAACATAACTACACGCGTAGCGTACTTTATACGCCACAAGAAAATACAATTAAAAACAGCGGATTTGTTTTTTTTTTTTTGAAAAAATACATTTAGTTGTTTGTTATAAACCTTATTCGGCATCAGTGACTACTTGAAGTTCCTTCTCAGTAAGCCAATTGGGAATTATAACTGGAATCATGGAATAACTGGATTCCATGATAAATAGAATTACTAATAACAAAATTTTTGAAATGTGATTTTTGACAGGAGAAAAAGTATTGTTTATAAAAGAAAATATATTTTGTGCCATAATGACTAAAAAACAATTGAAATATGTACCTATATTACTACGTAGATTACTATAATCGTGGTGTATATTGTCCACCACCGGAAACAACAAATAATAAACTGTAAATTACGATCTTCTCAGAACGCCGATTATAACGAAACTAAAACCAAATTGTAAAGCACATTCCAGTGATAGGTTAGAGAGATAAACAAGGTCAAAAATTAAATTTTTAAATATATTTGCAACAGAATTCTTATATCTGGCGTACAAAATACGCCAGCGCGTGTAGTTAAAGGTTAACAGTCGGGCCAAAATACATAAAGAAAGCTTGGGTCAGTCCGTCTAAATAAAGGAGGCAATTGTATAATAGTTTCTTAATAAATGTATCTAATCGACCTGTTCTAAATATATCTGTTTTAGGCATACAACTACTTAGGCATGTATTAATTGTACCGTAAATAAGGGTTACTTTGGCCCTGGGGTCCTTCTTTGGCCCAAATTAAAAATAAAATAAAACGTTTTCAAAATATCTCGAGAGAGTAGATTTTAATCCGATGTGGGTAGTTTCCGATGGAGTGCAGACTTGCGCAACTCGTAACGACCTTCAAATGTTTTAAGTATCGCCTCCTAGAACCAGCATGAGTACTTTTGATGTTGTATGTGCAACAAGTGATTTTTTAATGTCTAAAACTTTTAGCTGCAAAAACCGTTTTACGTCTGTTACAATATTGGTGAGTACTTTTTTAACATCAGAATTTAATACTTAATGCGGTGGAATGGTTATAATTTGCATTATTCTCATCTTTTTTATTTTAAAATTCAATAATAAAACCAGTTCAGATAACCTCAAAAATATGACTTTCTTTGACCCAACTTATATTTGGGCCAAAGTAGGTCTGATTTTTGTTTTATTTGTTTTATTTTTTCATTATTACCTACCTACTGCTTTAAATCAACACTCTGGGTGTTCTTTTATTGAATAAATTTATTTTTAGATTGCGGAAGATGCCCTATAACTACAAGCGCCAACCAGGAATCCGGAGTTACGCCGACTACAGTCAAGATCATCTCCAAAACTGTTTAGAAGCAATCAGATCTGGTGAAATGACACAAAGGCAAGCCGCAGATATTTTTAAAATACAACGAAGCACTATTAAAAACAAACTAAAAAATCTGTTTTCGAGCTCACCGGGTCATCCCAAAGTTTTTACCCAGGAAGAAGAGTTAGCATTTGCTAGTCACATCGACAAAATGTGTGAATTCGGATTCCCAATTGATGAACTGGATTTGAGATATATTGTAAAAAGTTATGTCATAAGACAAGGAAAGACAATACAGTGTTTTTGCAATAATTTGCCTGGCCGTGACTGGACAAAGTCTTTCTTAAAAAGGCATCCTGAGCTTACAGTCAGGTTTGCATCAAATATAAAAAGAAATCGTGCTCAGATTGATAGAAAAATAATCTCAGAATGTACCGCCTCAAAACATCTATAACTACGACGAAACATGCATGTCTGACGATCCAGGCAGGAAGAAAATAATCTGTCGTAGGGGTTCAAAGTACCCAGAGCGTATCATGAATTCGACTAAGTCCAACATTAGTGTTATGTTTTGTGGTAATGCCAATGGTACCTGTGTGCCACCTTATATTATTTATAATGCTGAACATTTGTGGACCACATGGTTGGAAGGTGGCCCCGAAGGAGCGCATTACAACAGGACAAAACAAGGTTGGATCGACGCAGCAACATTTGAAGATTGGTTTGCTTCACATCTTCTTCCAATCTTAAAGAAACAAGAAGGTAAAAAAGTAGTTATCGGTGATAATCTTAGCTCACATGTAAGCTTAAACGTGGTCAAGTCTGGTTTTAAAAAGGCCGGCATACATCCCTTAGACAAAGAAGAAGTATTGAAGCGCTTACCTTCCAACAATGTGACAGTTAATTTGGAATTGGTAGGACAAAGTTGTTAACAAGTTGTTAAACCCCGATTAATAAAACGAAAAAAAAAATAGACGTTCCTGCTGGTAAAAGCATAACAGCTAACGATATTATTCAGTATCAAGAACACCAAATGAATCAAAAAGGTCAAAAGAAGAAAGAAAAAAAAGTTGGAAAGCGAGAAGAAAAAAAGAGAAAAAGAAAGGGAAAAACTTGAAAAAAAGCGACAGACGGTTTTAGAAAAGAAAAAAGAAGTTAAGAGGCAAAAGAGAAAAATGAATAAAAAAGACATGGAACTTTTGACTTCGGAAGAAGATAGTGACAATTACAGCGTCGTTTCATCCGGACATAGTGACATGGTTCTTTCAACGGACGAAGAAGAGGAAATTAAAACAATCAGTGGTCTCCAGGTAAATCACACAAATGTCGATCCAGTTGCATCTACTTCTTTCAGCGCCAAAAAACCCCAGGAACAAAACGAAGAAGAAGAATTAAAGTCAAATCTGCAAAAAGGAAACTTCGTTGTTGTTGAATGGAATAAGCTACTGTTCCCTGGGATAGCTGTGAATATGTCAGAAGAAGGTGCTGTTGTTGAATGCATGGATCGTACCAACAAGTGTTGGAAGTGGCCAAAAGAAAAGGACTCTTTGTTTTACAAATGGAGCGCTATTAAGAAAAAGATCCAACCTCCAAAACTGTCAAAAAAGAGGACTATTTTCCGTCAGTAATTTGTAAAAAACATGAATTGTTTGCTAAAGCTTCATTTTTGTACCTTTTCTAAAAAAACATAATTCGAAATATATTTTTCTCTCATATAAATATACTGAATAAATAAACCCATGTCTTTCTTTGACCCTAACTATTTATATAATGCTTTAAAGTAGGTAATATCATATTGGGCCAAAGTAACCCTAACCTAAGGCTAACATTGGCCCAGGTAAAATATTTAAAAAAGATTATATATTTTTTTAAAAAACACTAAAATGCTTCATACATGTTATTTATGATAGTTTAATTACAGTGGAACCTCGATAACTCGGATTAATCGGGACCGCGGCCGATCCGGGTTATCGAAAATCCGGGTTAGCCGGAGAATATAGTAAAAATTAATAAATAACCTCCATTACAATTACAAAAACATGAAACACATATGCACAGTACACATCTAAATTACGTATAGTTGTATAGAGTGTAGAGTTTTGTTCATTTCTTGGTAAAAAACTCAGTCATACTGTAGAGATGTACCGACACCATAATATGGTAGGTCTGGATCCTGCGTACAAAAAAAAATTGATAAATAGCAAGCTGAAAATTTGTTATTAGCTTAAGGGTGTCTAGTCGGACAAACATTAATATATGGGAACACTGGAACAGGGGAAGTTTTAACTGTGGAACAGGTTAAAAATTTGGAACGGTCAGACCACGAAAACGGCACATGTATTTTTTCCGACAGAACAGACTTAAACTCTCCGAACAGAGATTAAACTCTCATGCAAAAATCAGACTGCTATTTATCACCAAATTGGCGTTTTAATGAGTGGAACATGTAGAATATGTCAAATGACAGGAATTATGACAGGTGATAAATAGCAGTCTGATTTTTGCATGAGAGTTTAATCTCTGTTCGGAGAGTTTAAGTCTGTTCTGTCGGACAAAACAAATGTGCCATTTTCGTGTTCTGACCGTTCCAAATTTTTGACCTGTTCCACAATTAAAACTGCCCCTGTTCCAGTGTTCTCATATATCAAAGTTTATCCGACTAGACACCCTTAAGCTATTAATAAATTTTTAGCTTGCTATTAATCAATTTTTTTTTCATACGCGGGATCCAGACCTATGGTAGCATAATATCATATTATGATGCTGCAATACATTTTTTATTTTAAAGATTCGTCTTTATCAATCCTACTTAATGTTTCTAGTTTCTTTTCCATTGTCACTGCAACATTTTTACGTTTTGTTACCATTACGTAGACAAAGCAAACACAATCTGAAGCACGATTACATTACAGAACGGAAGTGATTAATAGGCTGTACTACACACAATACAAGAATTTTTAAATAGTCACGTCTTTTTTAAACAATGCTAAGACAGTTTGACATAAATAAAGAAAAAGGAATACAGACAGGTGTCTGTTCTTTCCGATAAGCTGAGACGGTCGCTCTGGCTGCCGCCGTGTGCATGAATCATTTTTACTATTGTACTTATGTGTTCAAATTACACAAATACACATTATCTCTGAAATATTAGTTGGCCTACATACATTTTTATTTGATAAAATTGTTAAATTGTTTATTTGTTAAATTTTTGTCTGATGAAAATCGGTCCGGGTTAGCCGGACTTCCGGGTTATCGGGGGCCGACTTATCGGGGTTCCACTGTATGTAAAACAGATGAACACAGCTTAGTAGTAGAAAAATGCTAAGATTTATTGAGAGTTGATTTAAAAGGTTTTAATAAATGGGCCAAAGTAGCCCGAGTTTACGGTATATCAGTAAAAATGTATACATAGGATTTATTTCTAAACTTACCTCCTCCTAAATTAACGACCCCTATAGATCCAGATCCCAAAAACACAGCATTTTCATTACTAGGTACGTTAGAAGCAGCGGCATTAACGGGCGTTGCGAGTGGTGGATATTGAGGAATCACAGCCGGTCCTAGTGATTGTTGTGAAGGAATATATTCTTGGCTTTCTTGTACAGGCTTCTCAAGCGAATTTGATATAATCTGGTAAAAGCCATCGAAATTCTTTAAGTTATCCGTAGAATACTCTAAAGTAATAAATAAATATAATGATAATAATGGTCAATTAAAATCAAATTTTTATTACTTAAAAGGAAACAATTTATTATTTATCCTTAATATAAGGGCATAGGCGCAAAATGTCGCCTGTCAAAATGTTCAATGTGTTTTAAATGTATTCATTTTTTCGAATCCTGAGAAAACTAATAATAGTGTGATAACAGTTGATCCAAAAAACGGCACAACCCAGACATCCAAAGTGAAAGTTATCCTTCAACACCAAATTGTTCTATATGGTCCACGTATTGTTCAGTAAAAAGTCACACCATTTAAAGCGTCGGGTTTGGGGGGTAGTTAGGGGAGAAGTCGGTATTTTAGGAGTTTTTTAGCTTTTTCGTCAATATTTCTAAAACTATGCGGTTTAGCGTAAAATATGTTCCATACAAAAATGTTCTTCATTTGATTCTAAACAAAAAAGGTCTTGTGCATAATCCTTCTAAAATGAACGGTTCCAAAGTTACGGAGGTAGTATATTATAATTGGTCCAAAAAAAGTCTAACCCCGTCGCGCGTCGTCCCAAATTAAAGTTTTCTTTAAAAACCAAATTGTTCTGTATGGTCTACATATTGTCCACTAAAAAGTTACACTATTTTGAACGTCGGTTATAAGGTGGAGGGGAGGGGAAAAGTCGGTAAATTAGCAGTTTTTTTTTAGATTTTTCGTCAATATTTCTAAACCTAAGAAGTTAAGCGTAAAAAATATTCCATACAAAAATGTTCTACATTAACCCTTAACTACAGAGATCCGGTATTTTTTACCGGCGGGCATTCCCAAAATGTGAATTTCATGGTAACCTCACGACTTACAAGTTCATGTGTCTCTGTACCTCTCGGGTAGTTTGTATAACAATGCTAGTCAAAGCGTGTAGTGTGTATTGTCAATATTTTCTTTTATAGCACACATCAAAAATCTTAACCCGTAAAAATTACCGGATGTCTGTTTTAAGTATTTTTATATGAGTACTATATTTGTAAATCTGAAATGTTTATATTATTTTTTTGTGTTTTTAGGAAAAGAGTAAAGAAATGGACTGTGGAAGCCATCCAGGACCTTCAATGAAGGTTAAATTTGACGATAAAAATTTTGAGGCCACTTTGCAAAAATGGAATTGCCATTTAATTCTGTGATAATTTTACCCCTTGCAGATTTTTTCTCATGGATGTAAAAATTTTTGTAAATGCTATTTTATTTTTCCTTTGTGATTTTATGTTACGTTTATTTGTTAAAAAAAAAGTCTAAATTTATGTTCATAGCATTTTATGGGCGTTTGTTTCAATAGACCAAAAATGTTACCAAAATTCTAGTTTAATAGATTATTCTTCAAAAATATTGTATTATATTATTAAAATCACTCATTTTACCATTTTTCGCCATATCTAGAGACTCCATAAAAACTCATAATGCAAATTTTTTTTGTTTTTTATTATTGACTCTATATTTTTACTCTATTTTATAATGACCGGTAAAAAATACCGGGGATCTGTAATTACGTGCTAATATTGGGATGTGTGTAGTTAAGGGTTAAATTTGAAACGAAAAAGGTCCTATGCATAATTATTCTAAAATCAACGGTTCCGGAGTTATGGAGAAAGGTGGAGGTTTTCCATATTTTTTACACTGTTTGGACCAATTATAACATTATTACGAAAAAAACTAACTTTTTCAACAGGATTTTGTTTTCCAAATATAGTTTGATACTTCATTGGTCGGTGGTATGTTACTGATAAGCCCTTGAAGGAACGTCAACCTCACCAAGAGGATTCTACATATAAATCTCTGGTACGGAGAAACCTAATCTGAACTTTTTATGGACAATATCGCATAAATATCTTTCCAATAGTAAAATTTTCGTTTCAAATTTAATGTAGAACATTTTTGTATAAAATATTGTTCCCGCTAAACCGCTTAAGTTTATAAATATTGACGAAAATCGTAAAAAACTACTAATTTGCCGACTTCTCCCCTCCACCTCCTCCCAAACCCGACGCTCAAAATGGTATAACTTTTTACTGAACAATATGTGGACGATATAGAACAACTTTGTGACGGAGGAAAACTTTTATTTTGGATGACGGGATTAGGCCTATTTTGGAACCTATTATTCTATACTACCTCCGTAACTTTGGAACCGTTTGTTTTAGAAGGATTATGCATAGGACCTTTTTTGTTTAAAATTGAATGTATAACATTTTTGTATAAAACATTGTTCACGCGAAATCGCATAGTTTTGGAAATATTGCCGAAAAACCTAAAAAACTCTTAATATACCGACTTCTCTCCCACCTCCCCCCCCCCCAAACCCGACGCTCAAAATGGTGTGACTTTTTACTGAACAATATGTGGACAATATAGAACAATTTGGTGTTGAAGGATAACTTTCAGTTTGGATGTCTGGGTTTGGGTCTAGTTATACCATACTATAAATATTTTTGAAAAATTTAAACGCAGAATGAAAGATTAAATCATTACTGAGGGCAGAAAGTCCCTAAAAACCTCTATACTGTTTATTTTAATAAGATACAAGGGTGAAAATAAAGGAGGATATTTAGTGAGATTTTTACTTGCAAATATTTCATTCAAACGAAACTTGTTATTTATTCTAAGGCCAAGGGACTTTCGGCCATCGGTCATAACGTAATATTTCATTCTGCGTTTAAATTTTTCAAAAATACTTATTAATTTTTTCAGGATTCGGAAAAATTAATAATACATTTATAACATTGATATATTGAAAATATTGACAGGTGACATTTTGCGCCCTTTTCCTTAAATTGTCGATTTCAAAATATATCTTAACTTTCATGCATAAATCTATGTTGAATATGTCATATACTATGGTTTTGCTATTAGCATTTTTTATTGATTTTCAAAGCTTAAGAGGCCCTGAAGACCTAGGGCTAAAAGTACAATTAATATAACACTGGGGAACACATTTTTTGTTAAGTTAGATCTGACACTTTTTTTTCTGAGTAGAGACACTGAATCTGAGAATAACCTCAGATTTTGTCTATCACGTCAACTTTTTAAACTGAGGTGCCCATTGCGTGCCCATATCTCACTTTATGAGGTGCCCATGCTCTATCTTAATAAATAGGCAAAATATGCTTGTCTGACAAATGTGCTGATGTTTGTTCTTTGACTGGGAATGGTAAAACTGCATTATATATATAACAAAACGAATCGGAGCTGTTTTCACACTTACGACGTGTAGGAGCAGAGGTAGCCATAAGGAAACGATTCAGATCAAACACACTAAGTAGTTCTATGAACTTCAGTAACGAAATACTGAATACTGGTAACCGACACACAACGTTTCACTACAGTATAACAGACGTAAATGAACAGGAACAGGCAAGTCTAGACCAGTTTCAGTTATCAGCGCGTCATTCCCCCCACCCACATAGAAAACAAACGTGACGTGATAAAAGAAAACTAAAAACAGTTTTGAAACCAGAATACCTAATTCTATAGAAAACTGCTAAAAATCTAACTCAACAGAAAATGTGTTTCAAATTGTTCACCAGTGTAATACTTCTTTATTACTAAACTTGTATCGTATAAAATGGGGTGGCTTCTTGTCCAATCACTCTCCTTGTCTACTAAATTGAGTAACTATTCTCCTACATTTATTCTTGTTTGTTGCTCTTTCTTGCCAACGAATAATTCCCTCATTTCTGAGATCTTCCTCTACCTTGTTAATCCATCTTGGTCTGGGTCTTCCTTTGCTTCTTTTTGTGATTAGGTCCCGTTTTAGGATCATCTTTGGCATCCTCTTCCTTTCCATTCCCATCACGTGTCCCGCTCATCCCACTCTCTGTGCCTGTATTAAGCGATAGATGCTTGGTTGATTATAGAGTTCTTCTAGCTACATATTTGTTCGTCGCACCCAATTTTTCACCGTGTTTTTTATCCATATAATATATGGGAAAGGAAAATGCACCCAGTTATCTTATAATTGGGAGCATTTTCCTTTCCCATAATGCTCCCAGTTATATTATAACTGGGAGCATTTTCCTTTCCAATATTTCCAATTTTTCCATATTTGCTTTTTTTATTGCCATACTTCGCTACCATGCGTCACTGTGGACCGTATTACCGTTTTATATATCCTTAGCTTTGTTCTTCTCGAAGAAGTCATGGTAAGTGAGAATCTAGCTGGGGTAAGTGCGACCATTTAATACCATAAGAATTATTCGTAAAATAGCGACATTTAGCGTAAACATTACTTAACTATAACATAACCATGTGTTTTTTATACAGCGAATCTTTGGCAGTACTTACGTGTGAAAGTTGAACTATTGAAAATATAGCAGCAAAAATCCACTTGTTTTGTCAAATTTGCACTTACCCCAGTGTTCTGCAATAACGAAATTTTCAGGGTAAGATTACCAGAGAAATAAGGTTTTGGTCACTTGAGCAGCCAGGTTGCAAATCGGTTTTTTGGGTACAATATTTCTAATACATTATAAATACAAAAATGCCCGTCATAGTTCGGACGAGAATTTTAGTAATTAACAAATAAAGGTCAAAAATGGCAGTTTTTTCGTTTAAATCGCTATAGGTAAAAATAGGGCAATTAAATATCTTATTTATAATATTCTTCTTTTAGTAGATGAGCCACGGTTTAAAATGGCAGTTTTTGAGTTTTGGTCCGATAATTTTTGTTGATTCAGAAATTGCAAAATGAGACTAAAATTTCGAAAATACAACATTTCCTATAACTTTTGGGAAAATGACCTTAAGACTTTCATATTGCACGAAAGGGTGAGTGAAACCGTAACCGTAACCGTAATGCACAACAAATTTTAAGACAATTCGTCAATTAGTTTAAATTTTATTCAATTTATTTATCCCAAAGAGCTATTTTTTCGCAATGGTATTGTTCAGAAATTAATAATGATATAGCAATTCTGTGGAAACCACATGAAAGAAGAATATTTATGTTTTCAGAGTGTTGAAAAAAATCATTAAAAAGCCATTTTTATCACTCCGAAAACATTTTACTAAAGCAGAGTCATTATTGGCTTATAAACCATTTTAATAGCTTTGTTAATATTGACTGTAGAATAAATCTACTTTGGGATTTCAAAATCTGGCATTTTTACACGAATTTTCAAAAAATGCTTTTTGCCTAGGTTAATTGCGGTCAAAGTTAGCCACTTTTATTATTTAATTCACAGTTAGGTACTTCTATATACAAAAAATTCTCCTGTAACAGTGTTTGTTACCATACTACTCCGAAACGGCTTGGCCGATTTTTATGAAATTTTACACGTATATCCTCTAGGACTAAGAATAGGTTTTAATCTATTTTTCATACCCATAAATTATAAAGGGTGTTGCCCCCCTGACATTTTTTTTATTTTTTTTTTACAAAATTGTCCACCTTAATTTTATATGATATAGAATTAAAAAATACATACTACCCTTAATTTTCACTCTTCTATCAAAAACCCCTATTTGTTAATAGCCATCTGTATATTTACATATATAAAATTCTCCTGTGTACAGTGTTAGTTGCCATACTACACTTGACCGATATTTATGAAATTATATATGTATATTCGGTAGGTCTTAGAATCGGTCGTTATCTATTTTTCATATCCCTGAGTGATTAGGGTGGTTCCCCCTAACATTTTGTAATGTTAGGTGGGGATGTGTGTACAAAACCTACTCTATAAGACTACGTGTACATAGAAATTAAAAAATTATGATCAAAATCCATCAACAAGCTCCGTAGATATTAATCGCAGCATATGTTTAAAGAATCAGTTTAATTTTTTTGAGTGCACGGATTTTAATAATTTCCCTCCTCCGACCACGAATGGATTTCGTTAGGACGTCATTTTTAAAGATTTATTAATCACTCTGTTGAAGTTCAAAGTTTACTCAAACGTCTACACATAAACTATATACTTTCAACTTCACAATGGCGCTAGTTAGGTTGCTTAATTATTATAAACAAAGTAGCCGTCAATTAAATAAAAAAAGTGGCTAACTTTGACCGTAATAATTACGGTCAAAATTAACCTAGGCGAAAATTTTTTTTGAAAATTCATGTAAAAATACCACTTTTTGAAATCCCAAAGCAGATTTACTCTACAGTCAATATTAACAAACTATTCAAATTGTTTATAAGCCAAAAATGACTACTATAGTAACATGTTTTCGAAGTGATAGAAATGATTTTTAATGATTTTTTCAATATTTTGAAAATATAACTCTTCTTCTTTCATGTGGTTTTCACAGAATAGCTATATCATTATTATTTTCTGAACAATAACATTGCGAATTGCGAATAACTCTTTGGGATAAACAAATTGAATAAAATTTAAACTAATTTACAAATCGTCTTAAAAATGTTTGTGAATTGTATGGAAAATTTGACTCAACTTTTCGTGCAATATGATTAAGGTCAATTTCGCAAAAGTTAGAGCAAATGTTTTATTTTGGAAAAGTTTAGATTTATTTTGCAATTTTCGAAGCATCTGACTAAATAAATATCTGACTAAAATTCATAAACTGACATTTTAAACCTTGGCTCATCTACTAAGAGAAGGAGACCATAAATAAGATATTGAATTACCCTATTTTTACCTGTACCGATTTAACCTTTAACTACCCGCGCATCAAGTTATGACATAACTACACGCGTGGCGTACTATATAGGCCACAAGAAAATACACAATAACAGCGGATTTGTTTTTTTTTTTTTTGAAAAAATACACTTAGTTGTTTGTTATAAACCTTATTTGGCATCAGTGTATAATTGGAGTTCCTCCTCAGTAAGCCAATTGGGATTTATAACTGGAATTACGGAATAACTGGATTCCATGATAAATATAATTGCTAATAAAAAATTTTTTGAAATGTGATTTTTTACGGGAGAAAAAGTATTGTTTATAAAGAAAAATATATTTTGTGCCATAATGACTAAAAACAATTGAAATATGTACTTATATTACTACTTATATTAATATAATCGTGGCGCATATTGTGCACCACCGGAAACAACAAATAATAAACTGTAAATTACGATCTTCCCAGAACGCCGATTATAACGAAACTAAAACCAAATTGTAAAGCACATTCCACTGATAGGTTAGAGACATAAACAAGGCCAAAAATTAAATTTTTAAATATATTTGCAGTAGAATTCTTGTATCTGGCGTACAAAATACGCCAGCGCGTGTAGTTAAAGGTTAAACGAAAAACTGCCATTTTTGACGCTTATTTGTTAATAACTAAAATTCTCGTCCGAACTGTGTCGGGCATTTTTGTATGTATAATGTATTAGGTATATAGTACCCAAAAAACCCATTTGCAACCTGGCTGCTCAAGTGTCCCGAACATGGTATATTTTTGCCTTATTTCCCTGGCGTATTAGTAGCCGTATCTGTTATTTTAGTGTAATAGTACACTTCGTGAATACGACTAACGTATTTGTATATACTGTTATATTTCTATTTGATATGAAAATTAAAATTTGATAATTATAAACAAAATTCAATTTAATATAAAATATTTTCAATTTTCTCAACCACGGGCATATAAATTTAGAACAACCTGTATACAACAAATTGTTATATTTAATTTTAAGAAGTGATTAAATAAGACTCAAGTGAAATCGATAATAGGTCATAATCGTTGTTCGCGGAAGGTTCGATCATTAGCCGATGCTAAATAAGACTTAGTAGAAATAGAGAATAGGTCATTAAAATTTTGTAATTAGTAGAAAGTAATTTTAGAATGGGAATTAACTATTTTTCTTTTGAAATCCATTAAGCATATTTAGAAAGTTTAAAAATTGGTTTTGAGGAATACTGCGAATGAGAGTTGGTGGTGGAAGTTTGATTTGTGAATCTGGAAGGGATATTTAGAAAGTAGGGGAATGAATGACAAATAGAGATCAGAATGTTTTGAGCTGTCGAGAAGTGAAGTCCAGTAGTAGACGGTAGTGTACGGAGAGTGAGAAAGCCGGTGTAGTTCCGTGAGTGTGGAGTATCTATCGTGGAACGAGAGGTAGGCCAGGTTGAGAGTAAAAGAACCTCTTTGAGCCAAGAGTTCCCGGTAGCTGATTGCAGTTTCGAAAAAGGTAGAACACAGCATCACGACAGAAGCAGGAAGCGAGAGCTATACGAGATAGTTTCAGAGGAGAACATTACTGGAAGCCAGGACGAGGTTTTGATTGCAGCCAAGGATAGCAGGAAACGGGTCTTGTGTGAAGACATTCTCAGTTCACCAGAAAAAGGTCAGTCTCATTTGTTTGGACATGAATGTATGGGTTTTTCGTATTAAATACCACATTTAAAATTAAAGAAACATAATCAATAATATCAGAAAAGCTTCATCAAACTTAAATAGAATTGTTGCTAATAAATCATAATAGTTAAATGTTAATAAAAACTTTCAATTGGAAACCAAAAGGAAATAAGATTCCCATGTGTAAATGTTATGTTTAAGAATAATAAGATATAGCAAATATTAAGCAGTGATTGCCATTTAAATAAAATAAACAATATTTTGATTACAATTGTAACCCATATGTGTTATTATTTTACTCTTTTCTTTCCTATCCCGATTAGGAACCATTAAGAAATACTTAGAAGCCACGTATGTAAGTACTTAATTTTATAAAAAGCCCTGAGATTGAAAACACATTGATATGTGATCTGGTAAATTAATTAGATTATTATTCATGCATTGATTAAATTAAATGACATATAAAAATATTATCTCATATCAATAATAAAGATCACATCAACTGTCGTCCAACGTGGAAAGCATGGAAAAGTATTTCTAGTGGCAAATTTGAAGGATAGAAAGAGTAAAGCCGGTATTTGAAAATTTATATGCCTGTGGTAAAAAGTGAGATACTTACATTTGATAACATAAAATTTTAGATCTCTTTAGGTACAAATTTTACATAACTGATTTAATATTTTATTTTACGATATTTACATTTGATATATTTATTGACAATTTATAATGTTTGGGTGAGAAAAAGTCGTCTTGGTAACATACTAGTAAAATTTCATATTTGGCGGGGACAGTACTCCTTGAAAACAAATGTCTGTGACAAGAAGCCAAAGCAAAGACAACAAAAAACAAAAAGAACATTCAGACCAAGAAGATATTTTAGACACGACAATCATGGCATCAGAAAATCAGGAATTATCAGGAATAGATAAACTATTACAACTGATGCAACTCCAGTCACAAAAACTGGATGACAATCAAAGAGAAACACAACAAAAAATGGATGAAAATCAACGTGAAACGAAACAAGCCATGGAAGAAACATCAAAGAAAATGGATAAAGTGGATCAAAAAATGGATGAAACACAGCAAAAAATGGATGACAATCAACAGGAAACAAAACAAACCATAGAAGAAAACAACAGAAATATAGAGAGTATTAAGAAGGAAATGGTTAAAAAAATAGAAGAGATTGCAGAAAAGAGCGAGAAACAGGAGTTAGAGATTAAAGAAATCAAAATCAAAATAAAGGAGGTAACGAATTGCCAGAAAAAGGAAATAGAAAATTTGGAAAACAAGTTTAAAAACGCTATTCAAGCAGACAGAGAAGAAGTGGAAAGAAAGATTGCGGAAATCAATACTCAACAAAATGTCGGAGAAAGAAGAGAAATGGTTATACATAGCACAGATGACGTGAAGATAAGGTTTGGCGGGGATGTAAGAAGATTACACCCAGTGCCGTTCATAAATAGCCTGAAAAAGAAAATACAACACATCGGAAATTTCGAAACAGCAAAAGAAACTATCAGAAACCATCTCAAATATGAAGCAAGCCTATGGTTCGATAGCAAAGAAGAAGAATTCGGAAATTGGCAACAATTTGAACAAAAATTTTTGAATTATTTCTGGGGAAAGGTCCAACAATTGGAAATTAACAAGGAATTGCAAAATGGGAAATACAATGATAGGATGGGTGTATCAGAAAAGACATATGCTTTGCAAATTTACAATAATGCAAAACATTTACAATATAATTACTCATCGGAACAATTAGTCGAACTGATTGCAAGACATTTCGAGGAAACGCTGGAAGACCATATCACATTGCAAAATTACAAAGACATAGATAGTTTATGCCAATTCCTACAAATAAGAGAATCACGTCTAAGAGAAAGAAAATCAAGAAGGTCGCGAGAAGATTACAGGCCCCGAGAAACACAAGATTACAGAGATAGAAATCAAAATAGGAGGGACTATACAAGACGAGATTTTAATCCCAGAAGGGAAAACGAAAATAGAGACAACGGAAGAGGAAATTATGAACAAAGAAATAGGCAATGGAATGAGGACAGAAATCGAGAATACCAGAATAGAAACACCACACGCTCAAATCAAGAAAACAGAAATAATGGTAGACAAAATGAACAGGGATATCGAGAAAACCGAAACAGATCCGACAGACCTAGAGAAAATAGAAGAGAAGTAAATAATACCCAGACAGATGAATATGACGGAGAGAGACATTATGACGAAAATATAAACAACGATGAGCAACCGGCGTCTTTTCACGACGGCGCTCACTAAAAACCAAAAATCAAACAGGAATCTTTTGTCACCCCAAGGAGTTTATTAAATTGGCAGGAAACAACGAAAAGAAAAATGGAGTTAATTTAAAATTTGTGGATGGATTTATCAACGAGAAACCAATTAAAATTATGATAGACACTGGATCTGAAATAACATTGGTCAACAGAAAACTAATAGAAGAAGTTAACTTAACAAATTTAATTTACAAAATACCTAGGGTAAATTTAGTGGGCGCAAACAAACGGACATTGGCAACTATAAATGAAGGCATACGAGTAATGGTACGACTGGGTAAGAATATGTATGCACTACAATGTGTAATAATGCCAAACATGTCACATGACATGATAGTAGGAGTTGACGAATTGGCAGAAAAACATGTAGTGATAGATTTTAAAAATAATACGATGAAACTAACAGAAGAAAAAGAAAAAGAACAGGACAAGGAACATGAGAAACAAAATACGGACGAATCAAGTAAAGAACAAACAGTGGAAATGAATTTGGCAGCGAAGCAAGGACAAAGAAAAAAAAGGAGAAAAGGTCAGAAAAAGATAAAAGAAAATGAAACCTGTGGCTCCTCAAAAGAAGAGTTGAGCACAGAAGAAGAAAATTTGAGAGTATCAGAAACAAAGGAAACCTGGGATTCCTCAAAAGAAGAGACGAGCTCAGGAGAAGAAGAAATAAAGCTAAAAAATGAAAGTGAAAAGAATATGATTGAAACAGTGGTATTTGAAGAGGAGGTATATGCAAACGAGGATGCAGAATGCACGGTAAACATGTGTGAAGAATCTGAGAAAGAAGACAGAAAATTAATATGTGGAGAAGGGAAAGAAAAAGAATTGCGGTTGATGTTAAGAAACTACGAAAATTTGATCAATGAGGAAAACAGAGTGGCTAAAAAGTACGAACATTCATTTGAGGTGAAAAACTTGGGAAATTTTCGATCAAAGACTTACCCGATTCCATACAAGTATCGACAAGAGGTGAAAGAAGAAATAAATAAAATGTTGGAAGATCAAATCATCGAAAGATGTGATTCACCGTATGTTAACCCGATTGTGATAGTAAAGAAAAGCAATGGAGAATTGAGATTATGTTTAGATGCCAGGAATATCAACCAGCACACTGTATCACAATATGAATCACCTCTAAACATCGAGGCCATTTTTGGAAGAATCACCGGGTCACACATATTTTCGAAAATTGACTTAAAACACAGTTTTTGGTTGATACCGTTAGCTGAAAAGTGTAGAAACTACACCGCTTTTTCTATTGATGGTATTGTCTACCGGTTTAAGGTAGTGCCATTTGGATTGCAGAGTGCTTGTGCTGCACTCGTCCGAGCTCTACATACCATTTTGAATCGCCATGAAGATTTCATAGTTCATTATATCGATGATTTATTAATTTTTTCACAAGATACTCAGAGTCATCTGGAACACATAGAAATAATTCTGGAAGAATTGGACACAGCGGGATTGAAATTAAACATTGAAAAATGTCAATTTTTTCAAAAAGAAGTCATTTATTTGGGTTTTCAATTGGACACCAAAACAGTAAGATTAGCCGAAGACAGAGTCAAGCTCATAGATGAATACCCAAGACCAACGAATTTGAAAACATTGAGAGGTTTTCTTGGCACGATTAATTATTTTAAAAAGCTGATTCCCGATTTGAGCCAAAAGGAAATCCCTCTGATAAAATTGCTTAAAAAAGGAATAAAATGGAATTGGAAAGAAGAACAGGAGGAAGCTTTCGAAACATTAAAACGAGAATTCGCAAAAGGAACGAAAATATACCACCCTATTTACAATTTACCTTTTATACTCCGAACTGATGCGTCCATACAAAAATTTGCAGGAGTTCTGTCTCAAATACAAAACGACCAAGAAGTGCCGATATGTTTTATATCTCGAGTGACTAAAAAACATGAGAGAAAATATAGTGTTACAGAATTGGAGTTTGCCAGTGTACTATACTGCGTAAACAAATTGAGGTTTTATTTATTGGGAGCAAAATTCACAATCGAAACAGACCATGCAGCGTTAGTACATATCATGAAGAATAGATTAGTAAATAATAGAATACATAGAGGCATTCTATTATTACAGGAGTATGATTTTGAGTTCCGATATATAAAAGGGAAAGACAACATAATAGCCGACGCTCTAACACGGGATGAGGACACCGGAAAAAAGGAAACAATTACTAAATAGATTAATACAAGAAGAAGGGATATATTCGTTAAATGAGATAAGGACAAACCAGGAAGACCTAGAGGAAAGAGAAAAAAGAAGAGCGGAAGTAGAAAATAACATATATTTTAAGAGAATAGATGGAAAGGAACTATATTTAGTGACACAGACATTGGCCGAAAAGATAATAAAGAAATTAAATGAGGACAATGGGCATATCGGTAGCAGAAAAGTTTGGCTCGTTTTTAGGGAAAATTACATCAGCCGACACGATTACCGCATTGCAAAGGAAATTACCCAGAAGTGCGATGTATGTCAAAAGTATAAGAGTCGGAATTTCAAAAACGAAAATGTTGCCAAAAATATTGAAGCCCGAAACAAACTAGACATTGTAGCAATAGATATGTTAAGCGATCTAATTATGACCACTAAAAGGAACAAACATATTCTGGTAATGGTGGATGTGTTTTCAAAATACGTAAAATTATATAGTTGCCGCACCACAAAGGGGGAAGAAATATTAAGAAAAATCGACAATTTTATAGCCATAGTAGGAACACCAAAAAAGATTCTACTGGACAATGCAACGTATTTCCGAAATGATCGTTTCAAGGGACAACTTCGAGAACGAGGAATAGAGACAAATTTTGTCAGCATCAGGCATCCACAGAGTAATCCTTCGGAACGATTCATACAGGAAGTGACGAAATTTCTTCGCATTGCAACAGATGGTCAACATCGCCACTGGGACAGGAAAATGGCGGAAATAGAAAGGTATCTAAATACAATTCCGAGCACAGTAACAAAAGAGACCCCAGAATACATCATGAAGGGTGTACTGCCGATAAGGCCATGGGAAGACCAAGATCCAAAAGAATATCAACAGGTGATTGAAACCGTACAGAGAAGATTACGGCGAAGCAACGAAAAATATATCCAAAGACAGGAACAAAATAGAAAAAGAAGACCAGTGACTTTCCAAAAGGGTGAAAAAGTACTCGTGAGGGCATTACGAGTATCAAATCTTCCTGGTGGCATTGGCGCAAAGTTGATGCCTGTTTTCGAAGGCCCGTACATCGTGAATAATGAAAATGGGATAAATAGTTATGAGTTGAGGCACAGGAACTCGGAAAAGATCCGAGGAATTTATAATATTCACGATGTATACAAATATCACGAATAAAAGACAGAATTACATGAAGTAGATAGTAAGTTAGGGTATAAGACGTAGATTAAAGTAAAGAAATATACAGGGAGTTGGTTTTGCCTCGAGAAAATTTATTTAAAAATGCAGATAAATTTTATCGAATACAAGGCGGGGATTTGTTATATTTCTATTTGATATGAAAATTAAAATTTGATAATTATAAACAAAATTCAATTTAATATAAAATATTTTCAATTTTCTCAACCACGGGCATATAAATTTAGAACAACCTGTATACAACAAATTGTTATATTTAATTTTAAGAAGTGATTAAATAAGACTCAAGTGAAATCGATAATAGGTCATAATCGTTGTTCGCGGAAGGTTCGATCATTAGCCGATGCTAAATAAGACTTAGTAGAAATAGAGAATAGGTCATTAAAATTTTGTAATTAGTAGAAAGTAATTTTAGAATGGGAATTAACTATTTTTCTTTTGAAATCCATTAAGCATATTTAGAAAGTTTAAAAATTGGTTTTGAGGAATACTGCGAATGAGAGTTGGTGGTGGAAGTTTGATTTGTGAATCTGGAAGGGATATTTAGAAAGTAGGGGAATGAATGACAAATAGAGATCAGAATGTTTTGAGCTGTCGAGAAGTGAAGTCCAGTAGTAGACGGTAGTGTACGGAGAGTGAGAAAGCCGGTGTAGTTCCGTGAGTGTGGAGTATCTATCGTGGAACGAGAGGTAGGCCAGGTTGAGAGTAAAAGAACCTCTTTGAGCCAAGAGTTCCCGGTAGCTGATTGCAGTTTCGAAAAAGGTAGAACACAGCATCACGACAGAAGCAGGAAGCGAGAGCTATACGAGATAGTTTCAGAGGAGAACATTACTGGAAGCCAGGACGAGGTTTTGATTGCAGCCAAGGATAGCAGGAAACGGGTCTTGTGTGAAGACATTCTCAGTTCACCAGAAAAAGGTCAGTCTCATTTGTTTGGACATGAATGTATGGGTTTTTCGTATTAAATACCACATTTAAAATTAAAGAAACATAATCAATAATATCAGAAAAGCTTCATCAAACTTAAATAGAATTGTTGCTAATAAATCATAATAGTTAAATGTTAATAAAAACTTTCAATTGGAAACCAAAAGGAAATAAGATTCCCATGTGTAAATGTTATGTTTAAGAATAATAAGATATAGCAAATATTAAGCAGTGATTGCCATTTAAATAAAATAAACAATATTTTGATTACAATTGTAACCCATATGTGTTATTATTTTACTCTTTTCTTTCCTATCCCGATTAGGAACCATTAAGAAATACTTAGAAGCCACGTATGTAAGTACTTAATTTTATAAAAAGCCCTGAGATTGAAAACACATTGATATGTGATCTGGTAAATTAATTAGATTATTATTCATGCATTGATTAAATTAAATGACATATAAAAATATTATCTCATATCAATAATAAAGATCACATCAATACATAACCCTACTTATAAGGTCACGTGCACTAATGTTCGCACTTGTCTCAATAAAACTATATCGATGTAATTGTGCACTAGGTTTAATTAGTGACGTTCCCACTTGCTCCAACAAAAACCAAATGTTAATGATTGAATCTTTTGCAGGTGCAACCATGGTTCCCATTTACCAATAACGTAAATGGAGAGAGCGACTCTCACTCTCTGTGCCTGTATGAAGCAATAGATGCTTGGTCCATTATAGATATTATTATAGGTATTCTGATAGCTACCTGTTTGTCCGTAGCACCCAACCTTCCACCGTGTTTTCCAATCCAATATTGCTCTGAGTATTTTCCTCTCCCATCTTTCCAATTCCTCCGTCATTGCTTTTTTTATTGTCCATACATCGGTACCATGCGTCACTGTGGACACTATTACCGTTTTATTATTCCTTAGCAATAGTTTCCTCGATAGATATTTGGATTTCATCAGTGGTCTTAGGCTTCCCATCTTTTTATTTCCCTTTGCCAATATGGCATTCTGTTCTCACTCTTCCTGACCATTCTCGTCTATAATAATAACCACCAGATAAGAAAAATGGACCAATCTTTCAAAATTATATTCCTTTGCTTTACTAGATAAGAAAATTACTAAAATAAACTGTCCCTCTTCTTTTTGCTCCGTATTTCCGAGTATCTTGTACTTTGATTTTTCCTGGTTTATTTCTAGGTCAAAATAGTTTGACTCTTTTTCTAATCTCTTCATAACATTTCTAAAATATTTTAGGCTACGGCTCCACGGGCTAGAAATTGACGCTAGCAGTAGCCGTAAAACGAACTTAAGGTTCCGCGAAACGGATAAGGAATAGCCGAACTGAACCGACTACGCACAAATCCTGTAGTCGGTTCAGTTCGGCTATTCCTCTTCCGTTGCGCGGAACCTTTAGTTCATTTTACTGCTACTGCTAGCGTCAATTTCTCGCCCGTGGAGCCGTAGCCTTAGGCTAAGGCTACGGCTCCACGGGCGAGAAATTGACGCTAGCAGTAGCAGTAAAATGAACTAAAGGTTCCGCGCAACGGAAGAGGAATAGCCGAACTTAGGCTAAGGCTACGGCTCCACGGGCGAGAAATTGACGCTAGCAGTAGCAGTAAAATGAACTAAAGGTTCCGCGCAACGGAAGAGGAATAGCCGAACTGAACCGACTACAGGATTTGTGCGTAGTCGGTTCAGTTCGGCTATTCCTTATCCGTTTCGCGGAACCTTAAGTTCGTTTTACGGCTACTGCTAGCGTCAATTTCTTGCCCGTGGAGCCGTAGCCTAAGTGTTTTCGTTAGAACAGTAAGACACCCGCGGCGCGCGGCGGTCAGACATTGACATTCATTGTTGAATATGGATCCGGTAATTTTACCTCGGCTATTTTTGATTATCGTTTCCAATACTATGTAAGTTAAAAAGCACCGTGGATAACGGATCTCCTTGTCTAAGACTTCTATTCATTTCGATTGCATCCGTTTACATCAATTTGCCATTAGTATACATTCCAGAAAATTTAAGGACCAGAAGAATTCTATTACCAAATCAATTTATTCAAAAAATCTAATAATGCTGCAAGTTTCTTCTTCTTATGGTGCCGTGCACCTATAGTCATCATCATCATGGCATCTACACTCCTAGCGGAGTGATTGCCGCCCTCTTCGGGCTCTTCTGATTCATTTGTCGCGGTGAATCAATCCGCATTAACATTTTGGTTTTACAATTATTGGTTGTATGACTTGGTGTCTTATACAATTTTTCTCCATTCGTTCATGTTATTGCTTGTGGTTACCCATTCTCTAACACCCATCTTCTTAAGTTCCTTGGCTATCTGGTTCTCCCATCTCGTTTTGGGTCTTCCTCGTGGTCTGCCTGATACAGGTCTTCATTTGGTAATTTTCTTGATAACGGCTTCTGAATTTCTTCTTTTTAAATGTCCCGTCCATCTGAATCTCTGTGCCTTGATAAATCTGACGATGTCTTCTCCTTTCAGAAGTTCTCTTACTTCGCGGTTCATGAGTTTTCTAAATTCAATATTACCTAAGTTTAGTGGGCTTGCTATCCTCCGAATTATTTTCCACTCTAGGATCCTCAATCTTTCTTCCTCTTTCTGTGTCAGACACATTACTTCAGCACCATATGTGATTATTGGTCTAATTACTGCTCTGTACATTTTCAGTTAAGTATTCTGAGTAAGCTTCTTATCTTTGAGGAAGTTGTTATATTTCCAGTAGGTTCTGTTCCCTGCCTGGATTATTTCAATAATTACGATGCTTCTATCATTAGTTCCTTAACTAAGACCCCAAGATATCTAAAGTATTCTACGTTTTCAAACTCATATTCACCAATACTTAAATTTGTCATATTAATTGGATTTTTTCTTGAGCGTAGTAGGTACCTATTTTGTTTTGTTTTGCTTTGTTGCTAATCCCCTTTTGGATGCTTCCCTACATAACTTCTTAAATTATTCTTCTTTTAAACTGTATAGGTTTCTGCTAATTAATTCTATGTCATCTGCATACGCCACAAGTTGCGACGTCGATGTTATATTTGAACCTTTTATTTCTGTAACTCCTATTGTTCCTTCTATAGCGACATTAAAAAATAGTAACGTTGATAGACAGTCGCCTTGTCGTAATCCACTTGCTGTTTCTATATTTTTGGTGATTCCGTTATCTGTTATTATTGCTGCAGTCGATCCTTACATTGTCATTTTCGTAAGCTTTATAAGTTTCATTGGTATATCTAGGATTTTTATTTTTTCTATTAGGTCGGTTCTTGTTAAGCTGTCAAACAAAGGCTTGCTTGAAATCAATAAAAAGGATGTGTAAGTCGATATCATGTTCGTAGCATTGCTCATCTGCTTTTTATGTTTTATATTTCTTATCACACGTTAAAATTCCTCATATGACGGCTTTTCGATTTTGATTTCATCATCAAGGTATGTTTCTTCTATATATTCGAGAGAACTTTCTCTCGCCTTAAATAACTCTTCGTAGTATTTCTCCCATATTTTGGTATCAATCCTAACTGTTAGTTTGTTCTTGTTTTGTAATTTTATATATTTATAAGGCTTTACATTATTCTTGCTATTTACTTCCAGCTCTTCTACAATTTTACCAATCCATATCTTTTTTGTTTGTACAGCATTTTACTTAGTCTTTTTTTTTCTCCTATACTCTTTCAAATTTTCTTCTCTATCTGTCTTCAGCCATCTCTTTCGAGCTAGATTTTTTCCCTGTTCGCTGTTTCGCAGTCTTGGTCGTACCTTTCTTTTTGCCTTTTTATTTCTTCTATTAGGTCGGGTCTTGTTAAGCTCTCAAAGGCTTGCTTGAAATCTATAAAAAGGATGTGTAAGTCGATATCATGTTCGTAGCATTGCTCATCTGCTTTGTTTTGTTTTATATTTCTTATCACACGTTAAAATTCCTCATATGACGGCTTTTCGATTTTGATTTCATCATCAAGGTATGTTTCTTCTGTATATTCGAGAGAACTTTCTCACGCCTTAAATAACTCTTCGTATTATTTCTCCCATATTTTGGTATCAATCCTAACTGTTAGTTTCTTCTTGTTTGGTAATGTTATATATTTATAAAGCTTTACATTATTCTTGCTATTTACTTCCAGCTCTTCTCTAACTTTATTAATCCATATCTTTTTTTGTTTGTACAGCATTTTTCTTAGTCTTTTTTTTTCTCCTATACTCTTTCAAATTTTCTTCTCTATCTGTCTTCAGCCATCTCTTTCGAGCTAGATTTTTTTCCTGGTCGCTGTCTCGCAGTCTTCGTCGTACCTTTCTTTTTGCCTTATTATTTCTTCTATTAGGTCGGGTATTGTTAAGCTCTCAAAGGCTTGCTTGAAATCTATAAAAAGGATGTGTAAGTCGATATCATGTTCGTAGCATTGCTCATCTGCTTTGTTTTGTTTTATATTTCTTATCACACGTTAAAATTCCTCATATGACGGCTTTTCGATTTTGATTTCATCATCAAGGTATGTTTCTTCTGTATATTCGAGAGAACTTTCTCACGCCTTAAATAACTCTTCGTATTATTTCTCCCATATTTTGGTATCAATCCTAACTGTTAGTTTCTTCTTGTTTGGTAATGTTATATATTTATAAAGCTTTACATTATTCTTGCTATTTACTTCCAGCTCTTCTCTAACTTTATTAATCCATATCTTTTTTTGTTTGTACAGCATTTTCTTAGTCTTTTTTTTCTCCTATACTCTTTCAAATTTTCTTCTCTATCTGTCTTCAGCCATCTCTTTCGAGCTAGATTTTTTTCCTGGTCGCTGTTTCGCAGTCTTGGTCGTACCTTTCTTTTTGCCTTTTTATTTCTTCTATTAGGTCGGGTCTTGTTAAGCTCTCAAAGGCTTGCTTGAAATCTATAAAAAGGATGTGTAAGTCGATATCATGTTCGTAGCATTGCTCATCGGCTTTGTTTTGTTTTATATTTCTTATCACACGTTAAAATTCCTCATATGACGGCTTTTCGATTTTGATTTCATCATCAAGGTATGTTTCTTCTGTATATTCGAGAGAACTTTCTCACGCCTTAAATAACTCTTCGTATTATTTCTCCCATATTTTGGTATCAATCCTAACTGTTAGTTTCTTCTTGTTTGGTAATGTTATATATTTATAAAGCTTTACATTATTCTTGCTATTTACTTCCAGCTCTTCTCTAACTTTATTAATCCATATCTTTTTTTGTTTGTACAGCATTTTCTTAGTCTTTTTTTTCTCCTATACTCTTTCAAATTTTCTTCTCTATCTGTCTTCAGCCATCTCTTTCGAGCTAGATTTTTTTCCTGGTCGCTGTCTCGCAGTCTTCGTCGTACCTTTCTTTTTGCCTTTTTATTTCTTCTATTAGGTCGGGTATTGTTAAGCTCTCAAAGGCTTTCTTGAAATCTATAAAAAGGATGTGTAAGTCGATATCATGTTCGTAGCATTGCTCATCTGCTTTGTTTTGTTTTATAATTCTTATCACACGTTAAAATTCCTCATATGACGGCTTTTCGATTTTGATTTCATCATCAAGGTATGTTTCTTCTGTATATTCGAGAGAACTTTCTCACGCCTTAAATAACTCTTCGTAGTATTTCTCCCATATTTTGGTATCAATCCTAACTGTTAGTTTCTTCTTGTTTGGTAATGTTATATATTTATGAAGCTTTATATTATTCTTGCTATTTACTTCCAGTTCTTGTACAATTTTATCAATCCATATCTTTTTTGTTTGTACAGCATTTTTCTTAGTCTTTTTTTCTCCTATACTCTTTCAAATTTTCTTCTCTACCTGTCTTCAGCCATCTCTTTCGAGCTAGATTTTTTTCCTGGTCGCTGTCTCGCAGTCTTCGTCGTACCTTTCTTTTTGCCTTTTTATTTCTTCTATTAGGTCGGGTATTGTTAAGCTCTCAAAGGCTTGCTTGAAATCTATAAAAAGGATGTGTAAGTCGATATCATGTTCGTAGCATTGCTCATCTGCTTTGTTTTGTTTTATATTTCTTATCACACGTTAAAATTCCTCATATGACGGCTTTTCGATTTTTATTTCATCATCAAGGTATGTTTCTTCTGTATATTCGAGAGAACTTTTTTTCGCTTTAAATAACATTTCGTAGTATTTCTCCCATATTTTGGTATCAATCCTAACTGTTAGTTTCTTCTTGTTTTTTAATTTTATATATTTATAAAGCTTTACATTATTCCTGCTATTTACTTCCAGCTCTTCTATAATTTTCTTAATCTATATCTTTTTTGTTTGTACAGCATTTGTCTTAGTCTTTTTTTTTCTCCTATACTCTTTCAAATTTTATTCTCTACCTGTTTTCAGCCATCTCTTTCGAGCTAGATTTTTTTCCCTGGTCGCTGTTTCGCAGTCTTCGTCGTACCTTTCTTTTTGCCTTTTTATTTCTTCTATTAGGTCGGGTCTTGTTAAGCTCTCAAAGGCTTGCTTGAAATCTATAAAAAGGATGTGTAAGTCGATATCACGTTCGTAGCATTGCTCATCTGCTTTGTTTTGTTTTATATTTCTTATCACACGTTAAAATTCCTCATATGACGGCTTTTCGATTTTGATTTCATCATCAAGGTATGTTTCTTCTGTATATTCGAGAGAACTTTCTCACGCCTTAAATAACTCTTCGTATTATTTCTCCCATATTTTGGTATCAATCCTAACTGTTAGTTTCTTCTTGTTTGGTAATGTTATATATTTATAAAGCTTTACATTATTCTTGCTATTTACTTCCAGCTCTTCTCTAACTTTATTAATCCATATCTTTTTTTGTTTGTACAGCATTTTTCTTAGTCTTTTTTTTCTCCTATACTCTTTCAAATTTTCTTCTCTATCTGTCTTCAGCCATCTCTTTCGAGCTAGATTTTTTTCCTGGTCGCTGTCTCGCAGTCTTCGTCGTACCTTTCTTTTTGCCTTATTATTTCTTCTATTAGGTCGGGTATTGTTAAGCTCTCAAAGGCTTGCTTGAAATCTATAAAAAGGATGTGTAAGTCGATATCATGTTCGTAGCATTGCTCATCGGCTTTGTTTTGTTTTATATTTCTTATCACACGTTAAAATTCCTCATATGACGGCTTTTCGATTTTGATTTCATCATCAAGGTATGTTTCTTCTGTATATTCGAGAGAACTTTCTCACGCCTTAAATAACTCTTCGTATTATTTCTCCCATATTTTGGTATCAATCCTAACTGTTAGTTTCTTCTTGTTTGGTAATGTTATATATTTATAAAGCTTTACATTATTCTTGCTATTTACTTCCAGCTCTTCTCTAACTTTATTAATCCATATCTTTTTTTGTTTGTACAGCATTTTTCTTAGTCTTTTTTTTCTCCTATACTCTTTCAAATTTTCTTCTCTATCTGTCTTCAGCCATCTCTTTCGAGCTAGATTTTTTTCCTGGTCGCTGTCTCGCAGTCTTCGTCGTACCTTTCTTTTTGCCTTTTTATTTCTTCTATTAGGTCGGGTATTGTTAAGCTCTCAAAGGCTTTCTTGAAATCTATAAAAAGGATGTGTAAGTCGATATCATGTTCGTAGCATTGCTCATCTGCTTTGTTTTGTTTTATAATTCTTATCACACGTTAAAATTCCTCATATGACGGCTTTTCGATTTTGATTTCATCATCAAGGTATGTTTCTTCTGTATATTCGAGAGAACTTTCTCACGCCTTAAATAACTCTTCGTAGTATTTCTCCCATATTTTGGTATCAATCCTAACTGTTAGTTTCTTCTTGTTTGGTAATGTTATATATTTATGAAGCTTTATATTATTCTTGCTATTTACTTCCAGTTCTTGTACAATTTTATCAATCCATATCTTTTTTGTTTGTACAGCATTTTTCTTAGTCTTTTTTTCTCCTATACTCTTTCAAATTTTCTTCTCTACCTGTCTTCAGCCATCTCTTTCGAGCTAGATTTTTTTCCTGGTCGCTGTCTCGCAGTCTTCGTCGTACCTTTCTTTTTGCCTTTTTATTTCTTCTATTAGGTCGGGTATTGTTAAGCTCTCAAAGGCTTGCTTGAAATCTATAAAAAGGATGTGTAAGTTGATATCATGTTCGTAGCATTGCTCATCTGCTTTGTTTTGTTTTATATTTCTTATCACACGTTAAAATTCCTCATATGACGGCTTTTCGATTTTTATTTCATCATCAAGGTATGTTTCTTCTGTATATTCGAGAGAACTTTCTCACGCCTTAAATAACTCTTCGTAGTATTTCTCCCATATTTTGGTATCAATCCTAACTGTTAGTTTCTTCTTGTTTGGTAATGTTATATATTTATGAAGCTTTACATTATTCTTGCTATTTACTTCCAGTTCTTGTACAATTTTATCAATCCATATCTTTTTTGTTTGTACAGCATTTTTCTTAGCCTTTTTTTCTCCTATACTCTTTCAAATTTTCTTCTCTACCTGTCTTCAGCCATCTCTTTCGAGCTAGATTCTTTCCCTGGTCGCTGTTTCGCAGTCTTCGTCGTACTTTTCTTTTTGTCTTTTTATTTCTTCTATTAGGTCGGGTCTTGTTAAGCTCTCAAAGGCTTGCTTGAAATCTATAAAAAGGATGTGTAAGTCGATATCATGTTCGTAGCATTGCTCATCTGCTTTTTATGTTTTATATTTCTTATCACACGTTAAAATTCCTCATATGACGGCTTTTCGATTTTTATTTCATCATCAAGGTATGTTTCTTCTGTATATTCGAGAGAACTTTTTCTCGCTTTAAATAACATTTCGTAGTATTTCTCCCATATTTTGGTATCAATCCTAACTGTTAGTTTCTTCTTGTTTTTTAATTTTATATATTTATAAAGCTTTACATTATTCCTGCTATTTACTTCCAGCTCTTCTATAATTTTATTAATCTATATCTTTTTTGTTTGTACAGCATTTGTCTTAGTCTTTTTTTTCTCCTATACTCTTTCAAATTTTATTCTCTACCTGTTTTCAGCCATCTCTTTCGAGCTAGATTTTTTTCCCTGGTCGCTGTTTCGCAGTCTTCGTCGTACCTTTCTTTTTGCCTTTTTATTTCTTCTATTAGGTCGGGTATTGTTAAGCTCTCAAAGGCTTGCTTGAAATCTATAAAAAGGATGTGTAAGTCGATATCATGTTCGTAGCATTGCTCATCTGCTTTGTTTTGTTTTATAATTCTTATCACACGTTAAAATTCCTCATATGACGGCTTTTCGATTTTGATTTCATCATCAAGGTATGTTTCTTCTGTATATTCGAGAGAACTTTCTCACGCCTTAAATAACTCTTCGTAGTATTTCTCCCATATTTTGGTATCAATCCTAACTGTTAGTTTCTTCTTGTTTGGTAATGTTATATATTTATGAAGCTTTACATTATTCTTGCTATTTACTTCCAGTTCTTGTACAATTTTATCAATCCATATCTTTTGTGTTTGTACAGCATTTTTCTTAGTCTTTTTTTCTCCTATACTCTTTCAAATTTTCTTCTCTACCTGTCTTCAGCCATCTCTTTCGAGCTAGATTCTTTCCCTGGTCGCTGTTTCGCAGTCTTCGTCGTACTTTTCTTTTTGTCTTTTTATTTCTTCTATTAGGTCGGGTCTTGTTAAGCTCTCAAAGGCTTGCTTGAAATCTATAAAAAGGATGTGGAAGTCGATATCATGTTCGTAGCATTGCTCATCTGCTTTTTATGTTTTATATTTCTTATCACACGTTAAAATTCCTCATATGACGGCTTTTCGATTTTTATTTCATCATCAAGGTATGTTTCTTCTGTATATTCGAGAGAACTTTTTCTCGCTTTAAATAACATTTCGTAGTATTTCTCCCATATTTTGGTATCAATCCTAACTGTTAGTTTCTTCTTGTTTTTTAATTTTATATATTTATAAAGCTTTACATTATTCCTGCTATTTACTTCCAGCTCTTCTATAATTTTATTAATCTATATCTTTTTTGTTTGTACAGCATTTGTCTTAGTCTTTTTTTTCTCCTATACTCTTTAAAATTTTATTCTCTACCTGTTTTCAGCCATCTCTTTCGAGCTAGATTTTTTTCCCTGGTCGCTGTTTCGCAGTCTTCGTCGTACCTTTCTTTTTGCCTTTTTATTTCTTCTATTAGGTCGGGTCTTGTTAAGCTCTCAAAGGCTTGCTTGAAATCTATAAAAAGGATGTGTAAGTCGATATCATGTTCGTAGCATTGCTCATCTGCTTTGTTTTGTTTTATATTTCTTATCACACGTTAAAATTCCTCATATGACGGCTTTTCGATTTTGATTTCATCATCAAGGTATGTTTCTTCTGTATATTCGCGAGAACTTTCTCTCGCCTTAAAAAACTCTTCGTAGTATTTCTCCCATATTTTGATATCAATCCTAACTGTTAGTTTCTTCTTGTTTGGTAATGTTATATATTTATAAAGCTTTACATTATTCTTGCTATTTACTTCCAGCTCTTCTCTTATTTTATTAATCCATATCTTTTTTTTGTTTGTACAGCATTTGTCTGAGTCGTTATTTTTCTCCTACACTCTTTCAAATTCTCTACCTGTCTTCAGCCATCTCTTTCGAGTTAGACTTATTCCCTGGTCGCTGTTTCGCAATCTTCATCGTACCTTTCTTTTTGCCTTTTTATTTTTTGTATCCTATTACTTTTTCTGCAGCTATCGAAATGTGACCTTTTATTTCTTTCCACGTTTCTTCTATATTATTAGGGTTCGAAGCTTTTAAATTTGCTTCCAACTCTTTAGAATAATCTTTCTGAACAATATCTGATTCTAGTTTCCTTACGTTCAAATTTTTTCTTTTTGTGTATTTCTTTGTGCCTTTAATTATTTTCATTTCCATATTTCCTATTACTAGGAAGTGGTCAGAATCTGCATTTGCACCACGATACGACTTGACATCTTGAATTGTTCTCCTCCACTTTTTTAAAATCAATATTATGATCTATTTGATTACCCTCAGTTGATCCTGGTATTAGCTATGTTAACTTATGTTATTTTTTGTGTTTGAAATGTGTGCTCATTATAAATATGTATGTTGCTGCTGCTAGGATACAAAGTATTCTCCCATTTGTATTTGTAATTGTGTGGAGAGTTTCCTTACCAGCGACGTCTTTGTTTATATCTTCCTTTCATATCAGTGCGTTTAAATCACCTAATAAAATTAGTATGTCATTTTTGGGTATATTTTCTTATATATCTCTTGGAGTTTCTCGTAAAAATCGTTTTGTCTTCCTCTTTCGCATTCACAGTGGGAGCATATGTATTAATGAACGTTAAATTAGATTGCTTGTTCTTTATTCTGACATAAGCTAATCTTCCACATATTGCTTTGAAATCTATCACCTTGTTCCTTAGTTTGCTGCTAATTAGTAAAGCTGTACTATTATGTCCTTGTTTGCTATTTCCGGAATAAAACATTGCGTATTTATTTTTTACTATTGCTCGTTGATCTTTCCATCTAATTTCTTGTAGCACTAAGATTTCGATCGTGTACTTTTCCATCACATTCGCCAGCTCTTCCATTTTCCCTGCTCGTAATAAAGTCCTAGTATTCCATGTTTCTATTCTTATCATGTTAGTTTTTCTTATATTTTGATTTTTTTTGTTTTTTATTACCCTTTTTACAACCGTTTCCTTATTCACAGCCAATTTTCGTTCCAGATTTTTATCATTTGCTGAATTCTTTCTTAGTTTTTTGGAGTACTGTTTAGCTTTGTTATTTTTGCCATATTATCTTCTGTGCTTGGGCTTCCCATGGGAGATCTTTGACTAAATTTTCCAGCATTATTTTTGTTTTCCTGTGATTTACTGTCTTCTCCAATTGTTTTTCCCAGTGGACATTTTCCTTTTGCCTTTAGAGTTACTACCTTTCTCCGGTTATCCATAATATATTGTATCTTAAATGTGCCAGGTATCCTTCCACTCTCGCTTTTTTCATATTCTCCGTGAGTTGTTTTCTTTCGGCGATTACTTGCTGTGGGTAGTCTTCGCTTGTACATGTAGGTATATATTTTTGTTCCTTTAAGATATTTGTACCCTTTCAGTACCTCTGTTTTCTTAATTTCTCTCCTCATTTCGATCAGTGTAGCTGTGTTTTTTTTGGCCAGCTTGCTTTCCTATTCTTTTTAGATCCGTTATTTCTTGTTCGAACTCCACCATTGCCTGGTCCCAAGCCCAGGATGAGAAAGGAGGAGGGTTGTGCGTGAGGTTAGCAACCTCACCACATAAAAAATAATATTGCTAAAGAAACCTCTACAAGCCTCGGAAATAGGACGGATAACGCGATGACGAAAATGGCCACGGAAATGGATTTGAGAAAAACAACGTACATAGGATGTTGGAATGTCCGAACAATGTTTGAAACAAGTAAAGCACATCAAGTGGCAAAAGAAATGGATAAAAATAACATTAGTATATTAGGATTATCTGAAATTAGATGGAAGGGATGTGGAAAAACAAGAATTGAACACGCCAAAATGGTTATATACTCGGGAAAATGTGGCGAAAAAGACCGACACGAGAGTGGTGTTGCATTCATGATTTCAAAAGAAGCAACAAATGCCCTAATAGAATGGGAAGCCATCTCGGATAGAATAATAATGGCTAGATTCAAAGCGAGATATAAAAATCTAATAATTGTTAATGTATATGCACCAACAAATGAAACGGAACAGGACATAAAAGATGAGTTTTACCAACAGCTACAGATGGCATACGATAAAATACAAAATAAATATAAAAAAGATATTGTGATGATAATCGGAGATATGAATGCCAAAATAGGAACGAATAATAGTGGAAGAGAAACTGTAATGGGGAAAGAAGGATTGGGACAAATTAATGAGAATGGTAACATGTTTATAGATTTCTGCACCCAAAATAGTTTAGTCATAGGTGGAAGTATATTTCAACACAAACGCATACATAAAGTAACATGGACATCCCCTGATGGACAAACACACAATCAGATTGACCACATAACCATAGATAAGACATGGAGGCACTCACTCTTAGATGTTAGAGCAATGAGAGGGGCAGACATAGGGTCCGACCACATGTTGATTAGAGCCAAAATCAAGCTCAAACTAGCCAGAAGTAAGAAAACGCCAATGGAACAACGAGAAAGATATAACGTTCACTGGCTCAAAGACGGAAATGAAAGTACTGAAGAATATAAGACCAAGTTAAGAGAATTATATAATAAAACTTACAACACATAAAATGCCACGATAGAAGAGCTGTGGGATAAATGCAAGTATGTATATACACAAGCAGCAAAAGAAACGATAGGAATACAAAAAAGAAGTAATAAACCATGGCTATCGAGAAGCACGTGGGAAAAAATAAACGAAAGGAAACTACTTAAATGTAAAATGCTAAAAAATGATCTAAGAGATAGGGAACAAATAAAGAGAGAATATAGAGAGAAAGATAAAGAAGTTAAAAAAAGTGCGAGAAACGACAAAAGACAATATAACGAAGAACTGTTAATAAAAGCAGAAACAGCAGCAAAAAACAACGACATGGGAACTCTATATAAAACGACGAAAAAACTAAGCTCGCGCGGAAAAATGAACGTTGAGCATGTAAAAGACAAGAACGGGAAAATATTGAAGAATGAAAAGGAGATAGTTGAGAGATGGATCGAACATTTTAGAGAAGTATATGCCAACAGAACAATAGAACACGAAATGGAAAATGAAGAAATAAAGGAAGAACTAAACTTCACCGAATCGGAATTCACAAAAAAAGAAGTAAGTAAAGCAATACAACAGCTGAAAAGAGGGAAAGCAGCTGGAATAGATAACATTACCACAGAACTACTGAAAGCAGATAGAGAAACATCGGAAGAAATCCTGTATGTACTAGTAAACAGAATATGGCAGGAGGAGAGAATACCTGATGATTGGAAAAAAGGTATAATTGTAAAGATACCCAAGAAGGGAGATCAAACGAATTGCAACAATTGGAGAGCAATAACACTACTTTCTACAGTGAGTAAAGTCATGACAAGGATGATACTAGAAAGAATGAAAGAAACTATAGACCAGTTGTTAAGACCAAACCAAGCGGGCTGCAGAAGTAATAAAGCATGCACAGATCATATTAACACATTAAGAAATATTGTAGAACAAACAATAGAATGGCAGAGCAAAATCTATATAAATTTCATTGACTTTAGACAAGCCTTTGACCGGATTAACAGAGAAAAAATGTGGGAAATATTAAAGAGATATGGAATTCCATTAAAATATATAAGAATTATCAAAATGTTCTATGAAAACTATACCGCACAAATCATGCACAATGGGAAACTCACAGAACCAATCAACATAGACAGTGGAGTCAGACAGGTGTGTATTCTATCTCCAACCATATTTCTGATCTTAATTGACTGGGTCATGAAGAAGGCAACGAAAAATAAAACACGAATTAGATGGAATGCTTTCGGTCAGCTTGAAGATCTAGACTTTGCAGATGATATATGTCTGGTGTCCGAAAAAAGACAACATATGCAGAAAAAAACAGAAAAAGTGACAAAAGAAGCAAGAAAAATAGGACTAGAGATTAACACAAGAAAAACCAAACGTATGAAGATAAATACGGAAAGAGAAATGGGTATATTCATTGAAGGAGAAGAAGTAGAAAATGTACAGAAGTTTTGCTATCTGGGAAGCATAATTGACGCTAGCCGTGGAATAGAAGAGGAAATTAATGGAAGGATAACTAAAGCCCAAAATGCGTTCTATATGCTGAAGAAAACATGGGAGTCCAATAGATTAACAACCAAACCAAAATCAGCATATTTAATACAAATGTAAAGAGTATTTTGCTATATGCAGCAGAAACTTGGAAAATAGAGAAAAAGATTATACAAAAGGTTCAAACATTTGTAAATAGATGCCTTAGACGAATATTGCAAATATATTGGCCAAATCGGATAAGTAACAAGGAACTTTGGAGAAAAACTAATCAAGAGCCGATAGCCAAAACGATAAACAGACGCAAATGGAAGTTTATTGGACACACATTAAGGAAAAATGAAGATGATATAACCAAACAAGCCCTGGATTACCAACCAACTGGAAAAAGAAAACAAGGCAGACCAATGACATCCTGGAAAAGAAATATTACCAGAGAGCTAGAAGACAATGGGTTAACATGGAAAGAAGTGAAAGCCCTGGCCAGAAACAGAGATGAATGGAGGGGGACTGTAGAGGCCCTATGTTCCAAATGGAATCAAGAGGAGTAAAGCAAGTAAGTATTTCTTGTTCGGGGTCTATATCAATTCTTAGTTGTTGAATTAATCTGTGTATTTTGCTTTTAAAGTCTGCATAATCTTCTACTTGTTCTTCCTCTATTCCGTGTACTACTACGTTCTTCCTTCTGATGTTTCTTTCTAGCATTTCTATTCTTTCCATTTGGACTTTAATTGTTTCTTTCATTATCTTGTTTTCCATCTTTAACTGCTCATTAATTGTGCATATGTTTCTTAAGTCCTACTGTATACTATTCAACTTTCCTATAGTGCGTTGGCGAATTATCTTAAGGGGATGGGTACGAACTTTCGGCTTCAATGCTATTTAACCAGGCATTGGTCGCTAGGTAGGTTGTTACGCGAGTGGTCGCGCGTGAGATTTTCTCTCACATATCCAAATTTTGCCTTTCTTTACAAAATTTTACAAAAAAGATGAGGTTTCATCAACGATAAAGCCATTTGCTTTAAAAAGACACGACATTTTTCTGATTTATTATTATTATCTTTATATAAAATGTGACTATTGATGCCGCCAATATTTAACATTGAAAAATATATGGTAAGTGACCGTCTACAACTAACCCGCGAAACAGAATACAGTGGAACCCCGATAAGTTGGCATTCGATAACCCGTAAGTCCGGCTAACTCGGATTTTCATCAGACAAAACAAACATTTTTTCAGTTTGACTGACTTTTTTACCAAGAAATGAGCAATATTGCATACAACTGTACGTAATTTAGATGTATTGTCCATATGTATTTCATGTTTTCGCAATTGTAATGGAGATTACCTGTAAGTGTACCGTATTTTATTAATTTTTACCACATTCTCCGGCTAACCCGGATTTTCGATAACCCGGATCGGCCGCGGTCCCGATTAATCCGACTTACCGAGGTTGCACTGTATAGGATTTTCATATCATCGACCACATCCACGCCGCGCCGCCTTTTATTACATCATAAAAGAATATTATTTTAAGTTTTAAAGGGAAAAATAAAATTAATTTTTATACACAGTTGGTGACGCCGGTGGTCGCTTGATGAGAGAATCTCTCACATGAAGCGCACTGACTTAAGAATATGGTCATACTAAGTCAACAGGGCTTTTCATTCACAGTCATTTGTTTCGAGCTTCTGTCAAATGTCGTATAATCCGTGTATATTAATATTATACACAGACTATACAACATATATGACAGAAGCTCGAAACAAATGACAATCGATGAAAAGCCCTACTGAGTCACTATCTGAGCTAACGAGTCTATTAGATTGTCGAGGGAGGATAGTTAGGAGACTAGAAGGAACTACAGCGCGTATAATTTCCTAGAAAAAAGTTGTGCACAATTTTCTGAAACCGAGAGAGAAAATCTCATATAGCGACCACTGGCGGGTTAAATGGGATTCGTTTTTTTCGAATCCTGAGAAAACTAATAAGTATTTTTGAAAATTTTAAACGCAGAATGAAAGATTACGTTATTACCGAGGGTTAAAAGTCCCTGAAAAATTCTATAATGTTTATTTTAATAATTTACAGGGGTGAAAAACTAAGAGAAAATTTAGTGTTATTTTTAATTTCAAATATCTCATTCAAAAGAAACTTTTTATTCATCCTAAGGGATTTTCGGCCCTCGGTAATAAAGTAATCTTTCATTCTGCGTTTAAATTTTTCCAAAATACTTATTATTAGTTTTCTTAGGATTCGAAAAAATGATTACATTTAAAATACATTGAAAATTTTGACAGGCGTCAAAATGTTTCTTTCCTCTTAAGGTCAGACGTATGTCTTTTGCGGCATGCAAAAGTTCGCCACTGTTAGTTATGCTTGTCCAGTTCTTTGTATTTCGCAGCTACGACATTTAGTTGCTTGCGACCTACTCCTCTCTTGCCCTCAATCTTTCTTTGGATGATTAGTTGAGGGATTGCTTATTTTTCTCCTCTCAGGATATGTCCCAGATATCCAATTTTTCTTGCATTGATCAAGTTGAGCAATTCTCTCTCAGTAATTAAAAGGCCTCCAACTTATTAATGAAAGATATTTTCAACGTGCACGTCTCCATGCCGTATAACAATAGAAACCATACATACCACTTAATCATTCTGTAACGGAGATTGAAGGAAAGATTGCGGTTACAAAGTATGTAGCGGTTTAAATTTAATAAAGGCTTGTCTTGCTTGTTCGGTACGGCATTTTATTTCTTGTTGAGGATCCCATTGGTCATTCACCATCATTCCCAAATATTGGAATGTTTTCACTTGCTCGATTGGAGCATTATCTACCTGCAGTTGTAGTTTTAAAAGTGCGCCCTTTCTTATTGCCATGCATTTGGTTTTTGCAGCATTTATCTTTAAGTCATAAATTTTTCCTACGGTATTTATTTTATTTAGCTTCAACTACTTATCATGCAAGTTTCTATGTAGAGTAATGCAGGTAGTTAGTTTAGTTAGCCTGTGAATAAAGATAAAGTTGCTACTACTAGTCTAGGCGTCAAATAGAGGCCACCTTGCCCTTTTCAGTTCTGATGGACAAAATCAACGGTTTTTTATGGATTTTTGGCTGCTGATTACGAATTTCGAGGGTAGATTTCGATCCGAGTGGTCAAAAAATTGTTATAAACAATTTAATTGCATATAAGGTTCTGGCTCATAAATTAAAAGAGATAAAAAAATGTTTCAAATAAACTTTGTTCCATAATAAAAAACGAAGAAAAAAACGTATATTAAACTTAAATCCAACAATTAGAACTCGAGATATTGTAAAATTAGTGCAAAATGCAAATTGTAAATTGCAAAATAAAATTTTTTCTAAACTTTGTCGATTGTAACTCGGCTTCTACGCATGCAAGTGAGCCTTAGAAGGTCTTATTTTAAATTTTAATTAATAGGCTTCCAAACAAAGTCTGCTAAATTGCTTTCTAGACTAAACTTGATAGAGTTAAAATATTGATTAAATTAAACTAAAATAGATTAAATTATTGGTAAATCTTTATAACTATCGTATACGAAATTTTTAAGTCAAAAATAGAAATGAACAACAATAATACGAGTATACACAATTTCACCTGGCGTACCTACATGTCCGTTCAAAATAACTGCTTTCCTGCTGTAATTTGTACAGTGATGTAATGTTAGTTATTTATGCAATTCTCCGGAAAAGAATTAAGAGTTTCAGACTGCGACAGTTTTCCGTAATGGAATCGGTCACCAAATGCAGTTACTGTTATAAAGCAGTGACGGCTCGAGGATCACAATGGTCAAGTATTTTTATGAAACTATACAGAGTTTTCAACAAAAATATAAAAATTTACAGATTTAGTTTCTAAATAATCTATAACAGGATATTTCATTATCAGCAAGTGTTCGATTTAGAAAATAATTTTCATCTTGTAGTAACTGTTCGATATCCTGGCTGTTACCCATTTTTTTTAATTTCAGTTTACAGTGATAAGCGCGCTAGTAACCGGCAAAATAACTCAAAAGATGAAAAACATAATACATTGTGCACTAAAAAGAAATGAAACTAGTAGAGGTGGAAATTATTGATATAAACGTATACATTAGCATTACATTACATAGTTTTCCACCTTTAGATGTATCGGAGGAGTATTACAACTGTTACTGTGAGAGGAGAATTTTATAAAATGCTCCTGTCACAGACGTCTAAAGGTTAAAAACCATAAATATAATGTAATGTTAATTTATAAGGTTATATCAATAATTTCAACCTCTACTAGTTTCATCTCTTTTTATTTCAGAATATATAGTGTGAAATTGTTAGTAAACGGTTAATGGTTAGTTACTTCCAACAGGAGTTGTTCAAATTATAACCTAATTTACAAGTTTTTGCTTTCCCTAAAACATAAAATTGAAAATAAGATCATCTAAACCACATCTACGCGTTTCTCGTTATTTTTGTATCATATAAAAATGTACATAAACAAATTCATTCAAGGTCAAACCTCATTTGACTGTAAGTGACCTATTTTAACTATTTTCAAAACTTCTGAAACGGAAATCCTACATAGAAACTAAAATAAGGTTAAGACGGCAAAAAGACCTTTTTTGTATACCTATGACCAGCAAAATTTGTGTCGACGGGATCGTTGGATCAAGTGATTTGTAAAGTAACAGATATATTATTCAACAATTAGTGCGATACAAATAGATTAGTCATAAACTTGAAAAAAAAGGGAAACGTTTTTTCTGTTAACAACAGTAAAATAATTTTGAATTAAATAAATTTCATACATTCGTCTTTTTGTGTCAATTAATTTAATTAAACAAAAAACAAATTTTAGACACTCTGTATAAATAATTATGTTAATGTTAAATAGATAATTGATAATAATTTCAAATGAGCTAGCACATGACCTCTGTTCTCAACATTAATATCGTAAGAGAGTGAGAATAAATTGACAATAATGCGACAATTCTTCAAAAACTTGTTGCGCGAATGGAAACAAGTTTGAGAACAAAAGTGAAGCATTATTTTCCAATTTATTCTTACTATCGTGTCATATTTGATAGATTATTTTTTAATACTTACTTATAAAATTCAAGTCTTTGTATATAATCATTCAGTGACATTGATCCCAAGTAACGCGACACATATTTTTCAACTTGTCATAGTGAACAGCACATTTTAGCAAATATTTAGATGAAGATCTTAATAAATTATTAGTTAAAATTATTTACAAATACAGTTTTATTCATAAAATAATCTTATCGAAGTACACTCGAGCACTTAAAATTGACGATTTTTATTGTCTTCCTGATAATTTGACATAATATGCAGAACTAAAAGTTTATTATTTTCATTTATTAAATGTGACAGTTTTTGTCTAAACTAAGAAACTCGTTTGTAAATAAACAAAAACAACCTACCTAAAAATTTTCCTGGAGGTAGAAAATTCCGGCGGGTGTAATTTCCTCACCAAAATAATCTTTTGCCTGCGTTTATAAGGGTATGTCATAATCCCACAGGTATTTTCCTCACCAAGACCAAAATGGTTATTTCAGTTATTTCAGGTAGATTTTACTAAAAGGCATTCAATTGAAATATTTATCTACTATTAAATTACAGTAGGTACCTATAATTATAATCAAAGGTAATACCACGAGTCCTTTAAATTTTATCGATAAATTTTTTTGTTTTCACGAAAACTTCTTTATTTGGTAAAATTACGAAAACAAACCGAATGATATGATACGAACGAGTGATTTTATCCATTTCGGTTTGTTTGAGTGATTTTACCCTAAATAAAGAAGTTTAAGTATGAAAACGAAAAAATTTATCAAGCAAAATTTAGAGGACGAGTGGTATTTGAAAAGATTATTTTGTGAACCAATATCGAATCCTTTTATGTGATTGATAACACTGGTTTGTTGAAATCGGCAACAAAATAGAAGAATTAGTTCTGTGTTCTGTGTACGGTTTACATCGGTTCTGTTTGACGTTTATGAAAAGTTTAGAAATATTTATTTTGAAAATAAAAACTGTAGAAAATCTGAGTATATCGTGGTTAGTGTTTTTAAAATATCTAGGTACCAGGGCTGTTCATAAATTAAGTTAGTAAACACAGGTATGTACGTATTATGTGAAATTTAGGGTACCTTAAGTTTTATCAGGGAAGAGACTGTTTTATCAAGAAAGAGGCTGTTTGATCAGTATTACACTCAATGATTGGCTAGAACGACGCGTGGTGATTGGCTGAAAAAGCAAAAACGTCAGAATTTGACAGGTGAAAAAAATAATCGTTAATTAATTAATTATAGTATTTTATTTTTAGTCACAATAGGGATGTTCACAAAAAATTAAAAAGTCATTTCAAACATGTAAAACGATTAAGAAACACCCTAGGAATAATTGTCCAAAATTTCAACAAAATTGAAAAAGCCTTTATAAAAAATCTTTATTAGAAATCTAGCATTATTTTAAATTTCAAGAACGCTTCTCTATTGGCCTGACGTCACTAGTTGCACACCCCAAGCGCGCGCCATTCTCATAGTGTTACTGTTTACCTGTTTGACGTTTCAGGTCGTTTTATTTTGTTCTCTTCTTGTTTTATCAGTGTTAAAGTGGAGTTTTATAGTGAATTTGTTTAGTTTAAAGTAGATAGACTGTTTGTAAGGACATATTTTGGGTTTTACAAAAATAAACAAATAAAATGGAAGAAGGTTTTCAGAAAGCCGATTCGTATAAACTACCGACTGTAGTGTAGATGTAACAATGGTGTATGATTTATTGGTATCTTGTAAAAAAATAAATCTACCACAGCTTTACTGAGTGTATATTCCATATAATTTTCCATGTCTTCTTTAAGCTAAAAAAATAAATGCTTAATACTCCACAAAAAAAAAATAGAGAAAGTTCTATGCATGCATTGTACGCATGCATATTGTATACATACATTGGCTGGTTATTACTTTACCTTGGTTAGGTGTATTAAAAATATTTTTATTCTTCTTCATGTGCCTGGTCCGTTGTAGACGTTGGCTATCATCATGGCAATTTTAATTTCATTTGAGGCGTTTCTGAATAACTCGATCGATTTTTATCCAAATCATTGGCGTAAGTTTTTAAGTCATGAGTGTCTTTTCTTCCGGGTCCGTGTTTGCTCTCTATTTTACCTTGCGTTATCAGTTGGAGTATACGATTTATCATGCCTCATGATATGACCGAAATATTTAAGATCTCGTTTCTTAATTGTAAAAGAGATTTCTTTTTGTTTTCCCATTCGACGCAATACCTGTACGTTGGTGTGGGTCGCTCAGGATATTTTGAGGATACGTGGGTACACCCACATCTTGAATGCCTCTAGCTTTTTCATTAATGTTTCCATTATTGTCCAGGCCTCTGCGCCATATAGCAAGACCGGAAATAATAACATTTTAGCAGTCGCATTTTTAGTGGGAGAGATATTATGTCGCAATGGGTGAAAATATTTCTCATGCATGTTGTTAAATGTTGCTATGTCCTTTTCAACTCTAGATCTTATTTCGGTTGTTTCGTATTTCGAGTTGACAACTGTTCCAAGGTAAAAAATATTTTTGAACTTGGGTATTATACATTTTCATTTCAACCAATCTTTTCACTAAATTATTAATGATTTTAATATAATATAAAGTCATACCTACATCCACATGTAGTTATTTCAAGGTTTACTTTTACTGTATGTATTATTAGAATCCCGTTTTTAGGAATATCCCAGTTTAAGAAATACAAATTTGAGGTCCCGAAACTTTTTCATTTACTCTTTAAGGGGGTAGGTGCAAAATCTTGGTCCAATGCTATTTAAATTCATTCATTTTTTTCGAATCCTGAGAAAACTAATAAGTATTTTTGAAAAATGTAAATGCAGAAAGAACAATTACATTATTACCAAGGGCCGAAAGTCTCTGGACAACTTCTATAACGTTTATTTTATTAAGTTAGTTCTTTAAGTTAGTTATTTTAAGTTCTAGCTGCAACAAACCATTTCTTTTTCTGTTTTAAATTGGCTGGAACAGTAATAAAAATCTTGTCGGAACTGTTTTTTGATGTATTTACACACCCAGGAACAAAACACCACTTATTTGGCTTTATTTTTAATAATTAAATACGTAAAAAACTGCGCACATTCAAATACACTGAGTAAATAAGTATACAAAACTAGTCGTCGATCAAAGACGTTACGACTGCTGACGTCACAGACCGTAGCCTCGCTGCAGGGTATCGTTTTTCTAGCCTCTAAGAAAATCAACATTATGAACTCATTTATCTTAAAAATAGTACATTGTTTACCGGGTAGGAAAAGCTTAACATTCCTGGACGACTGTGAAGATTGCTAAGTCGAGGCGCAAGCCGAGACTTAGCAACACAGAGTCCAGGAATGTGGCTTTTCCTACGAGGTAAACATACTATTTTTCCGCAAATCGTTTAAAATTCGACAGATATTGATTGATTTAAAAAAAAACGCGATAATTTTATTCCCAAATAAATGGTGCTTTGAAATTCCTAATAAAATTAGTTGGGTTACTATGGAAACGTATTGAGGTTGAATTGTCAAACTTGACGCTTATAAATTTAATTGCTGGTGTTCTCGAAAGTAAAATGATAAGTGATGATGAAATTTCCATTCCTGGGACTCCTCCAGAGCTGGTTGAGGCAGTGAATACTGCTTCACTAGAATTATTGCCAAAGAAATCAAGAGAAAAGTACGAAAATGCATACAGACGTTTTATGGATTATCGCATGAGTAAAAATACGAGTTCTTTCTCAGAAAATGTTGTCATGGCATACTTCCTAGACCTTTGTTTAAAGATGAAATCTTCAACATTATGGGCCAATTATTCAATGCTGAAGTCAACCCTTGCACTTAAACACAATGTAGATATATCTACATACTCAAAACTTCGTTCTTTATTGAAACGGCAAGCTCAAGGTTATATGGCAAAGAAATCTAAGATTTTAACGAAGGAAGAAATTGAAAAATTTATCCAGGAAGCTCCAGATAAAGAAAATTTAATGATTAAGGTAATTTACAAGGTTTTAATAGCAATGTGTTTTCTATCATTTATGTAGAACACTAACAACTGTACGGAAATATCATTTCCTTACAGTAAGGAAATGACATTTCCTTACAGTAAGGAAGTCCTGACTTTTTCTTCAAGAAATTTTGACAGGAATGTCAAAATTTCCTGGCGATTTGCGGAAAATATACATTTTTAAACAGTTTTATGATTGTTACGTTTTTATATACCTTGTAATCTATTGAATTTAACTTTATTTAAAAATTAGTGAACATCCCTATTGGAATTTTGACAAAAATGGCATGTTTAATAGAAAGTGATCGCGGTAAACCTTACGCGGTATTGGTATTGAAAATTTTATTTTTTATAAAGTGAAAGTTTTAAAAAGTGAAGAAGGGTTCTGAAGGATAAAACAACTTGTAGTGCGAAATTTTTTACTATTGGTGCAACTTTTACAATATCTAGAAGTACCGACAACATAATGATGAACCAGATTGTCAGAAGTTAGATCAAAAAATTGTTTCTAACTATTTGTAAACGTATAGGCGAAGAGAATTAAAAACCATCAAAAATTATACGCCAAGCACTTGCAGCTAATTTGTCTGAAACAGTTACTACGATTGTTGTCAGTTACATAAGAAAAAATATATAATTATCGACGAAAAATGATGCCTGGTCGACTTTCTTCCAATATTGATGAGGTTCAAGAATTTGTGACGGGGTGTGCTCAAAAAACAACCAAGAGGGAAAATTTTCTCTTTGTAAACTGTGTCAAAAGTAGTATTTAGTTGTGAAACAAATATAAGACTTTTAGCCACATTGAATTTTATTATATATATGGCACATTGCAATTATTCATTATTCATGGGCTGATTAATGGGCATTATATTTCTTTATTATACTGTTTACTGCCAAACAAAAAAACAGAAATTTACAACAATATTTTTTATTTGTTAAAATCAGAAATTTTTAAAGCTCTCAAAATTGAGTTTAATGCTTGTAAAGTTTTTGAAGATTTTAAAAAGGAATGCAATAATTGAAATGTGTCCGAACACTGAAATACATGGTTGCAAATTTCATATACACTAAGCTTGGTATAGAAATGTCTTGGTCTCTTGATTTAATATCAGAATATAAAAATGATTCTGAAAGAGGAAAGTGGCTCAAACATACTTTTGGCCTTACATATAAAACCAGAAGATGTATCAGATTGTTTTGTGTTTGATTTAATGTCATGCAAACCAGGAAATGCAATTTAAGATAGATATTTTGATTATTTAGTTGAAACTTATATAGAAGAAAATGCCATATTCTCCCCATATTTGTGGACAGAGGCAAATTCTTTTGTTATTCGTATTACGAATGCTTGCGAATCTTTTCATTCGCATTTTAATTTATCGTTTTGTAATACGCATCCATCCATATATATTTTCTTTGAAAAAATTAAAGAATTTCAGGTGATACGTATGTTAAAATGTAAAGTTTGCATATTGCAAAACCTATCAAAAATAAACAAGTTAAACTGAAATTGAAAAATGTTGTAAATTTATTAATAAGATATCAGTCTGATCAAATGACTAGAGTGGATTTTGTAAAGTGTCTGTCTTATTATAGTAAATATTAAATAATAATTTTTACGTCTTGCATATTATCTATATTATAAACTATTATTATAATGTAAGGAAATGAATGTCTTTTATTCGGATTTCGGATGTTTTCATAATAGACATTCTTAAATTAAACCTACCGGATTAATAGGAGCCTTTAAATTTGGCGAGGAAAATACCTGTCGGATTATATGTTTTTACTGGTTGGTGAGGAATTTACCTCCGCCCGAAAATTCGCGGTATAATACAAATAATAATCTGATTGGACAGAATTATGTTATACCTACCGGTGACATCATTATCGATAAATGACGGAATCGATCATTTCTCTTAATGATTATCTTTTAATGATTTTAATTTCCAATCGTGTAGTAAGATATTTCATCACAACTGTCAAATTTAAGAAAATGGACCATAATCAACTTCTAGTTTTGCATATAATGTGAAATTATCAGGAAGACAATGAAAATCGGTAATTTTAAATGCTCGAGTGTACTTTGCTACAATTATTTCATGAATAAAACGTATTTATACATCAGTTTAACTAATATTTTATTGATATCTTCATCTGAATATTTGCTAAACTGTGCTGTTTAGTTTGACACGTTAAAAAATATGTACCACGATACTTGGGATCAATGTCACTGAATTATGTACAAAGACTTGAATTTTAGAATGTAAGTATAAAAAAATAATCTGTTGAGTATCACACGATAGTAAGAATAAATAAGAAAATAATCCTTCAATTTTGTCCTCAAACTTGTTTCCATTCACCAATATGCCAAAAAAATCATAATACAAAAATGAAAATCGACTAATTCCTGAGCTAGTCCTTGAATTGCCCATTCGAGAAAAACATTAATTTATTCCTTACGTGCACCACAGTGCACTCATTAAGTTGTACTTGTTAATAATAAATTACTATATTAGATACCATTTTTATTGTATTTTCCTAAAGACACGTCTCTTGACTAAACTTTTATTTATATTAAAATGTAAAACCAATAATATTACGTCAATGAACATGTCGACTACGCTAATAAATAGCAACCCTTAGAAATAAATTATTTCAAGGCCTTCTTAAATTGCAATTTTTCCCTATAGTATTTTTTAAAGAAAAGTTGTCTCATCCAGCACTGGTTATTAGCGGTATTACTCAGTAAACAAAGTTTAACAATAAGTTTAGATTTGGTACAAAATACAGGGTGATTGATTAGTGGGGTAAAGCTCAATAGATCCGCTATAGTAATAGATAGCAATAAAAGTTAATAACAAAAATTGTAGCCAACTCTGAGCTTCAGATTTTAAAATTAATTAGAACGTTACAGGGTGTTCGATAACATCCTGGCAGACCAAACTTATGTTTTTTTTTAAATGGAACACCCTATATTTCATCTTATATTCGAAATCTTAAATTCCCTATTACAAAAATATAAAGGTCTGCTATGTTATACAGGGTATTTACAAAGTTATAGCCAATTTTCAATAAAAATCGTAACAAGTTCAGCTCCCTGTATAAATAAGAATAAGCACAACAGCAATGATTTATTGCTAATTTTATTTATATCTAATACAGGGTGAGTCCAAACGCAAGTACATTATTTTCTCAGTAATTTTAAATGGAACAACCTGTATTTTATATCACTATTAAAAAGTACCATTATCGTACTTTAATTTATATACAACATTCCCTAATTCTAAACTTATTAGATTTCGAGATAATTTCATACTTCAATGGACTAGTTGCGTGGCCAGTAAAATCACCAAAATTTAATAAACTGGACTGATTTTTTTGCGGTTACGTTAAGAATGAAGGTTATAAAATGCCTCCAATAAAAAGGGATGAGATGAAAAATAGAATACAAAGTGTATTTCGAAGTGTTAATTTCCAAATGCTTCGTAGTGTAAGTAACCCATTCACTCAACTCATTTTGAACACCTTATGTAATTAAATATATAAAATATTTTACTAAAAGTAGCTTTTATTTTTTCAAAAATAGTGTATTTTGTGTTCATGTTTTTTTTGTAACATTTTTTACTGATAAATTATTTTTCTTTCTTTATTTGTTACATTGTTACATTTACATACAAAAGAAGTTTTTAATTTTTTTTTTATTTGAAATTAACGTGTCTCGACAGCTACTGGTCATTGACACGTGAACAGTTTACATAGTTTACAACATTATAGATACAAATTATACATACATTATACATACATTATAAGTACAAATATACATGTGTTACAATCAGTTCTTGTTTGTGAAGCCAAACAATAGGTATAACTTATAAATTAAACACTGTGCACTGGTTAGATTAGTTGGAATAAACTTGTTTCTTTTAGGAATTTTAGAACACAGTGAAAACCGGTTGGAACACTGAGGATGTCTTTTAATTTCCCTTTTAACTTGAACTTGTTTCTAGAGAAATCATACTGACAGCAGTCTATTATTACATGTTTAATGGAAAGGAGAGTATTGCAGAAATGGCATACTGGAGGTTTGTCTGACGCCATAAGGTATCCGTGTGTGAGACGGGTACGCCCTATTCGTAGTCGGCGAATAACTGATTTTTCTTTCCTGTTCATGGATGACATATTGAGCTGAGATAAGTTAGGTTGAATTTCGTGCAGCTTAGTTTTTGTTCTATTCCATTGGTCTGCCCATGAGCTGAGAATTTTTTGTTTAAGCAATATTTTAAGGTCCGTGTAGGTTTGGACCTGTTTGAAGGCTGTGTCAGAAGAACATGCTGCCTTAGCGGCCTGGTCTGCTTTTTCGTTTCCCAATATACCAACATTAGATGGAGTCCAAATCATTGTGACTGTTAGGTTATTGGTATATAGTTGGTTGCAGATGTTATGTATTTCCTGGACTAATGGATTTTTTGTGAAGATGCATCTTATGGAATGAACCGAGGAGAGAGAATCTGTACATATGGCGATTTTTTTGCGTTCATTTGAAGTAGGGTGAAGTGAAGTCTTTAGTGCCTGAAGTAGTCCATGCAATTCTGCGGTGTAAACACTACAGCTTCTAGGTAGTCGCACAGAGCTTATTGTCGTCGTCGTTGTGGACACAGCGCAGCCACAACAGTCTTCATTCTTGGACGCATCGGTGTATAATATTTCATCAAATTGTGTTGAATTGAGGATGTTTTGAGAGAATTTTCTGAGGAGTGAGTTTGGGGTTTCTGTTTTATCGAATCTGCATAAATCGGTATTGAGTATTGGAAGATTGTCTAGCCAAGGGGTTGTATTAGGAGTACAAATAGCAGCAGTATGTGAAAGGTTGATAGAAATCAATAAAGGAGATAATATTTGTGGTAATGTGAGAGTGTGATTGGATGCATTTTCTGTGGGAGGCTTAATGGATTTGATTATATTTATTACCGGGTTACTTGGATTTTCTGATATTCTTGCAAAGTATGTAAGTAGAAGTTGTTGCCTTCTTAGGTGGAGTGGTGGCTCTAAAGCTTCTACACACATACTTTCAGCGGGGCTAGACTTAAAAGCACCAAAACATAGTCGTAGTGATGTATTTTGAATTGGGTTTAGAGACTTTAGTGAGGAGCTACTGGAAGTCATATAAAGAATACTGCCATAGTCTAGCTTAGAGCGAATTAACGCTCTATATATTTTAAGAAGACATTCTTTATCAGCTCTCCAAGAGAAGCTCAAAGGAGATTTAAGTAAATTGATTCTTTGGACACAGTTTCCTTTAAGTTTCTGAATATGGTGTCTCCAAGTAAGCTTTTTGTCAAAGGTGACGCCAAGAAGTGTCAAATAGTTAACTGTTTCGAAACGAAGTCCGTTTAGACTTATAGAGGGTGATTTTGGTCTATACTTTTTGGAAAATTGGATAACTTTGGATTTAGGAGCTGAGAAAACAAATCCAGCACGCGTAGACCAGATGTATATTTTATTTATTGTATTTTGTAGCAAAGCGCTGGTGGTAGCTGTGACTCTGCCTTGGCAGTATAATATAATGTCATCGGCATATATCGAGTATCTGATTGATGGTTCAATATATCAGTGAAAGTCATTCATACTAAGTATAAATAAGGTAGTGCTTAAGACAGAACCCTGGGGTAAACCGTTATCTAGAGCGTGTGGTTTTGATATTTTTCCATTTTTAAATACTCTAAGAGATCGATTTGTTAAGTTTTTTATGAAAATAGATAAATGTTACCAGTTAGATTGTATTCTTCTAATTTTCTGAGGAAAATTAGAAGAATAATTAGAAAATTATAGAACACATTACTTATACTAATATAAAGAAGTTCTAGTAAGGATTACTATCCATTTTCATTTTTGTGGAAATGGTGTATGTTTTATTTTTCACTTTTTCCTAAAAAATTCGAAACGGTTCTTTTATTTTCATTATAACTTGCTTAATTTTGACGCTATTACCTTGTTCTGAAGCTCATTTTATAGGAATTCCGAAGTACTTTGGCAAATGTTTAACAGGAATATTTTATACATTGCATCGTTTTCCCGTTATTTAAGCTTGAATACTTAGATTTAAGTACTCGTCGAAAAAAATACACATTCAATAGCCAATAACTCACTTTGAACTAACATTAGTTTAGTTCTTTATGTAAGAGATGTATTCAATTTTTTATTATCTTCAATTTCAGTAATAATAACTTTGTGTAAAAGCTTATAGTTTTTGATTTATACGTGAGAAACCGATTTAAAACATGCATTTTTTACGAAAAAATAAAATCTTTGGTATTTAATAACTCAAAAAGTGTTGATTTATTTTAATAACTTTATATAACAAATTTTGCTTAGAATTTGTCCCTCTATCGACTTATGGTATTATTTTTATTAAAATAATTTTCACCCCCGAAATGGGGGTGAAATCCACCCCCAGGGTAAAAGCGCAAGTTGGCATTATGTCACCTTTGTTCCTTGAGGTATCCTCTAATTACTCACCAATTTTCATGAAAATCGATGGAAGTTCAACGAAATCGGAGGTGAAAACCTTCAGTGACTGCACTAATACAACAAATGGTAATTTTGTAAGGACACCAAGCTGTAACGGCTGTTGCTTCGAGGTTTGTATTTAGTGGAAATTCTTTATGGAAAATGTCATCGGAAACAGAAATTGATGCTCCTCCACTGGCTCGAATTTGAGTTGTTCGAATGTAGTGGTAACCAGTAAAACTTTTGAGTTTTCCGGAATATTTATCGCTAAAATTTGTTTCTTGTAGGCAAAGGAAGTCGAGAGAAAACTCAGAAATAAGCTGTTCAAGGAGTGGACGACGAGAATTAAATCCATCACAGTTCTATTGTATCAATGTGAAGGCAGAGATTAATATGTAGAGTGTTTGACCATAAGCGTTCTCGATAAAGGCAATTATATTATCAGGAGAGACTACAAACGCTTCCGGATTTTGTTTATAGGCTTCTTGAATTGTTTGCTTAACAGCAATGGATAGACTGGGGTCGACAGAAAAACTACGTTTTAGTTTCTTTTTTGTATTGGAAGAGTTAGAGGAACTAGGAGCTGTTTGATTGGGAGGAAGCATGGCTTCTTCTGTTGCAGTGTTTTCCTCAAATTGAACGCTTTGATCTTTTACAGATGATACAGAAGAGCGTGGCCTCTTCTGTGAAAGTGGAGATTTTAAACATGGTTTATCTGACTGTTCAGATATTGGTTCATTTTCGTAATTTTCTGTGGATGAAGAGAGATGTGGTAAATTGGTTTGAGGGAAACACATTTCAGTATGAGAGAAAAGTTGTGTATTCTGTTGCTGTGGCGTTAATTCGGTGGTGGGGGTTAGGTCATAAGAAATAGTAGAGTTTCGAGATAACGCATTGTCTGTCATAAGTTGTGTATGCTGTTGCTGTGGCGTTGATTCGGTAGTGGGAGTTGGGTCGTGAGAAAGTGTAGAATTTTGTGATAACACATTGTTAGATGAAGTATTTGGGCAATTTGAAGAAACATGTCCTGGCTGTTTGCATACGAAACATTCCATCTTGTCCGTTGACAGAAAAATTCTATTATCATAGCCTTCAAAAGAAATTAACAAGGAGGTGTGAAGCTCGAAATTATCAGAGGGTGAAAAGACATACACTTGACGGCGGAAGCTGAGGATGTGGAAATATTCATCACCTGGAATTCTTGCTTTAAGGAAAGACACAGGAGAGGCTATTTGAAGACCAAGATTCTTGATTGCATTTTCTGCAAGTTCGTGGGGAATATAAGGAGAGATATTCGAGATTAATATTCTTTTTGTCGGGGAGACAAGTTTTCTAATACTTAAAATTATGGATCCGATTTGGATGGTTGGGCGGGACTTCAGAATTTGATCAACGAGATTTGGGTTTGCTAGATATATGCAGATTCTATTGTTAGAGATTCTGGAAGCAAAGGAAATATTTTTTGGTCCGATGACATCACCAATAGCTTTAACGTAATCTGGAAGTTTAAGGTTTTCTTCTGCGTGAAGGACTATGGCTTGCTCTTTTCTTGGTAGAGATGGTGGTTTCGGTGTAGATTTTGCAGCGTTTACTTACGAGATTGATGTAGTAGCTTGAGTGTTTGTAGCACTTTGAAGAGCCATGGTTGAGGTAGAAACTGTAGGATTACTGTGTATGTTTGTACTTGTCATGCAGATACAGGCAATAACTTCGTGTTATATTTCTTGGAGGTAGAAACTGTAGGATTACTGTCTATGTTTGTACTTGTCATGCAGATACAGACAATAGCTTCGTGTTATATTTCTTCTTTAAATGGTTCTGGTATCAGAATTGCATTCAAAGCCATTATGCTAGATGGTCAGCAAGAACCAGCAAACTGGTGAAACCAGCCGCTGGTATGTACTTTTTATAAATTAAATATAATTTATAATGGTTTAATAATATAACGAAATTAATACGTACAAATTTTGTCCAGAAATCACTTTTTAAAATACACTATTTAATCTAAAATCAATTACTTATACTTGGCACAGGTAGAAAAAGACCAAAGTTTTTAATGGTTTTCACAAAATGTTGTTTTTTTTGTCTGTGTTTTTTTTTGTAAAATTTATAAATAATAAATTATTGTTCTTTCTTTATTTTTTACATCTACATACTAAAGTAATTTTTAACTGTTTAAAAAATGTTGTATGTTTTGGTTGTGAATTTTTTTGTAAAATTTATTACTAATAAATTATTTTTCTTTCTTTATTTTCTACATTATTACATTGACTACCGGATTGATAATCAGTAACCTTAAATCATCAGTTTTAAAAAATTCAGTCATGGCTTACTTAAAATTTGGAAAGATTTAGACCCCTAATTAATAATTTGCTCTAAAACATGAAAATATCACTCTCTAAATTTAGACATAGGAAATATTATACAAAAATTAAAGTAAGGTAACAGTACTTTTCGACAGTGACATAAAATACAGGGTGTTCCATTGAAAATTACTGAGAAAATAATGTACTCACCCTGTATTTTGTCTCACCCTGTATTCGACATAAATAAAATTAGCAATATCAACCATTCTTACAAATTTTTATAATCAACAAAAAATACGGCACCAATAAACCATAGCTGTTGTGCTTATTTTTATTTATACGGGGAGCTGAACTTGTTACGATTTTTATAGAAAATTGGTTATAACTTTGTAAATACCCTGTATAACATAACAGGCTTTTATATTTTTGTAATGGGGAAGTTAAGAAAATTTTCGAATATAAGATAAATTATAGGGTATTCGATTTAAAAAACCATAAGTTTGGTCTGCCACGATGTTATCGAACACCCTGTAACATTGTAATTAATTTTAAAATGTGGAGTTCAAAGTTGGCTACAGTTTTGTTATTAACTTTTATGACTATCTATTACTATATCGGATCTATTGAACAAATCAATCACCCTGTATTGATTGACCATAGATAATTTAATGAGTTTTTTGGTGGACAAATTTCTCCTAATAGAGCTGGTAGACTATTGGGTTTGTTCATTGAACGCTCTCTTTGGTATTTTCGACACTCAATAATTAACAAGTGGGTGACGATAAGAGGCGTGGAACATAGGTCACACATGGGACGTTCACTAGCCGAAAGTAAATAATATGATTGTGTGATCTATTACTGTGTTCTATACGTAGGCGCATTAGAACCGTTTGAATAAACCGTGTACTAGCACTAGTTTTCCACTGTCATCTATTTTAGTTTATCTAGTTTTGCCGATCTTAGACTAGATTGAAACAGAAACCATTCGCGTGGCCACTGACCATTCGCTTAAAAAAACGGTTTGAGATCTTTACATACACACTCGCGTACTACTTCAGATTCTGCACTTGTTGATACATTACGAGCACTTCTGTCTGCCACCCATTGCCGATAATTCCTATATGCGATGGACTCCATATAAATTTAGGAATCATGTTGATCTTTCGGGCAATTTGTAGTTCAGTTTTTATTAGCCTCTCTAAAGGATGTTTAGGACACAGATGCTGCATTGCAAGAATACAGCTGAGCGAGTCGATAAGAAACAGAGGTTTTGAAACATTTGAGAGGTTTTCGTGTTTTGGGGCGTGGTACAGAGCTAACAGTTCAGCGGTGAAAATACTTAACTATGCGATAGTTTAAATTTGGTTGTAGAAGTTGGAATAACAAATGCATAACCAATGCCATCATTAGGTTTAGAGGCATCGGTGAAGATGTTTGTGTCGTTAAGATAATTTCGTTTAAAAATATCTTCTTTTTCTTCTTCTTTTTGTATAGACATGACTCTGTCTGTTTTCGCGGTCTTCGTGATCGTGATCCTATAGAGGAACCGTCTCTCGCTGTCCTTACTACTCTATTTGTTTTCATTCGGCTTATGTGGTCATTCCATTATATTCTTCTGTTTCTTATTCAGTTATTAATGTTATCCACCTTGCATCTCCGTCATGTATCTGTACTTCTAGCGCTGTCCCATAGAGTCTTACCATCGATTTTTCTAAGAGTTTCATCTCCACTGTTTCGATAAATCTTTTTGCCCTCTCTGTGTCGGGACGAAAAAATTCGTTGTTTGTTTTTTATTAGTAAGATGTTGGTGTACTTTTTGGAGAACTCTATTAAAGAGGTGTTGCAATTTGGGATGTGTATTAACCATGGAGTCGGATGCTGGATGTTACTCGTCTGGGATTCTTGCATCAAATTTGTTCAAAACTGATCTTATTCGTTTGTAATAAGGTTTTCCAGTACCTACGAGATCCATTAAAGAAAATGTTGAGATTATTTTAGAAAAGTGCATTTTCTAGTAGTGGATGATCCTTATTGGCAGCTACAGAAGAAGCATGTGAAAGTGTTAGAAGTGTGATTGCGCCTATACCGCAGTGATCCTTCTTTCAGTTTCAAAATATAAACTTTCTATGGGTGAAGTGTAAAAAATTCCGCGAACGATTTAAGTTGTAGCATTCTGGGTTGTATCTAGCTGGTTTAGGGTAGTCTTATTTGTGGGAGCATAAACAATTGAACCGGAATCGATTACTGGACCTAATTAATGTTTTGTACAAAAGGAGCAGTGTAGGGAAGTCTGGCCCCAAAATCGATTTGATACGGTTTTAAGCAAATTGACTCTTTTGCTGCATGTTAGCGCCAAGTGGTGTATGTGCTTTTTCCAGGAAATCTTTTGATCCAACCACATGTCGAGGAATTGCACGGAGTTTTCGAAGGGATTGACGCTTTTGTGAAGACAAAGGACTGGTGCAGTGTGTAAAGTCTTTGTAACGGAGAATTCAATTCCTCTACTAGCTATCCATTCCTCTAGCTGAGTTAAAAATGACTACAGTGTTCCGCACATAGCGTCTTATTGTGCTCAATTAATGTACACAACTAAAATCGTCTGCATAGAGGCAAGCTTTGAGAGGTTAAGGTAATTTAATTAATATGTTGTTTATGGCAACTATGAATAGGGTAAACTGGTAGACACTAGTTCGGTACCGTTTTCTCTAGTATAAAAATCTGAATAAACGTTGTAAACTCTTACTTGGAAAAAAAGTCTTTAAGAAATTTTCGATATAGGTTAAGCAGTGTCCTCGAATATTGGATACGTGTAATTTTTGAATGATGTAGTGCCTCCAAAACGTATTGAAGACTCACTTTAGATCGAAGAAAATAGCTACGCACATTTTACTAATTGCTAATGATTCATGCACATAACTTGGTCTGCAATCAACGCTGACCGGTTACGTCTGAAGCCATTTTGCTCTGGTAAGAAATAATGAGAGATGTTCTGTGTCCACACAAGCCTATAGTTGACTATTTTCTGCATTAATTTAGCCATGGCACATTGTAGAGTGTCGGTCAGATGACTTAGCGGGCTGAGGCGCTTCATCGACAAATCTAGTGAATTTACGATCAAGACTCGATCCCCGGACCAATCATTGAAAAATAAAAAGGCCAACGTTGAGTATAAAATTCTACATAATCTACGGCTTGGTCTGTAATAAGCTGGTGTTCGATCGGCCCATGGAGGAAAAATATCTAGATCCGCCACTGCTAATAAAGCGTCTTCAGAAAACCGAGGAACAACCATAGGGAGTGCTGCTAGAGCCGCACAAGACTTCTCACGTCGTCATGCATGCAGAATCAGAAAACTAATCTAAGAAACAGCACCATTTGACTTTCAAAAAAAACCGCTGAATGATAACTTAAAAAAAATGAAGAAACGCAGCACTGACACTTGCTACCTTTAACAATACCTAAAATATCACGTTATTACACAGAAATTCTGCATACTATACATAATTTCCTTAATATTTTCTTGAAAAAAAAACATCAAATATAAGGAGCTATGAAACAATTAGATTCGATCCAATGTTTTGCACAATAAACCTTATTTGAATGAGTGATATTCTAACACGATCTATTACTGTACTAACAAATTGTTGCTATTATTATATCGAACAAAGCCATGAGAAAATTGTCACTTAAATATTTCCTTAACTGTGACATTATTATTTTTTGCAAACCGTCTAAACTACTTGCAAAAACTATTGCTTCGTCGGCATATCTATGTAATGTTTTTTAGACGCACTATATTCTGCACGCGTGAAAAGATGAGATTCTTGTGCGGCTCATTTGGCAGGGTGGAAAGGAGGGGGGACATAATAAAACCCCAATGAAAAGACATAAAACAGTTAATAAACAACATAGATAATAACTTATATGCAAGAAGTTTCCTTAATTTTCCTAACTAGCGGGTTTATTGGGTTGAGTTTGTCTGTCTGTAGTTTAATTTTCATGTCGGCTAATGTTTTTTTTATGTTTCAATAATTTTTTTTAATTCTGGACCCCCCTTCTCCGTAGATCCGCTTCTGTTCAGTGGTCTTTTAAGGCGGAACTGCAGCTATGCTGGTATTGGACAAGTGTGAAGCATATGAAAACATGATATTTCTTATGTCTAGCAGCACATTTTCTATCGCACTTCTTCAGTTTTCTGAGGAATTTCCAGAGGTTTTCTAAAGACTAAAATACGATACATCTATATTTGACCACGAAGTCATATGCAGCAAGAAAATAAGGCTCTCTTTTTCAATCATAAATATTTTCGTTCACTTTACCGTGAATTTTTCACTTAACGTAAACCTAGCACCTGAATCCAATAACTTCAGAAGGCTGTATATTGAGAATAGTAGGACTTTTTTAATCTACACACTGAGAACTATCATTGGCCGAACTTTTATCAAATTTGATCGGGGCCACTTTTCCATAAGGAGTGTTGCGGGGTCTATTACTTATTACTATTATCTAATAATAATATTTATATTACTTTTATTAATATAAGTAATTTTGCCATCCTGAATGGCAAGTAGGAAACCCTATGTCTCAGGAAACATCTTTCCTGATGTGAACAATTAGCTCGACGCTGTATCATCGACACATTCTTGCCTGACCTCATTGAGATGTTGCCCGTGCAAAGGTTTACTCATCCAGGTGCGAATTTTTCTTGGTGAAACAGGTAGTTTATGCCCATTTCTTGTTCTCTAAGTTTAAAGGACAATATGTCATCTACTGCGCAAATTACGCGAAGTAAAGTAGATGACTCAGCCTGCGTCTGAAGAAAAGTTTTTAAATTATTAGCAACCTATTTATCCATTTCATACCCATAAGTAGTACTCTTCCTCCTACACCGAGAGAAAAAAATTCTTGACATAAAGAAAGTTTATTAATATTTAAGAAAGATCGACTTGGCATATTGCCTAAGAAATATATCTTTGTATGTAAGATATAATTTTCTAAAATATTTCAAATAAATTCTACTATAGCCAAAGAAATATATCTTAAACATGATTGAACTATCACTTTCTGGCAAACTTCAAACCCATTTATCAGAAAGAAATTAGACTTGATGTTAATTAATTTTATTAGTCATAAAAATATATTTTCTACACATAAAAAAACTATTCTTTCCGAGCAATAATATTTCTTAGTAAGGAATATTATTATTTTACTATTAATAATTAATGTATTTAATTTTAAGAAATATATTTCGCAGAGATAAACGTATATTTAGAGCTAAGTTAATATTTCTTGAAAATAAAGTGATATTACATACGACAAAATAAATCATTGTGTTAAGGTAAAATCATAATTTATTAATAAAACAAGATATAAAACGTTATTATTACATACAAATATTTTCTCCACTCTTAAACCACTGGCTTCTACACAACAATAAAAGGATGGAGAGGCAAATCCAACTTCCTCAAATTTTCCATATTTTGTTAATAGCACTTTGTATATCAGCAATTCACTAAAACAAAATCGTTATGTAGAAAGAGTAAACTTACTTTAATAAATTTTTTTATAAAGACATAGATATTTATTTTAACAAATTTAGGAAATAAAAACCAAATACACGGCCCCTCATAAGAACTATTAATACTAATAATAATCAATCATATTTAGTTCAAACATGCCATTATTTAACCTACACATCTTTGTTTATTTTTTTCTTTTTGTTAATGAAGTATTAATTATTTATCTGTATAATATTAAGTCACACAATAAACATTGTTTAGCTAAAACAAGGGGGAAAATACAAACAATGTAAAACATTGAAGCAGACATAATAATATGTAATTTTCTTAATTTTTATAATCTAAAAGAGACAGCATACCTAATAATTAAGAAATTTTATTACGGGAAAGTATTATTAGTTTACATCTAAGTCATTTAATACATATTAACTAATTCACGGTTTTCGGCAATAACATTTCTTAACCATAAACATATATTTCTTTTAGACTAACTGATTTCTTTATCTCAAATAAATTAACAGAAAACATCCTCAGCGTTGCACCCGCCATGTTTAATATAGGTAGCGTTGTATTGTATATTTTTATAGAAGACGATACATTCAATAAACCTATTATAGTTGATACATAAGTATAGACATTTTTAAAAAGGTACTTACATGTATGAAGTTCTACCATTTTTGGAAGGCCCCGCAGTTGGTTAATAACTCCTTTCTTAATATTGTTCTGAAGCTATATATTATATCATTCTGTCCCAGATTTAAATTGTGGCATATTTCCCAGTTAGAATAATAAGCTCCTTTATTTCAGAGTCGTCCATCATTATACCTAAAAAGCATATAAAGATACTATTATGTTTCTTTTTTAACCATTCGGATACGCAACAATATTATTATTACATCTTAAATTACTCAATTTACTTTTATTTAATACCTATATATGTACGTACCTTCAAAATATCCGTTAATTTTTAAAGAACACCAATAAATCAAAAATCCATCTATATGAACATGAACATATCACGCCATCTTGACAAACACTGATGAATAATCATAAATAGTTAACCTGCGCAATTCTTTTGTGGAAGAAAATCTCTTTGCAAGTAACATTTTGGCATTAATGACAAAGTTTTTATTTTATAACCACAGCTACTACAGAGGGTATTTCTGAAGAATTATTTCTTGTGGTTTAAAATATTTATTTGACTGCAAGAAAATTTCTTGTTCACAAATATAAATATGGATTAACTTAACATTATATTTCTTATACTACAAAATATTTGTAGTTTTCAATTTAAGAAATAAAAACTTTAGGATAAGAAAATCAAATGTAACCATTAATGCATTTCTTAGTATTGAAGAAATTATCTGTAAGAAATTATTGAGTTGTGTTTAAAAAAAACTCGTTTCTTCATATGTGAACCGGTATGTTTAAGTTAATAGGATATGTTACCTTTTAAGAAATATTGCTCAAAGAAATCGTTGTTTTAGGAGAAAAGAAATTGTTCTCTCGGTGTAGATACCGCGGTAACGTTGTTCTCTCTACTGCACTGCGTGGGTAATGTTTTTGTGCCTTGGTAGAAGTTTTATTTTTATGATTATTATTCGTATTATTACGTATTTATTATATCTAATAAAATAACATAATGTCACAAAAAATAAGCAAACTCGTTAAAACTAATAAAGATATTATTGGCAGGCTTGTTATGTAGAATACCACTCTGTGCGCCGGTCATGATAAGTAACAAACTAAAGCAAGTAAATATGCCATGCACTATTGTAACAAATAGTCGATCCATATTTAAACAAACAAGTTACATACCTTGCGTATATACATCTCCGTAGTTTTGTATAGCTATTGGTTCAATATTTACATTTGTCGCTGGTAAAGGTACTCTTTCACGGAAAGAATGTCTGTGGATTACTTTATTCGGTTCTTTTGACGCAGCTAACTTAAATAGAATTGGTGCCAATATAAATATCTGAAAAAAAAATGTATCTTAGGTTTTTATGCTAATTATACACATATTACAGATCTTGAAATAATTGAAACAAATTCGAATATAAATTAATCTGCAAACAAAATTAAACCATTACTACTTAATCCCTTTCTCAACCTTAAAGAAAATTTAGAAAAAACACATGCATTTTTTGACAAATTTTGTCATGTCATATAAATTTTTTTACGTTCGAAACCTAATCTACATTTCTTTAAATATTACCTTTATTCTCAATAAAGGTGTGAATATTTCGAAACTTTTTAACTTTAGACCTATACTACCATTACAAACTTCAAATTAAAAAAATATGTATATTCAAAAATGATATAACATAGGTGGTTCCGTCTAAAAACACATAACTTTGGTCCATTCCTTTGCCCCGACTGGCCCTGTATAATTGAAAATAATTTTAATGCATAGACGTCTTTAAAAATAGCCACCATTAATCGTTTGGAGGCCTTTGAAATGTGGCTGCACAGACGTATACTGAAAATACCATGGACGGCTATGCTGACAAATGTGGCAGTCCTTAAGAGAGCAAATGCTGCCCGCGAGTTGCTTGATAACATCAAATATAGAAAGATGGCCTATTTTGGACACGTAGTAAGAGGAGACCGGTATAATATTTTTCAACTTATTATGATGGGTAAAATCGAAGGACGCAGAGGAATTGGTAGCAAGCAGGCCTCTTGGTTGAAGAATATCCGGGAGTGGACGGGAATAAAGAAAGCAGAACACCTATTTAGAATAGCTCGAAACAGAGACAGTTTCGCCATGTTAATCGCCAACGTCAAGGGGACTTGAGAGGGCACGGTAAGAAGAAGAAGACGTCTTTATCAGTTGAACACATCTGTTTTTTTTTATTAACATTTTTTTGTATATCCCATAGTTTACCGTAGTCAAAGAACCAGATGTTTGGCGCACCCTGTATATACATACATACTGATATGATAACAAAATATTACTTTAATTATCAAACAGATATTAATTAAGTTTGACTATCAAAAATTTATTTTCTTAGGGTTATTAGTGCTTCAAATAAATTTGATTTCTGTAATGCATTTAGACTCATAGGAGAAAATTGGCAATAAATAGAGCTCCGGAAATATGCACTTAAAAAACCCTAAAATATGCATGTAAATATGCGCAAAAAACAGTTAAAATTTGCTTAATATGCTTTTATGCATTTATATTAACGCATATAAATAAAAAGGGCAATTATCCTTGTATTGAAGGTATTCATTTATTTTATGCTAAAATCACAAAAAATATTTATTGAAATTTTTATTACCTACATCATATTACATATTATTTTATTCTTTATATTTATCATCATCATCTTTTATTGTATAATTATTACAGCTAAAACCATAATATAGTATCATTACATTTATTGTATCATTATTACAGCTAAAACTATACAGGGTGTAACAAAAATACAGGTCATAAATTTAATCGCATATTCTGGGACCAAAAATAATTCGATTGAACCTAAGTTACCTTAGTACAAATATGCACATAAAAAAGTTACAGCCCTTTGAACTTACAAAATGAAAATGGATTTTTTCCAATATATCGAAAACTATTAAAGATTTTTTATTGAAAATGGACATGTGGTATTTTTATGGCAGTAGTACCTTAAGAAAAAATTATAGTTAAATTTGGACACCCCATAAAAATTTTATGGGGGTCTTGTTCCTTTAAACCCCCCCAAACTTTTGTGTACGTTCCAATTTAATTAATATTGTAGTACCATTAGTTAAACACAATGTTTTAAAAAATTTTTTGCCTCTCAGTACTTTTTCGAAAAATCAGTTTATATCGATATATTTTGAATATTTGTCAAATCCACCACATATTTGTATACGGTTAAGTACGATTATGGAAACTTGGTAAAATATGAACATTTATTTTTGATTTACATTTTTAGCTATATTTTGAACAATATTAAAAAGGATCCACATCTCGATAAAGATGCCTTATCAAAAAAATACAAAGAGGCAAAAAGTTTTAAAAACACTGTGTTTAACTAATGGTATCGCAGCAATAGTTTAATTGGAACGTACACAAATGTTTGGGGGGTTAAAGGAACAAAACCCCCATAAAATTTTTATGTAAACATATTAAAAAAGAAGCTGCAACTCGATAAAAGCCGCCTTATCGGAAAAATACTAGGAGGCAAAAAAGTTTTAAAAATATTTAATTCAACTAATGGTGCCACAAAAATAATTTAATTGGAACGTACACAAAAGTTTGGGGGTGTATAAAGGAACAAAACCCCCATAAAATTTTTATGGGGTGTCCAAATTTCACTAAAATTTTTTCTTAAGATACTACTGCCATAAGAATACCACATGTCTATTTTCAATAAAAAATCTCTAATAGTTTTCGATATATTGGAAAAAATCGATTTTCATTTTGTAATTTCAAAGGGCTGTAACTTTTTTTACGTGCATATTTGTACTAAGGTAAGTCAGGTTCAATCGAATTATTTTTGGTCCCAGAATATATGATTAAATTTATGACCTGTATTTTTGTTACACACTGTATATTAATAAATTTTTTATAAATTTTCGGGTATAATATCACAAGAGAGTGAGAATAAATTGAAAATAATGCGACAGTTTTTCGAAAATCTGTTCAGGGCTCGAGTGGCTATTGCCCATTGGCAACAAATTTCAGTAAAAATGAAGCATTATTTTCTTATTTATTCTTATTGTCGTGTGATATTTGTAAGATTATTTTTTATTACGTATATTATGGATATTTTCTTAAATGTGACAGATGTCAAAACTAGGAAACTGGTTGCCAATAAACAGAAACAATCTACTTAAAAAAATTCTATCGGTAATTTTCTACAGTAGATAGTTCTCAGTATAATTTTAATCTGATTGGACAGAATTAAAAACGTGATCAAATATGTTACTATACGATTGGAAGTTAAAATCATCAAAAAATAATCTAGATTATTGCCTACTATCGGAATAGTAGGATATCGCCTACTATCGGGAAAACACTAGGATAAGGGAATGTAAACAACTCAAGTTGGATCCCACGTGTTGGGAAATTTCAATACATTACCTTAGGGCATTATCCTAGTTGCCATGTGACCATCATAAAGCATTATATTAAAGTACGCACTTTTAACGCATCTATGTTATATTTAAAGGGTTTCTACCCGGATATTTTTCTTTGGTGGCTCAGCTAATATCCAGTTTATCTAACACTGATGATGATTTTTTATGAAAATCGAAAACGTTTTGTTGTGATGCAGCCCTTTAAAGGGATTTTAATAAAATTTTATACCTTTTACAAAGGATTTTTCAATTTTTGTGATTGATGGTATACAGCCAACTACAGGAAAAACATTTCCTTTTCCTTGTGGATTTCATTGTTTTAGGATAAATAAATTTTTTATATATAGCTGCAACAAGAGTAAAGGTTGAGATATTATGATATTATATCCTAAACCATTAAACAATCAATATTTAATTAATAAAAACCAAATGTTGACCATATTAAAGTATAAAACGTTATTTTATAATTTTTTAAAATTAGGGGTCGTTTCACCCTTAAAAAAACAAAGACTTACAACGGGTCAATATAGAAAATGAAATAGAGGGTGAAATGAGTCTAATCCCAAATTTTTGTACAATTCGATGCTGGACGAAAAAATTGCGAAGTTTTGCCGTTTTTCCAGCTTCATTTTCTGGCCTACTTGATGTCTTATTATAATTAATGATAAAGTTTACTTCAATTTTTAAAAAAAATGATTTGTTTGCTATAAAATATGTATATAGAAATTGTGAATTTACATGAAAATATGATTCGTGTGTTAAAACCAAAATTGTATTGCTTCTATATGGTAATGGAAAAGTTCTCTTATACATATTAAACGATAAATTTAAATTCCCAATAAATGATACTTTATACTCCTGGTTTCTAATGGGAATAAATTTTCTTCCACAGTTTGTTCCCAAATTTTCGACAATGAAAACTCGTTCGTCTCGAAATCTCCAAAATCCTGGTTTAAATGATACCCGAAACCGTATCAAATAATGAAAGCAAATATCGCCGATCCGAAATAAGAATGACGTAACTGCAAAAAAGACAAATTTCTCAGGAGAGCAAAAAAACGATCTTTAAATATTTAAAATAGGGATTAAATTAATTTAATCCCCCTATTTTCAGGCCTTTACACAATTGCGTCATTCTTCATCTAAAAATTTTTAAATATTTAAAATAATGATTAAATAAAGAGTAACACTCCGGAGCATGAGTATGGCGTTTATTCTTACAATGGTGGCTTTTAGTTTCATTCCTATTGGTTTGAATTTCATTATCTTAATTCAATCCCCCCATTTTTAACCCAATCTACAGTTGCATCATTCTTGTTCTTAAAATTTTGCCGTACAAAAAACACTATTTTTAAAGATTTAGTATACCGTATATTCTTACAGCGATGGCTGTAATTTTTAACCCTATTGATCCGAATTCCACTCTCTTAATTTAGTCTCCCCCATTTTCAACCCTATTTACAGTTGCGTCATTATTCATCTGAAACAAGGTGAAAAATGGTCCATATTTCAATAACGACGCAACTACCCTGTAGTGGCTCAGCACATAGTTATAGTTCTGTCGCTTTTGTATTAACTGTATACTATATACAGTTACGTCATTCTTATTCCGGACCGGCGATATGACTTACAGTTTTATCTCCAACTCCTTTTTATTTCCCAGATTTGAAGAAAACTGAAAATATCTCGGAAAATAATTACTTTAGGTGTAGCGAGTGCTAAATAAAAATGAAAGAGTCTAAACACAATTTTTTTTTAAATAAAATAGAGGGTGATCTATTTAAAAAAATTGAGTAAATCGTAATTTTGTTTTGTAGATCACGCTGTATACAAATATGATTTCAATTAAACTTTATTTAAAATCGATAGTATATTGATTACCTTAGTATATAAAATAAATAAGTGTTGATCAATTACTTGTTTATACAGGGTGTCCCGAAAAGATTGGTCATAAATTATACCACACATTCTGGGGTCAAAAATAGTTCGGTTAAACCTAACTTACCTTAGTACAAATGTGCTCATAAAAAAAGTTACAGCTCTTTGAAGTTACAAAATGAAAATCGATTTTTTTCAATATAGCGAAAACTATTAGAGATTTTTTATTGAAAATGGACATGTGTCATTCTCATGGCAGGAACATCTTAAAACAAAATTATAGTAAAATCTGTCCACCCCATAGAATTTTATGGGGGTTTTGTTCCTTTAAACCCCCCCAAACTTTTGTGTACCTTACAATTAATTCATTATTGTGGCATAGTTAGAAACAACGTTTCTAAAACTTTTTTGTCTCTTAATATTTTTTCGATAAGCCAGTTTTTATCGAGATGCGGCTTCTTTTTTAATATATTTACATACAATTTTTATGGGGGTTCTGTTCCTTTAATCCTCCCAAATGTTTGTGTACGTTCCAACTAAACTATTATTGTGGTACCATTAGTTAAACACTGTTTTTAAAACTTTTTTGCCTCTTAGTCTTTTTTTGATAAGTCACCTTTTATCGAGATGTGGCTTCTTTTTCAAAATATACCTAAATATTTAAGTTATAAATAAATTTTCAGATTATTAACAAGTGTCTATAATCATACTTAACCATATACAAATATGTGGTGGATTCGACAAATATTCAAAATATCTCGATAAACACTGACTTATTGAAAAAGTACTAAGAGGCAAAAAAGTTTTAAAAACATTACGTTTAACTAGTGGTGCCACAACAATAATTTAATTGGAACGTACACAAAAGTTTGGGGGGGTTTATAGGAACGAAACCCCCATAAAATTTTTATGGGGTGCACAAATTTAACTTAATTTTTTTTAAGATGTTGCTGTCATAAAAATTCCACATGTCCATTTTCAATAAAAAATCCCTAAGAGTTTTCGAAATAAGAAAAAAAATCGATTTTCATTTTGTAACTTCAAAGGGCTGTAACTTTTTTTGTATGTACTATTGTATATAGGTAAGTGAGGTTCAATCAACCTATTTATGACCCCAGAATATGTGCTATAATTTATGACCAATCTTTTCGGGACACCCTGTATACATGGTGCTGATTTCATAGGGATTTCATAATAAAAATGGTCATAATTTGTTAAATACTCTATTAATGGGAACCATATATCATAAGAACAAAAATTATGAGAGGAATATAAATATCAAAAAATCTATAGGGTGTCCCATTTAAAAATCTGTATGTTTGTTATACCACGTATATACAGTGAGCACGTAAAGGTTGGAATAAATTAATTTTCACACATTTAACATTTAATGAACATTTAATTTAAGCGAAAATCAATAATTAGTTTTTAAATAAAATTTGCTTTTGTTTTCTGAGAGCAGTAAAATATATTTTGGATTAAATAAATTACATGCATTCTTCTTTTTATGTCAATAAATTTAATTAAAAAAAAAATATTTGGACAACCTGTATAAATAATTATGCTAGTGTTTATATTAGTGAATAGAGAATTGAGTTACATTTTAAATGAGCTATCACACGACCCCTATTTCCATTTAAAAAATCATCGATGACGGCATCTCGCCCAGATGGGTGAGGTCAATAGTATGATATATATGTCAAAAAGTCGTAATTTAAAAATAAAAATTGACCTGTTTCGGGATTTTTTTTCCAAAATCGTCCATTCTCGAGAAAATGAATTTATTCCACCCTTTACGTGCTCACTGTATAACCACGTTTCGATATTCTATACTATATTGGAATTATCGACTGATTGCCACTAAAAACTCACCCCGCATATGACAAAAAATCATAATTAAAAAAATAGACCTGTCTCGGGGTATTTTCTCCAAAGTGGCCTATTAACGAAAATATAAATTTATTCCATAATTTTCTAAATTTCAATACGAAATGAAGTGCATGTAAGCAATGATTTTAGTTGTTAAAACTGTTTTTTAAAGGTCTAAAATGTACCTACTCGTTCCATAATAACAGTATATTTATTATTAAAATCACTTTATCACTTTTTCTCTTTTCTCGATTATTAGTTTTTATTGTATACCAATAATAAAATATTGTAATCACTGAAATCATAGATAGTGAAAAAATAATGATGTTAATTAAATTAATGAATAATTTACGCGATTATACAAGTCACTGTTATCCAAAGATATTTAATTAACTGAACGAAATAGCTATCTCTATGCGCCTGATGATGACATCGCTGTCAACTATTGTTTACATCTAGTGCATAGCTTATGCGAATAAACTGTATATATTATATTACTATTAGTCAAATGATAAATTGATTGTCTTGATGATCACATTTTTAAAAAGACTTTTAAAGGACTCTAGATAAAGCCATTTTCAAAAAAGAATGTGTGTGTACTTTGTACGCACGTAAGAAGTTATACATCTACTAAGTATATGATTTAAACGAAATTAATATACTTTTTATTTATATTTTATTTAAATATTAAACTAATTTATACTTACTACTTCTCAAACCTTTTTATTAAAACAGTGCCAAAAATTAAAATAATAAAAGAATATAACACACACAAACACATTAAAAATGCCACAAATGATTTCTGAACATTAATTGTCGGAAAATTTTTTAACTAAATACGTATTTTCTGAAAATAAAATTATATAATAAATATACTTACAATCATAAAATGTATAAAGAAAATAAAAAAATAAAAGTTTTTATTGGGATTCGAACCAGCTATCAGCGCGGTTGGTATATTGGGGTTCATTCGCCTTAAAGGCTTCGCCACGGAGGCAATGTGTCATTATGTGCGAAGATCGACTAACTAAACGGATTAAGCTTTTGACATTTTTGAATTAAATTAAATTATTTTGATTTTGAATTGAAATGATTTAGAATTAAAAAAATACAACGAAACATAGAGTAAGAAAACAATATATTAGGTGAACATTGATAGAAATTTTAATGGTAATCAAATTATGTATATAAAAGTATTACATACTATGTATTTTGGTAGGTTCAAATAGGTAGGTACCTATGATACATTTACAATTATTACGTACCTGTTGCTTTAAAAAACTATTTAAATGTCACTACAATTATAAACTATTTTGTTTCTGTCCTCACAACAATAAAACTAATATATTATACATTTGTTTACCTTCATATTGAACAATTATTTATTATTGACAGATCATTTCAACACCCAATCAGAGCCCGTATAACGACTAATACTATACTGTCGGTGTGCGAATGCGCACAAATCAATATAAATTCACCCTCAATCTCAATCGCACCTAAAGAAGTATAACTTCAAAAAATTGAAAAATAACGAAACTTACAAGTTTATTACTGCAACTACGGCTGCCGGTTTCGGGATCTACAAAAGAGCCCATGCTCAGGCCCAAACGTTAGAAAATTACTTAACTCGTTTATTGTTGGTACAAATATAAATTTTGCGATAATAGAAAAATATATTGTAGTAAAAATTGTTTTTAATATGATTTAAGTGTATTGCAAGCATACTTACATACAACGTACAAGGTACAAGGTCTTTCAGTTGATATATTTAATAGCTTGGCTTTCGACAGGACGATGTTTATATAGAAATTAGCAGTATTAAGTAGGTACTTGAGTAAAAAATAAGGACAGTGTCTTAAGGAAAAGTGATGGGAAAAGACAAGGTACCCAATGTTTGTATTAATTAATTGAGACATGCACAAAATCATGTGCATATAACTGGATGTTATTTTACTTATATTAAAATATAATATAATGTTTATATTAAAAATAATTAATTTATTTTCAACAACCACAAAAAAGAAATAGGAGAAAACACGTTAACAAAAATACTAAATAAAGATACTAAAGCATTTTAGATACTAAAACAATTTAAGAGACTAGGCGCAAAATCTTAGTTCAATACTATTTAAATGGATTTATGTTTTTCGAATCCTGAGAAAACGAATAATTATTTGTGAAAATTTTAAATGGAGAATGAAAGACTACATTATTACCGAGGGCCGAAACTCCCTTAGAATAAACAAAAAAAAAAAAGCTTTGTGCGTCTAAAAAGGCGGAAACATTGCATCGCGATGTCTTCCCTTAAATAGGCAGGATTATTGATATTTGTTTCAGAGTTGTGACTGCATAGCTTTACTGAGGATGCACAGATGCTGAAATAGCTATATGGAGATGGTGGTCCAACTCTGAATCAAATAAAAACAAAAACTGCCTTTATCTTTTTCATCTTTACTCAGATTTGAGTACCTGAAACTGTCTTTCGGTCCTTTTCCTAGACGAAAAGAAGGTAAATACGTGGCCAAAGTGTCCTTTATTTGCTTTCTTCTATGTTCGTCGTCTCTTGTACTTATTCTATTGTAAAAGCCGGAGATACAGAATGCAGCCAGAAAGCAGTTTCTTAACGAACAATCTTGGATTTAAAATATTGTTTATTATTTTTATTTAAATTATTCTAATTGTATAAAAGTAGCAAACTTTGTAGTTTTCTTTTCTGTAGTAGGCTTTTCGTCTTCCTCGTATTACGAGAGATGTCGCTGTTTTGCGTCTCAAAAGGTGGAAACATTGCATCGCGATGTTTTCCATTAACTAGGCAGGATTGTTGATATTTGTTTCAGAGTTGTGACTGCATAGGTTCACTGAGGATGCATAGATGCTGAAATAGCTATATGGAGATGGTGGTCCAACTCTGAATCAAATAAAAACAAAAACTGTCTTTACATTAAAAAAAAAGCTTCTTTTGAATAAAATATTTGAAATTAAAAATCACACTAAATTTTCTCATTTTTTTCACCCCTATAATTTAATAAAATAAACATTTCAGAAGTTTTAATGAATTTTGGCCATCGGTAATAATGTAATCTCTCATTCTGCGTTTAAATTTTTCAAAAATACTTTTTAAAAATAATAGCATTGGGCTAATATTTTACGCCTACCCCCTTAAGTAAAAAGTTAAATGTTTTCAATAAATATTAAATGAAAATTTTTATGTTTAGGTTGAGTTTGGGTCCAAATTAATTGTTATTAATGTCACTGAATGTATTTTTTCATAGAAACGAAGGACATCTGACGTAATATACTTGACGACGGGAAATTATCAAAAATTATCGGGTATAATATCACAAGAGAGTGAGAATAAATTGAAAATAATGCGACAGTATTTCGAAAATTTGTTGTTTGGCTATTGCCCAATGACAACAAATTTGAGTAAAAATGAAACATTATTTTCTTATTTATTCTTACTGCCGTGTGATATTCGTAAGATTATTTTTTAATACGTATATTATGGATATTTTCTTAAATGTGACAGTTGTCAAAACTAGGAGACTGGTTGCCATTAAACAGAAACAATCTACTTAAAAAAATTCTATCGGTAATTTTCTACAGTAGATAATTCTCAGTATAATTTTAATCTGATTGGACAGAATTAAACACGTGATCAAATATCTTACTATACGATTGGAAGTTAAAATCATTAAAAAATAATCAGCTTAATTTAGATTTCTGTAGCTTTCGATTGGTCAGAATCTCCTATGAATGAAATATTTAAAATAATTACCAATGCTGCTACTAGCTCCATCTTTAAATTGAAAAAGTCAAATGAGATAGGAAATAAAATTCGAAATTTATCCTCTATGCTTTGAAAAATGAAGCAGAATAGAGTGGCGAAATACTCGACAAGGAAAATCTAAAATAGCATTTCACGACCTGTCATTCACCGTGATAATCATCTTAGCATTTAAGCGAATTATTTCCTTTAATATCCACAAAAGTGAATAAAGTATAAATTAAAGGAAAGATAGAAAAGACAAAAACCTATTTGTCATGAGCCACAACTCTGTTTCTATTGGGTCTACAGACTTCATAAATACACCATTTTTTAGTTTTTTATAGGCTACATAATAAATATGTTAATAATAATTTTTTTCGACAAAATACTTTTTGAGTAATTTGCGAAAGACCGTCTGAACAGGGTTACGAAAAACGAAAAAATAAACATTTTCACTCACAAATGAATCGACAAGTATTGACTTAGCAAAAAAACACAGAACAAACATTGCTCAGAATTAGTCAGTTGATAAATAGAGGGAAGAGGAGCCTAAATCCAAATTTTCAACAAATCCGTCATGACTAGGAAAATTATACTCAAAAGCGGTAATTTACTTATGGTTTACTGGTTTATTTATGGATTTGTTTCAACATTGAATTACAGAACATTGAACTATTTTTCAAAACGGTAGTAGGCATTCTTTGAAGAAATCAGGTTAGTTTGATATTGCACCAATATATTCCGATGCATGTAATCCTAGTATTCTGCAAGTATTGTATTGCCATTTATACTTCTAGAGTGTTTATCGGTGACTGTTTAAGTATGCTTCAATAAACATCCTAGCAATAAAGTCACGGAAGACAAAGTAGAAAAATTTTCATGTGAAATGCGAATGTAGATTTATTATAATTTTTTTATTGGAAATTTGTATGTCTAAGGAAATACATTTAACCGACATACTGGATTTCTAAATATTTCTATTAGGAAAAAAAACATTTTGACAAATTATTATTTTTTTTTAATTGCCCTTTTGCCAGATTTCAGTAAGAGCCTAAGAAGGTATCCATTGAAATCTGGCAGACAGCGGTGAAAAAAAAATCTTTTTTTGACATCTAATGTCACGGAGCAAGACACCCTGGCGTCCTCTGGCTAAGTATTGTAGGCCAGAAGACACCAGGGTAGTGCTGGATTAACCGTATTCCGGCTAAAACCGTAACCACCGCTCCAAAGTAGTGGCAAAAGAAACCAAAATCCATACACCGTCCTTGGTTTAATTTCCTCTTCTGTCTTCCTGTTCCTTCTTCTTCATCACGCCCGAGATCAGACAGTGCACCTCTCTCCATTCTTTCTCTCCTCTTAACATCACATTTACTATATTTCTTTCATCCAGCCTGAAACCCATCCGCCTCTCGAAGTCTCCCGTCTCATTTGCCCACCTCTGACAGTTAAAGAGGTGGGCGGGAGCGTCCGGCACCCCACAAACAGCACAGTTCGCTGAAGCTGATTTACCTATCCTATTTGTGTAGGTGCCGAAGCTACCATGCCCGGTCAGAAACTGCGCCAGGAAGAAGTCCAGTTTCCTGAACTTACATTCCCACCACGGCCTCAGATCGGGAATAAGCTCCTTCGTCCACCTTGCCTTTCCGCTATCACTCGCCCATTCTCTCTGCCACTCCTCTATCGTTCTCTCTCGATCTTCATCATCTATATTTCCATCCATCCTCCTCGCATATGCTCTCGCTCGCTCTTTACACAATAAGACGATCGGTATCGCCGCTCCAATAAAATAAAGAGCCTCGTTTGAGGCCGTCCTATAGGCACTAGATACCCTGAGAAGCATTCGCCTTTGCGAAGTCTCCAACAGCTTGGCGTACTTCGCTGTATTCAGCACGCTGCACCACACGGGAGCAGCGTATGTAACCACCGACTGGAAAACTCCATTTAAAACCATCCTTTGGTACTACCTGGGCCTCTAATGTTCGGCATTAGCCGTACCAATACCTCCAGACTTCGGTTCGCCTTCTCCACCGTCTTTTGGACATGTACTCCAAATCTCAGTCCTTCCGACAGCCAGACTCCGAGGTACTTAACCGATTTAACTGGTACAACCTCTACCCCTTCCACTAAAAAGCGAAGAGATGATTTGTCTCGGCTCCCTTTGAGAACTACCACCTCAGTTTTCTGAGGTGCTAGTTGTAGATCGTTCTCTCTGATCCACCTACTAATACGACGCAGGGCTGTGTTAGCCGCATTAACCATCTCCGTTTTTTGGCTCGCCTTCGCAACCAGTGCGAGATCATCGGCATAAGCTACAAAAGTGCAACCCCTCGGCATCTGTAACCTCAGCACCCCATCGTACAGGACATTCCAGAGGGTGGGACCCAGTACCGAACCTTGCGAAACACCCTGCGACAACTTGATGCTGGTATCCTTTTCCGTTATGAACCTCTCAGTAAAGTACCTGTCAACCACGTTAACCAGGTACTCACTGACACCCAAATCTCTCAGCCTGGACATGATTTTTTCCCATGATGCCGTATTAAAGGCATTTTTGACATCTAGCAAGATGAGAGCCACCCATTTCTTTGTATCCTGCGTGACTAAGCAGGTCACTTCTGATACCGCATCTATGGTGGACCTTTTGGTCCTAAAACCATACGGACGATCGCTTAATGCATGCTTTTCTTCCAGCTCTCGCTCAAGGCGACCTTTTACAAGTTGTTCGTATAATTTAGCTACCGAGCTAAGAAGGCAAATTGGCCGAAAACGCACCTCTTCCTCATACCCTCTACCTTTCGGGATAAGTACAACCTTAGCCTCTTTCAACCGAGTTGGGAACTGCTGATGTTCGAGCAGTTCGTTTAGCAGCCTAAGGAAAACCTGCGGGTATCTTTGTGCGGCGAGCCTTACCGTTTCCGGCATGACTCCGTCTATGCCATGTGCCTTTCGGATCTTTATCCTTTCAACGGCCTCGCGGAGTTCCAACTCAGTATAGGATTCCGCATCTACGAAATCGGTAACCCTTTACCTCTATCCTCCACCCGAGGAAAGAGCTCCCGTATTAAACGGAGTTTCTCTTCCTCGGGCAGGGGGTAGGGTGTCTTTTTCCCCTTTAGTTCTCTACACACAATCTTGAAACCCTGGCCCCAAATATCTCTTTCGAGGTTACTCCACCTTTCTCTTTTCGATCGTCTAATCTCATTTCTGTACTCATTCTGCATTCGCTTCAATTCATTCATTCTCTCTTCCAAATCTGCTGCTTGCACTCTTCTTAACCTCTTGCACTCCCTTCTTACTCTCATACAATTTGTCCTCAGATATTCAAGCCGGTCATTCCACCAGTATGGTTGTTTCCTTTCATACCTCACATTTGACCTCACACATGCCAAATCAGGCCAAAAGCATCCACAAAAATCTCCTCATTTAAACATCTTTTTAGATCGATATCTCCATCTTTTCGTTTTTTCCGTTTGCTCGATAGTTCAAAACTTACATACTTATGTAAGCTGAGCGATTCTTCTTCCAGAACAGTCCAGCCTACGGCCCTGTTAAAAAGTGGTGTTGAAACCAGCGAGATATCTAGAAAAGATTCACTGTTACCTCTCACGAACGTGGGTGCCTTACCGTCATTTAGCACGGTAAGTCCCACGGCGTGAATCCATTCTGTTAGGTATTTCCCTCTCCGATCTTGCACTCGTGGATTCCATGGACGATCCTTTGCATTCAGGTCACCGGCTATGACGACCGGTACGCTCTCCGCCCTAGCCTCTTGCATAATCGAGTCAATTTACTGTTCATATACTCCAAACGGGACGTTAAGTGAAACATAGCAGTTGTACACCACCAGGTCTCCAACGTATACCTTAACATAGCCAATCTTAACAGACTGTTTGATGATGCCCACTCCTCGGTTCACCACGTATACGGCCACGTCAGATCTCCTATCTTTAATGATTCCCTGTCGAGAGACCACATTTACATTGGGCTCCCGAAAGAGAATCATGTCATAACCTTCCCTTCGTACGAGTGCTTCTCACGAGTGCTTTTCACTCACAAATGAATCGACAAGTATTGACTTAGCAAAAAAACACAGAACAAACGTTGCTAAGAATTAGTCAGTTTATAAATAGAGGGAAGAGGAGCCTAAATCCAAATTTTCAACAAATCTGTCATGACTAAAAAAATTACACTCAAAAGCGGCCATTTACTTATGGTTTACCGGTTTATTTATGGATTTGTTGCAACATTGAATTACAGAACATTGAACTATTTTTCAAAACGGTAGTAGGCATTCTTTGAAGAAATCAGGTTAGTTTGATATTGCACCAATATATTCCGATGCATGTAATTCTAGTACTCTGCAAGTATTGTATTGCCATTTATACTTCTAGAGTGTTTATCGGTGACTGTTTAAGTATGCTTCAATAAACATCCTAGCAATAAAGTCACGGAAGAAAAAGTAGAAAAATTTTCATGTGAAATGCGAATGTAGATTTATTATAATTATTGTTATTGGAAATTTGTATGTCTAAGGAAATAAATTTAACCGACATACTGGATTTCTAAATATTTCTATTAGGAAACAAAACATTTTGACAAATAATTAAAGACTTAAAAATATGTATGCATTTATTTCTACGTGTAACAATTAATTATATGTGTCATTTTCAACGAAAACTTTGTTTTCGTTTATCAATTCGCGAAATTCGTTCGTTCGTTTGTGCGTCTCCGTCCCTGCAATACTTGGAGCCGATCTACCGATTTTTGGTTTTGTCCCCCGACTACAAATCTGAAAACAGAATTTCGATATCTTATACTAATAGTCTGGTCAGATTATTATCGGAGAATATGCCATTTCTGGGAAAAGTTATTTACCAGCAATTTTATTGCTGGAGTCGAATATTATGATTCTATATATCAATAATATCGGTGCCACCCAAAATCCCGACAGCCAAAATCCCGACAGCCAAAATCCCGACGGCCAAAACACCGACACGCCAGAATCCCGACAGGCTAGAATCCCGACATGCAACAATCCTCGTATAAGTAAAAATTCCGACCACTACATTTTGTTTAGTAACAAAAATTAAAAAACAGATGGCCATAAACAAAAAACAAGAACTAAATGTAGCTATATGTTCAAAAGAAACTTATCAAACCTGTCGGGATTCTGGCCTGTCGGGATTTTGGCCTGTCGTTATTCTGGCGTGTCGGGATTTTGGCCGTCGGGATTGTGGCTGTCGGGATTTTGGCTGTCGGGATTTTGGGGTAGACCACAATAATATAGATATGCAAAGTTCACAGATAATGTGCTACTTTTTTATAAACAAAATGGCGCCCGAAAATCGTGTGTTTCTTAATTTTTGCTCTATAACTCCAAAGATTTTAACTTTACACCAAAAACACTCAAATAAAAATTCACTGCAATTAAACTATACATTAGAGACAGGTTTTTTCCGATTTACTCCGACTATCATTTTCCTCTGAAATTGCGAGGTTTTCCAACAAAATCTTTAATTGTCAACTAAAGTTTTAGCTAAGTAATTATTTATTAATAATTAAGTAGCTTATGATATAAACGCTCTTTTGGCATAGATTGTGTTTCCAGAAGCCTATGGAAATTGAATAGACAGTTTAGCAACAATTAAATTGTTAATTAAAAATTTACGGTCGCTATAACAACCTCAATAATTATCAGACATAAGAATAGCTATGATTTTTGTATAAAAGAACACTGTACCTATCTAATGCACTTTACAGAATTGAAATTGGTCTATTTAAGCGGCCTCAGGAATATTTTAAAATTATAAACAATTCTCTGGCTTATAAACAAATATAATATTTCGGTAAATATTAAATTAAATTAAATTATGGCAAAGGTATTGGAAAGAAAGCGGTAGGTTGCTTCTTTTAAAAGAAAAAACATTTGATTACGTGGATTCTGAGATACAACCGGTCAAAGTTGATCGGTACGGCGAATATATAAATAATAGTATAGTAATTTTTAAACCATCACCTTTTTATTACTGTCTTTTTTCTCCATACAATATTTTCATATCTTCAAATGGCTCATGACATATATTATAATAATAAAAATATCGGTAATGCGAGTGAAAAATAACAAAAATACCAAAATTTCAATCAAAAATCAGGTTAGAGAAAATGGAATCTCAAAGTTCAAAATCGGTATACGTTAAAAAAAGCATTTTCTCGGATTTACATGGAGCAATTTTCTTCATTTTTTTTTTGTTCTGTAGTAACTCGTGTAGAGCTATCTAACTAACGCATTTTTAAATGTCAAAGTTGCTTTTGTTTTGTTATAATAAATTAATTTATATATATGAAAATAAATTACATGTTTTTTACAGTTTTAGACTTTTTTTAGATAAACTTACCACAAGTATACCTTCTAAAATTTAAAATAGAAATATTCTCATTTGAAAGCTGCATAATTATTTAAACAATCTTTGTTTAAAAAAATTAAAAATGTTTGTTTAAATAAATTAAATTTTTTATTATAACAAAACAAAAGCAACTTTAACATTTAATAATGCGTTAGTTAGATGGCTCTACTCGATCCAATTAAAACCGACCACAAGAGCTCCTAGTGTCTAGGGTTTCTGAACAAAAATACGCAATAGGAGCTATTTTCCTGGTGCCCAAATAGTTTAAAACTCCAGAAGATGACGTGCTTTAGTAGTGACCCTTTGTACCCAGTGATCCGGGGATCTGTTTGGATAAATTTAGTGCTGATAATCCTTTAAACTCCAGAAGATGACGTGCCTTTGCAGTGCCCCTAGGCTTGGTGTTCCGGGTGTCGTTTCTGATGGCCTATGTTTGCGTTCAGCCATTCCAAAAATAGCCGCGGTTCTGATGGCATATTTATGTTTAGTGACCTCAAAAACCCCCCGAATAACAAAATATAGCTCTTGATGTACTGATTTTGCCCTTTTTTATGCACCTTTGGATGCACTTTATGCGCTTTAAAATCCAATGTTCATATCAATTTATTTTTCTGTTATAGACTTTTTTTCTGACGTCATTCTGAACACAATGCAAAAAGTTTGCAAATCGATAGGTGTCGTATTTAAAAATCGATTTATTCCGGTGTTTTCTATTCTAAATGCCATAGTTTAGTAGACAAAGTTTCAGTTATAGTCTGGGCAGATTATCGGAGAATAGGTCATTTTTGGGAAAAGTTATTTACCAGCAATTTTATTGCTGGAATCGAATCTTATGATTCTATATATTAATAATATAGGTATGCAAATTCCGCAGATAGTGTGCTACTTTTTTTATAAAAAAAATGGCGCCCGAAAATAGTTTTTTTTCTATTTTTGCTCTATAACTACAAAGATTTTAACTTTACACCAAAAATACTCAAATAAATAGAGACGTGTTTTTCCCGATTTACTTTGACGAAAATTTTCCCCGGAAAATTCTGGTTTTTCCAACAAAATCTTTAATTTTCAACTAAAATTTTAGATAAGTAATTGTTTATCAATAATTATATAACTGGGTAATATGAAAGCACTTTTCGTGTAGATTATAATTCCAGAAGCTAATAGAAATTGAATGAACAGTTTAGCAACAAGTGAATTGTTAATTAAAAATTTACGGTCGCTATAATAACCACAAAAATTATGGTATATAAGAATAACTATTATTTTTGTATAAAAATACACCGTACCTGTCTAATCTACTTCACAGAATTGAAATTAGAGTATTTAGGCGGCCTAAGGAATATTTCAAAATCATAAAAAAAATTTTGGCTTATAAACAAGTAAAATATGTCGGGAAATTTTAAATTAAATTAAATCATGAAGACAGTATTGGAAAAAGTGCGGCAGGACGCTTTTTCTAAAAGAAAAAAAAATAATTGTGATAAGTGGTTCCTGAGATACAACTGGTCAAAGTTGACCGGCATTTACAGAAAAGATATAAACAGTAAGATCATAATTTTCAAACCATCACCTTTTTATTTCAGTCCTCTTTCTCCACACCAATTTTTATGTATTTAAAGTACTCATAACATATATTATTATAATAAAAACTATCGATATTACGAGTGAAAATTGCCAAAAATAGCAAAATTCCAATCAAACATTAGGTTGGAGAAAATGTAATCTCAAAGTTTAAAATCGGTAGACGTTAAAAAAATGCATTTTCTCGGCTTCACATCGAGCAATTTTCTTCATTATTTTTTTGTTCCCAAGTAACTCGAGTAGAGCCATCTGACTAACGCATTGTTAAATGTCAAAATTGCTTTTGTTTTGTTATAATAAAATAATTTATTTGTTATAACAAAAATGTTTAATTTGTTTAAATAAAGATTGTTTAAATAATTATACAGCTTTTAAATGAGAATATTTGTGTTTTTAACGTTAAAAGGTTCACTTGTAGTAAGGTTATCTAAAAAAGTCTACAACTGGAAAAAATATTCAGTTTTCTTTTCTTATAAAGAAATTAATATATTATAACAAAACAAAAGCAAGTTTGAGATTTAATAATGCGTTAGTTAGATGGCTCTACTCGACTTGCTTGGAAACAAACAAAAAAAAAGAATGAAGGAAATTGCTCCAAGGGAGGCCGAGAAAATGCATTTTTTTAACGTATACCGATTTTAAACTTTGAGATTACATTTTCTCCAACCTAATTTTTGCTTGGAGTTTTGCTATTTTTGGCAATTTTTACTCAGTATCGAGAGTTTTGTTATAATAATATATTTTGAATATTTTGAAGATACGAAAATTGGTGTGGAGAAAGAGGACCGAAATAAAAAAGTGTGATGGTTTGAAAATTATGATCCTATTGTTTATATCTTTGCCGTAAATGCCGGTCAACTTTGACCGGTTGTATCTCAGGAACCACTCATCACAATTAAACTTTTTTTTAAAGGAAGCGTCTTGAAGCGTTTTTATCCAATACCGTTTTCATGGTTTATTTAATTTAATATTTCCCGAGATATCCTATTTTTTTATAAGCCAAAAAATTTTTATAATTTTAAAATATTTCTGAGGCCTCCTGAATAGTCCAATTTTAATTCTGGGAAGCACATTAGGAAAGGTACAGTGTCTTTTTATACAAAAATCGTAGTTATATTATATATCATAATTTTTGTGGTTATTATAGCGACCGTAAAATTTTAATTAACCATTCAATTGTTGCTAAACTGTTCATTAAATTTCGATCGGCTTCTGGAATTATATAATCTACACGAAAAGAGCTTCTATGTTATCAGGTTATTTTTAATTATTGATAAACAATTACTTATCTAAAATTTTAGTTGAAAATTAAAGATTTTGTTGGAAAAACCCGCATTTTTCGGAGAAAATTTTCGTCGAAGTAAATCAGGAAAACACGCTTCTATGCAGAATTTAATTACGGAACTTTTATTTGAGTGTTTTTGGTTTAAATTTAAAATCTTTGGAGTTATAGAGCAAAAATTTAAAAAAAAAGCACGATTTTCGGGCGCCATTTTATTTACAAAAAAAGTAGCACACTATCTGCGGACTTTCCATACCTATAATATTAATATATACAATCATAAGACTCAATTAAATAACTTTTCCTTGTATTTTGTTAATTAGCCCAGAGTATTATGATAATGCTGGTATTCGAAACTTATTAACTATCCTTTCATTATTTTAATAATAAAAATTGGTTTTCATCTTTTTTTTATCCATCTGTTTTTTTATTCTTTTTTATTACATTATTGTAGTATCACTTATTTGTTCTACTGCAGTTTATCTTTCTAAATTTATGTTTTTTTTGATAAAATTTTCTTTCAAAATTCACGCCAGTAAAATACCGAACTTTTTTATGGAAAAATATCGTCTTTTAGTTATTTATGTCGTAGTTTCAGACCAAAAGTTATGAAGAAATAATTCTAGTTCACAGCCTAACTGGCAGAACAACGTACAGTTTTATAATTATTTTAATGATTAATACAAAATATTAAAAAATAGTATTCTGATAGTATGACATTATAAAACAATAATGTCCCAGCTAACTTGTTGAAGGAGTGCACCACGCTCTTTGGTACGCTTGGGCTTGGCTTACATCACAAGTTAAAGGTTAGTGAATTTGACTTGGTTAGAAACCATAACTTTGAATATTTTTTGTGTATATGTATTGTTTGTGAGGTAACAATAGTCACGTCTTTAATAATTCCCGATATAGTAGCACCATTTAGGTACTAATACAGATATCTCCTATAAACATCCATTTTTATTTTTATCTTGCTGCATAACGTAACTTAAGAAATCTTTTTTGATAATAACATAGTACGTAAAGCTAAGAAAAAAATAAAAGAAAAACGATAAATTAAAAAAAAGTTTTGTCGGTATTAGGTAATACTTTTATAAAAAAATCATTGTTTTGTGTACATTTTGAAAGTTATTATAGTTTTGGTAGCCTCAACTCATCTCATTATTCCATGAATAAAACTGTATTAAATTTATAAAGAGATTCCACAACAAGGTGTTAAACGGGTAGGTTAGTTCTGTAGTTTATCGTGCTTTTAAAAACGCAGTACAAAAACAGTGTCATTAGTGAACCTTTTCTACAAATTGATGTATGTATAATTCATTCATTATTAGTTGAGGTGTGTTTCTTGTTTTTACTGTTAAAAACATAAAAGACAAATTTAATTAGGGTAACTTCTACCGTAACACATAGAAGCTAAATTATAATTTCAAGCTAAAATCGCAATTGCTTTTGACTACATGAGCAGTGGCGTAGCAAACACACCAACAGAAAATATTTCTCAGTTTCAAACATCAAACGAATCCTATTCATCAGTTGCGAAATCTGTTCCGCGGCCAACACTCCCTAGCAAACATGATGCCATTGTGATGCATGCCGAATACAACCTGAAATTGCATGATTACGTAAATGTTTCTTTAAATATCCGAAGACTAATTTCCTCTGCTAAAAGAATAAATATATCTAACGTTCCACCGTTAATACCAAATGACTTAGTCGAAAATTGCATTAAAAATCTTGGACTTCTCATCGCATCTCCTTTATCCTATTTAAGAGCAGGCATTCCTAGGGACGAATATTAAGTTTCAGACGCCAAGTCTATGTTTAACATACCTCCGAAAATTTTGAATTATAAACATCAGTACTTATTTCCTTCGAATATTATGAACAAAGAATCTTCCTTTCTACAGATAAAGTACATTGTTTTATCTGTAAACAAACAGGACATATAGCCGCCAACTGCCCAAATCCTTAAACTGACAATACAATTCCAACCGAATATATTCCAGCAAGCCCTAATTCATCTTTAGAAATTTCATGTCCCTCTACACATAATACCAAAGATCTACAAACCGAGAATATGGACTCCAACACTGACACTACACAACCAAACCAAATCTCTATAACACAAGTTTATCAAAAACGAGGCCACTCTGAAATAGAAACCCATAGTGAACAAGCAAGCCCTGAAATTTCTGAGAAAGAAGCTCAACCATCGTTAGAGATGCCTCCCCCTATATCAGCTTCCTCCGAAAAAGTTCCCAAAGCAAAGAAAAAAAAGCACAAAGCCAATATTCAAACATAATCAGTATTAACCGAAACCACCAAGAGAACAATCCAAGAAGCATACAAACAAAATCCTCAAACTTTTAAGATACCCATAGACAATTTCGTTTTCTTCCTTGAAAATATTTTCGGACATCCTAATCCTTATTCGGAAGCGAAAAAGGTCACGGATGATGTAAAAAGTCTACTTTTAAACCTACATGCTATATACCCAACCCTTTCAGATAGAACCTTAAAAAACCGATTTACCGGTTTAAGTAAAAAGATCAAAAAGCAAATAGAACTAGAAAGCTCTGAAGCCGCAATTTTAGCAGATTTAAGTTCATCATGCGAACAATCTGACTATGAGTACATTTCCGATCGATCTCAAAGGTCGCAGCACTCACAAATCCCCCCTTTTAATACATCCCATTCAGTTTAATTCAATGAAATTGCGATGGCTTTTACTCTCATCTAGAAAATCTTCAAGTGCTTGTTTCTGATACTTCACCAGATATCATTTGTTTGCAAGAAACCAATTTTACTAGTAACCATAACCCATACCTTAAAAACTATGCTACCTACCATTTTATACGAACATCACATGCACGAGCTAGTGGTGGTAGCTCTAGATTTATTTTTACAGATATATTCCACCAAGAATTCCACTTAACAACAACTCTAGAAGCCGTCACCCTAACTGCCTGGTGTCTAAATAAAATTGTAATTTGTAACGTATATATTCCTCCACATCACACCCTAACTGCTCTGGAAATTACAAGCCTAATTAACCAACTTCCTGAACCTTTTATCTTAGTTTGAGATTTTAATGCACATAGCACTATGTGGGGCTCCAGTAATACTTTAGGTAGAGGTAAAATGATCGAAAATATCATAATCAATTCTAACCTTAACTTTCTAAACACTGGAAGCAGCACATACTTTCATATCAAAACGCGTACACTCTCTTCCATTGATTTGAGCATCTGTAATCCAGAATTATCTACACATCTTACATGAAAAACACTGGAAAGTCTCTATGGCAGCAACCATTTTCCCATTTTAATTTCTTAGAATGATAACTCACAAAGATAAAGCAAAATTAGGTGAAAAATTGCTTACGCTGATTGGGATTTATTTAGTTTAACTGTCAAGGAACAGACAGATCAAATGTCTTTTATGAACTCTGCTAATGAAGATCTTAATATGCTGATTGATTGCATTATAGCTGTTGCTGAAAAATGTATCGGTAAATACTACATCGATCCCTCTAAAAAATTTGTTCCGTGGTGGAATGAATCGTGTAAACTAGCTGTAAAAGATTGTAAAATAGCATTAAACCGATTCCGTAAAACTAGAAACCAAGCAGGTCTAATAAATTTTAGAAAACTAAGAGCTGGGTCTAAGCGAATTGTCAAAGAAAGCAAAAAGGACTCATGGAACAAATACATCAGTTGCATAACTTCTGACACACCTCCTAGTCAAATATGGACTAAAATGAAACAGATGAAAGGTAGATATACCACACATAAAATTCCAGCCGTTATAGAAGATAATAATGTCATAACTGATGATCAGCAGATTGTAAATACACTTGCCAAATACTTCTCAAGTCAAACAAAACATAATAACAGCTCTACTGATAAGAATCCAAACTCCAATGATCGTCCTGTCAATCTCCCACTAATTATCGACGAATTACTTGAAGCTGTTAATTCCCTAAAACATGGTGCTGCAGGGCCGGATGACATTCCATGGATATTTCTAAAACATCTTCATGAAGATTCCCTAATAAAGTTACTAGAATTCTACAACATATGGCTAGGGAAGCAATTTCCATCATTTTGGCGACAAGCTATAACAATTCCACTCAAGAAAAATGACACTTCTACCAATACAACTATGTATGTCATTTAGACCCATTTCATTAACGTGCACACTTTGCAAACTTCTGGAAAAAATTGTCAACAAACGCTTACTTTGGTATCTTGAAACACGTAATATTATCAATTCCGCCCAATCAGGATTTCGTCCGAATCGTTGCACAATGGATAATCTTATCACTCTTCAATTCGATATCATAGAGGCATTCTCTAATAAAAATAACCTTGTAATTGTCTCTATCGGTATAGAGAGTGCTTTCGACACAGCATCAAGGCCGGCAATTCTAGAATAATTGCAAGGGTCTAATTTACCTTGAAACATATTTCTGTTTGTTGAGAATTTTTTAACTAACAGAAGTTTCAAAGTCTCTGCTAATGGTAAAATGTCTCCCTCATATATCCTGGAGACAGGAGTACCTCAGGGATCAGTCCTTAGCACAACCTTATTTTTACTGCTTCTTAACGACGTCAATTCCTTAATACAAGCCCCTGTCAAACTTAATATCTATGCGGATGATCTAGTCATTTACTGTTCGGGTAAAGTAACAAGCTCCATTAGTACACTTTTGCAAAATACCATTGATAACATATGTCACTGGTTTAACAAAATTGGTTTTAGCTTCTCAGCCACAAAGACTAAAGTAATTAACGTTAGCAAAAAATATAAGCAAACTCTTCCACACATAACATTAAAAGGGCATCCACTACAAGTAGTTGAAAACCACAAATTTTTAGGGGTAATTTTTGACAAAAAATTAACATGGAAGAGGCATATAGAAAAAAACCAAAGCCAGTGCTGCAAAAAGTATAAATCTTTTAAAATCATTAGCCAATCGCTAATGGGAAGCCGAAGAAGAAATACTGTTAAGAGTATACAGAGCCCTAATAAGATCTAAGTTAGACTATTGATTTATATTATAATATGACTGCCCCTAAAACTTATTTAAATCACTAGATACAATTCAAAACACTTTATTAGGAATATGCCTCGGAGCCTTTAGATCTAGTCCTACAGAAAGTGTATAATATACACTAATGTCCAATCGTGTGAACCCCCTTTAAATATTAGAAGACAACGTCTATTAAACTCCTATTTTGCCAAGGTCTCTGCAAATCCTAATATATCTTGCCAACTCATTAAAAATATTCAGTTAACGGGAGCACACATTTCAGTTATTTCCAACTCATCTCTACATATTGCCACTCTTAGAAAATATTGACCTTAACCTTCGGATGACCAAGCGGGGGAAATTGTGACCCCAGAGTATGTTTTTCTTTAATAAATCCAAAAGTATTTTTAATTTTTAACTCTTTATTTTTTTATTTGACTTTAATATCATTCTAGATATCCTCTTATTTTGAAATAAAAAAATTCCCTATATTTTACGAATAAAAAATATATTCTGAAGTTAATGTTTAGTAAAATACCGTCTGTTATGTGTAATTCCAAGTAGTTTTACGCTAACGACGTCGACTTTGCAAAGTAACAAGACACTTACTCAACATACATACTACATATGACACTAATACTCATGTTGTGACTGGCTGAATGACATAAAGTCCATGCCATAAAAAAAAATTAAAAAAAAACTGCATGTTTTTGTTAATTGTCATTTTTGAAAAAAATAAGGTTGGTCATCGGAAGGTTAATCTCACCACCCCTATTATTCAGCCCAATGCTCCACCTTGGCTAAAAATATTACCTGCCTTTGACGTAAATTTGTGCAGATATAAGAACATGGAAACCTCCACGATACTCATGTGACAAACTTTTAACGATATAATTAATAGAGGCAAGTTTGATAACGTAATGTTCACAGATGCATCTAAAGACGAAGAAAGTGTAGGATGTGCTGTTACTTCCACAAATAATATACTAGCCATGTGTAGACCACCCAAGATGTATTTTCACAGCTGAACTCTACGCTATACTCAAAGCTCTAGCGGTTCCAATGCAGGGTACCAAAAATTTAGCAATCTGCACAGACTCATTATCATCCATACATTCAATTAGAAAAGTTTATACAATAAATCCAATAGTTAATAAAATCCATGAAAAATGTACAGCACTTGCTAAATCAAATACTTCAGTTTTGATTATATGGAATCCTTCACATGTTGGTATCACAGGAAACGAGAATGCTGACCACGCAGCAAAGGAAGCACGTCGCTCTGATTTTAAAGATGAAAATATCCAGTTGTTTCAAGACATAGCAACGGAAATCAAAAAGTTATCTACCTCAATGTAGCAAAATCAGTGAAGCAAGAGCACTACCCAATTAAAGTCTATCCAACCAAGCATTTTAGGACCTAGACTGGTAAAAATGGAAAGGAAACCGAAGACCATCATCAGAAGGCTCAGAATTGGGCACACCCGTCTTACCCATGGATAACTGATGGTTCCCGAAGAACCTCCAAACCCAACACTACAACACTCGACTAAGTGTACTGCACTTACTTGTGGAGTGCAACCATTACGCAGCAGGACGGACCAAATATGGCATCCACGGAAATTTGGGTACTATTTTAAAATTAACTATTTTCGATGGGAAATAAGCCAAAATTTTACCAACAAAGTGAATTTATTTTTAACGCTTTGGTTTTTTAACGCCCAAGTTGGGTGTCGTTGTCAAAATACAAAATAATACTAAATAAACAAAAATGTTGTTGGTTAGTAAGAAATTCTAATTAATTTATTTAATCTGACTCATTTATATCGGCAATTCAGGCATGTATTATACATTTTAAAGTGATATTGACTTTAAAATGATATTGCCAATATTGATGAGTTGCGTTCCTGGGACGACTTTACTAAAAAATAGTTCATTCGATTACATGAAATCAACCCCAACTCAAGAATATCCGCTACAAAAAATCATAGCATGTGATCTGTCTTTAAAAAGACAACCAAAAGATCACATGCTATGAATTTTGTGGCGGATATTCTTGAGTTGGGGTTGATTTCATGTAATCGAATGAACTATCTTTTAGTAAAGTCGTCCCAGGAACGCAACTCATCAATATTGGCAATATCATTTTAAAGTCTTCTACTTTAAAATGTATTATACATACCGGAATTGCCGATATAAATGAGTCAGAGTAAATAAATTATTAGAAGAATTTTTTACTAAGCACAACATTTTTGTTTACTTAGTATTATTTTGTATTTTGACAATGACACCCAACTTGGGCGTCGAAACGTTAATATAATAAATTCATTTTTTTGGTAAAATTGTGGCTTATTTTCCATCGAAAATACTTAATTATAAAAATGCCGCAAGGAAATAGCTTCAGAACAATACTATTTTAAACTCTAAAAACAAATTGTGTAATCTGAGTTCCTTAAACATTGTAAAGTATACCACCTACTGTAAATTTAACTTAATTATTTATTATTATTGTAATGTTCTTTGTGTCAATGGCCGCAGCAGCCGAGACACGCTAATTGAAATAAAAAAAAATTATAAAGGATTTTCACTAATATTTTATTGATACATGCATATAAAAATATTTGCTGAAAACCGCTTTATGCTGTTTACTTTGACAAGTTGTAAAACACTAATATTGTGATAAATGTTACTAATAAATGTTTATTTACAAAGACTTGCTCCAGTTGAAAATAATGCTCCAGTTTTATTTCACACTGGTTGTCATTCGGCAATAGTCACTCTAGACCTGCCGGCTACCGTGTCTATTGTTTCCAGGCAAAAAGTTTTCGAAAAATTTTTGCATTATTTTCAAGTTATTTCAATTTATTTTGACTCTCTTGTGATATTAATGTTGAAAACATAATATGTCTACTGTCAAATATTAGTAAATTAATTAGGCACATATTTGATTCTACTGAAGTACCTGTATAAAAAGTATTATTCAGAAAACTTTTAGATTGGTAATTAACTGAATCATATAAAGGCATACTTTTCTTTTTAATTCATCATCATCATGTCATCTACAATCTACAATCCTAGCGGAGTGATTTCCGCCCTTTTTGGGCGCCAGTTCTTCCATTTTCCCTGCTCAAAATAAAGTCTTAATAATCCATATTTCTATTCTTATCGTGTGTTTATTTCTTTTATTTCGATTTTTTTTTGCTTTTTATTACACTCTTCACAACCGTTCTTTTTAATTACCACAATATTTTATCTGCTTTCAATAAATATGTCCAATAGTTTTCTCTATTTTTATATTGTTTAAGAACTGTGATTTTCTTGAAGGTTGCGATTACGTTAACTTCCCTTCTTGTTTATGTCTTCGCTTTCAATACGGAGAACGTTCTCCTTGATAGTAGGTTTTCAGATTTATATCTTGTTCACTTAAGCGCATTTCCATATTTGTAAATGCACTTTACATACAGGGTATCCAGAAACTCCCCCGACAAAAGAAGACCGGAGATTCTTCAGATAATTTTAAGACAATTTAACCCAATTCATCTAGTCCGAACATGCTTTCTAAGCTAGTGAGCTAGAGCTCTTTGAAAATGGCAGTTTGTAATTATTATTTTTTAAATAACTCCAGAACGCTTCTATTTAGAAAAACAAAAACGCGTATGCCTATCTATCTTCTAGAGATAAATCTATTTCATCAATAGCGAATTTCTAGTACCGGTCATAGGCGTCCGTTTTGGGTGGGGTAAAGGTTATTTTATCACATAACTTTTTTGAAATAAGGCGATATCGTGTAATTTTCAGGGGTAACTCCAGATTGCATGAAAATTTGGATTTAGGTTCCACTTATCCTCCACTTCAAAGTTGAATTTGTGCCGTTGATTGCTTTTACTTTTAAAAGTTATTACTTTTCGAGATATTTGCGATTGAAAATGTTTATTTTTCGACAAAAGAACTGATTTTAAATGAAACTGTTTCAGAAATGTTTTCTGAAATTATTCAAAAAGTAAATATTTTATCGAAAAAAATTATTTATAGCAAAAATGTAGCTTAGAAAAAAGCGGAAAGAGTTATGTATTCGTGAAGTCTATAGATCCAGCAAAAGCAAATTTGTAGCTCATAAATAATACGCTTTTATTCGTCCAATTCCAAATCGAATTTTTCATCGTGAAATAACCAAAAAATGAACCCCAGTTCAGGAAAAACTTGTTTAAACTTTTTTTATAGTTTTTTGAAGCTTTATTTTAATTATTTGTAAAAGTTTCCAGCAATAAAAATAAGCGAGTTACGCTCAAAATGAAGTTGACCCCGAAATAAATTTGTTAAAAAAGATCATGAATATCTCCCCGTGTTTAGCCCCAAATGAAATTAATCGTTACCGCTTTACAAACAATTTACATATTTTATTATCTATTTTTTATATGATCTGCCAGTTTCACTTGTTTCAAGTGCTTATTTTTGAAAGGGTTATAGTTGAAAGGGCTTGAACGAGTCACTAATCAAGAGTGTATGCAAACTTTCAACAGCCATATCTTAACCATTTTTTGTCTTACAGAAAAACAAAATGAAATTATCATGTTTATAACAGCAAAACCTACATTATTTTACTCTTTGAGACTTTTCGTATCACTAATACTTTTTACGTTATTTAAATAAAAGTAAATTTTTCCAAAAATTTTTAGAAAATTTTGTTTCTTATAATACCAAATTTTTTCAACAATAAGCAGTTCAGACCGGTCAAACTTACAGATATTATAAAACAATACACATACATTTAAAGTAAATGTTAAAGCGGTAACGATTAATTTTATTTGGTGCTTAATTGAAACTATGGAGATTTTCACGATTTTTTTTATCAAAAAAAGAGAGCCAACTTTTTTTCAGCGTAACTTGTTTATTTTTGATGCTACAAAATTTTGTAAAAAATAAAGATACAACTTTTTCCAAACAGTTTAAAAAATGTTAATCCCGGAAAATTTTTCGGTGATTTCACGTTGAAATACTCGATTTGGAATTAGACGAATAAGAACATATTTTTCTTGAGCTACAACTTGTCTTTTACCTACTCGGTTTATAGACTTTACTGATCACCGTTTTTTTTTTAGTTTTTTTTTTATAAGCTACACTTTTGCTAAGAATGTTTTTTTCGATAAAATATTTACTTTTTGAGTTATTTGCTGAGCTATTTACTTATTTGAAAAACTGAAAACGTAGTTTTTTTTCCAATATCAAACATTTTCAATTGCATATAACTTAAAAGGTATCGACCTACATAATAAAAAACTCTATAGAACGAGAGTTGCTTATTCGCGGTGTGCAAGTACTTGGAGGGGATGCGGGAAACGATCGTGCGAGAATAGCGGAGAAATATTGCAACTTTCTTAAGTAATTGATATTGTCAATTGAAATTGTCAAATTGAGGTATATCTCATACTTACTGTCATTGAAGAAGAAAAATTATATATATTGCTCCACAATATTGATATGATATGCAATTATTATATAAAGGTAAATTTAATTAATTGTATTTTGCTTGCAGTACTGCATTTTAATAACTAATTTTATTTACTATATACAAAATTCTTTACGTTTCAATAACATAACCTGAATCTTATTTTTTCTTCTTATTATTTTTTTTTTGGACTATGGCCTTGACAATTATCCAGTAACCAGGACTAATATAATTGGCTAATATAATAATTAAGAGTGCGAATAATGTTGCTGAGCGTAGAAACCAGGTGTCGTTTTGCCGAACTTGCACGGTTCCAATAATCAGTCAATTTAGCCATTTCCGGCCTTATTTTAAACATGCGTTTTTTCACCCCTGAGAAGGGGTAACTGTCCCCCTCCCAAGTAAAAGCAACCAACGGCACAAATTAAACTTTGAAGTGGAGGGTAAATAGAACCTAAATTTAAATTTTCATGCAATTCGGAGTTGCCCCTAAAAATTACATTCCAAAACGGTCATTTACTGAGCTATATACCTGTTTTAAATAGTTTAAAACTATATACCCACATACAAAAAGCTACATATTATATTTGGCTTGTGTGTCATATTTTTTGATTATTTTTTTTTATTTTTAGCTTAGACTTATCGTCATACTGCCAGATACATAAGGAATAAAAGTTATACAAAACAGGTTTAAAACAAATAGTCCAGAGAAATAAGGTTTTTGTCGGGACACTTGAACAGCCAGGTTGCAAATGGATTTTTTGGGTACTATATACCTAATAACATTATAAATATAAAAATGCCCGTCACAGTTCGGACGAGAAACTTAGTTATTAACAAATAAGGGTCAAAAATGGCAGTTTTTTCGTTTAAATCGCTACAGGTAAAAATAGGGTTAATTAATGCCCGGTTGCACCAACAGATCTTAAGCTTAAGTCGAAAATATCATAAGAATTAATATAATAAAATTATAATATATTACAATAAGAATACCATAATATAATAATAGATATAATTGATAATAAGATAAGAATCTAAAATTATGGTGCAACGTAAGTGATATTCAAGGAGGCCCTATCTATAAGTAGAGCTTAGCTAAGCTGGAGCTTAAGATCTGTTAGTGCAACCAGGCATTAATATCTTATTTATAATATTCTTCTTTTTTTAGATAAGCCAAGGTTTAAAATGGCACTTTTTGAATTTTCGTCCGATCCTTTTTTCTTTCGGAAAGTGCAAAATAAGAATAAAATTTCAAATTAAAAAATGTGCTATAGCTTTTGCGAAAATGGCCTTAAGACTTTCATATTGCACGAAAAGTTGAGTCAAACATTCCACATAATGCACAAAATAATTTTAAGACGATTCGTCAATTAGTTTAAATTTTATTCAATTTGTTTATCGCAAAGAGCTTTTTATTCGCAATGTTATTGTTCAGCAAATGATAATTACAGAGCAATTCTGTGGAAACCGCATGCAAGAATAATAGTTATGTATTTAAAGTATTGACAAAAATCATTAAAAAGTCGTTTTTATCACTCCGAAAATAGTTTAGTAAAATAGAGTCATTTTTGGCTTCTAAACAATTTGAATAACTTTGTTAATATTGACTATAGAGTAAATCTACTTTAGGATTTCAAAAGCTGGCATTTTTATACGAATTTTCAGAAAAAAACTTTTTGCCTAGGTTAATTAGGTTCAAAGTTAGCCACTTTTATTATTTAATGCGCAGGTACTTCTATATGCATCATATTCTCCTGTAACAGTGTTAGTTACCATGCTACTCCGAAACGGCTTGGCCGATTTTTATAAAATTTTAAACGTTTATCCTGTAGGACCTTGAAGAGGTTTTAATCTATTTTTTATAACCATAAGTTATAAGGGAGGTTACCCCCTGACATTATTTTTGATTTTTTTTTGACAAAATGATCTACGTTAATTTTATATGATGTAGAATTAAAAAATACAGACAACCCTTAATTTTCACTCTTCTATTACCAACCCCTATTTGTTAATAGCCATCTATATATTTACATCTATAAAATTCTCCTGTCACAGTGTTAGTTTCCATACTCCTCCGAGACCGTTTAACCGATTTTTATGAAATTATATATGTATATTCGGTAGGTCTTAGAATCGGTCGTAATCTATTTTTCATATCCCTGAGTGATAAGGGGAGTTCCCCCTAACATTTTGTAATGTTAGGTGGGGCTGTGTGTACATAACGTACTCTATAAAACTACGAGTACATACAAATTAAAAAAATTATTATCAAAATCCATCAACAAGTTCCAGCGATATTAATCGCAGCATATGTTTGCAGAATCAGTTTCATTTTTTGAGTGCACATATTTTAGTAATTCCCCTCCACCGACCACGAATTAATTCCGTTCGAGCGCCATTTTTAAAGCTTTATTAACCACTATATTGAGGTTCAAAGTTTACTCAAGTTTTTACGCATAACCTATATATCTTTAGCTTCAAAATGGCTCTAGATTGCTTAATTGTTATAAACAAAGTAGCCGTCAATTAAATAAAAAAAGTGGCTAACTTTGACTTTAGTTAACATAGGCGAAAAGTTTTTCTTTGAAAATTTGTATAAAAATACCAGTTTTTCAAATTCCATTGTAGTTTTAGCCTAAAGTCAATATTAACAAAGTTATTCAAATTGTTTATAAGCCAAAAATGACTCTATTTTAGTAAATTTTCTGAGTGACAAAAATGACTTTTTAATGATTTTTTTCAATGCTTTGAAAACATGACTATTTTTCTTTCATGTTGTTTTCACAGAATTGCTGTATCATTATTATTTTCTGAACAAAAACATTGCGAAAAAAAGGGAATAAACAAATTGAATAAAATTTAAACTAATTGACGCATCGATCGCCTTAAAATTTTTTGTGCATTGTATGGACTGTTTGACTCAAAATTTTCAGGCAATATGAAAGTCCTAAATTCATTTTCGCAAAAGTTATAGCAAATTTTTTATTTTCGAAATTTTAGTTTTATTTTGCAATATCCGAAGCAACAAATAATCGGACCAAAATTCAAAAAACGCTGTTTTAAACCTTGGCTCATCTACTAAAAGAAAAATATTATAAATAAGACATTTAATTACCCTGTTTTTACCTGTAGCGATTTAAAGGAAAAAACTCTCATTTTTTACTCTTATTTGTTAATAACTAAATTTCTTGTCCGAACTGTGACGGGAATTTTTGTATTTATAATGTATTAGGTATATAGTACCCAAAAACCCCATTTACAACCTAGCTGCTCAAGTGTCCCGAAGATGGTATATTTTTGCCTTATTTCCCTGGTGTAAAAGGTATATACGATATTTAGTACGATATTTGAAAAGTAATTTGTGTTTTCAAATTTATATAAGTAAAATTGTCGATAATATTAAGGCTGAGCTAATTAAATATATGGAAGGAGAAGGATTACAGTTACTATGGAAAATCATAAGGAGCTGCTGGCATACCGGATGCATACCTAGAGACTGGACTCTTGCCACTATTCTACCATTACACAAAAAGGTGATAAACATACGTGTTCTAACTACAGGGGAATATCATTGTTGGTAGTTGCTAGTAAAATCTACGAAATAATACTAGAGAAAAATCTGCGAGAAAATATCGAGGCCACACTGGATGACAGCCAATGCGGCTTTAGGCCAGGGCGAGGTACAACCGATCTCATATTCACGGTGAGACAGTTATCAGAAAAAGCCCTACAACATAACAGTAAGTTGTTTCTATGTTTTGTGGACTTGGAAAAAGCATTTGATCGGGCGCCACGTAACAAGATCTGGGAAATATTAAACCGTAGAAATGTGAATCCTAAGTTAATCCAAGCAATAAAGAGTATATATAAATGTACACGTAATAATGTAAGAACAAAAAATCGCTCATCTCTAGAATTCTACACAAAGACAGGTGTAAGACAAGGTGGTGTTCTGAGTCCTTTGTTATTCATCACTCTAATGGACAAAATTGCAAAAGAATGCAGGGGTAAGGTAAAAAGAACTAGGGTAGGGGTGTATAAACTTCAACAAGTTCACGTGTCAGAGTTGATATATGCCGATGACCTGGTAAATGTGGCAAAATCAGAAAAAGACTTGCAAGTGAATGTGAATGTTTGGAATGAAGCCTTTAAGAAATTTGGGATGAAAATAAATACTGAAAAAACAGAAGCTTTAGTAATATCGAAAACTCAAGAAAATATAATTGTAAAGCTGAATAATGAGAACATTACACAAGTAGAGGACTTCAAGTATTTAGGATCAACAATGAATGGACAAGGAAATATAGAACCAGAAATAAACAGCAGGGTAATGAGTGCAACAAAATTGTACTATGCGCTAAATAAAAGTTTTATTAGGAAGAAAGAAGTAAGCCTGAAAACAAAAATGAAAGTGTTCCAAACTGTATACGAGCCGGTGCTACTCTACGGTAGTGAAACGTGGACAATGAATGACAACATCCGTAGTAAAATTCAAGCATGCGAAATGCGATATTTACGTGCGGTATCCGGGGTGACCAGACGTGATCGTATAAGAAATGAAGACATACGTGAAAGGTGCGGTATTGGAAGGACCTTAGACAGACTTGAAACGAAACAGTTATCGTGGTTCGGACATATGGCGAGAATGGGTGAAGGTAGAACTGTAAAGAGGGTATGGAAAGCGGCATCCGACAACAAACGAAGAAGAGGCAGGCCAGCAAGAACATGGAACGCAGATATTGGAAAGGCTTGCGTAAAAAGGAATATTGGGTGGAGAGAAGCAGAAAGAGTAGCTACTGACCGAAAGGCATGGAGACGTCTTTCTCCACTTACCTCGACACCGTAAGGTACAAGAGGACGGCTTGAGTAAGTAAATAAGTAAAATTGTGTTAGTAACCCATTTTTAAATCATTTTCAAACAAAATTCATGTAAGTCTTACTTTCCGCCCACTGGCGCTCACGCTGTACTTATTCACATACCGTTTGTTTCTTTGTAATATAACTAAAAAAAAAAGATATTTTTCTTTTATTTCCAATTTGTAAAATTTATTAATTAACACGTTAACGGACAGTGCGTCAAATGTATAAGCAAATGGTGTGACACTATATTATGTATTTTGCAAAGTAGAATAGGGAAAAATGCAACGTCTATAGACGTTGTGTCACATTGCATCAGTGGAAATTAGATGTCTGTAGACGTTCTGTCCGTCAACGTGTTAATTAAATTATTAATTTCATCAATATTCAGTTAACCCAACCGTGCGCTCTGCCGAACGCTGCCATACAGTTCACCAATATTATGAGAGGGTTTGACTCGAACGTTATAAATAAAAAATTATAGAAGCTGTAGATTTAATTTTAGAAAAATCTTTATATAAGGGTTTTGGTAAAAAAATTTCTGAAATTTTCAATGGCGATATCAGTCTTTTTCTAAAATTTATACTTTCGTAGATATTGAAAAAAAAAAACAAATAATTTCGCAGTTCATTAAGCACCCACTTTTAGAATAGAACTTTTTGTACGTCTTCACGGATTTTAACATAAGCTACCTTTTAGGTTGATGATTTGTCCACAGATATACTGAGCTATTATATCGTAAATTATCTTACAATTTTTGAATTTAATCATTTATTTATTCTCGTACCATAACCTTCAGAACACCCACAAGAGAGTAGGTGTATGTTTGTAATCTAAATCTTGAAATGAAATAGAGTAATTAACAGATTTGCAGCGGTGTTCAAGTTATCTCAAAATATTCAAATATTGAATAATTTATTAGTCTGCAAATAATGGTCTTTTAAGAATAATATTATCCTGTTCGATTATGTTGTTTTGTCAAATACGATATGTCTATCAAATACATGGCTTTTAGAAAAAGAAATGACATGATAAGAAATAACAATTTTTTTTCATAATAATCTCCCTCAACTTAACTTTACTTAACCCATTAACCGCTAAGCAAAGAAATACTGCAAAATATGCAATATATTTGATTAACTAGAGTAAAATAATTTTTAAGCAATCGTAAAAAAATTGTTTTACACTTTGATAATGACAGGTGTCACAACAACAAAATGGTTCATTTTCGAACCTTTGGCGAAACTGAGCTATAAATAAAAATTAAAATACACAATTTTATTTTTTGTGAAAAGTCTCAAAACAATAAAGTGTAAATGGACCTGGCATTTTTTATAAACAAAAATAGTATGGTTAGAACATTGCCAACACCTTGTTCAGCTTCTTTTTCAAAAACGAAGTCGAACGGCCCTCTATCTTTTTTAGAAATTATTTTAGATGTTTCCAGTTTACACTTTTCAATCCTGTATCTCGCACTGTGCCAGTTGAATAAATTCGACAAATCGACATATTGTCTACAACACTACACAACCTCCCTTATGTAGCCCCCTCCTCACCCCCCCCCCCGGCTCGTCTTTCTAAAGGTATGTATCCACATGTTCGTAATATTGGACCATCGATGCACTGCTGCACAGCCGTTGGCGCACTGTTGCACGGTCCGGGAGCGCCAACCATCCACTATGTTCACGAACCTCTTGCGCCCCGCGCTCCCTGCAACTGCTCCAATCGATACGGTATGCGCTCTTCTACATATAAACCGACACCAATTGGAACGCCGAGGCGGAGCTCGCACTGTTGCACGGTCCGGGAGCGCCAACCATTCACTATGTTTACAAACCTCTTGCGCTCCGCACTCCCTAGAACCGGCCCCATCGATAAGGCATGCGCTCCTCTATATATAACTGCCACCTATTGGACCTCCGAGGCGAAGCGCGCACTGTTGCACAGTCCGAGAGCGCCAACCATCCACTATGTTCACGAACCTCTTGCGCTCCGCGCTCTTCGCAACTGCTCCAAACGATATAGACTAAGAGCCGCTATAGGTGAAAATTCTTAATCATTTTAGGCACGACGGGACCCTATAACTTAAATAGTAGAACCTAAAATAAAACGTTTGAGCACTGTGCCGTCACTTTTCAGTGGCACATGCGTCTACAGTGGCGCATCAAACTTTCCACTTATGGACGGGATACATAAATTAAAAAATACCCTCCCTAATTACCAGAATTTAATTTTTTTCATTTTTTTAAGTTTTATGTGATTAAGACATAAGATTCATCGTAATTTTAACCCACCACCCCCTTCTCCCTGCCCCCACCATCAAAAACTTTATTTTTCGATTTTATTTTTTTTTGGTGGGATGCAATCAATTTTAAAATTTCAAAAAATTTACACACATAGTTAAGGCTTTTATAAAACACGTCTATTTTTTATAGACCTGTAGGTTGAGTGTACATAACCTCAAAAAAATTTTAATTTTTTTTTTTGAAAAAAAGTGTATAACTTTTTTTTGGGAATAGCTGCAGATCTAATTTTTTTCTTAGTCTTGTGTATTTTATCAAACACTATATTTATAATTTTTTTCAGATTTTTCTGTAACGTTGGTCACCTTCAAAAATCCAAAAAACTGGTTTTTAAGGGGATTTTGGGGGGTTTGGACGTGTTTTTCTGATTTTTAAATATTATAAAGAACTCAGTTACTACAAGTTACATATAACCTATAAAATCAAAATTGATTTGATATATTATGAAGTCTATAAAATAGGGAAAATCCCCCAAAACCCCCCAAAAAACAGTTTTTCGGATTTTTGAAGGTGGGGAGACTTACGGAAAAATCTGAAAAAAATTAAAGATATAGTGTTTGATAAAACACACAAGATTAAGAAAAAATTAGACCTGCAGATATTCCTCAAAAAAAATTATACGCTTTTTTGAAAAAAAAAATTTCTTTTAATTTTTTGAGGTTATGTACACTCTACCTATGGGTCTATAAAAAATAGGCATGTTTTGTAAAAGCCTCAGCTATGCGTGTGAATTTTTTGAAATTTTAAAATTGATTGCATCCCACCAAAAAAAAAACGAAAAATGAAGTTTTTGATGTTGGTGGCAGGGGGAAGGGGATGGTGAGTTAAAATCACGATGAATCCTATGTGTTAATCACATAGAACTTAAAAAAAATAAAAAAAAATTAATTCTGTTAGTAAGTTCTGTTAACTTTTAATTTATTTATCCCGTCCATAAGTGGAAAGTTTGATGCGCCACTGTCGACGCATGTGCCACTGAAAAGTGACGGCACAGTGTTCAAACGTTTTCTTTTAGGTTCTACTATTTAAGTTATAGGGTCCCATCGTGCCTAAAATGATTAAGAAATTTCACCTATAGCGGCTCTTAGTCTAATACGGTATGCGCTTCCTTACATATAAACCGCCACAGATTGGAATGCAGAGGCAGAGTGCGCACAATTGCACAGTCCGGGAGCGCCAAACGTGTCCACTATGTGGAGCAGTTGCAGGAGCTCGGAGCGCAAACATACTGGATACGTACTTTTACACATAATAAAGAAATATCAAAACAAAGTACTGCCTGTGCATCACTTTGAATTTATTCCTGATCAGACAGGATTATCCTGATCAAGTCGACTTCCGCCAATGGTTCGTTATCGAACCATTATTTTCAAACACGAGATTTGATGACTCAGAAATTTTTTTGGATTTTTATAACAATTGATGTACAAATAAGTTAAAAAATAATGTTTTAATTTATTTGACCACAAAAGTGTTATGCTAATAAAATTACTAAAGTAAAAATAAAGTTGTGTCGAAGGATTGAAAATGTCGGACATTTAGAAAATATTTTTGTGATGAAAACATGAGTTTGGAAAATAAACAAAATTAAATTTAGTTAGACTTATATCTTCTTTTTGCTTAAAAAATACAAAGATTTAAAAAAAAATAACGAATTGTCAAAAAAAAATCTACAAGAAAATGGTGCGTTTTCGCAGCTTTGGCGCTAAATGGGTTATGATTCGGACCAACGACGCGTTGAAGAACGTGTTAAAAGAAATGGAAAGAGAGCAAATTTTGCACCCCACATTCCTGTAAAATTAGTAAACATTTACTTTTATGATAAAATCAAGTCCCCAAAAATATCAACAAATATCATAAACCGCCAGTGTGGGCGGTAAAATTTTTATTAAATTGGTTAACCTTCGGATGACCAAGCGGGGGAAATTGTGACCCCAGCGTATGTTTTTCTTTCATAAATTTAAAAGTATTTTTAATTTTTAACTCATTATTTTTTTATTTGACTTTAATATCATTCTAGATATCCTCATATTTTGAAATAAAAAAATTCCCTATATTTTACGAATAAAAATATATTCTGAAGTCGATGTTTAGTAAAATAGTGTCTATTATGTGTAATGGGGGTTAGTGAGCTTGGAGAGGTAGTACCTTTGTATCGGTTTGACTGAACACTGGTCCTCACAAGCTCACAGGGCTAGATGAAGCGAATATAGCTATTCCAAGTGGAGCCTTAGCCTCTCTCTAGTGAAGACCGTAATGCGTGGTGAAGAGCCACATCCTACACGAGGTGCCCCTGTTAACGCAGAACATTACGGATCTAGACCGGAAGGTCGATAAATATTCCTGAAAATGGTAAGCAGCATTTCCAGTACCATGTTGGGGCGTATGGAAATTTATCCAGGACCGGCCTAATATTGGATAGTAGGAGGCAAGACTGCAGCAGTTTGATTGGCTTCTATACTGCGACTCACCAACCCGTTCGGCAAGCGTGGTGTTTTATGTTGCCAACATCCCCTCAAATAAATCGAAATGTCAGATTTTAAAACAAAGACGGAAAGACCCCAGGTGAGTAGGATAAATCCAGAGTCTCACACTGATTTATCAGTCTGTCCCAAGGATTCTGGGGGGGACAAAAAACTGACGAAACGAGAAATACGAAAACCCTTTCCATTCTACGTTGCCACCTATAATGCCAGAACTCTATTGTCAGAAGAAAAATTCTTCGAAATGGAAGATGCAATCAAAGAAATTAAATGGGACGTAATAGGAGTCTGCGAAATACGACACCGTGGTGAAAACTTAAAGACGCTGAAATCAGGACACCTCTTCTATAGAATTGGCTCCGAAACCGAATCAGTTGGAGGGGTCGGTTTCTTCATCCATAAAAAACATAAGAAAAACGTAGTTGATATAAAAAGTGTGTCTACAAGAGTTGCCTATGTAACCCTAAAGCTCAACAACAGGTATAAACTGAAAATTATCCAGGTATACGCTCCAACAACACAACATCCAGACGAAGAAGTTGAAGACTTTTATGATGATATATCTGTAGCTCTAAAAGACACACCCACCCACTTTACAATCCTGTGTGGGGATTTTAATGCAAAATTAGGCCTTAAAGAAGACGAATCAGAGACATCACTAGGAAATTTTGGAACTCTAGGTAGAAATGAGCGGGGAGAAACACTCTTAGGCTTTTTGCTACAGAATAACTTGTTCCAAATGAACAGTTTTTTCGTTAAAAAACTACATAGAAGGTGGACGTGGGAAAGTCCTGATGGTAAAACAAGAAATGAAATAGATTACATTGCAAGCCTGGACTCCCCCATTAAATATTGATAAATACCAACACCATATAAACGCTGCTTTGGAAAGAAATACAACTTCAGATGAAAGTATAAATAACTTAAATGAAAACATAATTAGAGCCATTGAAGAAAGTCAACGAAAAAACTGCCCAAAAAAAGAAGAGAGATGAAAAAATAAGCCCAGAAACTAGAGTACTAATCAAAACGCGAAGTAAAATGAGAGGAAGCGAAAATACTGAAAAAAGTGCGTTAAGAGACATCAACAAGAAAGTGTCAAAGGAAATCAGAAAAGATCTAAGGAAGTATAAAACTCAAAGCATCCAGAAAACCATAGAAGAAAATAAAAGTTTGAAAGTTTTACGAAGGAAATTGACCAACGGAAAATGCGAAATACATAAATTAAAAAATAAAAACAGCGAAATAACATCAAACAGAGAAGATTTACTAAATATCGTAGAAGAATTTTATTTGGAACTATATAGGAGCCAAAGGCTGAATCAAAATAATCTGAGGGAAGCGGTTTCAAAGAAAATAATAAACCAAGGCTCCGAAATACTACCAGAGATAACCACTAGCGAAATCCATCAAGCACTGAGAAAAATGAAAAATGGAAAAGCACCAGGTGAAGATGGAGTCGTAATAGAGGCCATTAAAAACGGAGGCCACATTCTTATAGGTAAAATAAAAAATCTCTTTAAAATTTAAAATTTAAAAGGTAAAAACTTATGCCTTCATCAAAAGTCGATACCTGAAAAATGGAAAAACGCAGTAACAATACTTTTGCATAAGAAGGGAGATAAGACAGACTTAGAACATTATAGACCCATTAGCCTGCTAAACCACTTATACAAACTCTTTACAAAAGTAGTGACATCAAGAGTAGAAAAGAAGCTAGATTTTTACCAGCCAAAAGAACAAGCTGGATTTCGATCAAACTTTGGGACAAACGACCATCTGCCGGCAGTCAAGTTACTAATTGAGAAGTCAATAGAATATAATAAACCCCTTGTCCTAGCATTCGTGGATTTTCATAAAGCCTTTGACACGATAGAACTGGATAGCATTTTAGAAGCTCTAAATGAATGCCGCATTGACTACCGTTACAGTACACTCATCTATAATATTTATAAAGAGGCAACAATGAGTGTTAAGTTACATGATAAAACCAAACAAATAAGCATAGAACGCGGCGTAAGACAAGGCGACACACTCTCGCCAAAACTATTCATAACTGTTCTGGAATATGCCTTTAAGATGCTCAACTGGGACAATAAAGGGATCAAAATAGATGGAGAAAAGTTAAATCATCTTCGTTTTGCAGATGACATAGTCCTTATAACTGATGGAAAATAGGCCTGAAAATGAACTTTTCTAAAACTAAATTTATGACTAATCTGATTCCTAGCGGGCAGCTGATTATACGCAAACAGGAAGTAGAACTAGTGGAAAAGTACATTTACTTGGGCCATGAAATTAGAATTGGCAGAGATAACCAAACATGCGAAATAGAAAGAAGATTAACTCTTGCTTGGGCAGCCTACGGAGCTCTGAGAGATATATTCAGGAGCAGTATACCGATCGGTTTAAAAAGACAAGTGTTTGACCAATGTGTGCTACCGGTAATGACATATGGAGCAGAGACACTGACTCTAACCAAGGCAACAGCGTCGAAAATGCGGGTTGCTCAAAGGCGCATGGAAAGATCCATGCTGGGCGTAACTCTACGGGATAAAATAAGAAATGAAGATCTCAGACAAACAACCGGTATCGCAGATGTTGTAGAACGTATCACCAGGCTCAAATGGAACTGGGCAGGACACGTCGCCAGGCTGAAAGATTCAAGATGGGCATGAAAGCTGATGGAGTGGAGACCAAGAGAAGATAAACGAAGTAGAGGAAGGCCGCCTACACGATGGACAGATGATATCAGGCGGATTAGTAAAAACTGGCAAAAATCAGCACAAAACCGTGAAGTGTGGAAACAATTGGGGGAGACCTATGTCCAGCAGTGGACGTGAATTGGTTGGATGATGATGATGATGATTACGTGTAATTCCAAGTAGTTTTACGCTAATGACGCCGACTTTGCAAAGTAACAAGACACTTACTCAACATACACACTACACATGACACTAATACTCATGTTGTGACTAGCTGAATGACATTAAGTCCATGCCATAAAAGAAATTAAAAATAACAAAAAAAAAACTTCATTTTTTTGTTAATTGTCATTTTTGACATTTTTGACCTGGGGTCATTTTCCCCCCCTTGGTCATCCGTGTAACAAAAAAAGGTTGGTCATCGGAAGGTTAATTCATACAATGGTAAAAATCTTAACACAACGTAGTTAGACCACTACAGAGTAAAATTACAACGGCCCTGATCATATCAGCTCCCTAGCTCAGTCGAAAGGGGGACGTTTTAGCACCTGTATGTTAAATCTCTTTGAACTGTCATTTTACCGACAATTCCTCCTCCGACCTCCTCAGGACAATAAAAATATAGTACAGAGGCAATAAGTTAGGTTTTGGTGTTAGCTTAAAGATCGTAAATCACAAATTGAAGAACGTGTTAAAAGAAATGGAAAGACAGTAAAGTTTGCACCCCACAGTCCTGTTAAATTAATTAATATTTAATTTTATGATAAAATCAAGTCCCCAAAATATCAAGCGAAACCGCCAGTGTAAGCGGTAAAATTTTTATTAAATTGGTTAATTCATAAAAGGGTAAAAATCTTAACACAATGTAGTTAGACCACTACATAGTAAAATTACTACGACCCTGATCATATCAGCTCCCTAGCTCTATCGAAAGGGGGACGTTTTAGCATCTGTATGTTAAATCTCTTTGAACTGTGTCATTTTACCGACAAAGTATCGGAAAAAGATCCACGCTCCTCAGGACAATAAAAATAGAGTAGGTACAGAGACAATAAATTATACTAAATTTACAATCAAGATGCAGTAGAAATAATCAAACCGTGACACGTTAGATGCTACTAGGAGCACTTCTGAATCATAATTTACAACGAATATTTATTGTAAATCCCCAATGATGATTTCCAAAGTTTATACATTGTAAATTATGATTCGGGAGTGCTCCTAGTAGCATTTAACGTGTCTTGGTTTGTTTATTTCTACTGCATCTTGATTTAAAATTTAGTATAGGTTTTGATATCAGCTTAAAGATCATAAATCACAAATTTTAACAGACAATTCTCTATTTTACGTTGCATTGAATCTTGTTCACGTTGCTTTGAATCCCGTCGTCTGTTTTTATCTTTTTCTGTTACATTGTTCGATTTCACTCGGCCTGCCTTGCCATCGTTCCGTGGGAGTTTTGTTTGAGCAACAGTCACCTCCATTTTTAGGCATTGTTTAGAACGGATAATATACTCATCTTAATTACGTAAATTTTTAGAAGAGATATAGTCATGTAGTTTTTGCAGTCTTGGTTGTCGTCATTTTTATGAATCGGAATTATGATTCCTCGGTTTCCTTCCTCTGTCATCATATTTTTATTCCATATTTCCTCTATTAGAAGAAATACGTATCCGCTCCAGCTTGCGTAGAGGATGATTTCTGAATTAAGCAGGGACTCCGCTGTACTTCGCGGAATCCTCTACTAAGACACGACGTGTCCTACTGGTTGATAGGGAGATGTTCTATAGATATAGAGTATTAAATTCGCTATATTTTGTAAACCAGCTACTAGGTAATTTTTTTCTTTTGCTCAAAAGTCTAAAAATTTAATGTCTCAAAAAAACTTCAAAAATACAGTAAACTAAAAGACTCCAAAATAAATATATTAAAAGTTTTAGTTATAAATTTCGTGCAAGCAGCAAGGTATCTGGATAGCCTTGAGGCTGCAAAGTGATTTTTTTAATAGATGTTCTTTCTCAGTCACAACTACAAAATGACATGAGTTGTAGCTCGTTCTAGTCCTTCTCCCTGCATGTAGGCTACAGTTACTGTTGTTAAATATCGTACTTTTGCTCATGATTTTTTGAGACACCTTCACCTGTATAATCACTGTTTGACATGAATCTCCCTTATTTATAGAAGAAATATAATTTGTAATATACGTAATATAATATTTCTAATATAATTTGTATATCTTTCGAAATTATTTTTTAGCTAAACATACGTGGGAGGTCCGATAAGTCCTTAGCCTTCAAAAGAAAAACGGAAATTTTGGAAAAGTGGCGATTGATTTCTGTACGTAGTCTCCTTTTAGCTCGATACACTTGAACCAGCGATGCTCCACCTTCTTTAACCCGTCTGAAGAATAGCTTTGCTCGAGGTCTGCAAAGTAGGCTGCCGTGGCGGTGATGAACTCCTTATTCGATTTAAATTTGTGCCCGGCGAGTGACTTTTTTAAATTTGGAAACAAAAAGAAGTCGTACAGACCCAAATCTGGAGAATATGTTGGATGGAACAGCAGTTTGTAGCCCAATTCGACCAATTTATCCATGGCGATTGCGGAGGTGTGAGCCGGACGTTTTCTTGGTGGAAGAGTTTTTTTCTTCCACAATTGGGACTGTTTTTTTTTCTGAAATTCAGAATGTTATCGGGCCCATTATGCAGCATAGTAAAGCCCTGAGATCATTTTGCCTTTTTCAAGGAAGTGGCCATCTCCTTTCACTGACTGATATTGCTCTTTAGTCATTTTTCTAAAATCCCCAAACACGCCCTTTATATACGCGGTCAAAACAAAACTACGAGTCGGATTTGGCTGATATTTTTCCATAGGCCGTCTACAAGAATGTGTTACACGATGGTACATTTCACCTGGGACAATGGCGCCATATGGCGGGGAGGCTAAGTACTTATCGGACCTCTCTAGTATAGGTATATAGCAATTATAATAATTATCCCATCTAACTCTTAAGGAGTATATTTTATGAAAAGTAACTAAATTAAAGCGTTGACTAGATAAATGGACTCAGAATATTTTTTTTTCGAAAATAAGCTTGGTTTATAAGTAGTTGTAAAACGTTTTTTGATATGATTTTAATTTTTTTGTATTTTATACTTTCCTTTTCATTAATGAAATAAGTTATGCAATATTATCAAAATTTTTGTGGAACGACATTTATGTTTCAAGGAAATATGTAGGGTGTAACAAAAAGGCAGGCCATAAATTAAATCACATGAAAGACATGTTCTGGAAACAAAAATTGAGCCTAACTTATTACGTTAAGTACAAATGTGCACACAAAACAAGTTACATCCCTTTGAAGTTACAAAATGAAAATCGAGTTTTTCCAATATATTGAAAACTATTGAAAAATAAAGCACCACATAAAATTTTTATAGGGGTTTTGTTCCCTTAACCCCCCCCCCCCCCATCTTAATATTTGTGTAGGTTCCAATTACATTATTATTGTGGTACCATTAGTTACACAATACTTTTTAAAGCTTTTTGCCACTTAGCCTACGGCCAGACAGGCGATAATTTATAGCGCCGTAAGAGCAGTAAGCGCTTTAAAATGAAGCGGCAGTAAGCGCTGTCAAAAGCATTCGTCGGTCTAATAAGCAAATTGCCTTAGTTACAAATTGAAAATTTTACAGGAGAGACAAAAAACTTTGGAACAAAAGTAAAAAAGAGAAAATTGCTTAACTCCATATAGCAATACTATGTATTGCTCCATTATGCAATACATAATTGACCAAAATTAACTAAACAAAATATTTACACAAACTTTATACTTATTATACTATATCCATATTAATAATAATCAAAATAGGATAGCGATCAAATCTACCACGTTATTAGTTGCTCTGAAATAATAGTAATTTTAAATGGTAAAAACAAATCATAATTTAATATTTTACACCTCTACTACAAACTAAAGTGCATCAGTTAGTGTTGACAATATTATCTCAAGTGAGTAGCACTTATTTTCGTAATATTTTTGTAACAACAACAAACAAACTAACCTTTAAATATTACCTACGGAAAGAGATAACAAAAATTCCACTTGGGTCTTGACCAGTTTTTTGGACCAGCCACAGGACCGGCTCACCTCCTGACCAAGATAATTAATAAAAGGACTTCAAACAACAATAATACTACACACAAGTCCACTAAACACAGTTACTCAGATGCCGTAAATTATTTTAAACATCCTACAAAAGAAGATGCAATAGTCATTTCCAACATTGAAGGTACAAAAATCCATGATTACGTCGTAGCTGTTGGATCACTAGTGGGTCCAATTAATGTACGTTTTGCCTCCAGAATTGCTAACAACAGGATATGTATATAGCTTTCTTCAAAAAATAGTGTTGATTCTCTTCTTCATTCTTATAAATATATCAAAATAAATGGATGTCAAGTCGAAGTAAGAAGACTAATTTCTCCAGCCCAGAGACTTCTATCTTGTGCATATCCTACAATCCCGAACGAAATAATTGACAAAGAATTACAAAAACTTGGTATTCACACTGTATCTAAAATGACTTTTCTTCGAGTAGGTATGCCTGAAAATGAGTACAGTCATGTTCTGCGCTTTAGAAGGCAAATCGTTCATTACCCCCTTGGAAAATATGTCCATTCCTGACTCATTTACAATAACTCATGATAATACTTTCTACCGGCTATTTTTTCCATAGACGGATTCAGCTGCTCCAAATGTAAATCCATTGGTCACCAAGAATCAGAATGCACTCATATTTCAAACCAAATCCCTTTAACCACCGTCATAGATTCAAATCAAACCTCACCATTATTATCCAAATCTCATGAACCAAATGATACCCCTTCAACTACCCTCTTAGACTCAACCCAGACCATATTATCTTTATCTAATCCTCACGAACCAAATGATAAAATATATCAATCTATGGAAGCCGATCTCATTAAAAACATTTCACAAGAAAATCGAAACACTTCGTCTTCTTCTTCCAAAACAACATTATCAACTGTAGATAACACCAAAAATACTACGACACCAGAAACATCAATAACTTTAAATAAAGTAGTCAACTCAAACCAGCTAAAAAGACATAATTTATCATCTCCAGAAATAACCGAAGACAATCCGAAAACCGTTTCACCCATTTTTAATACCCCTTAACTAAACAATCTAAACCAAAGAAAAAACCCAAAACTTCTTCCAAAATCTCCCGTGAAGATATCATTCAATCCTTAGAATCCATCAAAGACAAAATCGAAAATCGATCACCTCCATTTGTGCTAAATTTCAACGAAATATGCGATTTTATGGAAAACGTGTTACACTTTCATAACCCTGAATTAACTTCTAAAGATTATTCCAACGAACCAAATGAACTAATTCAGATCCTTAACTTTGTTTATTGTTATACACAAAATTCTAGGTTAAGAAATAATATCACCCGACTAGAAAAAAAAAATAAACCCTACCCCTTCTTCAGCTGACGAAACTGACGAATCATCACTGGTTGAATGAAAATCAAGTGATGACTAACTCATTTATAGTGCAATGGAACATAAATGGGTTTTAAACCCATTACGAACAGTTGAAACTTCTAATCGGCGAACTTTCTCCTGTAATTCTTTGTCTTCAAGAAACCCACTTGAAACAAACTAACATAAATTTAAAAAATTTTCAATGTTTTAATAAAAATAGAATAGCCCAGCAAGCTAGTGGCGGAGTAGCTAACTCCTCCGATCCACTGACTGTCAAACATATTCTGCTCTATTGTCCGCATTTCAAGAAAGAAAGAAGATCCCTTGGAATCGCAGTTGATGAGCTCACGACAATTCTCACAAAAAAAAACTTCAACAGTGTTAACCTATTTAAAAGACATCAAGTTATATAATTGTTTTAATGTAATATTTTTTGTATTTGTTATATCCACTAATAACCCTGCGCGGTTGATGTGGTTTTGTGTGTAAATAACAAAAATTTAAAAAAAAAATAATCAATATATATTTATTTACTTAAATTTTTTAACGTCTTTAATCAAAACAACTTCAGAAACACTGACATAGGCAATATTCGTATGAATGGGAAGGAACGTTTGGACTTCAGAAAAATTTGTTTAGCGAAATTGGCGGGAAATAAAATAATAGTGGCGCTTGTGGGAATTGTCAGGCGGTAGCTTTTACCGTCTACTACTAGATGACACATTCAGAGGGGGATGTATATTACTGCGGGTCGCGAGATGTAAATACAATGTTTTGGTCGTTGTGATGGCTAGATGAGCTACAAATAATTTAATTTGGACCCAGGTTCGATGTTGTTGCGCGATATTTTACAGCTCAGCCTGGCCATCCACTACACTCACCGTGGGATTGTGGGACCCATTTTCGAGCTTCATTTTACTATTCTTACGGCCCTAGCCTTAGTACTTTTCGATAAGTCAGTGTTTATAAAGAGATATTTTAAATTTGTAAAATTCAACACATATTTTGAAGTGGAATAGTAAGATTATAGGTAGACACCTGGTAACATTATGGCAATAACACTCTATAATATTAGGTAATACTTTACTATTTAAAAATTTGTGTCCGATTTTAAAAATGTTCAAGAAATCTTGATAAAAACTGGCTTATCGAAAAATACTAAGAGGCAAAAAAGTATTAAAATCATTTTATTGGACTAATGGTACTACAATAATAATTTAATTGGAACGTACAAAAATTTCACTTTCTATCTAAAAAAATAAAAAATCTTTAATGGTCTTCGATATGTTAGAAAAAATCGATTTTTATTTTTGAAACTTTAAAGGGCTCTACTATTTTCAAACTTTTTCTATGTACTTCAAACTTTTTTATATGCACATTGGTACTAAGGGACGTTAAGTTCAATCGAACTATTTTTGGTCCCAGAATATGTGATTTAATTTAAAAGCTGCCTTTTTATATACTCTATACCCTGTATATATTTTATATTGACTTCTTTTAATATTATTTGTCAATTTTATTTAATTTTCATTAGTTCGAAATTTTTATTACATTTATTTAATACCACCAGAACATATATCATTTAGAAGCTATTCAAATCGAACTGTTGATTATTTAATAATTATGTAATTCTACTGTTGCTTATTTTATTTCATATTATTAGATTTGACGACGAAATAGTCCACCACGTAATATTTTATCGTTGGGAACAAAAAAACTCTAAATTAGGCAAATACGGAAAATAAAATATTAATTAGATTTTTTATTAGTTTGTATTATTAATTAATTGATTGTTTCATGAATAATGTGAGAAAATAATATTGTGATGTGTTTAGCATGCCTATTTTATTTTAATATTAATATGATATGGTGCATCTTATTGGTTTGTATGCATTACTTAATAATACAGTGAACTCTCCCCTGAACGGACAGCAGTCGTTCCGTAATTTCTTCAGTCTCAGAAGTACAGTCTCAGACCGTAGTCTCTTCTATCTACACTGAAGTTAAAATCTGAGAACTCGGATCCAATAAAACCCTAAATTAATACTGAGTGTTTTTCTTTGATAATTTTTGAACTTCAATTAAGTATGAATAAAAATTAATCTATATTGTCGTGATTTTCAGTACCTACGTTTCATAAAAATGAACACTTACATTTTACATTATTACAAAAAATATCGTTGATTTATTTTTTTTATCACACTGATACAGCAGATTGAATAGACTAAACTGGCAACACGCCAGAGATGATTTTATTCTATAGTCATACCAAATGTTGAGTAGATATTGTACCTACATAAAACGGCGTCAGCTTATAATGTGTCTAGAAATATTAAACGATGGCCACTTGTAATTTTTTATGGGTTCCTAAATATCGCCAGTATAAACGTGTACCAAACATAGATAATAACCCTAATAGGAAATATACTAAATAACGAAGACAATTTATTAAAAAATTAGGAATACATAGACCTAGTAGAAAGTCATTTGCAAATTGAGGCGCTCAGAGCAACAGTGGCCTAAGCCAAAAATTGAGCATTTTTGATTAATATATCAATAAAAGCAGCGACATTAAATCTTCTTATTATCAAGTGTCTACACAACCTACCTCTATATTTGGCTAAATGTCGCTACATAATTTGTAGCGCCATCGCACAAGCACAATGTAAATACGAATACAACGATTGCATTTATCTCAAAACTTCGTTTTTGGGGTTAGGCCACTGTTGCTGTGAGCGCCTCAAGTATGGTTCATCAAGTTCAGGGCTGCATGTTCAGAATTTCTTTCTCATATTCGATAACCTGTTATGAAATACACTGGAATGCCTACACAAAACCGACCTAATCCACCACCAGGTAAAAAAGCATTGAAATACTGTAAGAAAAGGAAAACCAGATATTTTGCACACTTTTCAAATGTTGGTTATGCATGGGTCCTATCGTAGCCTGCTGTGAGAAGTGTATTCAGCAAAAACTTAGAAACTGTCCTTGTGATTAAATTCTCTATTTTCTGTATACCTAATTTTGCTGAAATCTTTAGTTTTTTAGTGCAGTTTGATTATTGTTTTGATCAGATTTTGTTATAGAAGAATAAGTTTATTTTTTGTAAGTGTGGTAAGCTGTTAAAATTATGGTCTGAAATATGTCACTTGTTTTTGATCTATTTTAATTTTATACAAGGTAGGTATAAACAAACAAAATATTTTCATCAGGAGCAAGAAAACACCCTATAAATATATAGGTTTACTCAAAAACAAATAATCAAAATTAATTTAGTATAGCTTAGAGTTTTTTACGGTTTTCTCAAAATTTATAAAATGTATCTTGTCTTCTTTCAACAATAAACGATTCAATTATTTATAGGCATTTGCTGAATTAGTGAAAATACCGGGTGTCCACTTATATTTTCCCCCATTTTAACTGCCTATAACTTCTAAACGGCTCAAGATATAAATATGCGGTTTTCACTGAAATGTTTTATTTTAGTAAAAGCTTATAAATTTTATATCGCTTTCAAATACGAAATAAAATTTTCTGTTTACTAATAGAATAGACTTTTTTTTTAATAGAACACCCAGTATATTCTTTTGTAAATTGAAAGAAAGGTCATTCACCTATCTAGCGATATAAAGTTTTTCAAAATCGGTTGTCAAATCACTGGGTAATTAATTTTTAAAGTGAGAGGTGCAACGTGGATATCACATACCTAAATAACATAACTAAGCAAGTTATGTGATTTCCACATTGCATCTCTCATTTTAAAAATTAATTGCTCAATCATTTGACAACCGATTTTAAAAAAAAATTATATCGCTGGATAGATAAATGACCGTTTTTTCAAGTTTTTAGGTAAATTACCATTTTTCTATCGCTTTTAAATAAAAAATGGCGGATTTTTGAAAAAAGAAAACATTGTTGACTTTTTTTGTTAAAACACCCAGTATATTTTTTTGTGTCTTAAAAAAACGGTCATTTACCTATCCAGCGATATAAAATTTTTTAAAATCGGTTGCCAAATGACTGAGAAATTAATTTTTAAAATGAGAGATGCAATGTGGAAATCACATAACATAATATCATTTTGCTCAGTTATGTTATTTAGGTATGTGATATCCACGTTCCACCCCTCATTTTAAAAATTAATTACTCAGTGATTTGACAACCGATTTTGAAAAAATTTATATCGCTGGATAGGTGAATGACCTTTCTTTCAACTTACAAAAAATATACTGGGTGTTACATTAAAAAAAAATCAACAAAGTTTTTTTCAAAAATGCGCCATTTTTTATTTCGTATTTGAAAGCGATATAAAAAATTAAATCCATTCATACAAAACTATTACTAAAATAAAACATTTCAGCGAAAACCGCATATTTCTATCTTGAACCGTTTAGAAGTTATAGGCAGTTAAAATAGGGGAAAATATAAGTGGACACCCGGTATGTGTAACTTAAACGCAATAAAATGACGGCTCGCAGCTCGAAGCTGTAATACACGTACGGGCTACGATAAGACTTCATAACCGGTTGGATCGACGGCGTACTTAAAGTACGCGTACTTACGGTGACACACGTGCGAAAAGGTCGTCGAGCCATAAGTTCGCGTACTTACTCGAATGGGTGTCACCCCTTTGTATTTGTTTTGCATATATTTATCTTGCGTACCCATAGCTCATACTCTTCCTTTAATTTCCCGATCATATTTATATTCCATGCCATCTATGTTTTGTGCACAAACAACTTTCTTCAAGTCAATAACGGTCATATTATGTATTTCAATATTTTTCTATTTGCTTTTTTCGATCTCTTCTCTCGTGATATGAATGTATTATCTAGATATGATCTGGTCTTTCGAAATCCGGCTTGTTGTTCGCCGTAATGGCCCGTTAGTCCATTGAATCACGGTTTTTGCTCCAAATTTTAAAGAACCGCTTGAATTGACATGAAATTTGGCACACACATAGCTAATATGTCAAAGAAAAAAAGTGATATTGTGCCGATATCACCCATTAAACTCACCCCCTTTTTAACTTTTCATGAAAAATTAAAATCTTTGATCTTCAACAACTTAAAAAGTATTGTTTTATTATAATAACTTTATATATAACAAATTTTGCTTAGAATTTATCCCTCTATGGATTTGTGTTGTTTTGTTTAATATAATAATTTTAATCGCCGAGAAGGAGATTAATCTACTTCAAGGTGAAAGCGCAAGTTGGCACCATGTCACCTGTGTTCCTTGAGGTATCCTCTAACCACTCACCAATGTTAAAAAAATTCGATGAAGGTTCAACGAAATCGGAGGTTAAAGTCTTCAGTGACTAGGCTATTCGAAAATCATTTTTATTTCATTTCCAACTTAAATTGCGGCTTTTTAGGAGAGCAAAAATTGCCAAAACAACTTAAGCATAATCAATTTGGAGATTAAACCAAAGAAATTCGCGAAGAAAAATTAACATAGTAAAAACATAAAATGAAAAAATTAAGAACACCAAAATTAGTATCTGTTGACCAAGCTTAAAACATAATAATATGCAAGAAACTAATTGTACTAAGAAAATGTATAATAACACAAATAATAATTCAAAGAAAAAGCTCTGACAGATAAAGCTTTAAAGGAAACACAAAACAAGTCTGCATACGATAAAGCCAATAATAGGGAAGTAACAACTTGTACTCCTACAAGAAAAACAAAACATTCCACAAAAAAAATATTAAACTAATAATAAAAAAACGAACAGAAAGGCAAAGGAAAAATGCAGTTTGGAATGAAGAAAATTTTGCTTAACGGCATATTAACAACCCCAGATACTAGACCCAAGATTTGCTACGGATATAAGTAAATATAATTACTAATATTTTAGAGTAATATATTTTAATCCCTATTATATTATATATTATAAAAAAAACATTATATTATGTGTATAAAGCAAACTTTCATTTAATTAAAATTAATTGTTAATTAGTTGAATAAAAACACGAAACAATTGGTGACTATCAACTAGAGAAACGAGTAAAAACAATTATTCTCAAAATCTTTAAACAATACTTACAATTTTCATTTTAATCGCCGATATATTGCACCTGTTTTACACTATGTACAGTAAACCGATAAGTAAGAGTAATGACTTTATATATTCCCCTTCACTTTCATTGATTCGTACTTGCCGACAGATATGTTCAAAGTTAAAACTATTGTTAAATGACTTCGATATGTATGTCCACAAACTGTAATAATATGGTGGAGGTAAATACCTACAAAGTGTTTCTCTCGTTTATTTGAACTAATCTGGAACAATAATACATAAAAGGAAGTATCCATAGTTCACAAAAGCGGTTTAGAGGTAACAAAATATCATCTCTAAGAAAGTACCACAAAATTTATTAAAAAGGTAAATATTAAGATTTTTATTGGACGCGTTTCGGTCCAACATGACCCATCTTCAACAAAGTACAGGAAAATACATCAAAGAACTTACTCGACAGGAAGGAGAAAGAAGCAATTAAGCCTGGATACTGTGTAAAAAAAGTTTACAAAACGTTATTTTATAAATACACTCGGGTGCAAAATTAACCAGACACCTTAAAAATGGGTAATTTTTGATGTCTCGCAATTCCTAAACCTGTTGTCCCATTTAAGTGATTTTTTAATATGTTATAGCCTTATTCCTTAACAATGCCGTTTTAATAATATTGTTGCTAAACAGGTAAATTTTCATTGTATACGAGGTGTACCAATGAAACTCTGTTTTTTTCCTAAATTTCGCATCACCCTGTGGAATATTCTAGCATTTACAAAATACTGAAATTGAAATCTAACTACAGCCTCATGTTTTCCAAACATTTTGCTTTTTGGTTCATTCGCGTACATTGGACCATAAAAAAGTTAGGTACTTTAACAACTAGCCAGGTTTTTTATCAATACAGGGTCTTTTTTAAATAAGTATGGCAACCTTCAAAGGGTAATTCTGCATGAAAAAATAATGACAGTTTGCTTTATAAACGGTATGTCCGCAAATGCTTCGTTTCTGAGATAGGGGGTGTTAAAATTTTTCTTACAAACTGATGATTTATTTATTGCTTTAAAACTGGTTGAGATATGCAATTGGTGGATTTTAAGATGTAAATATTGCACATTTTTTGGCATACAACTAAGAATTTAATATTCATCATTGGCGCGCATACGGGTAATATGACCGCTCATATTACCCGTATGCGCGCCAATGGTGAATATTAAATTCTTAGTTGTATGTCAAAAATTGTATAATAACTACGTCTTAAAACCCACCAAATTTCATTTGCATATCTCAACCGGTTTTAAAGCAATAAATAAATCGTCCTTTTATAACAAAAATTTCAACACCCTCTATCTTAGAAATTAAGCATTTGCGGACATAGGTTTATAATGCAAATTGTCATTATTTTTTCATGTAGAATAACTCCATAAAGTTTGCCATGCTTATTTAAAAACATACTGTTTTGATAAAAAACATGGCTAACTGTTAAAGTACCTAACTTTTTAACGGTCCAACATAAGCAAATGACTCAAAAAACATAATGTTGAGAAAACATAAGGCTATATTAGGGTTTAAATTTGAGTATTTTGTAAATGTTAGAATACTCCACAAGGCGATGCGAAATTTTAGAAAAAACACAGCTTCATTGGTACACCCGGTATACAATGAAAATTTACCTGTTTAGCAACAATATTATTGGAACGATATTGTTGAAGAATAAGGCTATAACATATTACAAAATCACTCAAATCGGACAACAGGTTTAGGAATTGCGAGACATCAAAAATTACCCATTTTTAAGGTGTCCGGTTAATTTTGCACCCGAGTGTATGTTTGTGTATGTACCGGGTGTTCCAATAAGAATGGCTCTTGACCATATTTAAGGAACCGTTTATAGTACAGCTTTCAGAAAAAAATATTTATAAAAAGTTGTCTCGGGAAAAGCCTAGAAATTTTTTCATAATTGTAGGTTCACTGCTAGAGGGCGTAATTGAATATAAAAAACTAAAAAATCAAAATTTTACAAAATTTGTCTAATCAAAGGGCACTGGAAATCCGATCATCGTATTCTTAAGAAAATTCTGCGCATATTTGATTTCACAAGTTTAAGTCTACCTTTGCAAATAAGAGGTGGGGGTGAGTGGGAACCTTGTTATGAAAAAATGGCTGTAAGTCCGGTTCTGCTAAATCGAATTTTGCAAACTTGGTCTTGTTGAAAACTGCTCTGTTTCGTCAATGTAAAAGTTATAATGTTGAAACAGCCAATTGAGTAATATGCCAACTAGGAGGCGTTATTTAATTATTTTTAGACTTTTTCTTTGGAAATATTAAATACAAGTATGCATTTTTAATACTGTATTACCAAATAAGATCAAATTAGCAACAGAATAGCGAAAACCGCATGTCGATATCTTTTCTCTCTCTCGAGATATCTTAAGAAACGTGTAAATTTTAAACCTACCCGTTACTCTCACCGGTAAACGAAGTTTAAGGAAAGGTATTGTGCTATGGAAAAGCAAAGAAACATTTTCCAGATCTCAACGTATATAATTAACTAAAACAACAATTAGACAAACAACACTATATAATATAACAAAGAAATAAAAACAACTACTTAGTGACGACTTAAATGTTCAAATTATTGCCCATCATCTTTGATTTAAGCATTTACTCTTTCAAGAGTAGATTGAACATCAGTCTTAATTTCTGCTCTCGAAATGCTTTGAATGGGGTTTCGTATTCTCTGGATCATTTTTTCTCGAGTAGGCCTAGCTGCGAAACAAGGTCTTTAATCCGTCTCCATACCTAAATAAAAGTGAAATACCAAACCGTCCCCACACCAAACAATTCAATCTGGCGATAGCCAGATAATTGTACCCTTTCTTTTCGATAACGCTGTTATTGGTGAACGCTATCAAATTTTTTTAAGGAATGAATTGCCTCTTCTTCTGGAAGATATACCGCTGGCAGTTCGTAGGTCCATGTTGTTTCAGCACGATGGTTTTCCCGCGCATTTTTCCACAGTAGTAAGATATTTTTAGATGAGTCATTCGCTGATATGTGGATAGGACGTAGAAGCCTATTTTTTGGCTAGCCAGATCACCAGACTTAACTATTTTAGACTTTTATTTATGCCGCTAGGCCCACTACTCGAGAAAACATGATCCAGAGAGTAGGAAACGCCATGCAAAGCATCGCGAGAGCAGAAATTGAAACTGTTGTTCAATATACTCCTAAAGAGTAAATAATTGCATCGAAGATTATGGATCATAATTTGAACATTTAAGGGGTCACTAAGTAGTTGTTTTTATTTCTTTGTTATATTATTTTTTAGTGTTGTTTGTCCTATTATTGTTTTAATTAATAATTGACATCTAAAAAATGTTTCTTTGTTTTTTCTACAGCACACTTTCTTTCCTTAACTTCGTTTATCGGTGACAGTAACAGTTATGTTTAAAATTTACACGTTTGTTAAGACATCTCGAGATAGAAAAAAGGTATCGATATCCGGTTTTTGCTATTCTGTTTCTAATTTGATCTAATTTTGTAATACAGGATTAAAAATGCATACTTTTATTTAATATTTTCCAAAGAAAACTAGATTTCTGAAAATAATTAAATAACTCCTCCTGGCATATTACTTAATAGGCTGTTTCGCAATTATAACTCTTATATTGACGAAAAAGGCTGTTTTCAACAAGAACAAGTTTGCAAAATTCGATTTAGCAGAACCCGACTTACAGCCATTTTTTCATAACAAGATTCCCAGTCACCCCCACCTCTTATTTACAAAGGTAGACCTAAACTTGTAAAATCAAATATGCGCAGAATTTTATGAAGAATACGATGATCGGATTTCCAGTGCCCTTTCAATTACGCCCTCTAGCGGTAAACCTACAATTATGAAAAAAATTTCCAGGCTTTTCCCGAGGCAACTTTTGTTATAAATATTTTTTTCTGAAAGCTGTACTATAAACGGTTCCTGAGATATGGCCGAGAGCCATCCTTATTGGGACACCCGGTACAATTTGTTATCCAGGCTCAATAGCTTGTTTCTCCTTCCTGTCGGGTCAGCTCTTTGATGTATTTTCCTGTACTTTGCTGATGGCTCCTGTTGGGCTGAAACGCGCCGAGTAAAGATTTTAATATTTAACTTTTTAATAAATGTTGTGGGACTTTGTTGGTAAAGAGTTGAGTACTTTGTTATAATAATACATATTTGATTATTTTTTTCAACCAACAGTTTTGGCAACCTTTGATTTATAATACATATACCTTAAAGTCACAGTTTTAAAGTTTTCAACCTAATAGAAATATTAAAAATGTTGAAAAATATTAAAAATATTCCTAAAAGATACTTAATTGAAAACTTATTGGACCATTTTCCTTGTGACACCTCCATGGCTTCTAAAAATTGCAAGCCAGATGGATGCTGAAGCGAAGAAGACAAGAAGGAATTCAAAAACTTACAATTCACGTCCCCGTCTGTTCAGCTGGTAAATTTCAACGAAAAATGGACCTAGTTACTCAAAGGAGTAAAACCAATATAAATGAAATAAAAATGTATACCATTTTTATTCAGTTGCAATGCAAAGGCAAAACTATCTTATTTTTCACTTAGAACAGAGAGCTCAAACCAGCACTCTAAATCGACGATTTTCGACTCTATTTGGAGTCACCATCAGAGAGCTGTAGGTTTGCTGCTCTCTGCCCCAAGTGACGAAACTCCCAGAGCTTATCCCCGCATTGCAACTGACGTTTATGTAGTACCTAGGTGTCTAACGACATCTGGTAACTGAAAGTCAAAGTTTTAAAGTTTTCAACTTAATCCTCCTCCTCAGTCGTTTCCTCATTGCTGAGTGTCGTGATTCCCTATAATACGAGCAACTATCTCTTTCCATCGGCTTCTGTCCTGAGCTTCCCTCATGGATTCAGAGAATGTTTTTCCACTGGCTTTCTGTACTTGATCCGTCCATTAAGTAGGTGAGCGACCTCTACCTCTGCGCCCATCAACGTTTCCCGAAATTATAAGTCTCTCAAGATTATCATCACTTCTTCTTGCAATATGGCTGAAAAATTTTAAGACGGTGGAGAGGCAAATAGAGGAAAGTCGAGTCTGAATATTAAGCTCTTGGAGGATTGAGTGATTTGTTCTGTGTTCCGTCCATGACATCCGAAGCATTTTTCTCCAGCACCACATTTTAAAGGCGTCAATCCTTTTTCTGTCGTCCGATTTCATTGTCCATGTTTCGGATAAGCTTCGATAGTCGTTTAAATCAAAACTGCCAACTTTAAGCTGCCTTCTTTGTTCTATAATTTTCCATGTTTGGTGACTGATCCATGGTTTACGACTGTTGTTTTTTATGGGTTGGCGACTCTGCTTAGCTTTATCTAATGTATCTCTTTTAAAACCTCCTCAGAAAGTCTCGATATTATCTATGGGGGTAGTACTTGTCCCAGTTAACACTGGGTTTATTCTTTCTTTGAAAGTTAAAAGTTCAGTCCCTGTTAACCCGGGAATTCTAGGAGTGGGCTTGTGTTTGTTTCTAAGACGTATTCAGAATACAGCTACAAGGAGTTGGTGGTCGCTTCCACAATCTGCACCTGGATAAGTTTTTGCGTTAGTAACTGAGGTCTTCCACCTTGAATTGATCATTATGAAATCTATCTGATTTCTTGTTCTGTCGCCCGGGGATTTCCAAGTGTAGAGTCTTACTGTGGGTGGTGTTGGAAGTAGGTACTCATTACAGATAATTTTCTTTGGCCACAGAACTCTATTAATCTATTGCCTCGTTCATTTCTTTGCCCAAGACCAAAAGGACCCAAGGTGAATCTCATATGATGATCAAGCTGAGTTCTACCAATTTTGGCATTGAAGTCGCCTATTATCATTACAATGTCTTTGTTTGATATTTTGTGGAGTGTTGTCTCCAAAGTTGTGTAAAAATTTTCCACAGTTATGTCGTCTGCTGTTGATGTAGGGGCATATACTTGTATAATGTTTAAGACACAAGTTGAGCCTAGAATCCTAAGGTGAATGATTATATCATTAATCGTATCGTATCCACAAACAGAGTTTTGGAGTTTTGAGGAAACTATTATTGCGACACTATTTTCGCTTTCATTTTCTTTACCCGAGAAATATACGATGTTTCCGGAAATGCTACGAAAGTGTTCTGTCCCCTTCCAGTGGGTTTCACTTATACCAAGAATCGAAACGCCATGATCTTTCATTTCTTTCTCGACTATATGTAATTTTCCAGGATGCTGTACTCAACCTTGTATGTTTCAGGTTCCTATTTTGTGGGTCTTTCGGAAAACATCTTGTTATAATTGGATGTTCCAGTAACATATTTCGCACTTGCGACCTGGTCCCCTATCGCATTGTGCCCGGTAGCACATTTCACATCTCCCACCCCGGACAAGGGATAACGCCGATTGTCAATCGGATCGCCTGAGTGCACACATCTATTCCGTCTATCACTCATATACACAGGGAATTCTCTTAGGAAGGAATAGTGCAGTGGTTTCCTCTTGCCTTTTGCACCGCAGTATCAACAGCCGGTTAAATCATTATTTGATTGCCGCCTGTGAATATGTGATGTCAAACCTGAGTGAAGGTTATATTCCTTCAGCCTTGAATCACTAATGACATAGCTGCTGCCCTATGCCATATCCTCAGTTGAGCCGCGGGTGCTTATTTGCTAAGACCTTATTCACACCTGTCCTATATATATATATATAGGAACGTTCCCTATCAGTCATTGGGACGCGTCGTGTCGAGGTTAAGGACTCCCCCGCCCATTTGTCTTCCGTGAAGTTCAAAAGAGCCCCTACTCAATTCAGAACTCCCCCTTCACGCAAGCTAAAACAGACACGATTTCAACTTAATAGAAATATTAAGAATATTGAAAAATATTAAAAATATTCCTAAAAGATATTTAATTGAAAAATTATTGGACCATTTTCCTGCTAACACCTCCATGAATTCTAAAAATTGCAAGCCAGATGGATGCTGAAGCGAAGAAGACAAGAGGGAATTCAAAAACTTACAATTCACGACTCCGTCTGTTCAGCTGGTAAATTCCAATGGAAAATGGACCTAGTTACTCAAAGGAGTAAAACTAATATTAAATGAAATAAAAATGTATACCATTTTTATTCAGTTGCAATGCGAAGGCAAAACTGTCTTATTTTTCACATAGAACAGAGAGCGCCAACCAGCACTCTAAATCGACGATTTTCAACTCTATTTGGAGTCATCATCAGAGAGACGTAGGTTTGGTGCTCTCTGCCCAAAGTGACGAGACTCCGAGAGCTTACTTCGGAATGTTGTTCTGAAGCTATTTCCTTGTATATTCTTACTTCGGAACTTCAGTTACCAGATGTCGTTGGACACCTAGGTATTCCATAAACGTCAGTTGCAATGCAGGGATAAGCTCTTGGGGTTTTGTCACTTGGGGCAGAGAGCAGCAAACCTACGCCTCTCTAATGATGACTTCGAATAAAGTCGAAAATCGTCGAGTTAGGGTGCTGGTTTGCGCTCTCTGTTCTAAGTGAAAAATAAGACAGTTTTGCCTTCGCATTGCAACTGATTAAAAATGGTATACATTTTTATTTCATCTTATATTGGTTTTACTCCTTTGAGTAACTAGGTCCATTTTCCGTTGGAATTTACCAGCTGAACAGATGGGGTCGTTAATTGTAAGTTTTTGAATTCCTTGAATTCCGTCTTGTCTTCTTCGCTTCGGCATCCATCTAGCTTGCAATTTTTAGAAGCCGTGGAGGTATTACCAGGAAAATGGTCCAATAAGTTTTCAGTTAAATATCTTTTAGGAATATCTTTAATATTTTTCAATATTTTTAATATTTCTATTAGGTTGAAAACTTTAAAACTTTCTTTTTCAGTTACCAGATGTCGTGGACGCCTAGGTACTCCATAAATATCAGTTGCAATGCGGGGATAAGCTCTCGGCGTTTCGTCACTTGGGGCAGAGAGCAGCAAACCTACGGCTCTCTGATGATATCAGAGATCCGAATAGAGTCGAAATTCGTCGATTTAGGGTGCTGGCTTGCGCTCTTTGTTCTAAGTGAAAAATAAGACAGTTTGCCTTCGCATTGCAACTGAATAAAAGTGTTATACATTTTTATTTTATTTCATATATACCTTAGTTAACAATGTTTCATTATTGAAATATGATTGATTTGGGTCTTTCTTCTACGATTTTTCAATGGCTTAATAGGATGTTTCCGTAGTCGTCCGTCGTATTTTTGAAAAAATATATACATTTTGTGTTTCATGATCTTTATTTGAAGATCTTTCATTTTGTTATATTGCTTATTCCTTTCGACTGGTTCTCCATGTTAGGACTAAGGTTTTCACTCAAAATATTTCGGTGCTCTGGGGGATAAATTCTGATGACGTATTCGTGTTCAGCAATCCCAAGAACCCCCGAGTAACCTGTTTGCATCAATTTATTGCTGAAAACCCTCGACACTCCAGATGACGTGCCTTAGCACTAACCTTGGACACCAGGTGCTTCAGGGGTCGGATCTGATTGCGTATTCGTGTTCAGTGGCCCCAAAACGCCCACCAAGATAATAAAATCTGTCCGTTAATATACTTATTTTGACATGTGTATGAAATTTTGGATGCATTTTATGCACATTGTAATGCAATTATGCATTTCCATCCATTTTTCTAGTGTAGGCTTTTTACTAATGTGTGATAAATTCCCACATAAGAAATTAACTGATCTCCTATAAACATCAGGACTCGATGGTAAGGATGTAAGACTGGTCTCAAACTTAGATATCCAACAAAAATTTCGAAAATAAACTGTCCAAAATATTCACCGTCAGAAAAGGAGTTGCATAGAGGTTGCAACTGTCAGCAGCATTATTTAACATATACTCTGAAAACATCTTTAGAGACGCCTAGGACGAATCAGAAGATGGCATTGCAGTAAATCGACAACTGATAAACAATATTAGATATGCAGATGATACCGTATTGCTGGCAGATAGTGTGCAGTGGCTCCAAAGTATGATGGATAATGTTGTAGAAACATATAACAAATACGTCCTAAAACTAAACTGTAAGATGTAATGATCGTAATGGTGTAAGAACACCAACATAAGTGCCCAAATTAAAATAAACAATAGGTACTCCGTTAGAAAGAGTATAGAAAATGTGCTATTTGGGCTGCAATATTAAGGATACTTGGAAGCATAGCTACGAAATAGAAACTTGTATTGAAAAAGCCAGAAACTCTTTTAACAGTCTCAGGAAGATTCTCTGCAACCTATGTTTAAGTATTAATATACGCATAAGAATCCTTAAATGTTACGGTTTAGTGTCCTTTCCTACGGAGTAGAAAGTTGGAGTCTTATAGAAGATACCATAAAACGATTATAGGCTTTTGAAATGTGGTGCTCATGACGTCTGTTAAGAATCTAATATATAAACCAGACAACTAACAGAACTATTCTCCAGAGGCTAAGAAAAGACAAAGAAATTATTAACACCGTAAAGAACAGAAAATTATATTATATCACTACAACTCAGGGCAGAAGGGATAAAGATTATATATATAACAAAAAATTGCCTTCATGATCAATCAACCAAACGCGCCCACTGCTGGACATAGGCCTCCCTCAATTTTTTCCAGTATTCTCTACACTGGACCACTTGTAGCCAGTTTCGTGCTACTCTTTTTATGTCATCGGTCCATCTAGTCGCTGATCGTCCTCGGCTTCTTTTATAGTTTCTGGGACTCCATTACATGGTTTGTCTTGTCCACCGCCCATCTTGTGTTCTAGCTAAGTGCCCTGTCCAGTTCCACTTAAGCGTCGTGATTCTTTCATGACATATTGAACTCCTGATCTTGTTTGTTTTGCCTGATTTGTTGGTTTGTTATGTGGTCTCGAATGCTCACGTTCAGCATTGCACGTTCCATGGCTCGTTGTGTAACTCTGATTTACTGAACTAAATTTACACACCTAAAATAATTTGCTCTGAAAAATGAACATATCTCGAAAACTAATAAATTTGGACATAGGGAATGTTATATAAAAATTAAAGTACGGTAATATTACTTTTCAATAATGATATAAAATACAGGGTGTTCCATTTAACATTACTGAGAAAATGATGTACTGGCGCTTTGACTCACCCTGTGTTTGATATAAAGAAAATTAGGAATGTCAATAATTCCTGAAAATTTTGACAATCAATAAAAAGTATGGTATTAATAAACCATTGCTGTTGTGCTTATTTTTATTTAAACAGGAAGTTGAACTTGTTACGATTTTGATAAAAAAAAAAATGGTTCTAACTTTGTAATTACTCTGTATAACATAACAAACCTTTTTATTTTTGTGATGGAGAAGTTAACAGGATTTCGAATATAAAATAAAATATAGGGTGTTCCATTAAAAAAAACATAAGTTTGGTCTGCCACTGTGTTATCGAACAACCTGTAACATTCTAACTAATTTTGTAATGTGAAGCTCAAAGTTGGCTACAATTTTTGTTATTAACTTTTATTGCTATCTATTACTATAGCGGATCTATTGAGCTTTACCCCACTAATCAATCACCCTGTATTCTAAGCAGTTCAATTCCCATGTGTCTCAAGCGAAAGATTTATAACCAATGTATTTTGCCCGTACAAACTTATGGAGCGGAGATTTTAACGTTGACGCAAAAATTCGCGAAGAAAATCAGAGTTACGATTTTGGTAAAAAATACCAAAACAGGTCAATTTTTATTTTCAAATTGCGACTTTTTGACATATGTATCATACTAGTGACGTCACCCATCTGTACGTGATGACGTCATCTATAATTTTTTTAAATGAGAATAGGGGTCGTGTGATAGCTTATTTGCAAGGTAATTCAATTCTCTATTCAGTAATATAAACATTAACTAATTATTTATACAGAGTGTCCAAAAAAAAATTTTTTTAATTAAATTTATTGACAAAAAGAAGAATTTGTGTAATATATTTAACTTAAAATACATTTTACTGCTGTCAGAAAAAACAGGAAATAATGTTTATTTGACAAATAAATATTGTTTTTTGCATAAACTCAATATTAAAGCCGCCACCCACCTTCCTCTTAACAATTTGAACATTTGATTTAAGCGAAAAGGAATGATTATTTTCCAAATAAACATTTTTTCTGTTTTCTGAGAACAGTAAAATGTATTTTGAACTAAATAAATTACATTCATCCTTCTTTTTATGTCAATAAATGTAATTCAAAACAATTTCTTTTGGACACCCTATATAAATAATTATGTAAACGTTTATATTGGTGCATAGAGAATTAAATTACCTTTCAAATGAGCTATCACGCGTCCCCTATTCCCATTTAAAAACATAATCGATGACGTCATCACGCCCAGATGGGTGACGTCACTAGTATGATATATATGACAAAAAGTCGTAATTTAAAAATAAAAATTGACCTCTTTCGGGATTTTTTTCCAAAATTGTCCATTCTCGAGAAAATTAATTTATTCCAACCTTTACGTGCTCTCTGTATAATTACATAAGGTGTTTAAAATTACCTCATAACACATTTATGCACGCTTAAAAACGATCATTGAATGAGCTACTTATTCTACGAAGCATTTGTAAATTAACACATCGAAATACACTTTGTATTCTATTTTTCATCTCATCCCTTGTTGTAGGAGATATTTTATAAACTTCGTTATTAACGTAACCCCAAAAAAATCAGCCCAGTTTATTAAATTCTGGTGATTTGGGTGGCCACGCCACATAAATGGTCCATTGATAAATGAAAATATCTCGAAAACTAATAAATTTAGCCATAGGGAATGTTATCTTAAAATTAAAGTAGAGTAATGGTACTTTTCAATAGTGATCTGAAATACAGGGTGTTCCATTTAAAATCAGTGAGAAAATAATGTACTTGCGTTTTGACTCACTCTGTATTTGATATAAAGAATTTTTTTTTATTTAGCTAATGCCTCGACAACTAATGGCCATTGGCATGGTAGGTACGGTAATTTTGAACAGTTAGGTACCTAGTGTCATGTGTAGTGTGTGTGTTGAGTAAGTGTCTTGTTACTTTGCAAAGTCGACGTCATGGTCTTTGCAAAGAGACGCTAATTGTATCCGAACGTCTGCGGTCCCTCCGGTGAGTACCGATCTTACAAGGACAGAAACTATATTCATTTATTAATTTATAATAAATGAAAAATTTCTAACCCTGGTGAGATTCGAACCCACAACCTTTCGGATTTTTTCGATCCAAAGGCAGGCGCTCTTACCACTGAGCCACGGAGGGGGTAAAGAAAAATTGCAATATCAATCACTCTTGAAAATTTTGACAATACATAAAAAATATGGCATTAATAAACCATTGCTGTTTTGCTTATTTTTATTTATATAGGGATTTGAACTTGTTACAATTTTCATATAAAATTGGTTATAACTTTGTAAATACCCTGTATAACATAACAAACCTTAATATTTTTGTGATGGAGAAGTTAACGGGATTTCGAATTTAAAATAAAATATAGAGTGTTCCATTTAAAAAAAAACATAAGTTTAGTCTGTCACTGTGTTATCAAACACCCTGTAACATTCTAACTAATTTTGTAATAGTTTAGCTCAAAGGTGGCTAAAGTTTTTGTTATTAACTTGTATTGCTATCTATTACTATAGCGAATATATTGAGCTTTACTCCACTAATCAATCACCCTGTATAACTCAGCTTGCCAAATGCTGCCCGTGTCAAGCCTATTCGCTTCTGTATTTCATGTGTTTGATTGTCTCTGCTTATTTTAATCTCATGACACAGATATTTGTAAGTGTCTGTTTGTTGTGTGGTATTATCGTCTATAGTTTTATTTCCACTCATTACGAGATTTGTCATAAGTTTAGTTTTCTCAAGGTTTATTTTTATTCCTGCACTCTCAGACAGAGTTTTAAGCTAATGTATCATAGAGACTGTACCTTTAGTGTAACCAACTGGCCCGAGAAATCCGGGACATGGCCCGAATTACGAAGTTGTGTCCCGGGCGGCGTCCCGGACAAGGCTTCCGGGCCATCCGGATTTGCAACGTTTTGGTAAAATTCTATTTTGAAATTTTGAATACGTTATTCCTCTACGAATTCACATCAAATTGAATTGGTGGGACGAAAAAAAGTGGACAATTTCTAGAGTGTAATACTAATACCACATCCAAAACGCATGCATTTTATATCGTGGTATTATAGTTCTACGCAAACTGAAACTCTGGACTTTTTCCCGTTTCAGTATTTTAATTATTGTCTTCTGAAAAGATAATTCAAAAGCACGGATATTAGGGTGGAACGAAAAATTGGAAGTCATTATTTTTTATGGGGCTAGTGCGAAAAAGTTGTGTTTTGATGTATAATTAAACTGTAAAAAATCTTTTTTGTATTGGACCCTATCTTCAGGTTCCATATTAAATTTAAATTTTTGGAAATAACAAAAAAAAATAAAATTTTAAAAAATTAGTTTTTATCAGTTCTTTGAATCTAAATAATTGTTTAATGATGCTATCAATATACATTTTAAGATTGGTATTCTGATTTTGTGTTAAAAACGGCATAATATTTCTACACTGCAACCTTGAACGACTAAAGCGATCCCTTGATTCTGGTCCACAAACAGCAGCTGATGCTTCAGTTATTAACTTAACAGTTCTTTCAACGGATTTTGTATGACAAGAGCAGTTTAAGACCCCTATGTTGTTGTAATTCCCAGAATCAATCATATCCCTTACATTTTCATTGGGAATATGTTTTAGCAAAGGAGGAGCCGCAGCCGTGACTTTGAATCCAGAAATAGAAATTAAGTCATTATAATCTGTAGCACTAAAATTTAATGTTGGTATTTTGAATCTCCGGATCTTTTTTCTTTCTGACTTTCTGTAGCTTTCGATACTCTGCGTAGTCCTAGCTCTCGTATGTTTTCATTCATCTTTCATCATACCGAGTAATACATTTTCGGGATGGGCAAAATAAGCATTCCTTTGGATAACAGCATCGACAATTTTTCTTTGGTCAACTGGTAGAAATCGTGAATAATGGATCATTCGCCATAATTATTTTGAACCATCAGAATAGCTAGGATACAGTTTTATATAAAACCAAACTGGTGCATACACTTTTTGGATGAAACTTACTAACATAATTAATTGGGGGCTGAGATATTCAGTTCCAACATACAATCGAAACAACCGATTATCAACTGTCAGCCACCTTGCGTGTGATACTTTCGCAGGTTTTTTAAGACTCAAATCATTAGGACATTTTCCCGCAGCAACGGCTTGACTGATTTGGTACAAGTTTTTGTGATCGGTACTAAGGTCTCTTGTGTCTAATAATATTGCTAGGTTGTTTTCTGTTGCGACAAAATCGACAACAGCCTTCTCTTCACAGCGTTCTAGAAGTTTCCCTATTGGCCCTGAAAGACCAAGTGGTCCACTGGTGCGTCCATCTAACTGTTGAATTAAATCACGTAGAGCCCGTAGAGGTAGCTCATTGCAATGAAATAAGCATACTAGCCACTGAAGTGAAGTGCGGCAGTATTTGTGACGTAGATGGTTGGACTGTAACTGTTGACAAAGGAGCAATGAATTCTTCTTCATGATCATCTGCATCAGAAGAATTTGAGTCAGACAAGCTGCTACTTATGAAAGGATTAGAGGAATCAATGGTACATGCTTTAAGAACAATTTCGTGAGTATTATATTTTTGAGAACTTGCCTTTGCCTTCATGGTTCTTTACATTTTCTTCTTTATTCCTGCAGATGCTGCAATATCCACCGGTCCAATTGCCATTTTTCGACAGAATCGTTGATCTTGAAGACAAATTCGCTTATTTTGTGATACTTTCTTGATTTTATCACAAGTACACACACACAGTTCCAGTCATATTGCACTGGCAAGCCGCGATATTCAATAACTTTTTACACTCCTTTCGAAACTGGCAAATCTTTTCTATTTATGAATCAGATGCTTGCTGAGTTTTTGTGTATCTATCAGTTAAGATTTTGATACTCTGTATAAAAATATTTTTAATCATATGTTGAATGCACTTATGCGATAATGTTGGAGTAGAAGCTTTTATTCATATTTGTTCTACTTTCGTTGCAACGGTATTCAAGACGTCGCGTCGCGTCGGCCATAGATGGATCTTTATTATTTGTCAACTTAAGTTTATTACGAATAAAGGGAAAGCACTTTAGAACGTCACACTTAGTTGGTAAAACACGATCATTGAAATTTGATCAGAGCCATATTGATTTTTTCGACAAATGTAATTTTTTTGTTTTTTCATTTTTCAAATCCAATATGGAACCTCAAGATATTTTTTTATTTCAAAATGCTCTCCCACCAATTGTTTTCATCACCTGACACAACTTTTAAACGATAGCCAGAACAATTTTTCTTTTCTTTTATTTTTTTGACCTTTTTCGTTCCACCCTAACGGATATTAAATAATAATAACAATGATAAGTATATTTTTTATATTAACCTAAGGTTCTATGTACATGGAAATCCAACATCAGTTGATTGTCTAATTTTTCCTTTTTTGAGAAAAATTTCCGGATTGGAAGTTGAAACGTCAAAACTAACAAAAATGTAATTATAATTACAATCCATCCCATTAAAAAAAATTTTATCAACATAAAAATTTTAAATAATCAATAAAATTATGATCTTAAATTCTATATTAAAAAAAATAGCCCGATTTTCATCGAAAAGTCCCGGATTTTAGGCATTTTTTTCAGCCTTCTCCAGAATTCGACTGAATTGGAGTGGTCACACTATGTATCTTGCAAGTTTCTGCGATTAATAAGTACGACATCATCTGCAAACTTCAGATATTTGATATTTCTCCATTTATATTGATGCCCATATCTTGCTCTTGAGTATTCTTAAATACTGGCCCTAGAGCTGCCGTAAGCAATTTTGGTCTTGTCTTACTCCTCGACCTAAGCTAAATTTTTCTATGTCTTCATGTAGCCGTATAGTAGCGTTGATGTCGCGTTCTCATATATGTTTTTGATTAGTGATGGGTACCTGTCATATATTCGGCTTTGCTTTAGGGCTTCCAGTATCGTTTCAAACTCTACAGAATCAAAAGCTTTTTCGTAATCGAAAAATACAAGAACTGAAGCTATGTCTGAATTTCTCCTTCAAGAAAATGTCATACCTCGCCAGCAGCATGGTTTTATTAAGGGTCGTTCAACGATCACAAACTTACTTCATTGTATAAATGACTGGTCATCATCTTTAAACAATCGACATCCTGTTGATGTCGTCTATTTAGACTTCTCCAAAGCTTTCGATCGTGTTCCCAAACGACGATTACTAGCTAAATTGGATCACTATGGTATCGGCGGGAAATTAAACATTTGGATTCAAAATTTTTTATCCGACAGGTACTTACGAGTTCGTGTTGGGGAAGCTTATTCAGTAGATAAACCAGTCAAGAGCGGAGTTCCACAAGGATCAGTACTTGGACCACTACTATTTTGTATCTACACTAGTGATCTTCCTCTCGTTGTATCCAGTAAAGTTTCCATTTACGCGAATGATAATAAATTATATGTGAATCCCATTATTGACCAACATGTTCTTCAAACTGACCTTGACGCAATATTCAAATGGTCCTCAGAGTGGTTACTTCCACTGAACATTGAAAAATGCGTCATACTACATATTAGTAATAATAACCCATTACTACCGTACTTTATTAATGGACATCCCATAGAGTCAGTAACCTCACACAAAGATCTTATAGTAATAGTTAACAGTAACTTAAATTGGTCTGACCATATAGTGTCGGTGTGTAAACGCGCAAACTCGAAACTGTTTCTAATCCATAAATATTTTACACGAATATCTTTAACCTCGATGAGTAAACTTTACTCTATATACGTCAGACCCATTCTTGTGTTTGCCGGACCAGTATGAAGTCCAGATCTCAGTCGCGATAAAGCCTTACTGGAAAATGTTCAACGTAAAGCCACAAGACTGGCATTTGGCCGCGTAAGACCCAATTATCACGATAGACTCTCCTTGGCTCATCTAACAACATTTGAGCATCGACGTCTTCGAGGGGACCTAATCATGTCGTTTCGCATTTTAAAATATAATTTTGGAAACCTTAACACGATATTTACGCTAAATCAAGACGAACGATTAACAGGCCATCGATACAAATTAAAGTGGGAACAAACGACAACAAGATTCAGGATGAACTTTTTACCAAACGGAATATTTAATATTTGGAATAACTTGGATCAAGACACCATATCGGCAACTAGTATTAATATTTTTAAAAATCGACTTGATTCCTCTTTATTTTCTTTGCAGGACTGAGTTATTTTAGGACGGCATTATTCGACACCTGATATGAAAAACATTGTAACTCACTTTTGCTTAGCTTACAGGAGAGCGATTTAAAGAAATTTCCAAAACATTTTATTTTTTTACTGGGTCAGCGTTTATATTTTTTGTAATGTTCTTAATCCATATTTTATAACTTTTTCTCAGCTTTTCACTTTTACATATCACATTGTTATCGACAGTACTGGTCCTGATTTAGGTCGAGTTACAATAGCAAATTTTTTCAGAATTTTAGGTGAAAATCATTGTAAGTGGTTCATACAATGATATTTCAACACAGTATGTTTCTTTGGTTAGGTGCATATAAATTGTAACTAATCAGTAAATATCCAAATAAAGAGATTATAATTAATTTATTTTATTGGTTTTACTTGAAACGTGATTTTTTTGCTCAGACAAGTAGTATTTAAGAATTTACGTCATACATACTAACAAGAAGTAGGTAAATAAAATAATATCTTTTAGATTTATTTATTACAAAATGAACATTTACAATGTTCTGAAACTATTTCCTTGTGGCATTTTTATAATAAACTATTTTTAATGGGAAATAAGCCACAATTTTACCAACAAAATGATTTTATTAACGTTTCAAAGCCCAAATCGGGTTTCGTTGTCAAAATACAAAATACTACTAAAATAAACAAAAATGTTGTTGCTAAGTAAAAAAATTCTTCTAATAATTTATTTAATCTTAATAAAATAAATTTAATGTTAATAAAATCATTTTTTTGGTAAAATTGTGGCTTATTTCCCATTAAAAATAGTTTATTTTAGAACATTTACAAATTATAAAACAGTTTATATTCTATTAAAAAATAAACAAAATTAACCCCATGCAAATTTTTATTCAGAGTAATTGTCCGAATATTCCGTTTGTTGAGAGTGGGGAAGATTTAAATAAAAACTGCAATATTGCTCTGGTATAGCTTTACCAGAGCACAAAGCAACAAGATCTTTATATTTTGAAGTGGTTATGGGAAGTAACCCATTATATGCTAAAGGAATTTGTACTTCCCATAAATCGTGTATATTTTTATTCCTGGATTTGGTAGCCCTTTTGCTCCATTTTGGTTTGCATTCTGTTTATAAACGATAATTGATCAGAAATAAGATCGTACTGAAAACTCATATAATATGTAGTTGTTCTTTATATATTTTTACGTATTGTATTTTCGACCAGAAAACTTGTCGTTTATCTATATCTAAATCCCAATTCGGTATTTTCCTTAACATTGATTTAAAGTCCAAGATGTCATTTTGACTTAGTTGTTTCAAATCGTATGGTTTTCTTTTGCTGGAACAGAGTTTATATGCGCACGAATCGAATTGTTAATACTTTCGTCTGCAGCATTTGCCCTATTCTTGTGGCGACCACGCATATCTCCAGGTATACGGCCTCCGCCTTCATGACTATCAATTTTTTTGAATAGTGTAGTTAACCACATATCTGTTATGTTAAAAGTGTAAAAAATGTTTTCTTACAAACTTGAAGTCAGTGTTCGGTCAACTGCAAATTATATTCATATGTCCAGTGTCTTCTGGACTCTTTTAGCTTTGCCACTTTCCTCTCTTGGTCATGATCAGCCATTGCCCAAAAATTATTAAATACATGGAGTCTGATACATTTATCATTACATCCAGGTTCCAGTTCTCTAATTTTCGATAATTTTCTAGTTTTGCCAGTAAATTCTTGGCCAGAGTTCCTCAGTTTCTTAAAGACATTCATTTTTCAAACTCTAGGATCCCTTTGTCTCTTCCTTCTAAGATTTTTCTTCTTTTGTTTTTTCTTAGCAGACGTATCTAATTGTATCTTCGGTGCATGTAGAAGTTTGCACTGTCGATGTATCTTGAGCGTGCAATCCACTGTGACCATTGATTATCTGAGTTTCATCAGTAGAAGTTAGTTCAGCAGTAAATGATATATATATAGGTAATATTATTTTTGTTTGAAATTCTAAACTAGTATTTTTATGTGAGTTTTTACGATTTGAGGCATGCTTACTATGCTCAGCAGTTAATATTATAGAATTTACCTCCTAACTATATTTAGTTACAATGTTGTTCATCGTAATATTCCACTACCTTGCTTTCTTGTATCACAACTTACAATGTAGTTATAAAAACTTACTCAATAAATGTTTCGAGAAAAACATTGTATCCCATGTTACAATGTTTTAGTAAAAAAGTTTCATCAATAATAAAAAATTTTAATATTGTAATATTGGTTACAATGTTTTTTCTACCCAGTGATAAAAAATTTGCACTTACAATGAGGTTATTTTGTTAAATAACTTTATAATTACATAAGATAGGATAAAAGTTCTTAGACCAAATTAAAGGTTATCGTTTATATATATATTTAAGCCATGCATAGTTGAAAAACATTGTAAGTGGAGATACAATGTTTTTCATATCAGGTGTCATAAATTTTATTGTTTCATAATTTTGTTTGATGTTTTTAATTGTAATTTCTTTATAATTTTTATTAGTTTTATAACGCTATTTTTCTTTATTTTGAGCATTATAGGAGATTTACAGGATTGAACTGTTTTAGGGTGGCATTGTTTATTGTTTCAGCATTTTTATTTGATGTTTGTTAATTGTAACTTTATTCTTAATTCGTACTAGTTTTATACTGATATTTTTCTTTGTTTTTGGGCATAATAGGAGCTCGCTCCTCTGCCCTTATTTGTTTTATAATAATAATAATAATGTTGTACTCGATGCATTTTTTAAATAATATCTTTATGGTATGCATGTATGCAAATGATCATTTGTGCCATATCCTGCCCTGAAATCTGCCTGTTCTTTGGTCTGATAGAAATCAAGTTTAGGTGTTAGTCTCTTCGTTATGATTTTCATAAAGAGTTTGTACATATGTGTCAAGAGGCTGATGGGTCTATAATTTTCTAATTTAGTAATATCATCTTTTTGTGTAATAAGACTATCATTGCATTGTGGTCTTTAGCTGGTATAGAGGTCTTTATAAAACTCTCTAGTTATTTTCAGAACCTTCTGTTTGTCTGTTGTTGCCTTTCCATCTTTGTCTCTCAGCGTAAATATTTCGTTTTTACTTGTGAGTTCTCTTTTCATTATCTTTAAAACTTTGCTCTTTTCTACTGTTTAAGTAATTACATCAGTATTATATCTTCTTAGATCTTTGCCAATCTTGGTTTCTATATTCTTCGTCGTATTTCCACGAAAGCTTTTTAGACCAATAAGGATCTGCGAAAAAACGTCTATTTTTGGATGTGAGAGGTGGCATTCGGATTTTTGCAGATAAAGTTAGGTGACACATTCAGTAATAATAATTGACTTATGCTCCTTCTCAAATATGCCCGGAACATTAATAAAAGAATTAAAATATTTAAAAATTTCGAAAAACATCGATTTTTTTCTGTTTCTTTGCTTATAACTTTAAAACGATTCGTTTTGGAACAAAGTCGTAGGGAAATAAAATAAAGATAATTGACTTTTGTATGATATACGACTGGTAAAAAATGTCTTATTAAAGGTATTACCTTTTCTGCAATATAGCAATAAATACAAAATAAGGGGACAAAATAAGTTTGTTGTTATTCAATATTTTTTAACCACTTTGGTGGCACCTAGAACCTTAGTAATTCACTTAGGATATTCTTTGTAACATACTTAAATCGTGTACCAAATTTCATTAAAATCGACCTAATAAATTTTGCATAATAAATTTGCAATCTAAATGTTTTTAAAAAAGTTCAAATTTTTTAAAATCGTTCTGAACAAAAAGTAGACCATTTAGAAGTTGGCTAATTTTTTTGCATATAAAGAGGTGCTCTACCTATCTAATACACTTTACAGAATTAAAATCGGATTATTTAAGGGACCTCAGCAATGTTTCAAATTTATAAACAATTTTTTGGCTTTTAAACAAATAGCTTTGTTTAATATTAAAAAAATTAATTTTTAGCAATACAAATAATTAAAACCGGTATAACTTGACTTAAACTTTCAAATGCTGTCAGCAGAATTGCTATTTTATTTTTTAATCAAACGTTATTCAAGTTCAAAAATTGCAATTTCTTGATTTTTTGAAAGTTCCACCGCGTTTATCTCGAAAACTATGCATCCTACGAAAAAACTTTTAAGAACATTTTTTGCTTACAATTGCCCAATAAATACAAAAAAATGTTTTATTTTGCGAAAAATCGATGTTATGTAATTCCTCAAGTTCTTTGTTTATAACAATCTTATCGACATCCGGATCAACTGTTACCCAGAAAATTCGTGTTCTACGGGTCAAAATACATAAAAAAACTTGGGTAAGTCCATCTAAATAAAGGAACCCGTAGCACCCCCTCCTGTGGCCACAGCACTAATTTGTTTATAAGCCAAAGAATTGTTTATAATTTTAAAACATTGCTGAGGCTGCTTAAATTATCCGATTTTAATTCTGTAAAGTGCATTAGATAGGTGGAGTACTTATTTATATGTAAAATAATTGACAAATTTTTGTATGTTCTAGTTTTTGCTGTGCAAGATTTAAAAAAAAATTAATTCTTTAAAAAAAGTTTAGATTGGAAAATTATTATGCAAAATCTATTAAGTCAATTGTAATGAAATTTGGTGTACAGTTATAGCATATTACAAAAATTTTCTAAGCGAATTACGAAGGTTCCAAGTGTAACCTAAGTGATGGAAAATCATTGAATAAAGATAGGCTTGTTTTGCCCCCTTATTTTATATTTATTGCTATTTTGAAGCAAGGGTGATAAATTAAGACATTTTTAACTAATCGCGTCTGATAGAAAATTTAATTATCTTTGTTTTATTCTAATACGACTTTGTTCTAAAATGAATAGTTTTTAAGTTATAAGCAAAAAAAATTAGAAAAAAAACGAAATTTTTTGAAATTTTTAAATATTTAATTTTTTTTATTAATGCTCCGGGCATATTTGAGAAGGAGCATAAATTAATTATTATTAAAGAAGTTATAACCTAACTTTGTCCGCAAAAATCTGAATGCCACCTCTCACATCCACCTAAAACAGATCCTTACTGGTCTATTTGTACTATCTTCTATATTTTCACATTTTGTTTAATTTTTCTTCCCAAATTTGAGTTGTACGTTGTAACCGAGTATGTTATTAATTTATTGTGATCGTCAACACTCAAATGTTTGGGATTATTACTTTGTAAAGTTTCTGCTATATTTTTTATGTATGTCGCTGATTTGGTGAATTCCAAGCTATGCGTTTACAACTGTTTATCATCTTTGCTCTTTCTTTTTGTAGGTTTATCGTTACTCTGGCTCTTACTGGTCTGTGATCGCTTCCTACTGAAAGTTTTTTGAGTACAGATACATCTTAAATAATTTGTTTTTTGTCTGTTATTATATAATCATTCGCTTTTAGTTCTTCCATCTGGACTAACCCACGTCTCTCTCTGATACTTGATCCTGCCCACTAAACTGAAGAATTACAGGAATATGCTGAGAGATCGAAAGAGGGGTGAAGACATTAGAAGATAATGTAATGTACAGTGTATAAACGAATGGACACTAAATAGAAAAAGAATGGAATAACCACACAAGCAGAATAGGGGAGACACGTGTTGGTCAAAATAGCAAGAAATAAATCACAATCTGTTTACTATTTAAGATTAAGGGTTTGTGGTAACGGAAGGGAGACATTAGACAAATGACATATTTTTATATAGTTAAAAGATGAGCCCTTTGGAATAAAATTCGACTTTTTTCAGCACGTTTACAAAATCCAATTAAGTTGCCAAATATCAGGTCGGACTCTTTTGAATGTCTCTCCATCAAAAAATCTCCAAATGTCACCATACACGTAATATAAATGGCCTTAAACCTCGCCATGTACCAACAAGGGGAAGGGGGAGTTAAAAAATGCAAAAAAAAAACATCACGTGATTAACGGACGACCCCTAAATAAAGGGGTCATTAAAATAAGAAGCCCAATACCTATGTGGGTCAAATTGTTTTAATGCCTGGTGTGGTTTCTTTTGGATGGAAACCTTGCCTCAATGCGTAAAAATGTTCATTACTTGCAATAAAATTTAAAGGTTGTAAAGTAAAAATAATCTTACTTTGATCTAATTACATAAATAATTTAAATTAGTGTATATTATAAATTTTGATTTAAGGACACGTTTACTATAAATTATGGATTATAGTTTGAGAGGTAGTGTCAAATTTTTACGGTGATTTTAGCACGGAATCTATGAATTTATTATGGTAGATAGTACTTATTTGATAACAAAAATTTGTGTCAGCTGGCGCGACTTTGGGGCTTTTAGACAAGAAAAGATAAAATGTGAAAGTATAGGTATGTAAAAACCCTGCAACTTACTATATGTCAAATATTTATCCCCGTGACTTACATCCGTAATCCCCTAGTGGTTAGGATACCTGGTTCCCGGCTTTCACCCAGGCAAGTCGGGTTCGATTCTCAGCCAAATCTTTTGGTTTTTTAAATTGACATTTTGATTTGAAAAAATAGTTGTCTTTATAATTCCACGTTTTTATTACTTCTACGAAAAAATATAAAAAAGTGTAATAAAAACAATTACTTTTTAAATCAAGATGTCAATTTTAAAAGCCAAAAGGATTTCCGACGCCGGGAATCGAACTTGACTCGCCTTGGGTGAAAGCCAGGAGCCAGGTATTCTAACCACTAGGCCAAAATGGGTGTAAGTCACGGAGATCAATATTTGACATATAAGTTGCAGGGTTTTTTCATCTACTTTCATAAGTATTTTATCTTTTCTTGCCTAAAAACCCCGGTTTTGGGCCAGCTGACACCATTTGTTAATAAGCTTTGAAACAACTAACTATATAAAAAAAAATCAGCCATGCTAAAATGCTCCGGTCAAACTTGACGCTACCTCCCCGGCTATTAGGATAAACGTAAGTTTATAATTGAAAAATATAAACATTGCATAACTTTAAGCTCGCTAAATTAAGAAAACTTTCTGACATACATTACACACTTCCATAAAATTCTTTTTAATGGATAAAGACATAAAACAAAATATATATTATGTTTTTAATTGGCGTATAATATGCACCGCTAGGCAAACTAATAAAATGTTATATTACCCACATTAATGAACATCTAATACCTTGCTTAACCGTACCTACATAGCCATAAAGTGGATATTGATTAATAAAGGATAGCTTTTTAAAAGGGTACCCGAAGTTTTGTGGATTCTGTTTAAAACGAATTATTGTCCATTTTTTTGAAAACGATTTAATGCTTTGTCAAACATCAGAGGAAGTGATATTTAAAATTCAATTTTCCTTATTTTTTAATATTTCTGGAATGCTAATGGCATTACTTCTTTTTCTTATTTTGGCATCATAACCCTGGATGTCTCTTGCGTCCTTCTGCTCTACTGTCTTATATTCATAGTTTTCAGGTCGTCTTCCACGTCATCCAACCATCCGGTCCTGGGGCTTCCTTTTTTTCGCCGTACTACCGGCTTACACTGTACTATCATTACCACTGTAATATTCTTGTCGCTGAACATGACCCATCCATGACAGTTTTTGACTTGTCATAAATCTTACAATATCATACCCTTCATTCAGTTTATTAACCTCGTCGTTTCTCCTGATTCTCCATGTGCCGTCTTTCTCTTGCATCGGGCCATATACTTTTCTCTCGAATCTCCTGAGTTGGGCTTTATCTCTTTTCGTCATTACCCAGGTTTCACAACCATAGGTTACTATGGGTTTAATCAAGGTTCTGTAGGTTGTCATTTTGGTTCTTTTGTCTAATAATTTCGATGTCATAAATCTTTTATTAGCATTGTATACACGATTTCCACTGAAAATACGTGCATTAATTTCGCTACTTACGGAATAATCCTTCTGATTGAATTATGTGCCCAGATATGTAAAGGCATCCACACGTTCAATAGCATAGTTGTCTATTGCTATATTATTTTCATTCTCAGGTGTTCTTTTGGTGGTCATGAACTTAGTTTTTGTTTCGTTTATTTAAGCCCTCTTTTTTGTGTTTCAGGATCAATTTCCTTGAACGTTTCCATTAGTCGTGTCTTACTTCTACTAATAATGGCGACATCGTCTATATATGCAACAATTTGTACTGTTTTGGTATTTATGTGGACGGTTACATTGATTTTTCTCGTGACTACCTCAAAAACTAGGTTAAACAGCATGGTTGAAAGTGCGTCTGCTTGTCTCACCCCCATGTTGATGTCAAACAACAGAAACAGTTCTCCATCTACTCTAACTGCGGCTTTTGAACCCTGCAACGTCCTTTTTACAGAGGTTTTCCAGCATTTTGTCTTTATTCTCACTATCAAAGGCTTGTTTAAAGTCTTTATGCATAATATTATATAGTTCTCTGTCTTATTTATAAGTATTTTCTTGTATCGTTCTTAGTATAAATATGTTGTCTGTAGTGACTCTATTTCGTCTAAATCCATTTTGATAATCACCAATTATATTTTCGGAGTATTCTGACAATCTATTGTAGATAATGCCAGAAATTTTGTATATTACATATAGCAATGTAATTGGTCTGTAATTCTGGCATTCCTTCTTATCTCCTTTTTTATATATTGGCTGTAAAGACTGAAACAGTTTTGTACACACTTATGACTACAGATAAACAGGGAGAAGAGTACTTTTGAAGTGTGTAAAATATATAATTCCTAGCTGAGCGCTTTCGGATTATAAAGCCATCTTCAGAGCTATGCTACAATAAAAAGGTCTCTAATGAATAATTGATCTTAGAATTCAAAATTTTAACTTACGTCAAAAAGTTCAAAATACTACTATGAAGAGAGATGCATCACATGTACGATATAAAAAGACTTCTGGAGTTTTATCATAGCAGCCAAAGAGTGAAGACGTTAAATTCTAATTAATATTCGCTTACAGTTTTTGCAAAAGTGAAAAACGCGTTTTGTGAATGTGTTATTTTATGGATAAAAATTGGTAAGGTGTCTTTATTTAAATACATATTATAGACGACCTCACGAATAGACCAGTATTTACTGGCCCCAAATAATTGATATTTTGGCATACAAAATATCAATTTCTACATCATGGCGTCCTCATCTACGTCAACTCAACCTAGTGCTACACCAGACCACCAATTTCTACAACCTAAAAGCTACTCTTCCGCAACCAGTCAACCAACCGCTAATGTATTTCCATTACGTAAGCAAGCAATAATTGTGTTCGACGCAATTGACAACACCAAAATTGAAGATTACTTTCACAATTTAAGCCAAATTATTCGACCAATCAATATTATTTTCTGTTCAAATGAAATTTACTTAGCATTTACTTAGCATTTACTTAGAATGTGCATTTACTTAGCAAATGAAAAATTATTGGACGATTTTATTACCAACCACGGAAAAATCAGTTAATCAGTTAAAAAAGTTAATCAACAACTCTTACAAGCACGTCGACTAATCACACCCAGCCAACGAGTAGTACTCTCAGGCGTATATCCATCTATTCCACACTCAATCTTAGAATCCGAATTGCAAGCATTTGGTGTCAACCTTTTTTCACCCTTATCATTTCTCCGTATAGGGACTTCCAGTCCTGAGTTCCAGCATACCTATATTAAGCTTCAGGCGACAAACCTATATATCCCCTTAAACCAACCATACCTTACCCGGTCCTTTTATTATCACCCATGAGGAAACATCATATAGAATATGGATATCTTTACACAACCAGACTTGTCCAATATGCAAAAATACCAAGCATTCAGCAAAAGACTGTCCAGCAAAGGCATCTGTATCAGGCGACACCACTTCAATTCCTCACAATAGAGAATCCGGTGAGAACTCTATTGAAAATAGTAACAATCAGGCGACTAAAGAAGTAACTAATGGGATCCCACAAAATCAAACTGAACTTAACGATCAAGTTGTGCAAAATGAAACACTAAGCACAGAACTTCAAACTAACCAAATAGAAACAGATCAAATATCACAAAAACGCACAGTTTCTGAGCGTTCCCCAACTCCTTTATTAGAACATGCTTTTGAAGTACCAAAAAACATATACCAAAAAAGACGTTAGAGGAAATGCTGAAACCTACAGAAGAATTATTTGAACACCAAAATTCTATTTATCCCGAATGGGTGTTACACCTATTTAGAAATGTTGCAAATATTAATTAGTCCTGTCGCCAGGGGGTACAACGGCCTCCTTAATTCAGATGGACTTACCCAAGTTTTTCTATGTATTTTGACCCGTAGAATACGAATTTTTTTGGTAACACTTGATCCGGATGTCGATAAGATTGTTATAAACAAAGAACTTGAGGAATTACATACCAGCGATTTTTTGCAAAACATATTTTTGTATTTTTTGGGTGATTCTCAGCAAAAAATTGTCTTACAAGTTTTTTCGTAGGATGCATAGTTTTCGAGATAAACGCGGTTGAACTTTCAAAAAATCGAAAAAGTGCAATTTTTGAACCCGAATAACTTTTGATTAAAAAATAAAATAGCCATTCATTCTGCTTACTGCATTTGAAAGTTCAAGTCAAATTCTATCGGTTTTGAATATTTGCATTGCTAAAAATTAAGTTTTTATTTGTTTAACAAAACCATAAACACACAGTGTTTCCCGTGCCCAATGCATGCGTTTTAATGTACGTAATCTACGTAGAAATTGCTGTATGCACGCCTACTCGCTGGATTTCAAATGAGAAATGCATTGAAAACATAATTCAATCACTATGTGTTTATAGCTTTGTTTAACAATAAAAAAATTAATTTTCAGCAATGAAAGTAATCAGAACCGATAGAATTTGACTTGATCTTTTAAATGCGGTAAGCAGAATTGCTATTTTATTTTTCAATCAAAAGTTATTCGGGTTCAAATATTACAATTTTTCGATTTTTTGAAAGTTCAACCGCGTTTATGTCGAAAACTATGCATCCTACGAAAAAACTTGTAAAAACATTTTTTGCTTAGAATGACCCATTAAAGACAAAAATATGTTTTGTTTTGTGAAAAATCGCTGTTATGTGATTCCTCAAGTTCTTTGTTATAACAATCTTATCGACATCCGGATCGACTGTTACCCAAAAAATTCGTGTTCTACGGGTCAGACTACATAAAAAAAACTTGGGTAATTCCATCTGAATTAAGGAGTCGGTTGTACCCCCACTGGCGACAGGACTAAATTTTAATATACAATGATTTTATGTTTACAAGAAACTAATTTTAAAAACAACACTGAACATAAACTAAAAAAATTTAATTGTTTCTTTAAAAATCGACAACATGCGAAAATAGTCAGTGGAGGAGTAGCCATATACATAAAGGACGACATTAATAGTACAGCAATACCACTAGAAACAAACATTGAGGCAATTGCAGTCAGAATCAAAGACGTAACTAGTTTTTCCTTATGTAACATATATATCCCCCCCAATCAAAAACTTAATCAGAACGAAATATCGATCTTTTAGAACAAATACCTACTCCACGATTAATTGTCGGGGATTTTAACGCACATATGGGGTTCAAAAATATTAACACACATTGGTAGAAAATAGAAGTAGTTCTGGAAAAATTCAGCCTAAATCTAATTAATGATGGACAAGATACCCGTTTCGACATAAGAACGGGCGAGGGTTCTGCTATCGACTTATCTATATGTGAACCATCAATAACGCATACATGCTTTCATGGGATGTATTACCGGAGCCATACGACAGTGACCATTATCCTATTATAATTCATAACAAAGAAGCATCTACAGCTATACCAGAAGTAAAATGGAACTTAAAAAATGCGGATTGGACGAAATTTCAAAATCAAATCGAACGCAACTTGCATACCATAAATGAAAATAGTAATGTGAGCGAAGAGGTAGATTTCATTACAAAACTAATAATAGATTCAGCAGACAAAAATATTGGAAAAATTAACTACAACAGTAAATTCCATCCAGTTCCTTGGTGGAATCATGAATGTAAACAAGCAATACAACAATCCAAAAAAGCGTTTAATAAATTCAAACGACAAAAAAATGAACAAAACTCTTTAGAATTTAAACTATTAAGAGTTATAGCCAGGTTCACTATCAAAAAAACTAAGCGCGAATCTTGGATAACCTATGTTTCAACAATTGACAGTTCTACTCCAATTACAACTGTATGGAAAAAAGTAAAAATAATATCTGGTACAAAATCACACAAGTAAATAAATCAGAGTAAAATAATATAATATATAAATCCCAAAAGGACAAATATACTGGCATTACAACTATGTTATTACTACAGCTGTTTCGGCAAAGTGCCTTTCTCAAGTGATATATTTAACAATGTGTTTGCCTTTTTAAGTCTTTAACTGAAGAGGTTGAGGAGTGGGGAGCTGTTTGTCTCGAGTTGGTCATTCAGAATTATATCTGTATTTTTCAATTTATTAATTTCCATTGATTCTAAAAGTGATAGCTTAAGGCCTTTATTTTGAATATGTAGAATTTGAAACTCTTCATTGAAAGAATGATTATGATCTAGAAGGTGAAGTGAAGTGCGTATGTAGAAGTGTCTGTTTTTCTATTGTTGAAAGTCCTTTTGTGTTCTGCTATCCGTTTGTCAAAAGTTCTGCCAGTTTGACCGATGTAAGTTTTCGGACAGTCACCACAAGTTAGTTTGTACACACCACTCTGCAGTTGCTTTCTCTTTCGGCTTTTATTGTTTTTAATATGTTTGCTTAAGTTGTTGTTAGTTCTGAAAGCTGGTGTTATTCCTTTCTTTTTTATGTATCTGGCTATTTTTGTTGTTATCTTGCCAGTATATGTGAGAGAGCAGACGGTACTGGGTTCTTTCTGTGGTGGTGGATACACTAATTTCAAGGCTTTCATATGGAGTTTTTGGTTTAAAATGTTGTTAACTGTTTGTTCGTTATAGCCATTGTTTACTGCTATTTGTCTAATGATATTTAGTTCTGTCTCGAAGTTATTTTTTGTCATAGGAATTTCTGTCAGTCTATGTATCATGCTATGGTAGGCTGCTAAGTTGTGTTGTGTAGGATGGGATGATGAATTGTGTATAGTTGTGTCAGTATGGGTAGGTTTATGATATACGGAGAACTCATGTTTGTTGTGTAGTCTGGTAATCGTTACATCTAGAAAGTTTATGGAATTATTCTGTTCTGTTTCTATTGTGAACTCAATATTACTATGAAGTGAATTAATGTATGATAGAAATTGGTCAAGTTGTCTGTTAGTTCCTGTAAAGCAGACTAGTATGTCATCCACGTATCTCCACCAATATAAGAACTGTTTAAATAAGGGGTGTTTAGAAATTGTTGTTTCAAGTTGGTTCATAAATATATCTGATAGTAATGGGCTTAGAGGATTACCCATAATAAGTCCTGCACTGTTGTTTGTGTAAATTTGATTATTGAATTCAAAATAGTCTTGATTTATGCAAATTTCAAGAAGGTGTAAAATTTCAGATGCAATGATCGGATTTGTACTATTATGTTCTAAAAGATTTTTAACTAAAACAAAAGTTTCTGTAGGAGGAACACTAGGAAAAAGATTTTTTACGTCAAATGAAATTAGTCTGGAGTTGTTGGGCAATTGAAAATGTTGTATTTTATTAACTACTTCTAGTGTATTTTTTACGGTGAATTTAGGTGAAATTTATATCATAAACCTACCCATACTGACACAACTATACACAATTCATCATCCCATCCTACACAACACAAATTAGCAGCCTACCATAGCATGATACATCGACTGACAGAAATTCCTATGACAAAAAATAACTTCGAGACAGAACTAAATATCATTAGACAAATAGCAGTAAACAATGGCTATAACGAACAAACAATTAACAACATTTTAAACCAAAAACTCCATAAGAAAGCCTTGAAATTAGTCTATCCACCGCCACAGAAAGAACCCAGTACCGTCTGCTCTCTCACATATACTGGCAAAATAACAACAAAAATAGCCAGATACATAAAAAAGAAAGGAATAACACCAGCTTTCAGAACTAACAACAACTTTAGCAAACATATTAAAAACAATAAAAGCCGAAAGAGAAAGCAACTGCAGAGTGGTGTGTACAAACTAACTTGTGGTGACTGTCCGAAAACTTACATCGGTCAAACTGGCAGAACTTTTGACAAACGGATAGCAGAACACAAAAGGACTTTCAAAACAATAGAAAAACAGAGAGTTCTACATACGCACTTCACTTCACCTTCTAGATCATAATCATTCTTTCAATGAAGAGTTTCAAATTCTACATATTCAAAATAAAGGCCTTAAGCTATCACTTTTAGAATCAATGGAAATTAATAAATTGAAAAATACAGATATAATTCTGAATGACCAACTCGAGACAAACAGCTCCCCACTCCTCAACCCCTTCAGTTAAAGACTTAAAAAGGCAAACATATTGTTAAATATATCACTTGAGAAAGGCACTTTGCCGAAACAGCTGTAGTAATAACATAGTTGTAATAAATTTTGTAGAAGTATAGAAAAACAAACGTTTTTCAGTGTTTTATTGTGAGACAAAATGAACTTCCATCAAGTAACGGTCGAATCCATCAATTATACTGGCATTAGTTTATGAAAAAAATTCAAGCGACGCAAACTATTCACCAAATTTTTAAGGAACAAAAGAAATTAAGAAAAATATACCATAGATTATGAAGATCAAAATAATAGTGAAATAAACTTTCCAATATCAATGGATGAATTAGAAGCGGTAATAAAAAACTGTAAGAACTCGTGCCCCGGACCAGATAATATACCCACTATTTTTCTAAAAATCCTCACCTACCCATCTAAAGAACACTTACTCATGTCTATTAAGCTAGAAAGACCATTTCATAAGAGAGCCATAAGACACACCCTATATTTTTTTGCTATTTTATTGCTAATTTATTACGCAAATTAAAAATTTATTGCTTCATCCCCTTCAGACAAACAGGTGGCCATTCCAGCTTAATATTAAGCTAGAAAGGCCAACATTCATATATCCGGAACGAAAGTAGATAGAGAGTTGCTTCTGGTGGCCTATTTTATTGCTAATTAATTGCTAATTTACTACGCAAAACAAAAATTTATTGCTTCATCCCCTTCAGAGAAACAGGTGGCCATTCCAGCTTAATATTAAGCTAGAAAGGCCAACATTCATATATCCGGAACGAAAGTAGATAGAGAGTTGCTTCCGGCGGCCTATTTTATTGCTAATTAATTGCTAATTTATTACGCAAAACAAAAATTTATTGCTTCATCCCCTTCAGAGAAACAGGTGACCATTCCAGCTTAATATTAAGCTAGAAAGGCCAACATTCATATATCCGGAACGAAAGTAGATAGAGAGTTTCTTCCGGTGGCCTATTTTATTACTGATTAATTGCTAATTTATTACGCAAAACAAAAATTTATTGTTTCAACCCCTTCAGAGAAACAGGTGGCCATTTCAGCTTAATATTAAGCTAGAATAGCCAACATTCATATTTCCGGAACGAAAGTAGATATAGGGCAGCTTCCGGCGGCATATTTTATTGCTAATTAATTTCTGAAAGATTGAGTTTACAAGAATTTACAAACTCACCCCCTTTAACCCCTACCGTTATCATCATTCCCTGGAATCCACAAAAAGTGAAAATACCCAGTTTAAAGAGCTAAAACCAAGTACGTATTTTTTGCTCATTAATTGTTACATGTCTAAGTCAAAAATGAATGTTTTGCTTCCTCCCCTAACGAGCCACAATGGCTACAGCGGTTTAATTCTTAAGCTGCAATACTCAACACTCCTATTTCAGGAAAGAAAGCAGATAGAGTGTCGCTTCTGGCGGAATATTTAATTTTTAATTAATTGCTGAAAGATGGGTTTTACCAGTATTTACAAACTCACCCCCTCCAACCCCTATCGTTATCATCGTTCCACGGATTTCACAAAGCGTGAAAATAATCAGTTTAAAAACTTAAAACCAAGTGGGTATTTTTTTTCTAATTAACGGCTGCAGGTCTACGCCAAAATCTAATTTTTTGCTTCATCCCCTAACGAAAAACAATGGCTACTGCGGTTTAATTCTTAAGCTACAATACCCAACACTCCTATTTCAGGAACGAAAGCAGATAGAGGGTTGTTTCCAGCGGCATATTTTATTGCTAATTAATTTCTGAAAGATAACGTATACAACAATTTGCAAACTCACCCCCTCCAACCCCCACCGTTGTCATCATTCCCCGAATTTCACAGAAAGTCAAAATTACTAGTTTAAAAACCTATGACCAAGTGGGTATTTTTTTCCTAAGCAACTGCTGCAGGTCTACGCCAAAACGATTGTATTGCTTCATCCCCTAACGAGCAACAATGGCTACTGCGGTTGAATACTTAAACTACAACACTCAATTCTCCTGTTTCAGTAACGAAAGCAGATAGAGCGTCGCTTCCGGCGGCCTATTTTATTGCTAACTAATTGCTTATTTATTGCGCAAATTACAAATTTATAGCTTCAACCCCTTCAGAGAAACAGGTGGCTATTTCAGCTTAATACTAAGCTAGAATAGCCAACATTCACATTTCCGGAACAAAAGTAGATAGAGGGAAGCGGGTATTTTTTGCTTATTAATTGCTACAGTTTTAAGCCAAAAATGAATGTTTTTCTTCATCCCCTAACGAGCCACAATGGCTACTACGGTTTATTACTTGAGGTCACAATACCCAACAGTCCTATTTCAGGAAAGAAAGCAGATAGAGGTTCGCTTCTGGCGGCATATTTTATTTTTAATTAATTGCTGAAAGGAGGAGTATACCAGAATTTGTAAACTCACCCCCTCCAACCACTACCATTATCATCGTTTCCCGGATTTCACAAAGAGTGAAAATAACCAGTTTAAAGACTTAAAACCAAAGTGGGTATTTTTTCTAATTAATTAACTTGTACGCAGGTCTACGCCAAAAACGAATTTTTTGCTTCATCCCCTAACGAGCAACAATGGCTACTGCGGTTTAATACTTAAGCTACAATACCCAACACTCCTATTTCAGAAACGAAAGCAGATAGAGGGTCGCTTCCATCGGCATATTTTATTGCTAGTTAATTGCTGAAATTTGTTGTATATAACAATTGACAAACTCACCCCCCAACCCCAATCGTTATCATTCCGCGGATTTCACAGAAAGTGAAAACTACCAGTTAAAAACCTAAGACCAGGTGGGTATTTTTTTTCCTAAGTAACTGCTGCAGGTCTACCCCAAAAATGATTTTTTTGCTTCATCCCTGAAGGCCATCGCTGAAGGGCAACAATGGCTACTGCGGTTGAATACTTAAGCTACACAACCCTAGTATTTCAGGGGCGAAAGCAGATAGCTGGTCGCTTCTGGCGGCCTATTTTATTGCTATATTATGCAAAATTAAAATTTATTGCCTCAACCCCTTCAGAGAAACAGGTGACTATTTCAGCTTAATATTAAGCTAGAATAGCCAACATGCATATATCCGGAACGAAAGTAGAGAGAGAGTTGCTTCCGGTGGCCTTTTTTGTTGCTAATTAATTGCTATTTTATTACGAAAAATAAAAATGTATTGCTTCAACCCCTTCAGAGAAACAGGTGGCTATTCCAGCTTAATATTAAACTAGAATAGCCAACATTCAGATTTCCGGAACAAAAGTAGATAGAGGGTAAGTATGCAACGTCATTAAAAAAACGAATTTACTAAGAGAGTTGACCATAATTTTTGTACTTATGCGTGCTAGTAATAAGCTGCGAAAGAATTTACGCATAGGTTTCAAAAAATTAAAGCAAGTGTTGTTTATTTAATTTTAATTTATTTTATCTTTAATGTACATTAGTAATCTGGGCACTATTTTTTTGTTTCTTTAACAAAAAATTATTTTTCTAGTAAATTATCGAAGCCCATCCAAGATGTGTTTCCTCTTCGATAGGTATAGGTTATGTAGTGACCACCTCGATTTTCATTAAAATCAGACAAACTGGTTCCTCCTACACCAGTGTATCCGATAACACCCATTAATACTAGCTGATGATCGTCGTCGTGGGGTATGTTTAAATTTTTATGGAGTGTCTTTAATGGTATGGTTTTAATTTCTTCATGTTCATTATAGACTTGAAAAACCACAACATCCCCTGCAATGAATGTAAATTAATTAACTTTTGTTTTTTATAAAATACCTGTAGAGAATTTGGAATGAAATTGAGTACAAATAAGACAAAAAGGGTGGTCATTAGCAAGCACCTAAACAGAAGTGTGAAGGTCAATGTCGACGAAACAGATCTGGAAGGAGTGAAGGAGTAACAAGGATAACGTACCTTGGAAGCAACCTTGATGAAACTTTGTACCACTCACTGGAAGTAAGAACACATCTGGAAAAGGAACGTACAGTGTTTTACAAAATGCAAAAAGTTCTATGCAACCTCCAGCTGGATATCTCATTGAGAACTAGAATACATATGTGGTATGTTTTCTCCATCTTCCTCTATGGGGTTGAAGCCTGGACAATGACAGAAGTAACACAAAAAAATCCAAGCATTCGAACTCCGGTGCTACCGTAAAATGCTCAGAATGTCCTACATGAGCCATACGACAAACGCGTAAGTCTTTCGGAGGATGAACAAGGAAACAGAGCTTATGATTATAATAAAAAAACGGAAAATACAGAAAATTAGCATGTTTTTAAAGCGAAGGAACATTCCTACTAGCTATTTTTGAACAAGTGTATTTTAGAATTTTTTGCGTTTTTCTGTACTCCGACTATAATTTCAACACAAAAAAGATACAAGAAATATTTCCATATGGCATAAACATAATTTACCTAAAACCGTAAGGAGCTATCCTATAAGCTATTTTTTTAATGAGAGATTAGAGTATTTTAGCATGTTTTTTTTTTAATTTTTATGCATTTATTTTTAGGTACTCTGGCCATAATTACAACGATAAAAAGTAACAAGTAGGTAATATTTTCGATGTAAAATTTTACACTGAAAAACATGATACTAACAGAATTTAGCTAAAGCCTGAAGGGACTTTCCTATAAAAAATTTTGGAAGGAGAGATTAGTGGATTTAAAGATGTTTTTTAAGCTTAATTACTTTTTCTACAATCCGTTTTGACGCGCCATTTTGGTGGTGATTTAGTTTGAGATTTTTATCTGAATACAATATTAAGAACAGTAAGGGTATTCTCTTAAATTACTTTTAAGTATAAAAGTATTATTTTTAATCAATTCATCACGAGAACGGCACATGAAGATGGCTTATAGAAAAAATCCACTAACATCTACTTTAAAAATAGCTTAAATGAATGTTCCTACGAGCATTGTATTAATTATTATATTAGTGTCATCTTCTTTATCCTGCAATATTAAATCCAAAATGTTACCTGGTACTTTTTTAGGGTTGATATTATGGACAGAGTGCAAATAAATACATAAAAATGAAAAATGATGCTAAACTACACTTGTCTCTAATCTATCCTTCCAAAATTGGTTATAGGAAAGTTCCTTCAGGCTTTAGCTAACTTCTGTTAGTATCACGTTTTTCAGTGTAAAATTTTACATCGAAAATGTTACCGACCTGTTACTTTTTTATCGTTGTAATTATGGCCATATTACAAATAAATGCATAAAAATAAAAAAAAAACATGTTAAATACTCTAATCTCTCATTCAAAATAGCTTGTAGGATAGTTCCTTACGGTTTTAGGCAAATTCTGTTTATGCCATATGGAAATGTTTCTTGTATCTTTTTTTTTTGTGTTGAAATTATAGTCGGAGTACAGAAAAACGCAAAAAATTCTAAAATACGCTTGTTCAAAAATATAGCTAGTAGGAATGTTCCTTCGCTTTAAAAACATACTAAAATACACTTGTCTCTTTTTCAAAAATAGGTAATAGGAACGTTACTTTGGACTTTAGACAAATTCTGATAAGGCCATCTTCTTTAACATGCAAGTTTACATCGACAGTGTTGATATATTGTACCAAACAATTTACAAAATAGAATTTAATGAATGCAAACAACGATAGGAAAGATAATTCGGGCATATGACATAAGTTTCGATTTCAATTCACAAAACAGCTTGACTTTCAGGTCCTAAAGAACGAACAAAGAGTGGTTTCAGAAGCATGCCCCTAAATTTCAAAAAATCCACAATCTGTGACAGAAATATAGAGAATTTATGTGGAATTACTCATATATTTTATCTCCTCCTTACGGTGCCTTATCCTTAAGGACGTTGACCATTACATTTTCCCATTTAATCTTATTTGCAGCCATCCTGAATAGTTCTGTGGAGGTCATATTCGTCCATTGTCGTAGGTTTTTAAGCCAAGAGTTGCGTCTTCTTCCTGGTCCCCTTTTCGTTATTTTCTGGTCCCCTTTATTTTCGTTAAGTTGGAACAGTTCATACTTTTGATTTCTTACGATAAAAAAAATTGTATTTTCCGTTTTTTTATTATAAGCATAAGCTCTGTTTCCGTGTTCACCCTCTGAAAGACTTCCGCATTTGTCCTATGGCTCATGTAGGACATTCTGGGCAGGAAGATGTAGAAAACATAGCACTTATGTATTCTAGTTCTCAATGAGATATCCAGCTGGAGGTTGCATAGAACTTTTTGTATTTTGTAAAACACTGTACGTTCCTTTTCCAGATGTGTTCTTCTTACTTCCAGTGAGTGGTACAATCTTTCATCAAGGTTGCTTTCAAGGTACGTTATTCTTGTTACTCCTCACTCCTTCCAAATCTTTGTTTTGTCACAGTGTGAAGGTCAATGTTTTGTCGACATTGACCTTCACACATCTGTTTAGGTGCTTGCTAATGACCACCCTTTTTGTCTTTTTTTGTACTGAATTTCATTCCAAATTCTTTACAGGTATTTTATAAAAACAAATGTTCATTAATTTACATTCATTGCAGGGGATGTTGTGGTTTTTCAAGTCTATAATGAACATGAAGAAATTAAAACCATACCATTAAAGACACTCCATAAAAAGTTAAACACACCCCACGACGACGATCATCAGCTAGTATTAATGGGTGCTATCGGATACACTGGTGTAGGAGGAGTCAGTTTGTCTGATTTTAATGAAAATCGAGGTGGTCACTATATATCCTATACCTATCGAAGGGGAAACACATCTTGGATGGGCTTCGACGATTTACTAGAAAAATCATTTTTCGTTAAAGAAACAAAAAAAAATAGCGCTCAGATTATTAATGTACATTAAAGATAAAATAAATTAAAATTAAATAAACAACACTTGCTTTAATTTTTTGGTACTTAGGCTTAAATTCTTTCGCAGCTTATTATTAGCACGCATAAATGCAAAAATTATGGTCAACTCTCTTAGTATATTCGTTTTTTAAGGACGTTGCATACTTTATTTTAAATGTACAGATTTTAGAGAATCTGCCAATATTACCATTTAGTTATTAAAAAACGATATACAAAATCTGAGCATTGGGTCACGTGCTACAGATATGTGATAATGGATATCGACAATTTAACATGGACTCTAAAGTATAAAAAACTCTACAAATCAATATTGAACTGTACAGATATTCTTAATGAGCATTTAAAAAAATTATAAATGAAATATGAATGTTGGGTATTGTGGGTTTATTATAAAACTGCAGTAGCCATTCTTGCTCGTAAGGGGATGAAGCAAAAAAATTCCTTTTTGGCTTAGACCTGCAGCAAGAAAATGCACACTGGATTTAAATCTATAAACTGGGTATTTTCACATTTTGTGAAATTAAGGAGATGAAAATAACATTAGGGGTTGGAGAGGGAGTGTCTGTAAATGCTTCTATACCCTACCTTTCAGTAATTAATTGGCAATAAAATATAGCGCCGCAAACGACTCTTTATCTACTTTCGTTCCTGAAATATTAGTGTTGGGTATTGTAGCATAAGTATTAAACCGCAGTAGCCATTGTTGGTGGTTACGGGGATGAAGCAAAAAATTCCTTTTTCGCGTAGACCTGTAACAATTAATAAGCAAAAAATACCCACTTGGTTGTAGGTCATTAAACTGGTTATTTTCACTTTTTGTGGATTCCGAGGAATGATGATAACGGTAGGGTTGAAGGGGGTGAGTTTGTAAATTCTTGTATACCCAATCTTTCAGCAATTAATTAGCAATAAAATATGCCGCCGGAAGCTACCCTCTATCTACTTTTGTTCCAGAAATATGAATGTTGGCTCTCCTAGCTTAATATTAAGCTAGAATAGCCACCTGTTTCTCTGAAGGGGTTGAAGCTAGAAATTCGTAATTTGCGTAATAAATAAGCAATTAATTAGCAATAAAATAGGCCGCCGAAAGCGACGCTCTATCTGCTCTCGTTACTGAAACAGGAGAATATTGAGTGTTTTAGTTTAAGTATTCAACCGCAGTAGCCATTGTTGCTCGTTAGGGGATAAAGCAATACAATTGTTTTTGGCGTAGACCTGCAGCAGTTGCTTAGGAAAAAAATACCCTCTTGGTCATAGGTTTTTAAACTAGTAATTTTGACTTTCTGTGAAAGCCGGGGAATGATGATAACGGTGGGGGTTGGAGGGGGTGAGTTTTTAAATTGTTGTATACCATATCTTTCAGAAATTAATTAGCAATAAAATATGCCGCTGGAAGCGACCCTCTATCTACTTTCGTTACTGAAATAGGAGAATTGAGTGTTGTAGCTTAAGTATTCAACCGCAGTAGCCATTTTTGCTGGTAAGGGGATGAAGCGATAAAATCGTTTGGCGTAGACCTGCAGCAGTTGCTTAGGAAAAAATACCCACTTAATATTAAGCTAGAATAGCCACCTGTTTCTCTGAAGGGGTTGAAGATATAAATTTGTAATTTGCGTAATAAATAAGCAATTAATTAGTAATAAAATAGGCCGCCGGAAGCGACGCTCTATCTGTTTTCGTTACTGAAACAGGAGAATTGAGTGTTGTAGTTTAAATATTCAACCGTAGTAGCCATTGTTGCTCGTTAGGGGATGAAGCAATAAAATCGTTTTTGGTGTAGACCTGCAGCAGTTGCTTAGGAAAAAAATGCCCACTTGGTCATAGGTTTTTTAACTAGTAATTTTGACTTTCTGTGAAATCCGGGGAATGACAACAACGGTGGGGGTTGGAGGGGGTGTGTTTGCAAATTGTTGTATACCATATCTTTCAGAAATTAATTAGCAATAAAATATGCCGCTGGAAACGACCCTCTATCTGTTTTCGTTCCTGAAATAGGAGTGTTGGGTATTGTAGCATAAGGATTAAACCGCAGTAGCCATTGTTTCTCGTTAGGGGATGAAGCAAAAAATTGGTTTTTGGCGTAGACCTGCAGCTGTTAATTAGAAAAAAATACCCACTTGGTTTTAAGTTTTTAAACTGATTATTTTCACTCTTTGTGAAATCCGTGGAACGATAATAACGGTAGGGGTTGGAGGGGGTGAGTTTGTAAATTCTGGTATACCCCATCTTTCAGAGATTAATTAAAAATTAAATATTCCGCCAGAAGCCACCGTCTATCTGCTTTCTTTCCTGAAATAGGAGTGTTGAGTATTGTAGCCTTAAGTATTAAACAGCAGTAGCCATTGTGGCTCGTTAGGGGAGGAAGCAAAACATTCATTTTTGGCTTAGACCTGTAGCAATGAATAAGCAAAAAATACGTACTTGGTTTTAGCTCTTTAAACTGGTTATTTTCACTTTTTGTGGATTCCGGGGAATGATGATATCGGTAGGGGTTGAAGGGGGTGAGTTTTTAAATTCTTGTAAACTCAATCTTTCAGCAATTAATTAGCAATAAAATAGGCCACCGGAAGCAACTCTCTATCTACTTTCGTTCCGGATATATGAATGTTGGCCTTTCTAGCTTAATATTAAGCTGGAATGGCCACGTGTTTCTCTGAAGGGGATGAAGCAATCAATTTTTGTTTTGCGTAATAAATTAGCAATTAATTAGCAATAAAATAGGCCACCGGAAGCAACTCTCTATCTACTTTCGTTCCGGATATATGAATGTTGGCCTTTCTAGCTTAATATTAAGCTGGAATGGCCACCTGTTTCTCTGAAAGGGATGAAGCAATAAATTTTTAATTTGCGTAATAAATTAGCAATAAAATTGCAAAAAAATATGGGGTGTGTCTCATGGCTCCCTTATGAAATGGTCTTTCTAGCTTAATAGACATCACTTACTCAGCATTTTCAACTTAATCTTCCCGAAAAGTTTATTTCCAAAATCGTGGAGAAATTCAATAGTTATTCCTATTCCTAAGCTAAGCAAATCAAAATCAGATCCCGAAACATATATAGGCCAATATCTCTTACTTTTAGTATGGGCAAAATGCTAGAGAAAATAATAAATAACAGAATAATGTGGTATCTGGAATCAAAAAAAATAATTATGCTGATACCAGCTTATTGCGGCTAAACAAATCAGAAACGCCTGCAAGTCAAATCAATCAAGAATTTCTTAAAATATTAAGCAAATATGGTAGCTGCTTCAAAGTTTACACCGATGCCTCCAAAAACGAAGACGGAACTGGCGCAGCAATCTACTCGTCAGATTACACAGCAGCTTATAAATTACCCTCATAACAACAACGTTCTCCGCTGAACTGTTTGCTACTCTAAAAGCATTAGCTCTGATAGTTAACAAAAATAAAAAGAGAAACATCATTATTACAGATTCTCTCAGCTCAATATTGGCATTAAAACAACTCTATTCTGATCATCCACTACTACTTTTCATTAAAAAGGAAGTAAAACTGGTAGAAAATATGAATATTAAAGTTAATTTTATTTGGGTACCATCTCATACTGGAATCGAAGGTAACGAGGTTGTAGACAAAATAGCAAAGAATGCACCTAATAACCCAAACCCAGAAGAGAACATGAAAACCCTACACATCGACCTGAAAGCATATTTCAAAGAAAATTCTTTTAAAATATGGCAGGATACATGGAAGGTCTCCCCAACCATGTTGTACGAAGTTGACATTAATCACTAGGGTGGGCCGAAAAAGGGAAGAAAAATTTTTTTTTGGAAAATGAAGTTGGTATAGTAAAAAAAAGTTGCAAAATGGGCAGACAATCAAACAGTTTTTTTTTTATTTTAATTAAAAAAAATTTAGCCCCGCCCCAAGGGGTCAAAAAAAATTTTTTTCTGAATTTTTTTTTTTTTGATTTGGTATAGCATAAAACTAAAAGATATAAGCCCATTTATGATGAGAAAAAAATTTGGTCAAATTATTTTAATATTTAACCGCGCCCCTGGCGTTTTGAAAAATGCACTTGAATAAAAAATTCGAAATATGCAGCTCTTCGCTTGAAAAAATGATGCTTTATTTTAATTTTGCAATAACATTCTATTTTTATCATCATTTATTCAACTCACAACTCACCACGGGGAGGTGGCTGCATGTCGAGTTGCACCCGCCTCCCTCCCTTAAATGTTATGTTGTAAATCTAAATTTAATAATATGTAGTAAAGTAAAAGTTAATTATTTGATGTTCTTACCTTTTTAGCTGTAACATATTGTGACTTATTCTCGAATGTAGGTAAGTTCTGTCTTGCCTCTAGTCTAACTCTTATAAATCCGTCCCTAGCCGAGTGACCACAAACTTTGCTAGATGCCTCTGTTACAATCTTTATACATCGCTCAACGGCTTGAGTGTGACTTGGTAATTTGCTTATATTTAAAAACGACCTATTTTTAATAGCTGCTAGCAGTTCTTCATTTTTAAAATCCATCGTTAGCGGGGGCTCTGTTAAAAAGCATTCATTCCAATTAATTAGCTCACTATAATTCTCGGCATTCCAATTTATGGCAGGGATTTTAAAAACACGAACTTTTTCTGGTTGATCTCTAGTTCTAGCCTTTAATATGCGTCGAAAACCAAGTTCTCTAATATGACTTCTTTCGTCGGCAATCATAGCTGTCAATATATTCTCCGGATGGGCAAAATAAGCGTTAGTTTGAATCACTTTATCTATAATTATTTTCACTTCTTCAGGAAGGTGTCTTGATTTATTTATGGTTTCCCATAAATGTATGGAGCCATATTCAATTGAAGGACGCGATTTTATGTTAAACCACATAGGTGCGTAAACTTTCGTAATAAACTCAACTAAAAGAAGAAAATTCTGGGAAGGATTAGTTGTGGCTACATACAAGCGCAGTAGTCGGTTGGCTGTGGTTAACCACCGCGCATGATTGATATTTCTAGGATCTCTTTTAGATAAAGCTTCAGAACAAAAACCATTTTTAATTGCACAACAAATCTGATATAGATATCTCTGATCTGTGCTTAAACTATTTTTGTCAACTTCAGGTAATACGATATCAATTGACTCAAACTTTTGGATGGGTTTGGTTTCGCATGATGCCAGCAATAAACCAATTGGTCCCGAAAACGAGTTTGGTCCTTTCGTTTGTCCATCAAAGTGTTGGAGCAAGTGACGTAGGGGTAACTCATTTGCATGTAGCAAACAAACAACCCATTGAAGTGGCTTTCCAATTTGAACCTCAATTGTTCTAATTACACCGCCCTTCCAGCCAGTGTTGACGTTCGTGCCATCGCAGCCTATTGCTTTAAGGTTTCTTGGGTTAACGAAATTTTCCTTCATATAAGATAAAATATTTTCGCTATGTTGGCAGCGTTTGCTGGTGGATTTATTGATAGGTGACCAAAATATTTGCTTCCCGGCTCCTCTAATAAGGCTACATGTTCCTCTTGTTCAATGTTACGGCGGCCTTCAACTAGCTTCATTGTTTGATCTTTTCTACCATCAAAGTAAATAGCTTCAATGTCTTTTCTTTGTTTGGTAGCATTTTCTTGTAAGTGTTTTCTTCTTTTTTGTAATTCTCGACGAACCTTATTTTTATCCACTACATTAATTAGATTATCTGACGTGACAAGTCCAAAATCTTCCAATGTAGCTGTTGCAATTTTGGCTACTGTTCGATTTGATGCACCAGTCATATCGGCAATCTGAGCAACATTTGGTAATGCAACTCTGAGTTGGTTGGATGTTTTCGTTAGTGAATTTTTTTCCTGTGGCTCTTCTAGAGAATATGACCACTTAAAGTCTTCATCTTTGGTAAAGTCTTCTTCGCTGGAGGAAATTTCACTTTCGGGTTTGCCTCTACATGAGTTGGAATCAATCTTTTGACTACTTGTCGAAGGTATTGAAAGTTTAAGAAGCCTTTCTTCCCTTTTTTTATTTTTTTCAGTATTTAACTTATCTACTCCAGCAATTCGCATTTTTCTATCATTCCTCAGATCCTTTAAAAACCCTTGTTCTAACAAAGGCACTTTATAGAGTTTTTCACATTTACAAGATTTAAAATCACTGCATTTACATGAAGAAATGTCAAATAATTTTTTAGAGTCCAGTTTGAAATTTTGCACTTTTTGTAAAAAAGATGGCGATTTTCGTGTTTTTAGGGGTTTTCTTAGGTTGCGATATTTCTTATGATATGCTATTATCATGGCTATGACGCGTTTGGAACCAACTGTTGGAAGTGAAGCAAGTTTCCATATAGCTTCTATTTTATTGGCAACCAGTTTCGCAACTTCCCACTCAGGCGGCTGCTTGCTCGAATTTCCCTTGATCTGTTCTCTTGTAAATAAATAACATCGAAACACATCCTCTTTGGTCGGCAAACAATTTTTACATTCTAAGTCGGAAGAAAAGCCAAATATTGGGCAAATGTCTGTTTTCCTAGTTTTAACTTTATCCATGTTTATGTTATGTGTCCAAATTGCACTATAACACGACAAATGTTTTTTTGCACGGATATTTTATGTAATTTATCACTTATCACTAACTGATTGAATAAACAAAGGCAGTCCTGGATACGATGACACAACACGGCGTAACGTTCTCAGTTCTCGCGGTAAAAAAATGCCTTTAATGAACAATACCATGTTCTAACAACAGTTTAAGACAAACTGATGTCTGTCTCGTATTATATTCCTATTTCCGGTCGCCAACTTAGGCGAATTGCACAGGGGCGGTGCGGCTAAATATTCAAAAGTATTAATCAAATTCTTCAAAGCTCCAGGGGCGCGGCTAAATATTAAAAAAATTTAACTAAATTTTTTCCACATTATAAGTGAATTAATATCTTCTAGTTTTTTGCTATACCAAATTAAAAAAATATTATTAAAAAAAAAAAATTTTTTTCAGCCCCCTGGGGCGCGGCTCTTTTTTGAAAGAAAAAATTTAAAAAAAATAGGTTTAATTGTCGACCCATTTTGCAACTTTTTTCTACTATGCCAACTAAAATTTCCAAAAAAAATTTTTTCGGCCCACCCTATCACAATCAAATTCCACAATTTTAAAACAGAAGAGAACAAGTAATCTTCACTAGTCTCCGGATTGGCCATACTCGATTAACGACATACTCCAACGTGCCGATCAAACTGTGTGTGATTTGTGTAGAAGTGTCCTTACCGTAAAACATTGTTTATTGCAGTGTCCGAAGTATAAAGTGCAACGAAAAAAGTACAACATACCACCAACATTAAATAGTACACTCGGAAAAGACAGTGATACAAAAAGCATCTTCACATTCCTCAAAGACTGCAACCTTTTACCAAGAATATAGTACAGTGGAACCTCGATAAGTCGGAATAATCGGGACCGCTGCCGATCCGGGTTATCGAAAATCCGGGTTAGCCGGAGAATATGGTAAAAATTAATAAAATACGGTATACTTAGAGACAAACTCCATAATTATAAATGCCAAAACATGAAATCCATATGCACAGTACATCTAAATTACATACAGTTGTATAGAGTATTGTTTATTTCTTGGTAAAGAACTCAGTCGAAGTGAAAAAAATTTTGTTTTGTCTGATGAAAATCGGTCCGGGTTAGCCAGACTTCCGGGTTATCGGGGGCCGACTTATCGGGGTTCCACTGTATTTTACTTTATTTTGTATAGATTTAGGGCTTTTTATAATTTGCTCTTCTTATGTTTAAAATCTATTTTTAATTCATAATTTTGTAACACAATCCATACACGCTAATAACCCTGCGTGGTTGATGCGTAATGTAAGGAAAAGAAAAGACTTCTATTTCTGATGCAGTTTTTAATGATAGAAAAAACAAAAACCTTGTCTGTCTGTTGAAAAAAAATTTTCAATGTTGTTGTTGGTTTGTGGCCGGAAAAGTTAAAGACATCAAATCCTTTGTGGTCGTATTTGATGTCTTTAACTTTTACGGCTACAAACCAACAGCAACATTGAACATTTTTTTTTCCAACAGACAGACAAGATTTTTATCTATCATTAAAAACTGCATACGAAATAGAAGTCTTTTTATATCGTACATGCGATTCATCTCTCTTTCCGCAATCGGTCAACTTTTTGACGTAAGTTAAACTTTTGAATTTGAATTGAAGATCAATTATTCATTAGAGACCTTTTTATTGTAGCAAAGCTCTGCAGATGGCTTTATAAGCCGAAAGCGCTCAGCTAGGAATTATATATTTTACACACTTCAAAAATACACTTCTCCCTGTTTATCTGTAAAAGAATAACTGCCCATTCCTCCGGCATTTTCTCCTTGGTCCATACCAAATTTATCAGGTAATGGATTCTTCCCCAGAGTTCGGATCCTCCATGTTCAACAATTCTGCCGAAACTCCGTCTGTTCCTGGCGTTTTACTATTTTTTAATTTCTTTATATTTGGAACTTCTTCTTTATAACTCGGATTTTCAATGTGCTGCTCCGCCGTATAATATATTGTCTCGTATTGATCATTTCCATTGTCTGCATTTTCCTCGAAATATTCTTCCCATCTCATTATATTTTTTGTTTCTCTCTTAATAGTTCTCCGTCCTTGCCTTTGCATATTGTCAATTTTGGTCTAAATGACTGTGTGCTTTCTTTTATTCTTTTATAGAATTTTCTGCTTTCGTGTTTGTTGTTATGTTCTAGGATTTCTTGTACTTGTTTTTTCAAAGCCTATCTTTTTTTCTTCTGCATATTCTGCTTGTATTCTCTTTTCATTATACATTTTTATGTCATTTCTCGTGTTTATTTAAAGCTGGTTAAGCCTAGGTTGCCTTTTTTTCTCTACTGCGGTTCTGCATTCATCATCATACCATTCCGCATTTCTTTGCCTTTTGGCTTTTCCGACAGTTTCCTCTGCAGATTTCGTTATTGTTATTTTTAATCGTCTTTATTCTTCCTCCGCAGTATCTTCCTCTCTAATTCCGTTGAGTTTTATTTGGAGAGTATATTGATATTCTTGTGTTTTTGAAGGACCTTTGAATTCTTCAACATTCCATTTTTTAATTTGGCTACTATTTTTCCCTTTTGCCACTGTCGCGATTGCTATCCTGGCACTATCCTTTCTATTTCTGAAAACTTTTTTCAATTGATTTTTTTAATTTGTTTTGCATTGTATGATTTAAAATTTAATTTTAAGAACTTTTTACAAGTAGGGGAGCCCAAGCGGGGATTTTTACAGTTACTCGAGCGCGTCAGATTATTATATGGGGAGAAACCTGGTACCCTGCAGATGTACCTCTACCCTATTGGCTCTTATCACAGGGAAAGTTCTTTAAGGGGGGCCCGAAAAAAAAATATATCCCTAAAAACACTCGAAATTGTCAGAATAAGATCAAGTAAGTTAAGTACATGCAAAAGAGTGTATATTTCAAAAATCTGACGATTTGAGCAGGGCCCAAGGAAATGGGCGAGTCAAAAAGTTTCACAAAAAAAGCGAATATTTCGCGAAACGAACGTCAGATCAAAAACTAAAAAATTCGTCTTCAATTTTTCAAAAATCTATCGAATGGTACTAGGCACGACCCACCACGGAGAGGGGTGGGGGTAAATTTAAAATTTTAAATACATACCCAACGATATTTCGTAAAATGAACATCATATTGAAAAACTGCAAAATACACTTTAAAAATATTTTTGAAAAATCTCTCGAACAGTACCAAACACGATCCCCAAATTGTAGATTTGGGACATTTTTTCGAATTATGGATAGAAGGCGCTATAATCGGAAAAAAACGATTGTTGGAAATGGAAAATTAAATTAAAAAATAGAAAGTCCCCACTAAAATGGAAAATTTTACTTAATTTTTTTGGTTTTAGGACCTATAATCACAACCCAATAGGTCCCCATAAAGCTCGAGTGACTGCAAATTTAGTATACTTTGCTCCCCTACCATATGCATTCCAGCATAATTGATAATGATCCATATTCAACAAAATTAAAAAAAATTAGTTTTATCTATATAGTCCTGACGGCCTCCTTAATTCAGATGGAGTTATTCAAGTTCTTTTTATGTATTTTGACCCGTAGAACACGAATTTTTTGGGTAACAGTTGATCCGGATGTCGATAAGATTGTTATAAACAAAGAACTTGAGGAATCACATAACAGCGATTTTTCGCAAAACAAAACATTTTTTTGTATTTTTTGGGTCATTCTAAGCAAAAAATGTTTTTAAAAGTTTTTTCGTAGGATGCATAGTTTTCGAGATAAACGCGGTTGAACTTTAAAAAAATCGAAAAAGTGCAATTTTTGAACCCGAATAAATTTTGATTGAAAAATAAAATATCAATTCTGCTTACCGCATTTGAAAGTTCAAGTCAAATTCTATTGGTTTTGGTTATTTTCATTGCTAAAAATTATTTTTTTTTTATTGTTAAACAAGCTATAATCACATAGTGCTTGAATGATATTTTCAATGCATTTTTCATTTAAAATCGAACAAGTAGGCGCGCATACAGACAATTTCTACGTAGATTAAGTACATTAAAACGCATGCATTGGGCACGGGAAACACTATGTGTTTATAGCTTTGTTTAACAATAAAAAAATTAATTTTTAGCAATGCAAATTATCAAAACCGATAGAATTTGACTTGAACTTTCAATTGCAGTAAGCAGAATTGCTATTTTATTTTTTAATCAAAAGTTAGTCGGGTTCAAAAATTGCACTTTTTCGATTTTTTGAAAGTTAAACCGCTTTTATCTCGAAAAATATGCCTCCTACGAAAAAACTTGTAAGAACATTTTTTGCTGAGAATCACCCAAGAAATAAAAAAAAATGTTTTGTTTTGCAAAAAATCGCTGTTATGGAATTCCTCAAGTTCTTTGTTTATAACAATCTTATCGACATCCGTATCAACTGTTACACAAAAAATTCGTGTTCTAAGGGTCAAAATACATAAAAAAAACTTGGGTAAGTCCATCTGAATTAAGGAGGCCGTTGTACCCCCCCCCTGGCGACACGACTAATAATCTTTAACTTTTAGTATAAACATTATTATTTTAAAAGAAATGCTTCATTAATCACCAAGGAAGTGCTGTAAGAACTATTTTCAAAAACCAATTTTTTTATTCTTTTTATATTTCTTGAATGCTCATGCCGCTATTTTTCTATTTCTGGAGACTTTTTTGATCTGAATTTTTTTAAATATTCTCCTTGTGTAACTAGTATTTAAGATTAAATTTTTAACCCGCGAGTAGTCGCGCCGTTAAGTAGAATCTCACATTTTATCCTTTTTCGCGATAACTTGATGAAAAATTTTGCAATTTTGAAAAAATTTCGTAAGTGCCTCGAGGAAGGTTGTGGTAATGCGTAGGAATTTTTTTTCTTCTTCTTCTTCTTCTTTTTCTTTTTGTGGAATTTATGGCTTTGAGGAGAGCCAATTAGCTTTAATAATTGTTAGAAATAATATTTCTAACATAACAAGTAAATAAATATACTATAAAATAAAAATTTGTTGTAAATTCGTATTTAAATTCGTATTTTGAGGTAGAATCTAACACGCGACTATTCACGTTACAGAAGTGAGCGCGACTACTCCCGGGTTAAGAAAATTTTATAAACGGATTGTGCTTTACAGCATAAATGATAATGATCCACTTTCAACAAAATTTGAAAAATTTACTTTTAGCTATAATGTTATTACCTACTTTTAATATAAAAAATTATCACTTTAAAAAAATATTTTGTCAATCATTAAAGGAAGTGATTTTTTAAAATCCAATTTTTCTAATTGTTGAGTATTTTTGGAATGCTAATGTCATTATTCTTCCTATTTTTAAGACTCTTCTGAACTGATTTTTAAAATATGCTTCTCGTGGCAACTACCGTTTAAGATTAGATTTAAGGACATTCTATAAAAGGATGAAAGAAATGCTTTAGAGCATAATTGATATTGATCTACTTTTAACAATTTAAAAACAAATACTTTTACCTATAATATAATTAATTTTAGCATAAAAAGGTATTACTTAAAAAAATGTAATCATCAAAGGAAGGGATATACAAACTACATAGTTTCAAACCCCAATTTTTCTTATTTTGTAATATTTCTGGAATGCTCATGTCACTATTCTTCCTATTTCTGGAGATTTGTTTGAACTGAATTTTTTTAAATAATATTAGGCTATTGATTATGTACTATAGAAAGGAACTACAATGTTAACGGGGTTTTATTATTTCATATGGTCAATGAATCTCTATATTTGAAAAAACCGCGGAGTGCTACCATTTAACGGGGTGCGTTTTTGAGAAATGGGTGAATTAGTCCCTGGGCACAGGTTACATTAGGGTGAGTTTTATGAACTTTTGGTACCAACACGTCTACATAAAAATTGTTCCTGGTTAAATTTCCTACCTAAATATAACTTTTTAAAGTCAAAGAAACTTCTTTTTATAAAAATATATTCAAAAGAAAAAGCACAAAGAAACCCAAAAGAAAGAAATTTTGTTTTTTGTATAGACATTGCTTCATAGAAAAAAAACTTACATATTTTCTCATTAAAATGTTGTTTGGTAGAGGTCATTAGGATTTACAGTTTTCGAAATATGATTTTTCAAAGTTTGCCACTCACAACAATTTTGGGCAATTTTCCTTGTTACTTCGCAAATATTGTTCTGTAACTTTTTTCTACGCAACTTTAGGCATACAGAAAAGACGAGAAAATTTCGGATCATACACGATACATGTTTTTGGGCTCAACTCTGCTCTAGGTTGTTGACCAACAAAAGGTTATCAAATAATTATATTATAATTCATCATACAATAGTTCATCGGGCTACTGGATTCTGAACTCATTCAAAAACAAGTCAAAATTTAACTCCACCCAAATAGTTGCTACGGCTCCGCCCATTACGTATAAAAATTGAAAGCCGCACCTGTGGCAAAAACTAGACTAACCTCTAACCTGACTAACCTGTCAAAACTGCTTTTGCATGTCCGCACAGCCCAAGGATTATAACCGAACCGACTACAAGCACAAGCCAATTGCAGATCCTAGCTTTCTACGCATACGCGGTACGAATGGACTACGTATTATGGATATGTACTTAAAACATATAATTTCACCTAAAATACATCAAAGTTTTAATAATTTTTTCTACAATCACTTGATAAAGAAGACTTTTTCGCTTGTCAATGGCAACGAAAAGTTGACGTTTAGTGAGTTTAGTGAGAACCATACCACCATACAATACAAACAAATTGAAAATTCATACTCATAAAGGCGCGTCGTCCGTAGCAACCATAAATCCATACAATACAAACAAATTGAATTTCAAACTCATAAAGTTAATGATTTAAAAATAGTTTCATTTTATTAAATGATTGTAGAAAAAATGTTATATGTATTACAAGCATAAAGTGACATTATTGCTTTCGACAAATTAACGCGCTCCGCTACATGTCGCGTGGTAACTATTACTCTCAAGCAATAATGTATCACTTTTCGCTCTTAATACATAAATACCTATTACCTATAGGGTGTCCTAAAAGTAGCGGAACGGTCGAAACTTGGTGAAATAAACATCGTATCGAAAAACTGAAAAATACGTGTTGAATAATTTTCAAAAATATATCCAATGACAGTAAACACGACCCCCACTCCACCTCCTAGAGGTGGGGTGGGGTAACTTTAAAATCTTAAATGGAAACCCCCAGTTTTTATTGCAGATTTTAATTTCTTACATAAAAGTAAGTAACTTTTATTCGAGATATTTTTTTGAACTGTGGATAGGTGGCGCTATAATTGGAAAAACCAATGTATCCTGATACCGCAGGTAAAATATAGAAATTGGTCTAATATCTCGAGGAATACACTTCCAAATGACAACTCAAATACACGTGTTTTATATTTTTCAAAAACTTATCGAATGAGACCAACCACGACCCCCACTCCACACCCTGGAGGTGGGGTGGGGGTAACTCTAAAATCTAAAATAGTAACCCCCATTTTTATTCCAGCTTTGGATTCCTCATGAAACAATAAGTAACATTTATTCGAAAAATTTTTTAGAATTGTTGGTAGATGGCGCTAATAAATCGTATTTTTTTAGCGCATCAATCAAAAATTCTAAAAAATGTAGGTTATTAAAAAATATTAAATATGAATTGTTTGGTTTATCATTTGGAGGTGTATTTCTCGAGATATTAAACCGTTTCTATAATTTACCTATGTTATCACGATAAATGTTTTTTCCCGATTTTTGCGCCATCTATCCAAAATTCGGAAAAATGTCTCCAATAAAAGTTGCTTACTTTTACGTACGGAATCCAAATCTGCAATAAAAACTGGGGGTTTCTTTAAGATTTTAAAGTTACCCTTACCCCACTTCTAGGGTGTGGAGTGGGGGATCGTGTTTAATGTCATTGGATAGATTTTTGAAAATGATTGAACACGTATTTTTCAGTTTTTAGATCCGATGTTTATTTCGCGAGATATTCGACCGTTCCGCTACTTTTGGGACACCCTGTATATAATCAGTCATAATCATTGCAGATAAGTACATAATTATATGAAACTTCGTAAAAAGTCATGTAATAGGTAAATTGAAATCTTTACCCTTTGTACCATTTATAAAAACAACTTATTATTTACATGAAATCTTGATCTTTTTTTTTTATTGGCATGGACCTTATGTCATTCAGCCATTCACAACATGAGTATTAGTGTCATGTGTAGTGTGTATGTTGAGTAAATGTCTTGTCGACGTCATTGTCTTTGCAAAGAGACGCTAATTGTATCCGAATGTCTGCGGTCCCTCCGGTGAGTACCGATCCCACAAGGACAGAAACTATATTCATCTATTAATTTATAATAAATGAAAAATTTCTGATCCTGGTGAGATTCGAACCCACAACCTTTCGGATTTTTTCGATCCAAAGGCAGGCACTCTTACCACTGAACCACGGAGGGGGTGAAATCTTGATCAATACTGGCAACTAACATTTTATAAAAATATCTATTCATTCATTCATTCATTTTAGAGAAAAAATTTTAAATAGAAAATTGTAGTAAATTAAAAAAGCCACAATTTGAGCTACGGTAAGTTTAATTTCGTTAATTTGTTGTTGCAAAACAGCCCGCGAAATGTCCAAAATGGCCGTTTTTATTCTTTAAGGTCTTAAAGGGCCTTCTATTAAAAGTTTTTCTCTAAAACGAATGAATATTTTTATAAATTTGTTGTCAGTATTAATCAATATTTCGTGTAAATAATAAGTTGCTTTTATAAATGGTAAAAATTTCAATGTATTAACATGACTTTTTACGAAGTTTCATATAATTAGGTCTGTAAAGATCTGCGACGATTAGGTATGACTGAAGGGTACCTAGATATGTATTAATTTATAGAATTATTAAAATTTTGATGTATTTTAGGTGAAATTACCTATATGTTTTAAGTACATATCAATAAACTTATACTAATCCATTCTTACCGCGTATGCGTAGAAAGCAAGAGGTTAGGCCATCGGCTTGTGCTTGTAGGCAGTTTGGTTATAATCCTTGGGGCTCTGCGGACATGCAAGTTTCGTTAGTTTTCTTTCTTCTAGTTCTTTTTCTAAACAGTCAGACGGTTACTTTGGGCAGTGTTGCCAATCGCGATAATATTTCTCTCAAACAAGGTATAATAACGTTTAACCATAAAATATTTACAGGAAAGAAAGGAAATACCTACAAATAACCATAAGTTTATTTTTGTTATTAGTCTGTTGTAGTAGATTGGTAGTTACACTGAAACATATAGGCAAATATCTGATTATTTTTACTGATTACAACTCTCAAACAGATCCGCAAATCGGATTATTATACGCCGCTTGGCAACATTGACTTTGGGCGGCGTTATGGGCTGTGACCCTCTGAAAATAAGACAGATAGTTGAACGATATTTTATACAATGTGTATTAACCTGATATGGATATCTGTATGTCGAAGTTTTATATTGGTCCACTATTTTAAAGGCAGTTCAACTCAATGCAATGTTCCGAAATTTTCTCGTTTATTCTGTATGTAATGGTACATGTAAAATAAATAGAAATCAATTACCTTTAAAATGTTCTACTGTATAATATTGTACAACTTCTTTTAAAGAGGTTATCTTTTTCAAGATTTTATACTTTTAACGAGTTTTTATATTTTTTACGATTATTTTTTAAATTTCCTATTATAACTTTTTTTTCTACATTCAGGTATATATTATATAATAGAACAGAAAGCTTATTCTGTTTACTTTAAAATGGTGTATTATAAAAAATTCTAGGATTATTTTTGAATAAGATATGGTTTTTCAAAATGTAATAAGTACTTGCATCGATTTTTGATTTTAGGATTATTTTTTAAATTTCTCATTACAACTTTTTTATGTGATTGTGTGTTATGATTGAATCTTTTTTTATATTTAATACTTTGGATCCACTTGACTCGGCAGGGCAAACTTCAAAATATGGATTAATTCCAATATTTACTGTCAAAGCTGCAAAAAATAGCATGTAAATATACCAAAGGATGTACAAAAAACTGCGGTTGTAGGAAGATAGGAATAAGTTGTTCAATATTCTGCAAAGGGTGCATGTGCATGGGTGCTAATTGTGGGAACTCTAAGATAACTGAGGTGTCAGAGGAAGATATTGAAGCTAATGCTAGCAAAGAGACGGACTTTGATTTTAAAAAATTTTTAAATGTGAACATTTAAATAATTTTAACTAAAGTGATGTTTTTTAAGACTAATGTTTATGTAGTTTTTGTAAAAGAAATAATTTTAAATATTACAGGTAAAAAAATATCAAAGAATCACTCGGTTTCCATTATTTAAATATAGATGATACACCATTTTAAAGAACAGAAAATAAGCCCTCTTTATTAAGCAATATATAGTATATTCATGTACAAGAAAAAAAAAGTTATAATGAGAAATTTAAAAAATAATCCTAAAATCAAAAATCGTTGCAAGTACTTATTACATTTTGAAAAATAATATCTTATTCAAAAATAATCCTATAATTTTTTGTAATACCCTTAAAGTAAACAAAATAAGCTTTTTTTTATTATATAATATAATATATACCTAAATGTAGAAGAAAAAAAGTTATAATGAGAAATTTCAAAAATAATCGTAAAAATCTAAAAAATAATATTTTTTATATTAGGTATTATATAATATAAAATATAATATTATATTATATATAGTATATATAATATAATATTATATAATATATAATATATTATATAATAATATTATTTTATTTTTATATTATATTATAAAAAATCGTTAAAAGTATAAAACCTTGAAAAACCATAATCTCTTTCGAAAAGAAAAAGTCGTACAGCTTTATACAATAGACCATTTTAAAGGTAATTTATTTCTATTCCTACTACCTGTACCAGTGCATATACCTAAAGTTACGTAGAAAAAAGATACACAACAATATTTGCGAAATAACAAGGAAAATTGCCCAAAATTGCTGTGAGTGACGAATTTTGAAAAATTATATTTCGAAAACTATAAATCCTAATTACCTTTACTAAACAACATTTTAAAGAAGAAATATGTAGGTTTTTTTCTGTAAAGCAATGTCTACAGAATAAGCCAAATAAAAACGGAACATATGCAGTTAATACAGTGTATCGGAACTACCTACGCTTGAAATAGTCGACCAATATAAAAGTTTGGCACACATAAATCATAGCAACTCAACTACCTCTCTCCTTTTAGCCTAAGGCTACAGCCAGACAAGCGACAATTTACGGCGCCATTAGAGCAGTAAAATGAAGCGCGAAAATGGGTCCCGCGGTGAGTGTAGTGGATGGCCAGACTGAGCTGTATAATATCGAACGGGTTCATCTTCGGCGTCGTGTCGCAAACAAATGGATCTGGGTCCAAATTTGTAGCTCACGTCTAGTCACTCACTGTCCAAAATCTAGCTACAACCACGACCAAAACACTGTATTTACATCTCGCGATACGCCGTAATTTACATCCCCGTCTGGCCAGTTACTGTTACAGCGCCGCAAGAGCAGTAAAATGAAGCGGCAGTAAAAAGCATGACCAGATGGGGATGTAAATTACGGCGTGTCGCGAGATGTAAATACAGTGTTTCGTTCGTTGTTGTGGTTAGATGAGCTACAAATTTGGACCCAGATCCTTCTTCCCAGGACCCATTTTCGCGCTCCATTTTACTGCTGTTATGGCGCCGTAAATTGTCGCTTATCTGACCGTAGCCTTAGCCTAAAAGGAGACAGGTAGTTGAGTTGCTATGATTTATGTGTGTCAAACTTTTATATTGGTCGACTATTTCAAACGTAGTTCCGATACACTGTATTAACTGCGTATGTTCCGTTTTTATTTGGCTTATTCTGTATACCTATATCCTCGTGGACAAAAGTTATGGGACAAAAAACAAAATTTCTTTCTTTTGGGTTTCTTTGTGCTTTTTCTCTTGAATATATTTTTGTAAAAAAAAGTATCATTGACTTTAAAAAGTGATATGTAGATAGGAAATTCAACCAGGAACAATTTTTATGTAGGTATGTTTGTACCAAAAGTGCATAGAACTCACCCTAATGTAACCTGTGCCCAGGGACTAATTCACCCATTTCTCAAAAACGCACCCCTTTAAATGGTAGCACTCCACGGTTTTTTCATATATAGATGTCCATTAACCATATGAAATAATAAAACCCCGTTAACGTTGTAGTTCCTTTTAGCTATCTTATTTTGAATATAATCAATAGCCTATATGCTCCTTAGGTAACTATTATTTAGGTGGAAAGAAGCAAAATGCAAAATTTTGACGAATGTAAAATTTTCAATGAGCTTTAAATTGTTTTATTTGTTTCGAATCCTGAGAAAACCTGAAAGTATTTTTCAAAAATTTAAACGCAGAATGAGTGACTACTTTATTAACGAGGCCGAAAGTCCCTTAGAATAAATAAAAAGTTTCTTTTGAATGAAATATTTTGCAGTTAAAAATCACACCAAATTTTATCTTTTATTTTCACCCCTGTAACTTTTTAAGATAAGCATTATACACTCACCGGCACAAAATTCCGCCACCCAAAATTTTTGATTAAGTTTGATAGTTTTTAACTTTATTATTTATACTCCGGTTTTCAAGATTCTTGCACCAGTTTGTAGGTACATGTATTGGTATCGTTTGGTATTATTCCGGTAACACAAAAATTTTGCTTTCATTGCATTATACGGGGGTGAATGGAAGTGTTGTTTTCTCTTAAATTTTCTCCTAAATTTAAAACAATCTGTGGAAAAATAGAAGGGCTGGTTTTGTTTCATAGTCCTGTCATATTATCCCGGAGGCATCGCTAAATCTTGTTTTTTGAATTATCCGATTATCTCTTTTATTTTAAGAGCTGTACCATTTTTTGTAAATAAAAACACTAATTGACTCATAAAATAGAGGTTTAATCTCTTGCTGCAAAAGGTGGACATACCAGCTATTGAATTGTTTGGTTTTGTTGTTAATTTTGTTTTGTTTTGTTAATTTTAGTGAGATTGATATTTTTATTTCAAAAAACCTTCAAAGCAGTGTTTTTATTTACAGCTCTTACAAGAAAAGAGATACTTGGATAATTTAAAAAACAAAACCTTAGTGATACTACCAGGATAATACAAAAGGATTATGAAACAAAATTAACCCTCAAAATTTTTCCACACAATTTTTTTAATTTAAGAGTTTTATAATGCCATATCTAAGCAAAAATTTTTTGTTATTGGAATAATAAAAAACGACCTCAATACATTTACCTACAGACTGATGCAAAAATCTTGAAAATCGGAGTACAAATAATAAAGTTATAGATTGTCAAACTTAATCAAAATTTTTGGGTGGCGGAATTTTGTGCCGGTAATTGTAGAATTTTCAGGGACTTTCGGCCCTCGGTAATAATGTAGTCTTTCATTCTGCGTTTATATTTTTAAAAAATATTTATTAGTTCTCTCAGGATTTGAGAAAAATCATACATTTAACACTAGAAGCACCAGAGCAGTCATTTTGACTGCTTTTTGTTTTTGACACTCTGTATTACTTATTCGTAGTTATTTTATAAACTTGATAATTTATGACTTTTCCTAGATCTATTTGAAGATTCTAATTTCCCTTTTACAGGTACTTAGCGTAATTACTTTTTACGATATGCTAATGTCTACCTAGAAGCACCAGAGCAGTCATTTTGACTGCTTTCTCCTTTTGACCCTCTGTATTAGTCATTCATATTTATTTTACAAAATTTAAAATTTGGCACTCTAATATTTTTTATTTGAGAATTATAATTTCTCTTTCGCAGGTACTTAGTATAATTATATTTTGAATATATTATGTTGATGTCTACCTAGAAAAATGCGGTCCTACTGACGAGCTGTTCTACCTTTTGTTCTACTTTTTTGGGAAATGTTTACTTATTTTATGTATAAAATGCATCGAAAATGTTATTGTGTAGTTTGAGTATACTCTTTACATGTGCGTGTTCAATTTGTATTTTGATTTTTTATTGTGATTTTTTCCTTTTCTGCTGTTATCATCTCTCGCCAATATTTGACTGAGCAGAAACTATTGGAGTAGAAGAAGTAGAACTGAGAAGTAGAAGAATTTGTCAGATAATGAATCTGAAGTAGAGTTATGTAATGAAGATAATCCGATAATTAAGCTGAGAAGTATGTGCCTGATAAAGTTGATCAAGGACATTCATCGAGTATCGATTCTGAAGTTGAGATTGCGGAGATGCCCAGTACTTCTGCTTCAACTTTGAATGCAGACTCAAATACCTCTTCAGGAATAATTACCAACCGAGTAATAGGAATTGTAAGTATTTGGCCTTATATTCAGTTTACTCCCAAAATTAATATTAAACTCTGACTTTATATGTATGTTATTTTAAAATATAAATAATCATCGTCGAGATGTTATTGACTTACTAATCGTGGTATTTTCTTTTTATTGACTTCCTCTTTTAATATGGGTAACTACATCCTACTGCATTCTGTCGAGGAATTTGTAACACAATTTGTTTCATTCAACCTAATTAGAGCCGCTTCTTTGATTTTCCTCTTTTTACTATCTGTTTCTTTCAGGACTATACTTGAATCTTTCCACTGAACTCTATGTTCATTGTCCCATGCGCGTTGATATATTTGAGACCTATCAAATTCTCTATTCTTAATATAATACTGATGTTCACTTAATCTAACGTTTAATGGTCTTGATGTTTCACCTACATAAAAATGTTCACATTCACAACGTATTTTATAAACAAAATTCTGTTTTCTTTCTTGTTCATTGTTAGGTTTAGTTTTAGAGAAAATGGATCTCAATGTGCTTGTTTTTTTAAATGTTGAATTTATTTCCTCTCGTTCTAAGTTTCTTAGATAGTCCTTTTATATATTATGATATTGATATTTTCCTCGTATTATTTCTTGTGGATGTTATAGGATCCCGTTTTAAGTTGTTCTGTTCCATTCGATCCAATCTTGACAATTCCTTATTTATAAACAACAAAGGATAATCATTTTTTAATAAAACAGATGTTAACAATTGTTTTTCTTCTAAGAATGAATTCTCGTTAGAACAAGTAATTTTGGCTCTATCGTATAAGGATTCAATGATTCCCTTTTTAACACTAATGTGATTTGATTTGTAATTTAGAGATTTGTTGGTGTGTGTTGGTTTTCTATATATTTGAGTCTCATATAAAGTATCCTTCTTTGACACTAAAACATCGAGGAAAGGCAGGGTATTATTATATTCCTTTTCAATTGTAGAATTATTGTCTCTTCTTGATCGTTTATAAAATTTAGGAATGTGTCCAACAACTCTGATCTGTGAGGCCGTATTAAGAATACATCATCTACAAACATATCTCCAGCATACTGTGGATGTTAAATTTTGGTTAGAAATGATATTAGTTTCGAAATCTTCCTTAAATATATTAGCAAATAATGGAGATAAAGAAGTGCCGATGATTTTCCATCTTTCCATCACTACATCTTCCCCTCTCCATCTCCATTTCACCCCCTCTCCAAATATTCAAAGAACCAACTTTTAAGAAGAAAAATGAAAAGAAGATCAAAAATCAAAATCGGGTAGAAACAGAATCCAAAGAGAGTCGCCTTTTTAGTGCAATTATCCTTTTTCGAACTTTTCGCTAGCCCCCCCAAACTTGTCTTAAATGTCCAGAGTGAGAGTGTCCAAAGAATTCTAGGACCCTGAAGCACAAATAGCACAAATTGGGCACAAATTGTTCATACTATGCTCGACCCCCTACCCCTCTTTGGGGGGTAGTAGAAATGGATCCTGTAAATTCTCTGATTACAAGGCGGTTTTTAGCCCCAGTGGGAAGACAAAGGGGTTGAAGTTGTACAACGAAGTTGAAAAGTGCATTTCAGGATCTGATTTCTGATCGAAAATTGTGTTCAACAAATACATGTACCATTTTTTAAACTGGTAGCATAAAACTACTCAGAGATTCATCTGAGGGGGTAAGTTTCCATCCCCCGTGGAGAGTGGAAAGTGGCTTGCAAGCCTGTTTTTCAGTTTCAAAATGTGATTCGATAAATTTTTCAATCAAAACAGCAGGCAATGAAAGCAGCGAGAATATCTGGTTTCCTGAGGGATATAATCTGGCGGAATAAATATATGAGCACCGAAAGCAAAGTCCGCATTTATAAGACATGTGTTAGACCCGTACTGACATACGCAGCTGAGACAAGGGCCGAGACAACAAAGACCAAACAGATAATGAGAACAACAGAGATGAAAACCCTAAGATCCATAAGAGGTATCACACTCAGAGATAGAGTACGAAACGAAGACACATTGAGAGAGCTAGGCGTTCAGGACGTAGTGAGATGGACAAGAGCGCGACGACGCATGTGGAGGGACCACGTAGATCGGATGGACCCTGAACGTATGGCGCATTGGGCGAAAACACAGAAGCCCAACACCAAGCGACCCATAGGAAGACCCAAAAAACGATGGTACGAGAGTTGGAGCTCCGGATCGCAGCAAAGACTGTAACAGAAGAAACAGGACATAGTCCTATTACAAGAAGAAGAAGAAGAAGAAGATAAATTTTTGACGAATTTACCAAATTTTACATCAGCGGTGTTAATGTGCATGATTTGGCTGATTTTGTGTCCTTACTCCTGCACTAATCCTCCCCTGTTTTAAATGTAGAAGGGTAGTGGTTGTACAAACAAAGTAAGTTCGGTACAATTAAGTACTAATGCAGTACAAACGAAATAGCCTATTTTCGACGTTTAGATGGCAAAGAGTGCAGAGAAGAGGGGTAGAGGGATGCATGTCACTGGCCCCCCCGGCCAATCTAGACGGATGGGGGCGGTACAAACAAAATAAGGGCGGTAAAATGCGATACTAATGCAGTACAAACGAATATACCCATCCCGGAGTCCAGATGGAAAAAGGGGGGAATAGCATGTCACCAGCCCCTCCAGACAGATTTATAAGGGTGGGGGCAGTAGGTACAAACGAATGAAGGGTGATACAATCCAGTACTAACGCAATACAAACGAGTGAGCTTTTTCTCGGCCCTCAAATCGAAAAAGGCGGGATAGCATATCACCAGCCCCTCCAGACAGATGTAAAAAGGTGGGTACAGTACAAACGAATGAAGGGAGATACATTCTAGTACTAATGCAATACAAACGAGTGAGCTTCTTTTTTAACCCTAAAATCGAAAAAGGGGGGCTGGTGACATGGATCTTCTACTGTGTTTTCTCTTTCAGAATTCATTGTGCAACTTTCACACATTTCACAGCCATATAGCAAGACAGAAAAGACATAACGTCTGATCATTCGGATTCTGTGCTCCAGGCTAATGCTCCACCTTTTAAAAAATGTTTCCATGTTCATTAGAGTTTTTCAGGCTTGCTCGATTCTTTATAGGATTTTTTTTTGGTCACACTGGCTATTGACATTTGCTCCCAAATATTTTGTGAACGTTACATGCTCTATTATTTTTGTCCCTTGGAATACAAATGTACGTTTATTGGTGTCTTGAGAATACTAAAATTTTAGTTTTGGAACCGTTTAAGTGTAAACCCAACATTTCGCTATGACGAACTACCGCATTTATTATAGTCTATATTATGTGTATGTGTGTATAGTCTATGTACATTGTGTGTAGAATATTGTCTATATTATGTGTGTAAACATTATAATTAGTTTGGAATGGAAAAATTCGTAAAGTAAAGAAAATTGTAAAACTGGCCTTTTGAAATAATTGTCACATGCTTGTTTCACAGAAGGTGTCTGTTTACATGTGTTCGACATTTGCATACCTATAATTATATTATTTAGTCAAATGCAATAATTTACATTATTACAAAATCTATATAATTTTTTGAAGGATAATTTGTAATGAATTTTTAAGCGGTTTATACGTACCTATATTACATAAATTGTTTCTGTGGTTTCCGTGTTTGACTAAAATGTACATTTACAGTAAAATGTTTACTGTAAACTTCTGAAGTTTAAAGACTAAAGACTAAATTTTCACTCTAATGGCATATAAAACAACAGTATGTTACTCTACATCCCACCAGACTGAAAACAATGGGAAGCTTCTCTGGTTACACCTTCGAGGCTTCTACAATTTGCAAGCCATATGGATGCTGAGACTAAGGAAGATGAGGGAATTTTACAATTTATAATTCACGTCCCATCTACTCAGCGCGGTAAAGTTCCAACGAGAGTGGTTCCCTTCGTACTCCAATCAGAGTAAACATGTAAATCAAAAATGAATGACCATTTTCAATTTCGTTGTAAAACGAAAATACAGCCGCACCATATTCTAGTCCAATCAGAGAGTTCAGCAAGCACCTCTAACGGTTTCTAAACTTATTAATCTCTCATCAGGAGGCACATATGCTGCTCTCTCTGATCCAACTAAAACAAACCCCGGCGTGCAGTCCCGGATTGCAGCGAACGAAATGGCATAGATGCCCTAGCGGCAACTGCTAGCTACGAACGAAATGGCACAGATGCCCTAGCGGCAACTGCTAGCTAGTTGCTAGGCAACCACTAGGGCATCTATGCCATTTCGTTCGTTGTTGCAATCGGGACTGCACGCCGGGGTTTGTTTTGGTTGGATCAGAGAGGGCAGCATATGTGCCTCCTGATGAGAGAGTAATAAGTTTGGAAATCGGTAGAGGTGCTTGTTGCATTCTCTGATTTGACTAGAATATGGTGCGGCTGAATTTTCGTTTTGCAACGAAATTGAAAATGGTTATTCATCTTTGATTTACATGTTTACTATGATTGGAGTACGAAGGGAACCATTATCGTTGGAACTTTACCTCGCTGAGCATATGGGACGTGAATTATAAATTGTAGACTGGTGGGATGTAGAGTAACATTATATTGTTTTATATGCCATTAGAATAAAAACTTGTCTTTTGCTTACAGTTGCCGCTAGGGCATCTATGCCATTTCGTTCGTTGCAATCCGGGACTGCACGCCGGGGTTTGTTTTGGTTGGATCAGAGAGAGCAGCATATGTACCTCCTGATGAGAGACTAATAAGTTTCGAAACCGGTAGAGGTTCTTGCTGCATTCTCTGATTGGACTAGAATATGGTGCGGCTGTATTTTCGTTTTGCAACGAAACTAATTATGATATAAGTGTTAAAGGTACACGTTTAAGGCACGCATGTGAAAGTTTGCAGAATGAGCGATAGCGAGTTCTGCAATTCATATAAGTGCCTTAAAAATGTACTTTTTAACACTCATATTATACAATATTTTTTCTACAAACGTAATTACAGGACATATCTACATATCTACAACAAATTTTACTTGAACTTGACTGACATTATATTTTTATATTTTTTTGACATTACATCAAAATTGCCTATATGGTCAATACGAATTGCAGTGCCATAAAAATTTTAAAGCACTAGTGCCTTAAAGTAGCATTTTTAACGCTCGTATGCTAAAAAGTGCATTTTTAACACGGTTGTAGAAAAAACTAATTAATTCAAAATTCATTCAAATTTTTTGCATATAATAAAGAATAATTTAGTCGGATGTTAAACGTTGAAGGCACTACAAGTACTATAGATAATAACGCTTTCGGTCAACGTATATCCCTCGAGCCAAAGGCCCTCGGTATATACACCATTGAGAGTTATTATCATAATAACGGCCCTCAGTATATACAACTCAAGCGTTATTATCCTTATAATACCCTTGGTACCTTAATAATTATTATTTTTCTTCAGGTGCCATCTTGGCTACGGAGGTTGGCAATCATCATAGCTATTTTAATTTTTGAGGCAATAGCTCTAAATAGCTGTTTTGAGCTGCATCCAAACCATTCTCTCAGGTTTTTCAGCCATAAAATTCGTCTTCTTCCGATGCTCCTTTTTCCATCTATCTTTCCTTGCATTACGAGCCATACTTTTCGCTTCGCATCACATGCCCGAGATTCCCTAGTTTTCTTTTTTTAATTATAAGTTCAACTTCCTTCTCTTTGCCTATTCTTCTCATTACTTCATTATTAGTAACTCTATCTACCCAGGAAACCCTCATAATCCTTATATAGGTCCACAGTCCACATTGCAAAGGCGTTAAGTTGTGTCATTGTCTCTACATTTAACGTCCATGACTCCACTCTATAGTATAGTATAATTTACTTGTATTATAGTTATATTCCACTGTATACGTAACATTTTGTTAGGCATACTTTAAGAGCTAATGTTAAATCTTTGCTACATAGAAACTTTTTCATTTTCATAAAATTTGAACGTGATTTTTCGCTTCTGACGTTGATTTCTGCGGTGTAGTCATTATTTTCTGTTATAAATGTTCCTAGGTAAGTGTACTTTTTTACTCTTTCGATCTACTGGCCCTCTACTACCAAGATTTCGTTAGTATTATGGTTGTTTTTACTAATTTTCATAAACTTCGTCTTTTTGATATTGAGAGACCTACTACACCTTAGTATTTTACTCATGAGTCTTTACAGGTCTTGTAAACCATCGTACAAATACTTAGGAACAGTAATCAACAACAAAGGAGACATAGAGGACGATCTTAACAACAGAATGGAAAACACAGGAAAACTATTCCAAGCACTAAATAGAGGATTCCTTAATAACAAAGAAATATCAACAAAGACCAAGATGACAATATACAAAACAATATATAGACCTACGGTGACATATGGAGCAGAAAATTGGATATTAAACAAAAGACACCAGAGCAGAATACAGGCAGCAGAGATGAAATACCTCAGAAGAACGATAGGAGTAAAAAGAACAGATAGAATCAGAAATGAAGAAATAAGAGAAAGACTCAAAATCAAGCCGATACTCGACTCAATCAAGAAGAAAAAATTGGCATGGTTCGGACATCTAACCCGGCTGGACAATGATAGACAAGTGAAAAGAGTGTGGGAAGCCAAACCAATAGGTAAGAATAGAAGAGGAAGGCCCATCAAAGAATGGAACAGTGACATTTCGCAGATACTGCAGAGTAAGGGTAAGACTTGGCAGGAAGCAACACAGATGGCATCCAATAGGAAGGAATGGAGAAAGTTCGTTAAGAGCTAGGACAATTCAGAAGATTGTAAAATATTGTAATTTATTGAATTGTAATTTAATGAATTGTATTATAAATGGCCCTACACCGAAAGGTACTAATGGGTCTACTGATTAAGTAAAGTAAAGTAAACCATCGGCTATTATTACTGTATTATCTGCATATCTGATGTTCTTAACTAAGACTCCATTTACTCTTATGCCGACTGTTTGATCTTCCAGAGTTTCTCGTATTACCTCTATAGAATAAGCGTTAAATAATAGAGGTGATAGAATGCAGCCTTGCCTGACTCCTCTCTTTATTTCCATTTCTTCAGATGTTTCTTTTTCAATTCTTACTATTCCTCGCTGATTGTAATAGACGTGTGTTATTAGTCTTAAATCCCTTTCATCAAGGTTTTTAGTTTTTAGAATTTACGTGTGTCGATCATATTTTACTTTATCAAACACTCTATTGTAGTCTATAAAACAGACGTAAAGAGGACGGTTAACATCCAAACATCTCTGTGTTAGCACGTTGAAGGAGAATAATGCCTCTCTGGTATCTATACCATTGCGGAACCCATATTGAGTGTCACTAATATCCAGCTCCAGTTTAGAGTGTAATAATTATGAGACTATTATATTTTCTTTAAATTTGTGTTTACATATTTGTGTAATACATATTTGTGTTTACACAGTTATAAGCAAAAATGATCGGTTGGATTATGTTTTAAATTTCCTATGTGAGAATGACTAAGCATCTAATAGGAATAATGGTTATTCACATGTCTGCTCTGATTAGGATTTGTTGAGATAACTCTGTATTATTGAACATGGATTTAAATCGAGTAACCTCTATTTATAGATGGATAACATACAATGTGAGAACAAATAATTGAATACTATAATTATAACAAAATGGGGTAAAATGCGCGATATCAATAAAGACATATTATCAATAAACAGGAAATTGGGTGTGCTTATGACATCTTGTGATCCTATCTCATTTGAACGTTAAAATGTATAGTTTGACCTGTAATTAGCAATCCAGTAATATATTTGCAGAGTGCAATTAAATGGATATAAATTTAAGTAATTTAGGTCACTTGTTATTGTAAACAAGGACGTTCTTATTTCTAATTATATTGATTGTTGAAGTGAATGTAAAAGTAAAGATCTTGATGAGATATACAGTCGGAAATATGAAAGAATACCCATGAACGAACATATAAAATACTCTGTATTTTGCTGTCACACAAGAAAATTGTCCAGCGCAAGTACATGTAATAATAATTATTACATGTACTTGCGCTGGGCAATTTTTTGTGTGACACGGTGACACGAAAATACAGTGTGTTTTATATGTTCGTTCATGGGTATTCTTTCATTTTTCCGACTGTATTTATCACAAACTACCCATACAGTTATCCGTATCAGGAAATCAGTTAACTTTATTAACTTAATCGATTTTATTATACTTATATCATATTATTTCTCTTCTTTGACTTTATAGTACATTCATTCAAGCAATTCACCTCGCAGTTCTAAAAGCCTTCATGGATTTGTTTGAAATTTTGACATAAGCTCAAAAATGATGCAAATAACAAACCTGACTTGGTGCCAATGTATACATCCACCCTTTCTCGGGGGTGAATGCCACCCTTTATCGGGGGTGGAAATTTAAAATTTCAAAATGATACCGGTAATCGGCAGAGATTAAATTTTATGAAGAAAATGTAGAATACAATTTTTTACTTAACTTAATAATTTCTGAGTTATTAGCGATTGAAGATTCCAAAAAAAAACACGTTTTTCAATAGTTCTTCGCGAATAACTCAAATATTACGCATTTTCAGGAAAAAATTATCCTTATAAAATTAAATACTATTAAAAAGCAAAACACTAGTCAGTTTTAATTAAATGTTTTAGATTATTTCGTTCATAGGAGATTCTGAACAATAGGAAGCTACAGAAATCTAAATTAAATTGATAATTTTTGATTATTTCATTCATAGGAGATTCTGACCAATAGAAAGCTACAGAATTCTAAATTAAGCTGATAATTTTTGATAATTGCCCGTCGTCAAGTATGTAACGTCAGATGCCCTTCGTTGCTACGAAAAAATACATTCAGTGACATTAATGACAATTAATATTTTAAAAATTAAAAAAAGTGATGACATTTAACCGTAAAATATTTATAACAACTCTGTGTTTAATTGTACTAATTTGTACTTACATAAATAAATTACAATTAAATTTTGGTTTTGAACAGTTTTATTAATTAAATAATCGCAACAAATTGCACTCGATCTCTAAAATTAATATAGAATTTTTGTCCTCGTGACACTTTGACATAAATTAAATTAAAACTTGTCATTATTTGAAGTTAAAATTGTCAAAGTGTCACTCGGGAAAAATTCAATAAGTTTAGAGCTCTTGTGCAATTCCTACTGATAATATTAAGTAATTTATGAGTCATTGAAAACGAATTTTTTGTTTTTCGTAAATTTATGCAAAGATTTGAGCTCAAATAACGAAAAAATGATTATTTTTTCATAGAAAATGGTAATAAATATTTTTAAAGTACTTTTTTAGACCTTGGAAACAAGCTTTAATAAAAGCCTTTATCATGAAAATTCAGGAAGTTATGACGAAAATTAGTCACATACCTCGAATTTATAAAAGAAAAAATGACGGTAAAATGTATGCCATGGGCGGCAAAATTAATATTAATCATAGCCCATGTAAAATTAACTTTATTTATGTTTCGACAACACGTTACAAAAGTTTAAATTATTTGTTTTAAAACAACTAGACATTTATAAAATGTTTATAGGCCCCAGGTCGACTCAGCCTGAATAAAATGAGTACCTTGAGTAAAACCAGGGGTAATAATAGGCGGTTGAAGCGTAGCACTGGCCCTGTTACTTTCCTTGTATACCGTAGGCCCTAGATATAGCAGACTACCATGCTGTACTCCCAAAGCCACGTGAGCGGTATAAAACGGGAGACTAATATTATTACATTTTGAAAAAATTTGTTTTAAGTAAATTTCTTTTTTTCGATTTTTCAAAAAATACGTTATTTTTTCAAAATATCTCAAAAACTATTGGATTTGCGAAAAAAGTGTTATGACCAAAAATTTTGCTTTTTTTGCTAAAAATTTTGCTTTTATTATATTTCATAACAAAATATTTAATAGTTTTGTTTATTTTATAGACATAAGCAGTAAAGTATTGATTTCAATGCAAGCGAAGTGTCTTTTTAGCCCTATAACATTAACATTCTTTAAACAAAAGCATCTAGAAAGATTGTAACTCTCATGATGGTGTGAGGGTGAATGCAAAAAGCTTAAAGGAAAGCCGAGTTATTGTTAAAAAACCAAACACATTTTTCTAGAGATTATTCAGAAGAACTACTTAAAATGATCTTTTGCAATTGCAAAAAAGGATATTGATTAACTTGTGGGTGTCTCAAACTTGGAATTAATATTGTAAAATAAATATTTTTCATTATCATCAAATTGTGAAATTTAAAAAGTTTAATTTCCATCAAACATATATTTTTATGGGATAAAAATTTTACAAATATATCATTATATCATAAGAAACAATAATTAATTTTCATTGTCTTAACGAATTCCATTACTTCAAGTTTTCAAAAATATTTTTTTCCTAATTTTTATGATAAGGGGTAGCTTTAAGGGGTTGAATCAAATTAAAAACTTGTATGTATCAGGTTTTTTATATTTAAATAATATATTATCTATTTTTTCTATTTAAGATCGAAAATAAAATGATTTCATAATCTCAGCCATTTTTAAATAACTGTATGAGGGGTAGTTTTTAAGGGTAGTCACAGTCACATATAAAAATGTCGAACTATTAGTTACATTGTAAAAAAAAAATTAACATGTTTAAACATATTGATGTGTCTATAACTGCTTCCATTAATTCATTTTCAATTTTTTCTTAAGTTTCATTTTTGGGGGTGCTTTTTGGTGGTTGAATTATTCAAAAAATTTAAAGCACTCATGGGAGTGCCGACAGAAGTGAAAACTTCTTATAGTATATAAATTACGAGCTCAATGCTTTTCCCCATCCAAAAATAAGTGCTATACCTATATTATATACGCGTTGCTTACGTTCTATGCTATTTATGTATACATACACATAATTACAAGAGAACGGCAGTTCTCGCCAGTGGCGCACACCAACACCCCCCTACACGCGACACTATTAATAATATTATTATATACAAGAAATTTTCGATTTTCTAAATCTGACTGATTTAAAAGATGAGCCAAGTCCCACCTTAAAGTTCAGGAAAAGACTCACCCATTCATGGGTCAACCATCCATTTTGGTCCAAGGGTGTGGATTTTACGGCCCTTTCTATTTAGGGTCTGTTTTTCGTTCTCGTCCGCAAAACTCCCAAAAACTTAAAAAATTTAAGTCCGCCCTTTATGGCTTCTAATAGTACTGATCATTACCTTTCCAACGCATGTCTAACTTTGAAAATCGGTTATACCATTCAAAAGTTACCGAGCTCAGAAATATGGCTCAATTTTTATTTGAAAAAGGGAAAATGTTTGTGGATATGTATGTATGTGTGTTTAAAAGTTAAACCGATTTGAATTTTTTTTCTGTGTTTGAAAAGAGGGTCAGAGCCGATTCAGAACCGGTGTAGTTTGTGACTTTTGACCACCCATAAGCCAGCTAGAGGACTTGGTAGGTACAAAGCTGCATACTTTTTGGGAGTATATATCTTCGGATCAAGAAGAGACAGGAGAACTGCAAATACACCATGTCAATAGTGTTGAGTTAAGCTTTCAAATGGTGTTTAAGCCGTCAGGATCAGACATACACACCAGTGCCGGATTAACCATTAGGCGGACTAGGCGGCCGCCTAGGGCCCGGGCACTTGATGGGGCCCGTATCCCATACAAATGCATTAATTAATATTGAATTACAAATTGAAGAATCTCAGATGCAGAATCCACCAATTTAATAAGAATTAAAAATGGTAAATAGTATTTTAAAACTGAGATTTTTCATGTTGAAAGTTCTTACTGGTACATCCTTAATCTGCGACTTTTTCAATTAATAAGACAGCAGACGACGAATATAGAAAACGAAAGGGAAACGATCACATTTCGATTTCATTCGTCTAGGAAAAACGGACAGCAGAGGAACTTTCAGTACTCAAATCCGAGTAAAGGAAATAAAAATAAATGACGGTTTTGCTTGTTTTCGATTCAGAGGCTTGCACACCAGCTAGACAGGCTGTTTCTACCATTTCAGGCGTCCTCAGTAGCTTTCGATAGTGTGCCTACCTCTGGACGGAAAAACAGCTCCACCATCATTTTAAAGGGAATCTGAAAAATAATTCAAATTTCCCATCAGACGCAATACAGTGACATCTACTAACAAATTGAAGAATCTCAGATGCAGAGTCCACCAATTTAATAAGAATTAAAAATGGTAAATAGTATTTTAAAATTGATATTTTTCATGTTGAGAGTTCTTACTGGTACATCCTTAATCTGCGACTTTTTCAATTAATAAGACAGCGCACGACGAATATAGAAAACGAAAGGGAAACGATCACATTTCGCTTTCATTCGTCTAGGAAAAACCGACAGCAGAGGAACTTTCAGTACTCAAATCCGAGTAAAGGAAATAAAAATAAATGATAGTTTTGCTTGTTTTCGATTCAGAGGGTTGCACACCAGCTAGACAGGCTGTTTCTACCATTTCAGGCGTCCTCAGTAGCTTTCGATAGTGTGCCTACCTCTGGACCGAAAAACAGCTCCACCATCATTTTAAAGGGAATCTGAAAAATAATTCAAATTTCCCATCAGATGCAATACAGCGACATCTACTAACAAATTGAAGAATCTCAGATGCAGAATCCACCAATTTAATAAGAATTAAAAATGGTAAATAGTATTTTAAAACTGAGATTTTTCATGTTGAAAGTTCTTACTGGTACATCTTTAGAGATTCTTCAATTTGTTAGTAGATGTCGCTGTATTGCGTCTGATGGGAAATTTGAATTATTTTTGGACAAATTCTCGGATTTGAGTACTGAAAGTTCCTCTGCTGTCCGTTTTTCCTAGACGAATGAAAGCGAAATGTGATCGTTTCCCTTTCGTTTTCCATATTCGTCGTCTGTTGTCTTATTAATTGAAAAAGTCGCAGATTAAGGATGTACCAGTAAGAACTTTCAACATGAAAAATCTCAGTTTTAAAATACTATTTACCATTTTTAATTCTTATTAAATTAGTGGATTCTGCATCTGAGATTCTTCAATTTGTTAGTAGATGTCGCTGTATTGCGTCTGATGGGAAATTTGAATTATTTTTCAGATTCCCTTTAAAATGATGGTGGAGCTGTTTTTCGGTCCAAAGGTAGGCACATTATCGAAAGCTACTGAGGACACCTGAAATGGTAGAAACAGCCTGTCTAGCTGGTGTGCAACCCTCTGAATCGAAAACAAGCAAAACCATCATTTATTTTTATTTCCTTTACTCGGATTTGAGTACTGAAAGTTCCTCTGCTGTCCGTTTTTCCTAGACGAATGAAAGCGAAATGTGATCGTTTCCCTTTCGTTTTCTATATTCGTCGTCTGCTGTCTTATTAATTGAAAAAGTCGCAGATTAAGGATGTACCAGTAAGAACTTTCAACATGAAAAATCTCAGTTTTAAAATACTATTTACCATTTTTAATTCTTATTAAATTGGTGGATTCTGCATCTGAGATTCTTCAATTTGTTAGTAGATGTCGCTGTATTGCGTCTGATGGGAAATTTGAATTATTTTTCAGATTCCCTTTAAAATGATGGTGGAGCTGTTTTTCGGTCCAGAGGTAGGCACACTATCGAAAGCTACTGAGGACGCCTGAAATGGTAGAAACAGCCTGTCTAGCTGGTGTGCAACCCTCTGAATCGAAAACAAGCAAAACCATCATTTATTTTTAATATTGAATTATCTAAGCAGTAATTTAAAAAAAAATTAAAATGTTAAAAAAAAAACAAATATGGCTAACTGAGACAAAAAAGGATAGGCAATTTATGATTTTCAATCAATCAGACTCAGTTTTTTGCTTTGTCTTCTGTCAAATATCAGGAAAATACAACCGATTTCAAGATAAATTAAGCAGTTATCTTCAAAGGCATTTCTATATTCCACGTTCTACTCATTTCCTCAATTTGGTAATCAATTTTGCAAGCAAATTATGCTTAGAAGCTGGTAATTATTTTGGTATGGTACGTTTTTTTTTTCTACCCACCGATAGGCATTACAGTCCATTCACTCACGGTAAAATATTGGAAAACCCCAGGATTTTAAAGAACCTTTGGATTTGAAACAAGAGCTTGGATTGACATGAAATTGGGTATAAGCATAGCTAACATGTCAAAGAAAAACGTGATATTGTGCCAATGTGTGTTTTTGCTCTACGGTTGAGTCCATCCCTTCTTGGGGTGAAAAAATATGCCGTCAAAATACGCCCGGAACTGGATAAACTGACTAATTCTAAGCAACTTTTGTTCAATTGAGTTTTTCATCAAGTCAATACATTTAGAGTTATTTGCAATTGAATATCTTCATTTTTCAACAAAAACTAACATGTTTTTAGAAGGTTTTTCGCAAATAACTCAAAAAGTAAGTATTTTATCGAAAAAATATTCTTAGCAAAAATATAGCTTTTAAAAAATTTAAAGAATGGTGTATATGTGCAGTCTGTAGACCCAGTAGTAGCAGAGTTGTAGCTACTGAAAGTAGGTTCTTATTCGTCAAATTCCAAATCGCATATTTCAAAGTGAAATAATCAAAAAATGAAGCACTTTTCATGGAAAACTTATCATACCTTGTTTAAATGTTTAAAAAAGCATTATTTTTGTTTAAAAAAAATCTAACATAAAAAGTAAGCAACATAAGCTCAGAATAAAGTCGATCCCATTTTTTGGGTAAAAAAACTGGTGAAAATAACCCCCTAATTAGCATCCCAAATGAAATTAATCCTTACCGCTTCACAATCTACTTTACTTATGTATTGTTTATATGCTCTGTAAGTTTTATCGGTATAAAGTGCTTATTTTTGAAAGGGCTGTAGTAGAAAGGGCTTAAACAAGTCACTAATCACGAGCGTATGCAATTTTTTTTATTTGGCTTAATGCTTCGACAACTAATGGCCATTGGCATGGTACAATGGATTTTTCCAATCAGGTACCTAGTGTAATGGGTAGTGTGTGTGTTGAGTAAATGTCTTGTTACTTAGCAAAGTCGTCATTATTTTTGCAAAGAGACGCTAATTGTATCCGAACGTCTGCGGTCCCTCCGGTGAGTATCGATCCTACAAGGATAGAAACTATTTTCATTCATTAATTTTTAATACATGAAAAATTCTCTACCCAGGGTATGCAAATTTTGAACAGTCATATCTTAACCAATTTTTATCTTCCAAAAAAGCAAAAATCCGAAATATTCAGAAAAGCAAAACCTACATTTTTTTACTCTTTAAGATTTTTGGTACCACTAATAATTTTTAAGTGATTTTAAAAAAATAAGACATTTTTTTCAAACAAAATTTCAAAAAATTTGTTTTACTTTAAATCCCAATGTTTAAAATAAACATTTAAATAAACAATGTTTTGAAATTAAAATATATAAGCAGTGTGAACCGGCGAAACTTACATATCATATAAATAATATACTTATAAGTTTTTTCAAGATTTTCATAAATTTTCAAGATTTTTGTGCCAAAAAAAAGGAATCAACATTATTTTAAGCTTTACTTGCTTAATTTTGATACTTGAAACTTGTTAAAAAAAAAACAAAAAAAAAAACTTTTTTCAACACTTTAAAAAAGTTGTGATGATTTTTCATCGAAAAGTGCTTAATTTTTTGTTTACGTTGAAATATTTGATTTGGAATTTGTCGAATAAGAATCTACTTTTTATTAGCTCCCGTTCTGCTTATTACATACACCATTTTTTAAATTTTGTATACGCTATATTTTTTCTAAGAATATTTTTTCGATAAAATACTTAATTTTGGAGTTATTTGCCAAAAACTGTCTAAAAACGTATTTTTTTGTTGAAAAATGAACATATTCACTCGCAAATAACTCAAAAAGTATTGATTTAGTGAAAAAACTCTATAGAACAAACGTATCTTAGAATTAATCAGTATATCAATTTTCGCAATTATTGTAAATGTATGTTTTTCACCCCCGAAGTAGTGGCACTTATACTCAGGGCAAAATCACATATCGACACAATATCCCTTTTTTTTTCTTTTGCATATTAAGGAGAAGTTGTTGCGAAATATAAAAAAAGAAAATGATCTTTTTTACATTGTCGTAATTTATTTTTGAAGTATCTGTAAATTTGTTTTAAGTAAATGGTCGCTATAATAAGGATCCTACTTCTTATGGTCGCCTAGGGCCCCATGATGCGTTAAACCGTCACTGATACACACGGCTCAGTATAGCCGAAAAACTGAAAAACTATACATTGAAAATTTTGGTTTTTTGACAATTACTCAAAATTTCAACAACGAATTGCGTCAATAACTGAGCGTTTGTAGAAGGACTCTAGACGATTCTAACGGTGTATACTCCATTTCCGGGAAAATTCGAATTTTTAAGTTATAGGCTTCATAATTATGATCAAATCTATTTCCTACGGGAAAAAACGGTTTCTCAAGCTCAATAATTCCTGTAATAGCTTCGGTTATCATACTTGACCTTAGATTCATCAAATACTACTGGTAAATACGTTTCAAAATCATGTTTACTGATCAAAATCGGTTAAGCCTTTTAGAAGTTATTAAGTTACAAACGTATAATCCAATTATCGATTATTCCCGAAATGGTTTATGTAGTTCTAGTGATTACGACGATAAATTTGATCTAGCAACGGGCAATCCGACTTCATTTACCGGTTATCTCAATATTGTTTTTCAGTCTATTTCGAATAGAAAAAAATCTAGTGTACATTCGATGGACACTAGATCATTTTGGAGATAATGCAACAAAGGTGACCATTTATAAAGCTTAACGAGTAATAGAGAAACATTGCATTCAAATTCATACATTTAATTTATAAATTACTTTAAAAAACTCCTGATACAAGAATAAAAAACCGCTAAACGCCTTAAAAATGAGGGGCGCATACAATATTCCAGCTACAAAAGATCTGATATGAATATTACGTGGCGCGAAAATGTATTTTCATTTTGATGTAAAACAAAATTCTAGTTTTATTTTAAAAGATTTTTCCATAATATTTGCTAAATTTGAATTAAACGCGCCACAAAAGAGTTTCAAAATTCAAACTGTATCAAAGTTACTCTTTTGTGGCGCGTTTACTTCAAATTTAGCAAATATTATGGAAAAATATTTTAAAATAAAACTGGAATTTTGTTTTACATCAAAATGAAAATACATTTTCGCGCCACGTAATATTCATATCAGATCTTTTGTAGCTGGAATATTGTATGCGCCACTCATTTTTAAGGCGTTTAGCGGTTTTTTATTCTTGTATAATATACGTACGAAATTTAGTTTGGCAAAGTAATGACGGTCGCAAACTCAATAATTTTTCCTATCTAAAAAGTGCACACCGTCCCTAAAGAAGTTTTCACTTTAAAAATTTATTTCGTCAAAGCAATACCGGTCGCTAATTCAATACTTCTTCCCCATTCGACAAGTGCACAACGTACCTAAGGAAGTTTTCATTTCAAAAATGAATTTCTCCGAAGCGATGACGGTCGCTAATTCAACATTTTTCCCCATCTAAAAAGTGTATAACGTCCCTAAAAAGTTTTCGCTTCAAAAATCTATTTCGTCGAAGCAATGACGGTCGCGATGACGGTCGATAATTCAATAATTTTTCTATATCTAAAAAGGACACAACGTGCCTAAAGAAGTTTTCACTTCAAAAATTTATTTCGTCGAAACAATTACGGTTGCTAATTTAATATTTTTTCCCATCAAAAAAGTGCAAAACGTGCCTAAAGAAGTTTTCCGTTTAAAAATTTATTTCGCCGAAGCGATGGCGGTCGCTAATTCAACACTTTTCCCCAACTAAAAAGTGCACAACGTCCCTAAAAAGTTTTCACTTAAAAATTTATTCCGTCGAACCAATACCGGTCGCTAATTTAATACTTTTTTCCCATCTAAATAGTGCACAACGTCCTTAAAGAAGTGTTCACTTCAAAAATATATTTCGTCGAAGCAATGACGGTCGCGATGAGGGTCGCTAATTCAATAATTTTTTCCCCATCTAAAAAGTGCATAACGTCCCTAAAGAACTTTTCACTTCAAAAATTTATTCCGTCGAAGCAATGACGGTCGGGATGGCGGTCGCTAATTCAATACTTTTTCCTCATCTAAAAAGTGCACAACGTCCCTAAAGAAGTTTTCACTTCAAAAATTTGTTTCGCTGAAGTGATGACGGTCGCTAATTCAATATTTTCCCCATCTAAAAAGTGCACAACTTCCTTAAAGAAGTGTTCACTTCAAAAATATGTTCCGTCGAATCAATGACGTTTGCGATGACGGTCGCTAATTCAAGATTTTTCCCCATCTAAAAAGGGTAAAAGGTCCCTAAAGAAGTTTTCGCTTCAAAAATTTATTTCGCCGAAGTGATGACGGTCGCTAATTCAATACTTTTTCCCCATCTAAAAAGTGCACAACGTCCTTAAAGAAGTGTTTACTTCAAAAATATATTTCGTCGAAGCAATGACGGTCGCTAATTCAAGATTTTTCCCCATCTAAAAAGGGTAAAACGTTCCTAAAGGATTTTCCACTTCAAAAATTTATTTCGTCGAAGCAAAGACGGTCGCTATGACTGTCGCTAATTCAATACTTTTTCCCCATCTTAAAAATGCACAGCTTCCCTAAAGAAGTTTTCACTTCAAAAATTGATTTCGCCGAAGCAATGACGGTCGGGATGACGGTCGCTAATTCAATACCTTTTTCCCATCTAAAAAGTGCACAACGTCCCTAAAGAAGTTTTCACTTCAAAAATGTATTTCGCCGAAGTGATGACGGTCGCCAATTCAATACTTTTTCCCCATCTAAAAAGTGCACAACGTCCCTAAAAAAGTTTGCACTTCAAAAATTTATTTTGCCGAAGTGATGACGGTCGCTAATTCAATACGTTTCCCCATCTAAAAAGTGCACAACATCCTTAAAGAAGTGTTCACTTCAAAAATTTATTTCGTCGAAGCAATGACGGTCGGGATGACGGTCGCTAATTCAATACTTTTTGCCCATCTTAAAAATGCACAACGTCCCTAAAGAAGTTTTCACTTCAAAAATTGATTTCGCTGAAGCAATGACGGTCGGGATGACGGTCGCTAATTCAATACTTTTCCCCATTTAAAAAGTGCACAACGTCCATAAAGAAGTTTTCACTTCAAAAATTTATTTCGCCGAAGTGATGACGGTCGCCAATTCAATACTTTTTCTCCATCTAAAAAGTGCACAACGTCCCTAAAGAAGTTTTTTGAATTTGAAGAAAGTTTTTTTTCTTCTTAATGGCGGTACAGGCTCCTTTTTTCAATATATTATTTAGTTATAGAGTAATTTCCACTTACTAACATATTTCTGAAATTAGGCTCTGACCGCCATTCTTTATTATATTACGAATATGTGTGCCAAATATCTCGACAAAATATTCAAAATTAGAGCCGCAATCTTGGAACGCGTTTGTTGCTACCTGTTGATCGCTACTGTAGCCTCTTAACGTAATCAACTATTTTTAATGGGAAACAAGCCACACTTTTACCAAAAATGATTTTATTAACGTTTCGAAGCCCAAATTGGGTTTCGTTGTCAAAATACAAAATACTACTAAAATAAACAAAAATGTTGTTGCTAAGTAAAAAAAATTCTTCTAATAATTTATTTAATCTGACTCATTTATATTGGCAATTCAGACGTATATTATACATTTTAAAGTAGAAGACTTTAAAATGATATCACCAATATTTATGAGTTGCGTTCCTGGGACGACTTTACTAAAAGTTAGTTCATTCGATTATATGAAATCAATCCCAACATCAAGAATATCCGTCACAAAAAAATCATAGCATGTGATCTGTCTTTAAAAAGACAACCAAATGCAAGGGTGACAGTAAAATTCTCGCGTTAGAGATTCCATAGCAAATCACGAGGGAAAAACCAGGAAAAAACCTCGTGATATTATCCCGACATCGTAAGTATTTGGTCTTACACTTAATTTATTTTCAAAAAAAACTAAGACCAAATTCTGATTTTAAAATGTTTAAATTATAAATAATATATAGATATAAAATCAGTAATACCTACTAAAATATAAAATTTGTACTAACTTCATATATTATTGATTTACTAATCGTGGTATTTTCTTTTTATTGACTTCCTTTTTCAGTATGGGTAACCACATCCTACTGCATTCTACCGAGGAATTTGCGACACAATTGTTTTCATTTATCATAATTAGAGGCGCTTCTCTGATTTTTCTCTTTTTACTATCTGATTCTTTCAGGACTATACTTGAATCTCTCCACTGAACTCTATGTTTTTTTTTATTGAATTAACGTGTCTCGATTACAATGATCATTGACACAGGTACAATTATACATTATTGAACAATACATACATACAATTAATACATAGATACTAGTGATTTACATTACATGAACATTTATATTTTATTGAAAATATTTATGCTTCTTAGGTAGCTTATGTTGTGGAGAATATCAGTTGGCGAGTTTAGTGCTTCATTCAGGCTACTCTTTAGTCCATGAAATCGTCGTTCATGTTGATATTTTGGGCAATCGAATAGGATATGTTTCACTGAGAGCTGACATTGGCAATATTGGCACATAGGAGGGTCTTCAGAAGCCATTAAATATCCGTGGGTTAGTCTGGTATGCCCAATTCTCAGTCTTCTAAGTACTACGGTTGATTTTCTGCAGATATTCGGCGGTGTAAATGTACCAATATTCGGTTGAATTTCTTTCAGTTTCGAAGGCAGCCTATCCCAATGGGTTTGCCAGCAATTGCCTGTTAAATGTTTAAAATGACATTTTAAATCTTTGTCTATTTGGATACATTCAGGATCACTGGTTGATAATAGTGCTGATGTGGCTGCGGCGTCTGCTCTTTTATTTTCCTGAATACCTACATGCGAGGGTACCCAGATGATTGTCGGGAAGACTCCTTGAGAGGTCAGTGAGTTAATTGAGTCATGGATGGCTTTAACAATTGGATGTCTTGTGAAAATATTTTTTATGGAATTGATAGATGCTAAGGAGTCAGTGCAAATTGCTGGAGATGCGTAGTTATGTGATAAAGAGTTTATTGCGTGAAGTATTCCTACTAATTCAGCTGTATGAATGCTGCAAAATGATGGGAGGGTCGATGTTTTGATGATTTTTGTTGACGTTGTGACTGCACAACTAACTCTGCCATTATTCTTGGAGCCATCAGTGTAGATTATTAGGTCAGAGTGTAATTGGCTAACAATATTTAGGAACATGTGTTGGAGAATTAACGGATGAGTTTCATGTTTGGGATATTGACTTAAGGTAGTATTTATTTTGGGGATAGTTTTATTCCAAGGAGGAACGGAGGAGATCTTATTGGGGGAAGTAGCTGTCAAGTCTATATTTTGTAAAAGCGGTGAGAGTAGCTGTCGAATCGTGGGTAGTTTGCCCGAAGTAAGACCAATATTTTCTTGGGGGTTAGCTATCAAAGAATGTACTAAATTACTGGGAGTGGCTGATATCCTAGCAGCGTAGTTAAGTAGTAGCTGCTGGCGTCTGACCCAAAGTGGAGCTTCATCAGCTTCAACGTGTAAACTATCTGAGGGACTGGATCTGAATGCTCCCAAGCATAGCCTCAGAGCACTGTTGTGTATCGGATTCAACTTCTTTAAATCAGATTTTGATGCAGTCATGTACAAAAAACAACCATAATCTAACCTGGAACGAATCAGGGATCTGTATATTATCAGCATCATTTTCTCTTCTGCTCCCCATTGATGATGTGCAAGTGTTTTCAAGATGTTTAGTTTACCAGCACAGTTGTCCTTTAGATTTTTTAAGTGTATTTTCCAATTTAACTTCTGATCGAATACTAGCCCCAAGATTTTATGATGATTTACTGTGGGTAAAGCAACATCGTTTAGATATATTTCCGGGTTATGAGCACTTGATTGCTTTCTGGTAAATCTTAGTATTTTAGATTTTGAGTTGGAAAGTTTGATGCCATGTTGTGTTGACCAGGAATATACGTTGTTTACAGCATTTTGAATAAGATTTGATGTACTGGATATGCTTGCTCCACTACAGTAAATAAGTAGATCATCAACGTATAGTAGAGCTTTTACCGGTTGATTAACTTCTTCTGAAATATCATTAATTGTTAAGTTGAACAGAGTTGGACTTAAAACAGAGCCTTGAGGTACACCATTGAGTTGTTCGAGAACATGCGACCCACTTCCATTTATTCTAACTTTAAATTTACGGTCATTTAAAAAGTTATCTATGAATGCGTAAATAGTGCCTGTAATACTATTATCGATGAGTTTCTGTAATATTACATTCTTTGGAATATTGTCGAAGGCGCTTTCAATATCGAAGACTGCCACAACTGTATCATGTTTCTTATTGAAATTCTTGGTTATATGATTTTGTAGTAATACTAAATTGTCCAATGCGCTTCGTTGTGGTCTGAATCCCGATTGAACCGAGCTAATTATGTTATGCTTTCCAGAAAACCAGATAAGTCTATTATTGATTAATTTTTCCATTAATTTGCACATGCAACAAGTTAATGAGATGGGTCTATAAGAGGATGGCTCTATTGAAGGTTTGTCGGGTTTTTTAATTGGAAGAATGATTGATTGTCTCCATAGGTTAGGAAACTTTCCGTTGATCCAAAGAGAATTATAAAATGAAAGTAATTTTGTAAGTCCATTGATAGCTAAATTTTTGAGGAATATGGATGGTATATTGTCAGTTCCTGCCGCAGAATTTTTTAGCGTGGATATCGCAAAAGTAAGCTCTTGAAAGGTAAAAGGTGAATTTAAAGCGTGAAGGTCATCTGACAGATCTGTAGTAGAAGAAATAACTTTATGGGGAATTAGAGTATTTTTGTGGTGGTCATTTTTGCTTTTATTATGAAAATGAGTTGCCATGATGTTAGCAATTTGGTCGTCTTCCGTTACTATTGAATTATGAAAACTAAGGGCTGAAATTGACAAGTGTGTTGTTTTCCCATGCATTTGTTTGATTTTCTTCCAAACTTGACCGGAAGGAGCATCAATAGATATGGAAGATATATATTTATTCCAGCAGTCTTTTTTACTTTGTTTTATGACTCGTCGCGCTATAGCATTTAGTTGTTTGAATTTGATCAGGTTTGCCTCGGTTCTGGTTCTACGATATTTATTTAATGCCGTTTTGCTTTCTCGGATAGCGTTCTTACATTCAGTATTCCACCAGGGTACAGTTTTTCGAGAAGCCGATATTGTGCATGTTCCAATGTGTGTTTCAGCGGCTAGGGAGATTAAACTCACTAAGGAGTCTAGTGCTGTATCAGGATCTTCTGACAGTTGTACCTGGTTGATCTTGTTTTCAACGAACTCTGAAAAAATTTTCCAGTTAGCTTGAGATAATTTCCATCTTGAAATTTTTGCTCTGGGTTTGCTGATAGAATTATAAATCAAGATAGGAAAGTGGTTACTATCATAAAGGCAGTCCATTGTGGTCCAAGTTAGAAGTGGTGTTAACCTTGGATCACATAAGCTGAGATCAATTGAGGAGAAAGTACCACTAGAAATGTTGAAGTGTGTTTTGGATCCAGTATTTAAGATGCAGATGTTCGAGGAGTTTAGAACATTTTCAACGACTTTTCTTCTACCAAATGTTCGTTCCGATCCCCAAAGTGAATTGTGGGCATTAAAATCACCAACAAAATAAAGGGGGCTGGAAGTTGATTAATTAAATTTATTAGTTCAGATTCAGTAAGATTGTGGGAAGGTGGTATGTAAATGCTACAGATAGTAATTATATTTGGGCACCAAAAAGTAACCGCAATGGCTTCTAGTGTGGTAGTTAAGTGTACTTCTTGACAATAGTAGTCTTTAGAAATATATATCGAAGTGCCTCCGCTAGCTCTAATGTAATTTGTTCTTAAAAAGTGATGTGCTTCAAAACCATTAAGATAACCCTTGTCCGTTTGCTTGAAGTTTGTTTCTTGTAGGCAGATAATGTCAGCATTCGTGTCCATAATTAATTGTTGAATACGTTCTAGACGGGGGTAAAACCCGTCGCAGTTCCATTGGATTAAATTGAAAATGATTACTTTATATTTCTGATGTGGCTGGACCTTCAGAGAAATGGTCTTCTTCGATATTGTCCTGTGAGGATACCGAGATTATGCTTTCTGCGTCAGAATTACTTGAGCCTAGTTCCATTTTAATTTTTTTAATAATTCTAGTGAGTCGATTTTTGAGAGATCTCTCTGTTAGTGATTTGTGGATCTTGGAAATATCAGAGAGGAGATCTTCTATATTTTTTGTAAACAGAAGTGCTTCACTCAGTGGGCTGAATTTACCGTAACAATTCTCTAAGAAAGCTATGAAGTTATCGACCGGTAACATAAAAGAATCTTTTTGGTAGTGGTCTCTGATTGCGTTCTTGGATTCCAAAGACATTTTGCAGTCATCGTGAATTGAAGAGTCCCTTTTGACTTTCTTTTTGGGTTGAGTTGCTTTTTTTGTGGCTTGCTCTGGTCTGATAAACTCTGAATTAGTTGGTTGTTCTATTTCTGACGAGTTCGATGACTTTGGTCTCTTTGCACCTTTTGAATCTATATCCATTTTTTGCGTGTCATTGGGAGTTTCCGAATTATGGTCTTGTGGAGCTACCGGTGGTTTGTTTAGACTTGCAACTTGGGAAATATCAGAAGGAGGGGAAGGTGTTTTGTTCGAATTTTCTGATTGATTAGATTCAGGAGTGGAGCAATTTGATGCAGTGTGGCCAGGTTTTTTACATAAGAAGCAAATCATTTTATCTGTGAATAAAAATATTCTATGATCAAGATTGTCAAATGGAATAGTCAGGGATGTTTCAAGTTCAGGATTATCATGGGGTGGCACAAAATATACTTGCCTACGGAAGGACAAAATATGGTTGTATTCATCTCCTGGAATACCAGCTCGTAGAAATGATATTGGAGAAACTAACTGAAGTCCTATAGTTTTCAGGGCGGTCTCTAACATTTCATGTGGTATTGAGGGACATATATTAGATATGATCAGTCGTTTTGCTGGTGTGACTAATTTTCTTACTGACAGGATATGGCTTCCGATGTTAATAGTAGGGTTTGTGGAAATAAGCTGCTCAACTAGGTCGGTTTTGGTTAAATAAATACATATTCTGCTGTTTGAGATCCTTGAGGCGAAGCATATATTTCTTGGTCCGATAATGTCTCCTATGGATTTGACGTAGTCGTATAACTTAAGGTCTTCTTCAGAGTGCATCACTACGGCTTGCTGTTTGCTGGGGAAGGATACTTTCGGTGGTATATATTTCTTTACTGCTGCTGTGTACGAAGTGGAAGGCTGTGAGGTGTTTGTCATTGTGGTGGTATCTTCGGTTGGTGAACTCATATTTTTTTATTTAGGGTGCCCTCGTAGTCAAAAGCAACCCTAGAGATGATCTTTTATTTTTGGTTTCTATTTGTGTATATTATATTCAGCAACCAGTAATTACTCATCGTAATTTTGGCTGCCTATCGATAGCTGATTAGTTGTTCCAATAATAGGTTTGTTGTGATTATTGATAAGAGAAGCAAAAAGTTGTTTAGCAAATATGGTGTTGTGAATGTTTATATTTAGTGCCAGTAAGTGAAGTAAAACTAAATTTCACTCACCGAAATATCACCAGCAGGGGCACAACACAATAAATTCACTTCACTGTGACTCCTATCAACTAACATTAACTTTTTCTCCACCAAAACTGCAAAATATTACAGAGGTCGTCCAATGCGAAATAACTCGTTCTAGCTCGATTAGGCCAGTCCGAACTCTATGTTGATTATCCCATGCGTGTTGACATATTTGAGATCTATCAAATTCTCTATTTTTAATATAAGATTGATGTTCACTTATTATAACGTTTAATGGTCTTGATGTCTCACCTAAATAAAATTGTTCGCATTCACAAGGTATTTTATAAATCCAATTATTTGTTCTTTCTTGTTCACTGTTAGGTTTAGTTTTACATAGAATAGATCTCAATGTGTTTGTTGTTTTGAATGTTGTTGAAATGTCGAATTTATTTCCTATTGTTTTAAGTTTCTCGGATAGTCATTTTATATATGGTATTGATATTTTTTTCGTATTATTTCTTGTGAATGTTTCAAGATCCCGTTCTAAGTTGTTCTGTTCCATTCGATACAATCTTGACAATTCCTTATTTATAAACGATAAAGGATATAGTATGGTATAGTTAGATCCAAACCCAGACATCCAAAGTGAAAGTTATCCTCCAACAAAAAATTGTTCTATATGGTTCACATAATGTTCAGAAAAAAGTCACACCATTTTGAGCGTCGTGTTTGGGGGGAGAGGGGGGAAAATCTGCAAATACGTAGTTTTTTACGTTTTTCGTCAATATTTCTAAAACTAAGCGGTTTAGCATGAACAACCTTCTACACAAAATTGTTCTACATTAAATTTGAAATAAAAAAGGCCCTATGCATAACCCTTCTAAAATGAACGGTTCCAAAGTTACGGAGGTAGTATAGTATAATTGGTCCAAAAAAAGGCCTAACCCAGACATCCAAAGTAAAAGTTTTCCTTTAACACCAAATTGTTCTATATTAACCCGGTCTATATAGACATTTCAAATAACAAAAATTGCCGGAGAGCCAAATTTTGGTGGAGAGCTAGGGTATACCGTAACAAATAAAGTTTAAAGAGTCCCCATCGATCCCATGTGTGCGTCAAAAGTTATTCGGGGTCAAAGGTCAAAATTTGAGATTTTTTGAACTTTTTTCGAAAACGGTAAGTTTTATCAAAAAAAAACCTTAAACCAAAGTTGTAGATCTTAAAATTCTCTACAAAAATAGTCCTTACTATTTTTTTCCTAAGAGTTGCCATTCCTGAGATATCGCGATTCAAAGAGTCACATTATACATGATATGCACACGTTTCCACACCACCTGTGAGGTAGTAGTGTACTCGGCGCGTTTTTTTTACCGTGGTTTCCCCTGTAGGCCTACTCCACTAATTGTTTTGACAATTTTAGGATAATTTAAGAAAACAATACCGGTCAAGTTCTAGATATTACCTTATTATTGATATTGATTATTGATATTGCTATTGATTATTAGGTTAACTGTTGTTTTGATTTCTTTAGATATTTTAATCAGATTCATATTCTTGAAAGTCTACTTCAACAGTCAAGTCTTCTTCGATTTCATCTTCTTCCTCTTGAGTCATTGGTCCCTTCATTAAAATCACAGGAGTCTTCCTCTGTTGTACTAAACTGGACATTTGAGCAAGACTTTCCTTGACAGTTGGTACACACTAGCGAACACAGCAACCCGACTTTTTTACATCCACATTTGGCACTACAACCTTTTTTGCAATTGCAAAAAATAGTGTTAAGGAGTTTTTCTGGAGCAGGTGGGAGTAAGGTTTTTATCGGTTCCAGGGTATTATCTATTAATTTCCAACCCCAGTCTTCTCGATTCAATTCATTGCCTAGCCATGTTTGAACTTGATAATATACTCGATACAAATGTTGAAAAGCAGATGCTAATGTTGGAGGAAGATATTATAGTTGTACTTGTTTCTTGTTTCGCGTATTTTTTACAAAAGTTAAGTATCGGTATTTATCAAGACAAATAATTTTTTTTTGAGATCCATAAAATGCAAGAAGAAAGCTGAAAGAAAGCTGAAATGGTAGCTGACAAATTAACAGCTGCGAATATTGAAGTGAAACAAGCTAAAAATAACGCAGATGTCCTTATAATTGAGACAGCAATTGAAAAATTTATGGCAACAAACACAACAATTGTAGTTGGTGAAGGTGTTGATTTGTTGGTACTGATTACTGCAAGGACTCCAGTAGATAAAGTTATTTATTTTCTGAAACCTGGAAGGGCTCAACAGCGAACAGAGATATATTCTTCGAATAGTTTGTCGGCTTATCCCAAATGCTAAAATTACATTTTATTTTTACATGCGATAACCGGCTGCGACACTACGTCCGCAATGTACAGAAGGGGCAAAACGTCAGTACTTAAATTATTCGAAAAAAAAGATTTGACTGACTGCTGTAAAGTTTTTACAGAACTTGATTCTACACCGCAAACAATAATTACGGAAGGAATTCGCTTTCTTCTTGCGGTTTATGGAGCTCCAAAAAAAATTATTTGTCTTGATAAATACCGATACTTAACTTTTGTAAGAAATACGCGAAACAAGAAACAACTACAACTATCATGTCTTCCTTCAACATCAGCATCTGGTTTTCAACATTTGTATCGAGTATATTATCAAGTTCAAACATGGCTAGACAATGAACTGAATCCAGAAGACTGGGCTTGGAGATTAATAGATAATACTCTGGAACCGATTAAAACCTTACTCCCACCTGCTCCAGAAAAACTCCTTAACACTATTTTTTGCAATTGCAAAAAAGGTTGTAGTGCCAAATGTGGATGTAAAAAAGTCGGGTTGCTGTGGTCTCTAGTGTGTACCAACTGCCAAGGTCAGTCTTGCTCAAATGGCCAGTTTAGTACAACAAAGGAAGACTCCTGTGATTTTAATGAAGAGACCAATGACTCAGTCACATTTGAACATCCAGCAAGAGGAAGTGGAAGAAGATGAAATCGAAGAAGACTTGACTGTTGAAGTAGACTTTCAAGAATATGAATCTGATTAAAATATCTAAAGAAATCAAAACAATAGTTAACCTAACAATCAATAGCAATATCAATAATAAGGTAATATCTAGAACTTGACCGGTATTGTTTCCTTAAATTATCGTAAAATTGTCAAAACAGTTAGTGGAGTAGGCCTACAGGGGAAACCACGGTAAAAAAAAAAACGCGCCGAGTACACTACCTCACAGGTGGTGTGGAAACGTGTTCATATCATGTATAATGTGACTCTTTGAATCGCGATATCTCAGGAATGGCAACTCTTAGGAAAAAATAGTAAGGACTATTTTTGTAGAGAATTTTAAGATCAACAACTTTGGTTTAAGGTTTTTTTTTGATAAAACTTACCGTTTTCAAAAAAAATCCAAAAAATCTCAAATTTTGACCTTTGACCCCGAATAACTTTTAACGCACACATGGAATCGATGGGGACTTTTTAAACTTTATTTGTTATGGTATACCCTAAGCATTGTGATGTCTGAGTTGACCGGATTATATGGTCCACATATTGTTCAGTAAAAGGTTACACCATTTTGAGCGTCCGGTTTGGGGGGGGGGGGAAATGGGGGAGAAATCGGTAAATTAGTAGTTTTTTTAAGTTTTTCGTCAATATTTCTAAAACTATGCTTTAGCGTAAGGAAAGTTCTATAGAAAAATGTTCTACATAAAATTTAAAACAAAAAAGGCTCTATACATAATTGTTATAAAATCAACGGTTCCAGAGTTACGGAGGATGAAAAGTGGAGGTTTTCGATACTTTTTATATTTACCGATTTCTCCCCCCTCTCCCCCCCAAACCCGACGCTCAAAATGATGTGACTTTTTTCTGAACATTATGTGGACCATATAGAACAATTTGGTGTTGGAGGATAACTTTCACTTTGGATGTCTGGGTTTTTGGTATAGTTATATCATAAATATTACCCAAAAAATATAAAAAGTTCGAAAACCTCGACTTTTCATCCTCCGTAACTCTGGAACCGTTGATTTAATAACAATTATGTATAGAACATTTTTTTTTTAATTACATGTAGAACATTTTTGTATATAACATTGTTTACGATAAAGCATAGTTTTAGAAATATTGACGAAAAACTTAAAAAAACTACTAATTTACCGGCTTCTCTCCCATCTCCCTCCCAAACCGGACGCTCAAAATGGAGTAGCTTTTTACTGAACAATATGTGGACCATATAGAAAATTTTGGTGTTGGAGGAAAACTTTTACTTTAGATGTTTGGGTTAGGCCTTTTTTTGGACCAGTTGTACTATTCTACCTCCGTAACTTTGGAACCATTCATTTTAGAAAGATTATGCATAGGGCCTTTTTTATTTAGAATTTATTGTAGAAGAATTTTGTATAGAAGGTTGTTCATGCTAAACCGCATAGTTTTAGAAATATTGGCGAAAAACTTAAACAACTACGATTTTACCGATTTCTCCCCCCTTTCCCCCCCAAACTCGAAGCTCAAAATGGTGTGACTTTTTTCTGGACATTGTGTGGACCATATAGAACAATTTGGTGTTGAAGGATGACTTTCACTTTGGATGTCTGGGTTATGCCATCTTTTGGATCAACTATACTATACTAATAATCATTTTTTAATAAAACAGATGTTAACAATTGTTTTTTTTTCTAAAAATTAATTTTCGTTAGAACAAGTAATTTTGGCTCTATCAGATAAGGATTTAATGATTCCGTTTTTAACGTCTATGTTGTGATTTGATTTATAATTGAGATATCTATTAGTATGTGTTGGTTTTCTATACACTTGAGTCTCATATCCAGTATCCTTCTTTGAGACTAAAACATCGAGGAAAGGCAAAGTGTTATTTTACTCCTTTTCCATTGTAAATTTTATTGTCTCTTCTTGATCGTTTATAATATTCAGGAATGTATCCAACAATTCTGATCTATTCTAAACACATCATCTACATATTATCTCCACCATACTGTGGGTTTTAAATTTTGTTTAGAAATGATATTAGTTTCCAAATCCTCCATAAATATATCAGCCAATAATGGAGATAAAGAAGAGCCCATTGCTAGACCAAAATTTTGTTTAAATATTTCATTATTTAGTTGAAAATAGGTATTATTAGTACATAATGTTAATAACTCCATTACAGCTGATACATTTAGTCTTGTCCTAGTTGTCAATGTATTATCATTTTCTAATTTCTTTTTAATTATGTTTTTCTACAACCGTGTTAAAAATGCAATTTTTAGCACTCCATACGAGCGTTAAAAATGCTACTTTAGGTCACTAGTGCTTTAAAAATTTTAAGGCACTGCAGTTCGTATTGACCGTATAGGCAATTTTGATGTAATGTCAAATAAAAAAATATGAAAAAAATTTTTTTAAGAAACGCTTTTCTTTAGTTACGAGTGACTAAAATTAAAAATATAAAAAAAATCAACTAAAAAGAAAAAATAAAAAAAATTGAAAAAATCTAACACATTCGTCAAAGAAAAGCGTGGCGCGTCTTCATCGAATAAACGGTTTTCGCCCCACGCTTTTCTTTAACGAACGTGTTAGATTTTTTCAATTTTTTTTATTTTTTGCTTTTTAGTTGATTTTTTTTATATATTTTAAATTTAGTCACTCGTAACTAAATAAAAGCGTTTCTTAAAAAAATTTTTTCATATTTTTTTATTTTTTACTTTTTAGTCTTACACTTTTCAAACATTAAAATATATCGTCATGTTTCTTAAAATATGTATAAAACATATGATGTACTAACATGAAAAGTAGTCGGAATCGGCAAAAAATTTGAAATTTTATTGTTTATTTATGAAGAATAACGTAAACAAACAAAAAGCGTTTAAAAAATATAAAAATGGAATGTCAGTCAAGTTCAAGAAAAAGTTTTTGTAGATATTGTCCTGTAATTGCGTTTGTAGAAAAAATATTGTATGATATGCGTGTTAAAATGTATATTTTTAAGGCACTCATGTGAATTGCAGAACTCGCTATCGCTTATTCTGCAAACTTTCACATGCGTGCCTTAAATGTGTACTTTTAACACTTATATCATAAATAACTATTATTTGTTAAAATACTTAAATATTTATATTAATTTCATAAACTAAGTTTGTTAAATAAGATATTGTAAATCTGTATAATAATAGATATTATAAATAGGTATTTTTGTAAATAAAAAAATATTGTCAATATTGTTTTTTTTGCATGAATATTTTAAAGATAAATATGTATATTTTTACGTAAAATACTGCATATTTATGCGCGTATTCTATACCTTTTTATTTGCATATTTGACTAAGTCTATTGATCACCTTTGCACTTTGAACCTTCAAGACATTAAGAGCAGAATCACATCGAGCATATATGAGCATATATTGTATGTGGATTGCCGACATATCTAACTAGGATGTGTCAGATGTATTATCCTTATCTGATGCGTATAAATATGCTTTGAGATATAATACTCAGTCAAACCGAAACCAAAATAGGAAGTCATACGCCCAGACAAGCAGATTGGTCTCAAGGAGCTGTATGATCTCAGAAGAGTAATAAGAATGCTCTTTAATAGTGCATAGAAATCAGGTACTAACTGGAAAGTTTATAAAGCTAAACTGAAAACCTACAAAAAGGCAACCCTACCTGGTAAGGAAATATCCTGGACAGAATTATGTAAAAACAGTAAGTGTGTATTTAAAAAAGTGTCAGGGTTAACAGAATACGCAAAGCAAAACAATAAAAAATCCATGTCAGTTAAAATGTGGACACAAAGAAGGAGGTAGTAGAGCATCGCTTAATGGTTTAGTAACAACGGTCGACGCAATTGAATAGTGGTAATAATCATAAGTCAAACTTTAACCCAACCAAAAGTGATTGGCTGACCTCTGAAGTGATATTTGGTTCTTACAAGATCGGAGGGGCTATTTAAACCACTGAATCATACTAAACAGCGAGAGCGGCTGGCACATTTTCAAGGTTATTCCGAGAAAGACTGGAAATAATTATGGGTCCACTGATCATAATATTTAGAGCACTGTGATATATTCCCAAAGGTTACAGAACAGGAAAAACAAATTGCGCCTTTAAAAAATCATAAAGGCGTATAAGTCTAACTTCATTCAAGTTAGGAACCACAGAAATCTTGAGTGAATACATGAAGAAAAACAATCTTAATGAAAACCCACTGTACCAGCATATAAATTGGGGAAATCGGGTGAAGCACAATCTGGTGTCGAAACTAGAAAGAAAAAATCCATTCATCCATCCACTGCCACTACAGCCCAACTCGGACCTCGACCTCTTTCAGCAAGCTTCTCCAATCATTTGGACTTACTGCTCTTCTTTTCCATGAACGCATTTTAGGAGGTTTCTGTCATCCTTATCTGCTTCGTCATCCATCTCTTTTTTGGGTTTTCAACAGAAATTTTTCCTTACATTCTTGCATTTAGCAATTTATTGGGAATTCTGTTCTCATGCATGTGGACCACGGCCTCGACTTTTGACCCTTAGCTTCGTTATCGAACGTATTCTCTTTGTATACTAAACAGATACGAAGCGAATACGTTCGATAACGAAGCGAAGGGTCAAAAATCGAGGCCCACGTGCCCTGTCTACCGTAATACACTGCTATACACATCCTATGTCATTGCAATGTGCTAATAAATATGAGACAGGAATTCATTGGTTCACTGAGGATTGAAGCAGAAGAGATCCTAAAACTACCAATAAGGAAACTCTTGTCATTCAATGAGAATTTGACTTTAATGAAAAAAACAAAGTATTGTATAAAATATTTAACGAATAAGTGCCAGAGATTAACGAGTCTGAACTGAACTAAGAAGAAGAACTTTTCACGCAATACAAAGAAACATAAAAGCAATTATACAATTTAATTGCGACTATTATTTATATTATAACTATACCAATTCTCCTTTAGTTTGGTGGTACTAAGGTAAGTAACAATTCGATTCTAAATTATCTTTTCTTTGATCAAGCTAATGTTTCAGAGAAACGTGTCAATATTGTGTGGGAATTAAACACTTCTTCTTCTTCTTCTTCTTCTTCCTTTTCTTCTTCTTCTTCAGATGCAAATCTACTAATGGATGTTAGCGATCATATTTTGCATTAACTCTCTATTTCTTGAAATATGTATCAGAGATTGTATGTCGTTAATCACTATCCATTGCCTTATGTTTCGGAGCCAGGGCATTTTCTTGCATCCCATTCCTCTGTTGCCTTCAATTTTAACTTCAATTATAAGTTAAAAAACTGTTATTTTAGTATGATACAATTGATCCAAAAGATGGCGTAACCCAGACATCCAAAGTGAAAGTTATCCTCCAACACCAAATTGTTCTATATGGTCCATATAATGTTCAGAAAAAAGTCACACCATATTGAGCTTGGGATTTGGGGGAGAGGGGGGATAAGTCAGTAAATTCGTAGTTTTTTAAGTTTTTCGTCAATACTTCTAAAACTATGCGGTTTAGAATGAACAACCTTCTATACAAAAATGGTCTACATTAAATTTAAAATAAAAAAGGTCCTATGCATAATCCTTTGAAAATGAACGGTTCCAAAATTACGGAAGTAGTATAGTATAATTGGTCCAAAAAAGGCCTAACCCAAACATCCAAAGTAAAAGTTTTCCTCCAACGCCAAATTGTTCTGTATGGTCCACACATTTTGCAGTAAATAGTTACACCATTTTGAGCGTCCGGTTTGGGGAGGAAATGGGGGAGAAATCGGTAAATTAGTGGTTTTTTAGGTGTTTCGTGAATATTTCTAAAACTATGCTCTAGCGTAAACAATGTTCTATACAAAAATATTCTATATACATTTTAAAAGAAAACAGGTCCTATACATAATTGTTATAAAATTAACGTTTCCAGAGTTACGGAGAGTGAAAAGTGGCGGTTTTCGTTACTTTTTATATTTTTTGGGCAATTGATGATAATTTTGGGTGGTGAGGTTGACGTTTCTTCAAGGGCTTATCACTAACATACCATCGGCCACTGAAACAGCAAATTTTATTTACAAAACACAATCCTGTTAAAGAAAATTTCTTTCATCAGTAATAATATTATAAATTGCCCAAAAGATATAAAAAGTATAGAAAACCTCCACTTTTCACCCTCCGTAACTCGGGAATCGTTGATTTTATAACAATTATGTATCGGACCTTTTTTGTTTTAAATTTTATGTAGAACATTTTTGTATAGAATACTGTTTACGCTAAAGCATAGTTTTAGAAATATTGACGAAAAACTTAAAAAAACTGCTAATTTACCGACTTCTCCCCCGTCTCCTCCCCAAACCGGACGCTCAAAATGGTAGAACTTTTTACTGAATAATTTGTGGACTATATGGAACAGTTTGGTGTTGGAGGATAACTTTCAGTTTAGATGTCTGGGTTTGGGTCTAGTCTACTATTTTTTATTTCGCATGATATGAGCCAGATACGCTGTTTTTCTTTTCTGGATGGTTTAGAAAAGTTGGCGTTCTTGGTTGATTCTTTAAGGACACCCACATTTGTGACTTTCGCCGTCCATGGTGTCTTAAGGACACGGCGATTAAGCTACATTTCAAGCAAGCAGTTTGATTCAACCCGACCGGTGTGAGATGTCCACCCTATCGAAAAAGTACATTCGGGTGTAACAATTCATTGGGGCGAGGTGTTTTGACCCGAGTAAAATCAGGGATCACCCCACCTCGCTCCAATGCCCCAGACCATCCCTTTCCCCCCATAGCACGCTGATGCGAGATGGGGGCACAACTATCAGCCAAATGCTCTTCACAATGGGATCCTGGGTAATAAGATTCCAATGTGGTGCCCTAATCGAGTTCAAAACTAGGCCAGTGTGAAGCGCTCTATGCCTTTATCTTCTAATTAGTAAAGCTACATTTCGAAAGCTTCTAATCTGTTTATATCCCTCGTTTTAAGTGTCCAGCCCTCTGTGCCATATAGCAGCACCGACCATACCATACGTAGCACTTAGGAAACCTTAGTCTCAGTTGAAGATCGAACTCTGAACATGTCAGTACCTTCCTGAATTTTATGCAAGCTTGTCGAGCTTGCTCAATGCGACATTTTACTTTCTTGTCCCAGTCTTTAAAAAGCCATCCCAGATATTTAAATTTGCTTACTCTTTCAACGGACTTGGTATTTTGGTGGACAGTGTTATGGTGGAGATTTCAAGTGCATCCAAGATTCTGGAGATGATCATGAATTTGATCTTTTTGGTAATAATATCTAATTCCATTCGCTTGAAATTTAAAATTTATTGAAGATTGACTATGTTATCATAAATTAGGACACCATCGAATTCAACACATGTTATACTTTATTTTAGATAATTAAGCAATAATTTTAAACGAGTAATCGTCAATTTAATAAACGATTTCATTTCCTTTTATCTCGAAAATAAATTTTTGAACTATGAAACAGTTTACATTTTATATGTAAGATTGTGATGAACATACATTAGATGTGTTTTTAATTACGTTGTTAATCTACATAAATTAAAAGCATTGAACCAATGCACATAAAAACCTTAATTGAGTAGAATTTAATATGATACTGCTATTCACATTCTAAAAAGAACTCCTTTCGAGAAGGTAAAAGTAAACATAATGTCGGTACAAGTCAATGACCATGAAAATAATATTGATCTAATAAACCAAATTGTCGTGTTTATTGAATTTTTCACCTTTAAAAAATGGGTAAAGTGTATCACTTTCTCTTGTTACAGGCGCAAATTTTATATTTTAATTGTTATCTGGTTGTATTTTTCTCATAGCTAGTATTATTATGGTCTCTCATACCTAGTATTATTATACCTAGTAAGATTATGGTATATGTATGTATAGCGTTAACAGGCGTTTTAGGCCCATTGCTGGGTGGATAATTTCCATCATTATCTCTTTTTACCTATCAACTTCCAATCTCTGATTTCCAACTAACTGAAATCTTCCATTACTGGATGTCTCCATTTCGTTCTTGGCCTTCCTCTCTTTTTTTGGCATCAGGTGCTCTCTAACCAATATTCTTGACTTGTCTGCCCTCATGCATTCTTTTCAGATGACTAAAAGGAATAATACTTAAAGTAGAATCCCTGCTGTTTTTTTCTTTTTCCCTGCAATTTCCATGTATTTGGATTGATTTATTAAATATTCATTTTTAGTCCAATGTTAGCGCTAGCCCGAAATAGTCGTTTTGGCCATCACGCCAGTTTTATCAACTTCTTGCAATGAGAACCACATCACCGGCATACGCCAAGTATTGGTATTCCTTGTAGAAAAGAGTAGATGTCTTTGACGAGTTAATGAGTTGAGTCCTTGACTAACCCATTTTACTTCGAATTCTTCTGAGTCTGTACCAATCCATTTCACAGCACAAATGGTTTTGCTAAATTACATTTTATTAATCATTTTATTTTTGTTGGTAATTGGAACTCTTTTATTGTTTCTAAAATTTTATTTCTATCTATTATATCGTAAGCAGCCTTGCAATCAATAAAGAGTACTTATGCAGGAATGCTTATTTTCATAGCAATTGATCAGAATATATTTCAACATAAAAGTTTGATCGGTTGTTGATCTTCTCTTACGAAATTTCTAGTCGTTTTGTGATTAATGTGGCAACCAACGTGTATGTTACCTCTAACAAAGATATTCCTCTATAATTTGCGCATTCAGTTCTATCTCCTTTTTTGTATGGGCATTATAACGAACTTGTTCCAATCTTGTAGCATTTCTTCAGCATCCTATACTTCTACTAATTTGGTTTCGTAAGGCTCTTCCTCGGTGTTTTATGCTCTCTGCGACAATGCCACCCTCACCGAGACTTCTGTGATTTTTCATATCTTTTATTATTTCTTCAATCTCTTCGTTTGTGAGACTAGGAATTTTCTCTCCTCCTATTTGGAGTTCAAAAAGAGTATAACTTTCTTCAGTAGTCACTCCGTCATTTAGCAGCTCCATGAAATATTCTTTCCATCTTTCACATATTTAGTGTTCGTCCACCGACAGGTTTCCTTGCTTATCGTTTACACTCATGGTTTTTCTCTCGTATTCAGTTTTAATACATTTCTAATAAAACAAGTAAAATCCTTTATAAAAGGTGTATTTATTAAAATTCCCTAAAAAGGGCTACATCACAGAACTAGTTTCGATCTGATAACAGATCATCATCAGTGCTGACAAGACGCTGACATGCGAACCACCAAAGTACAAAAATATTCTGGTAAAAACCCTTTAATAATGATCTGTTATCAGATTGAAAAATAGTTCTGTGGTGTAGCCCTTTTTAGGGAATTTTAATAAGAAATATAGATTTAACCCATATAGTTTAACCTTTTATAAAGGATTTTCCTTATTTTTTGTTATATATGTTATACAGCCAACTACAGGAAAACTTTTTTCTCGTGGATTTTACATTTTACCTATTTGTAGAAATGTTTTATATAATTTTTCTTGTAGTGATCTTCAATACGTTTTACTTTATTCTCGATATACTTTCTTTTTCGTGCCCTTTTATTTTTTCTTTCCTTCGTTGCTCCGTATACTTTTCTAGGCCGCTTTGTTTTTGTGATCGCAGGCTTTTTAATCTGCACTCTGATTTTTCCTCAACTCTGTTTTACAGTCATCATAGAATCAGTGGTATTTTTAATTTTATTTTTCTTGGTATATTCTTTAAGGTTACTTCCTTTCATTGTCATGAGTTTTTGTTCTATGTTACTCATAGTAACACCGTCTGGTTTGGCACAGCTTTCATGCATATCCTTTTGGTTATCCTGAGATTTTTGCAGCTCTTCAAAGTTAAAATTATATTCAACTTTCTTTCTCAGTTTATACTTTTTAACCCGGCATCCGACAGGTGAATTTTTCTGCCATTATCAGACATATGGGGTGTGACATACCCCAGCAATTGAAATAGTTAAAGAATCTTAAAAATTATGTTTGCGTTTCGTTTTCTGTGATATTTAGAACGTCAACATCTTTAAGCTGGACAGGATAGTCACTATTTACACTAACATTGTCTATTTCTTCATTTACTTCCGAATAACTCTTTTCAATATATTCGTCACTGTCTGCTTCATCTCATAATACCTGAACACGTGCTTGTTCTCGGTCGGAATTAATTTAAGCTTAGACTAATAAAAAATATGTTAAAATCTGTAATAAGTATTATTCACTTACTTATACTTACTTTTACTTAATTATAGGAGTATAACAAAACATAAACATTTCTGCAGAAAGTACAAAATCCGACTCGTGGAGTGTGACCACTTTCAATCCAAATATACTTGCTGAAACTAAGCAGACGACTAAAAACTATGTATCATCGCATATAAGGATATACATTATAAAGCTACATAGCCGCTGTGGTCTATAAATGCAAAATTTCCTTATGTTTCAGGCGCTTCACTATTGTTGGGGTGTACTACACCCCACCTGTCGGAAGCCGGATTAATAATATTGTATCTCTTATATTAATTAAGAAACTAATCAGTATCAACGTCTGCGCCTCTGCACGTTTTCACATTTGTTATCAAATTGTAGAACTTCTCTTGTATTATAATATGTAGTCTATTTGGTTAGTTTCTTGTGATCTTGTAATTTTCCATGTTCCTTTGTATATATTTTTTTCTTCTGAAATGTGTCCTTATTATTTTGATTCTGGTTTTAATTGAGAATGTAATCAATATTTCGCACACCTAGATCTAAAGAGAGTTAAGTCAAAAATATTTGAAATTGCTCACCATTTAATTCCCTGTACGGATACCAATCGATCAATAAAAGAGATTTAAAAATATGTGCAAAATTCAACGGTGCAACAATATTGGTTCCTCTTTTATTGCCAATCTTTCAAGTTGGATCCCTTTAGATGGTTTTTGACAAATTTACCTTTACAACATAGCTAATAAGATTAAAAATGTTTTTTGTGGGCTTTCTAAATTAATTTGTGGCACATGCCTCTGTAAGTTAGTAAAATAAACATTTAGCCCATTAATGAACGCGAAATACGGCTACACCGTGTAATTTTCAGGGGCAAATCCGAATTGCATGAAAATTTGAATTTAGGTTCTACTAACCCTCCATTTCAAAGTTGAAATTGTGCCGTTGGTTGCTTTTACTTGGGGGGTGACAGTCACCCCCCAAATTTTGGGGCTGATAAATTGACTGATTTTAAGCAACTTTTGTTCTATAGAGTTTTTTATGTAAGTCAATAATTTTCGAGTTATTTGCGATTGAAAATGTTTATTTGTCGACAAAGAAACTACGTTTTCAGACGGGTTTTCGCAAATAACTCAAAAAGTGAATATTTGACCAAAAAAAATATTCCTAGTAAAAGTGTAGCTTATGCAAAACCGAAAAAAAATTGTGTATAAGTAAAGTCTATCGATTGAGTAAAAACAAAGTTGTAGCTCATGGAAAACACGTTCTTATTCGTCTAATTCCAAATCGAATATTTCAAGGTGAAATCACCGAAAAATAAGCACTTTTCGGGAAAAAACCCATTCAAACGTTTTTTAAAGTTTTTATAAAAGCTTTATTTTAATTGTTTATACAAGTTTCTAGCATTACAAATAAGCAAGTTACGCTCAAAACAAATTTGGTCCTCTTTTTTTTGGTAAAAAAATTATGAAAAACTTTTTTTTTGCAGTTTAAGTCGTTTATTTTTGATGCTAGAAACTTTTGTAAAAAACAAATATAAACTTTTTTTAGATACTTTAAAAATTTTAATAAGTTTTTCCCGAAAAGTGCTGGATTTTTCGGTGATTTTGCGTTGAATTATTCGATTTGGAATTAGACGAATAAGAACGAATTTTTCATGAGCTACAACTTTGCTTTTACTCAATTTATAGACTTTACTGATAAACATTTTTTTCAATTTTTTATAAGCTACACTTTTGCTGGGAATATTTTTTTCGATAAAATATCCACTTTTTGAGTTATTTGCGAAAAACGGTCTGAAAACGTAATTTTTTTGTCGAAAAATCAACATATTCAATCTCGAATAACTCGAAAAGTATTGACTTCGTAAAAAACTTTATAGAACGAAAATTGCTTATAATCTGTCAACTTATCAATTTCTTATTCTAAACGAGCGTTTTTCGCCCCTCGAGAAGGGGTGACTGTCACCTCCCAAGTAAAAGCAACCAACGGCACAATTTCAACTTTGAAGTGGAGGGTAAGTAGAAACTAAATCCAAATTTCCATGCAATTCGGAGTTGCCCCTGAAAATTACACTCCAAAACGGTCATTTATTGGGCTAATTGTATATTTCAGGAAAACAATGAATCGCCGGCGATTGTTAGTAAGTATGGTAGAAGAACAATATATATAAAATATCACTCCTATAACTTCTAGTCAACATGCAACCGTGGAAGATAACTTGAAGATGTCATCAAGTGATAAAGTTCCATCCAAAGAAACTCATGCTGTTTTGACACCGGTTAATATGTACATATATCTCTAGCACATCTAAACAGCAGCCCCGGTCTATTATATTTCAACTAAAAGGGAGGTTCCCTAGGTTGGCTGTATACCATATAGTTAAAAAACTCTAACAAGAAGTAAAACCACTTCTATGTAAATTGGTATATTTATTAAAACTTAAAAATCCCAATGGATTGAATAAAAATGTCCAATTCAGAACGTTTTCAGACCTATCGGTCCATCATCAGTGAATCTACAATAAAATAAGTAATCCCACTATTAGAATTGAAAGATGGTTGAAATTTTTAAAAGCTAAAAATGTGGTTAGATTACTTACGTGCATACTTGCTAAATAGCCCCAGAACCAAACAATGGTTGAATTTAAAATTCAATTTACATTATTTAAAAATAATATTAAACAGGCTAAACGCCGATGTTACAGGATATTGCCTATGGGAACATGGTGAAACCCTACCAAAACCTCAATCAACCATCTTAGGCCAACTTTGACTATAAAGTGACACTAATGTCTAAGGAACTGTTTGAAGTGACATTGACAGTAGAGAAAAAGGTAGTCGATTTTCAATGATAATTAACCAAAAGGTCATGACCCACAACAAATGATAAAGATTTTAATATCTGAAAATGTCTAACATTTTAAATCTATTGGTTATTGAAAAGAAATTGTGATATACAAAATTAATTTAGAATATAAGATTATTTATATTGACTGTATACCATAACATTAGATTGATCAAATTGATAGAAAGAAAGTAAGCTGCTGTCAATAAAGATAAAAAGATAAAAATAGATGAAGGTGAGAAAAGAGAAAAATCAATATTAGTTGGAAAGTTATTGTACAAAATGAATAAATTGGTAGGCAATTTAATCTAGTCTATATTGTATTGGTGGTTGTATATGTAAAAGGAAAATATTGTTATTTAAAAATGCAAGTTTTTGTAAATAATGGATTTGAGTTAGGATACAGTCAAATAATTAAAAGTGTGTAATATGTGAATGAAAAAGAATTGTAATTATTATGAGATGGTTTATTTTTTAATTTTATTTCAAAAGTTTTGAGTGAGAATTGTTCCATAAATCTTCCTGATTGTTCTTCTCTGGATATACTATTATGAATCTGGTGTCCATTGTTAGTTCAGTTTTGGATAAAGTGTTCAATTCTTTACCTATTTTAGTTACTGATTTTTTTTATTCACTTTGGTACATTTACTTTTGATATGGTTCGAATTGGCTCACACCTTTTCCTGGTTGTTTCGTTCTTGGATATACCCTTTATAAATCTGATGTCCATGGATAGTTCAATTTTGGTTTTAGTGCCCAATTCGACACGCAGTTATTATTATGAACTTAAGTACAATATTTAGTTTTGTTTTGACTTTTGAGCAATATATGTTAATATTTGGTAGCAGAGAGTAACATAGTAACATTTTAGTATGAGTTTGAGTCATGTATTGATTTATTTTTCCTTGACCATTAGTTTATATTTAGAAGTAATCTTGCGAATCAACGTGGATTGTTAGACTATTGTAAATTTAGTTGTTAATATTTTGAAGTTAAAAAAAAAAAATTTTTTTTTGGTTAAAAAAATTTTTTTTCCCGAGTAGGAGGGGATTGTAACGGTCCACCCGTTATATTATCATTTTTAGCGCTGTAATTATTTTTAAAAAAATAATTATTTTCTCTTGACCTCCCATTTAAATTCTTTAATTTATCGTAAAGGACTTCTCATGTGACGTCACACTGTACGGAACATAGTTGTTGAACCGTTCCTTGTCGTTTAATTCGTGTTCCGTGAGAGTTTGACGTTTTCCTCGCTGACTGTGGGAGGAATGAGAGGCACTTGGCCGGTGGCTGCGAGGTTGACAGGTTGGTGTTGGTGGTTAGTACCGTAAATGGCGGTTAATTTCTTCGAAATTAATTTTTATTTCAACTAAGTTTGGAAGTATAGTAAAAAGTTACCACCACTTGTTTCCTGGAGTACGGGTTTCCTGGAGTAAGGATGGGAGTACCATCAGTGGAAGAGGAATAAAAAATTAACCGGTAAATCGTTTTTTCTACTAATGTTTTTTAGTTAACCTTGAATATATGAAATAGTTGGTTCATTGTTAAATGTTCTTAGCCAGTCCCTTAGGTGAAGGATGTAGATTATTTCGATCTTTATATTATCTTTATATCGATCTTTATATTAATGGGGTTTTTGGTTTTACATAACCAAACATTTTTGAAGTCCTCAAATTAATATTGGAAATAATTACCATTTCTCTGTACGTTTTAAACCGATTGAACATCCAATATATCTATAAATTTTCATGTCCAATATATCTATAAATTGTCATGTAACTATCTTTGTCTGGTTCAATACCATTTCATTAAGGTATATAAAATGTATGTAGATGGCTATTACTATCTTAATCTCATGTTATTTCAGATAAGTCATATTTTATATTCCTATTTCAAATGCAATGCCATTATTTGTTCATGTTTTCAAACTCAAAATAGTTCAAGGTTACCTGAGATTAGTTTTTGTTCCATTTTTAATGGTTGTTTTTTTATGTTATTGCTTCTAAAAAGTTTTCCTCGATTATTTCTTCTTCTCTTTACTTTTGTTTACCGGTTTATATGAGAAATCAAACGAAGTATATGTTTTTAGCCGTTTGGAAGAAAACTAACCCTCATGTGATGTCGTACCCACCTTGACTACCTAGGGAAGCCACCTTGACCTTATTGCAGCTACCGCCAAGTCACCTTGGGAATATGTCGATTTGGGAGCAAGCTATGGGAGCGTTCCAGCTCAATTTTTGTCTTGGCACCTGGGCCTACAGGAGCCATGGGGTCGCACCATCCTGGTGCATCATTTTCTAGGATGCAACCGCAACCTCGTTTGGGAACATTTAGTGAGGAGTTTAGTAACTATTGGTTTTTTTTATATTTCAGACTATCTGTTAAATACACTATGTTTTTTTTCCAGATTTAGGTTACCTCTGTTTTTTTGACATATGTATTTGTATATTAGATTATTTGGTTCCCAAACTTTGTATCTACGGTAACTTCTTGTGCACAGGAATAAGCCTAGAGAAAATTAGGTTTTTAATACTTTATTATTGCTTTGATATTGGTTTATGTAATTCGGGTAAATTTATTTTGTAACATTACTTGCTTGTTTCCCAAATATTGTATTTATTCGCTTTATTTCGTTTGTTCGGTTACTTCGTCGTTACTTTATTTCATTGCATTTGCTCGGTTAATTTAGGTCATTTTGTCGGTATTTTTCTTAACTTCACTTCTATAACGTTTATTCATTTGTATATTTAATTTTGCTTTATTCAGTATTGTATTTTCTCTTAGTGAGGCTTGGGCCTATTTATTTGTAGTATTTTCATCTTTGTCAGTTTCCTTTAGTTGTACGTAGCAGGCGTACTATAACCATTTGGTAGAAGACTTATGTAATTTTGTACCCTATATGTTAGTGAGAGGTACTTATACCTGTAATTTTGTAACAGGTAACATTGTTGTTATCTTAGGTTGAACATAACTTTTGCAAACTTTTGTCATGTTAGAGTCACATAATATGAACTTGTTTAACTCAGAGATTGTTAAACTTCTGTATAACTTATGTCATTTTAGAGTCACATGATATACACTTGCTTAACTCAGAGATTGTTAAAAATCTGGTAGTTATTTTTAATAAATATGTTTATTTATTTTGTATATCATTTATTTTTATTATTCCTTTATGTTCATTATTACAGGTTTGATATATTTAATATCTGACAGCAGTATAAGATACCTGGGAGAATGATCGAAGATCATTTTCATGGCGCCCATGATTTGTTAGATTTATTTATCTTGTTCGTCTTTAGAAATTATTCATCTTCATTCCTCTTCAGTACATTATTCTTATTTTATTATTTCATATTTTAGTCATTATTACTATCTACATAGAGCTACCGTTCTTCGACAGGCATGCAAACAAGCCGTATCCATCCTTGAGTGTCAAGTTGCTCTCTTGCATCTATAGCTAGCCAACTCTATTCAGTTTGCCTCTGTCTCTTCCCACGTCTACTTATTATCCCTTCTAATTCCCCTTTCTTCAGTACTACTGCAAAGTAGTATTTTTTATTTTTCCTATTGCGGCTTCTCAACATAGAAGCCACTACATCCTTTTCTCTACACTCTCTCTCTACATCTATGTCCCATTAGTTAGTCTTTCTATTTCTTTTCCTTACTTCTGTTGGAGTATATCTTTCTTTTTACCTTCACTCCAACAGAAGTTTTCTTATTTTGTTACACTGGCGCTGTTAACAGCTATAATCATACATTACTTTATCTCTAATTTCCCATACCAACACTTTGTCACAAGAATTCTCTCAAAACTTTTGAAATAAAATTAAAAAATAAACCATCTCATAATAATTACAATTCTTTTTCATTCACATATTACACACTTTTAATTATTTGACTGTATCCTAACTCAAATCCATTATTTACAAAAACTTGCATTTTTAAATAACAATATTTTCCTTTTACATATACAACCACCAATACAATATAGACTAGATTAAATTGCCTACCAATTTATTCATTTTGTACAATAACTTTCCAACTAATATTGATTTTTCTCTTTTCTCACCTTCATCTATTTTTATCTTTTTATCTTTATTGACAGCAGCTTACTTTCTTTCTATCAATTTGATCAATCTAATGTTATGGTATACAGTCAATATAAATAATCTTATATTCTAAATTAATTTTGTATATCACAATTTCTTTTCAATAACCAATAGATTTAAAATGTTAGACATTTTCAGATATTAAAATCTTTATCATTTGTTGTGGGTCATGACCTTTTGGTTAATTATCATTGAAAATCGACTACCTTTTTCTCTACTGTCAATGTCACTTCAAACAGTTCCTTAGACATTAGTGTCACTTTATAGTCAAAGTTGGCCTAAGATGGTTGATTGAGGTTTTGGTAGGGTTTCACCATGTTCCCATAGGCAATATCCTGTAACATCGGCGTTTAGCCTGTTTAATATTATTTTTAAATAATGTAAATTGAATTTTAAATTCAACCATTGTTTGGTTCTGGGGCTATTTAGCAAGTATGCACGTAAGTAATCTAACCACATTTTTAGCTTTTAAAAATTTCAACCATCTTTCAATTCTAATAGTGGGATTACTTATTTTATTGTAGATTCACTGATGATGGACCGATAGGTCTGAAAACGTTCTGAATTGGACATTTTTATTCAATCCATTGGGATTTTTAAGTTTTAATAAATATACCAATTTACATAGAAGTGGTTTTACTTCTTGTTAGAGTTTTTTTTATTATATTTCACTTATTTGGAGCGATGAAAGTGATATTGACAACTAAGATAAAGATCCTAATTTGCAATTGTTAAACAAAAATGTGCACCCACCTAAGGTCGTAACTTCATCATCATCGGTAACTTGATCCAGCACCAGCAGCTCCAGTGCATTGGATACCGAGGATGATAGTGACAAAGTTGGCCCAGAAGGTGTTATGGTTCCTGAAACTGCTACTGAGATTGAGATAGATAAACTACCCTGTCAAAATCTAAAACACTAATTCTAGCAAGAATGGTTGGACCACTCTGTGGAGACAAATGTCGCCTAAAATGCAAAGATAAAGTGGACAAGATGTCAAGACAAGAGGACTTTGATTAATATTGGACACTCGGTGACCTTGGAAAGCAAAAAGAATTGTTAGTACGCCACTCGTAACAAATAAAGTCTAAATATCGGTACTTAAGTACACTCAATTTTAGAGCTCTCAACAATCCATTTTACTTTGAGATTATTGGATCCAAAATACAATTATGCAAGGCATTTTTCAAATAAATTCTTGATTTGAGCAATAAAGCGATAAAAACAGCATATTCGAAGAAAACAACATTAGGTATTATCCAAGCCGATTTAAGAAGAAAATAATAATCATCTTCAACCAAACAGTCACTTGGTTCTAACTAAATGAACAATGCCACTTCAAAAGAGAGGCAACTACAAACTTAATTCACCAACACAGGCTCAACTCAAGTTAGTATAACAAATATAAATATATTAATAAGCAAAAGGGAAATAATTCAAAAATATCGATTTTGATCCTTAAAACGTGTATTAAACATTAAAGTATTTCAACATAATATTCTGGTGTATAAATAAAGCACACCATAAAAACAAAACACTCCCGGAGCGCACATGGACACCGAAAACAGTTTTTCGTGTTTTTTGAAAAAAGTGTTTTTTTTGACTTAACTCCCTTTAGATCTAGGTGTGCGATTTGTCCATTATCATTTGTATTCACATGATGTTTACTTTCGTCCCCTGTTATTCTTTTATATGTCTTCTCTTCCAACCTTTGTATTAGCGTCACCTAGAATAATTTAAATGTCTTATCTGGGCATTTCTTCAGTCAATCTTTCTAGTTCTTTATCAAATTCATAATTAACTTCTTCTTTTTCTTCTGTTGGAGGGTGTATGTTTACTAGGGATAACATATCTTATTTTCCTTTAATTCCAATTGCACAGATTCTGTCAGATTTTGTTACAACTCGTTTTACCTACATGTCTTCATGTACCAGTAAATCCACTCAAGAGTTCCTATTATCGCTTCAACTAGTATAAAACGTATACCTATGGGCCAATCTTGTCGATGATATTTCCGGTCAAATGTATTTTTTGTACTCGTATCATGTGCATTTTGTATTTCTTAAGTCCTTCTACCAAGTTAGTTGGTAGAACGTCCCTTCCTCGTAAACTCCCCGTATATTCCATTTCGCAATAATATTGATCCCATAAATCAAACTGTCGTTTTTATTGAATATTTCACCTTTAAAAAATGGGTAGTAAAGTGTATCACTTTCTCTTCTTACAGGCGCAAATTTTATATTTTAATTACATGGTTGTATTGTTCTTATACCTAGTATTAAGATTAGTTTTTTATAAGTTGTAAATATCTGCATATTTAATGCATTCTATAGTATATTTGAACATGTAAAGGTACGTATCCATTACGTTGGTGCTCCGTGCTCCGTGTAACTGCTCCAATGGATACGGCATGCGCTCCTCTACATATAAACCGCCACCAATTGGATCGCCGAGGGTTGAGATCGGCTGGAGCGGTCCTCACCCTCGGAGATCCAATCTTTTGAATCGGTGGCGGTTTATATGTAGAGGAGCCCATGTCGTATCCACACGCAGCACGGAGCACCAAAGTAATGGATACGTGCCTTCAGGTTATATTATTATAAAAGCATGTGTTGTAATTTTCAACTAAATGTCGACTCGTTTTACTTTAATGATAAATTTAATTAGAACGGTGACGTGTTTCTTTGTAGTCCAGTCATGGGCCATTTTTGCGTGGAATTTTATTACTCCAAGTTGTTTTTTTTTTAATTTATATTTAATTGACGCTTATCACCTTCTTCAAAATCTACACTTTGCCCATCTACACTTTGCAAACTCACGCTATTAACACCTCAAATAAAATCGCCGTTGAATAATTCTTTCATTGAAAAAGGAAGAATTCTTAGGTATAGTGGGGGTCTATATTAATCTGATAAAATTTTCGGTTCGTATTCAAAAGAAGAATAAAAAAACGCAAAACGCCGTAACAATGAGTGTCGAACACAATATTCCAGCTACAAAAGAGCTGATATGATATTACGCGTTTAGCGGTTTTTTTATTCTTCTATTAGGAATTTTTCAAAGTTTTTTATGGAGTAAATATATGAATTTAAAAGCCATATTTGTCGATTACGTGTTAAGCGTTATAAATATCCTTGCCACATTATCTTCCAAATAGGCTACTGAATACGACACTAAACTTGTGATAGGGCAATCCAAGTTCATATCCCAGCCACCCAAATATTTATTTGTTCAATATAATTATTTATGTCCATTGTACACTATTGGACATCTAGTATCCATTAAGATGGCTGAAAAATGAATGGCTCGATCAAGTTTAGCGTCGTAACCACTATACCGTTATAGACCATTTCGGCGATAATGGTTAAATGGATTATATTTTGGCATTTTGGCGCTAGATAACTTTTACACACGCCTGGAATCCTTCTACGCCTTCTACTGCCTAAGATCGGGAACTATACCCATACCATACCAAAAATCTACACCAAGTATTAATAAATGAGGTACATCAGGAATAACAAGGGCTTCTATTAAACTAAACTTATCTTTAAAATTGATTGGTAGCTCTACTGCCCCAACAGATTCACAGCGGGTCCCATTAGCTACTACACAAGTTATTCTACGACTACTATCTACAGAAAGACCTAAATCTCTAATAAGAGACAATCCTTTACTACCTATAATAGTCCTCGATGCACCTGAATCCAATAATCCTAAAAGAGACTTACCTAAAACTTCTACACTAACATAAGGACGTTCATCACCTACAGCATGCTCTAACACAAAATCTAACAAAATCTTAAAATTATTAACCGGGTAGTCCTTTTCGACATGCTGAACCCGATTAACTAAGCACGTCGCGGCTCGTTTCCCTTTTTACTACAATTAGGAAAAGTTTTAACAGTTACACCGTATTTCTTACATCTATAGCAAAATTTCTGAACTTTAATCGTACATCCTCTGGCAAAATGTCCAGGTAAATTACACCTATAGCAAACTAATTGACTCGGCTGGGTTAAAACTGAAGAACCATCACAACCAGCAGATACTGAACATGAATCCACCACGTCTACATATGCCAAATCAGGTTCCAAACTGCTACATTTCGTCGAAGGAGGAACAATATTTTCTACTGCTGCTTTCCTTATCTCGAATTTCCTACCTAAAGAACGTAATTGAGAGACAGAAATGACATTAACTAATGCCAGTTGGGTTTGATAAAATGGCAAAATATTCCTAAGCAAAATTTGAAGTTTAGCTTCTTCAGAGATTGGACAAATTAGTCGACCAAAATAACCTAACATAATAGCAATATAAACACAATTTTTTGTCAAATATTTGGTATTTCAAGTTTGGTAACCGAGCTGTGCGTCATAGTAGCTTTATATAATATTATATAGCATATATGTGCTAGTGTTTGAAGTGGTTATTTAGTGACATTCTGAACTTATAGCTCTAAAGTCGAATTGGGGTGTCATCATCTGGCACTCTAAGTTTTAAATTCTTTTTTGTATTTTTGATAAACACGTCAAATTTACATTTTTTATTGAAATAACTGATTTAAATTATTAATATAGACTCTATACTCACTATATCTTAATTTTTTTTAGATATTTTACTTGACTTCATTTATTATGGCTTGGTACTTGCTAATTTGCTTATAACACATTTTTCATTTTATTTTTGAACTTTTATAACATATTAGTGGCTAATAAGTTAATAAAACATGTTTATGTGTATTCTTGTGTTACTCAAAACATTATCTTGTTTTTTAAACAAGTAGATCACAGAAAATTTTTAAGGGGTGCTGTGAGCACCCCACGTGGCAGTTGGCGCCTTGCAAAGCCACGTGGCAGATGCCGGGTTAAATTGGAAAATATTTTCTGGTTTCACAAGGCAATTAAAAATTTTACTTAAGAAAAGTATACTAAAACATTCTTTTTATAACAAAATAGCCTAACTTATCCGTCTCCCTGACGTCAGCCAGTTTTTTAATACTAAAATAAATATAAAGCAAAGTACAAAATTAGGTATATAAATATTACAAAAAAATATGGTAAAAGCATTCTATTCGAAGATGTCTTCCGATTTAGCATTAAAGTAAGGCATAGTTTTTCCGGAATCAATTCGAGTTTTTATAAATCCATCCCTCGAATACGCTCCACAAACTGCTAGAGAAGCTTGTGTCATAAGCTTTACACATCGTTCTATTGTTTGTGGCAGTGATATTTCTCAATCTCAATATTAAAAGGGTCTAAGTTAGGATAAAATCTCGCAGATTGTCACTCGAAAATCTGGAGAATATGAATATAGTTGGTTCTGTAAGGTGATATTCTTGTTAGTTAATTAACTCAAAGTAGTCGTTTGAATCAAAATTTTTATAGGAAAAAGTTTGAAGAGCCTCACGATTTTTGATTTGGTCACTGACAAACTTCTTTCGATGTCCAAGGGGTAGATCATTTGAATGTCGCAGACATACAAACCACTGAAGCGGTTTTTTAAGGTGTTCTCCTAACAGCCTTATTACATGACCCTTAACGCCAGTATTTACGACTGTTTCGTCACATGCAACAGCTGGATTTGATACTTTCTGATATACCAGACAGCGGATACCCATATCCGAAATATTTGCACCCTGGCTCATGCACAAATGTTATGTGTTCTTCCACGATCGATTGACCATAAAACTTGGTACTGTTTTTTACTTGAGTTAAGTTTTGTCGTTGCGTCGGTAACTTTCCTCTTTTACCGTTGTTCTCTCTGATTATATTTCTTTTTGTTTTCCCTATCAATCGAGCTTATCACCATTTTTCTGGGACATCTTTGATTGAATAGAAATTCGCGCTCATCCAGAGGCACTTTTTGAGATTTGCTACAAAGACAATTAATCAGTGTGTCACATTTGCATGCTGCAAGATCGAAACGTGTAGTTTTACTTTTGTTCTTAAAGCATTGAATTTTATTTTTTTTAAACTCACTGTTTTGCTTGTTCTTAAATGGTTTCATAAGTTTCATATTTATATTTGTCATGATAGGCTTTTCAAAGCTGAATAATTCTTGTATGTTAAATTATTGGAATTAAAGCCTTTTTCCATATTTCCTCCAATTTAATTGCAACGTGTTCGGCAATATCAGAAAATTCTGGCTCTTTCTGGCTGAGTTTTTTATCCTCTTGCCACCACAAAACTTCATCGCTTGCTTGTATTTCGGTAAAACATTTTCAGGTATATTTGGTGGTTGCCCAAAAATGGGGCGGTCCACAGCACATCTTGATTTTATTCCCCATGATCCTGGTTTATCTATTTTAAAAATCTTTAATTTACAAACAAAAATAATAACAAAGTAACGCACCGCACCAAACATAAGCGAAAATTTCACGCACGGACTCACGAAGCGGGATATTTCAAAGGGGTTGAAAAAACAAATAAAACTTTAAATATCGTTTAAATTTGTAATTGACAAATTAGCGATCCTAGATCGAGTTAGCACATATTTTATTCCAAATAATATAAATTGAATTTGCCATAAAAATCTTAATAAAATTTAAGGTCGTGGGGGGGGGGGGGCAGAAAATTCGCTCAGAAAAAAAAATAAAAATACTAATATGCTGAAAAATATCAATAGCAACTTTTTCACGCTATTAGATATAATATTTCCAACTTTTATTTTTTCGATGCACCCTAGTGTGCGCCACTAGTGAGAACTGCCGTTCTCTGGGATATTAGAATTTCGGTTGTTATACGTTAACATATTATAGTAAATAATTGTATTAAATATTCGCGCTGTTTATTATTAGATGTTATGAATTATATTGGCTATGTCAAAATTGTATTATGTGACATGTATTATGTCAACATGTAACTAATTTATCAAAAAAAATACTAAATTTACTACACAGTTCCGTGTGCATAATACTAGCAAACAGACTATTTTAAGAATTTTGTGTTTTATATTTTTTTTGTAGTACAGTGTGCGGCAAAATAAACGGTACTGAAATGAATATTGAAATGTTTATGATTATTTGTACATCTAGTATACATGATATATAGCCTTGAAAACATTATTCACGACGATGCGCGTTCCCCATAAAACAGATGTTAAAGATGCCCCCTGGCCAGTGGCAAATCTACGGGGAGGGAAAATGAGGAAATTTCTTCCTGTAACATGGTCAGCATTTAAAGAAAAAAATGGTTCAAACATAAAACTTTATTAGCTGACATGAAACCGAACCCACAGAAAGACAAATTGAACCCAATAAACACACTAGTTGAGAAAATTAAGAGAACTTAATGCCTATAAGTTATTACTTATGTATTTTATATAATTTGAGTTTAATTTTGGTAGGTTTTTCATTGCATGTTCCCCTTTAAGGCAAATTTACCCTCCCAAGGCAAATTTCTAAGTCCACCTTTGCCTCTGGCATGAAAGAATCTTTAATTCTAGTCAGCAATTCCGAAATTACAAACGATGGATCTGTCTGACTCCTTCAGCATTCCCCATATGTACGCATCTTGTGGCGTTAGTTCTGATGAGTGGCAACTCCCACAAAGACCGCGCAGTATTCGAAAAGACTCCCTGGCAGTGTGACAGGTTGTCCCGTCCTGCTGAAACTATCGTTAGTTTTAAGCTTGGACCGTTCTCCTGACCTTTTCCGTATGACCGAAAACATTACTCACCATAAAATTTTTTTCTGGAGAACCATTCTAAAGAACCTAACATTATTACGACATTCATATACGTTATAACGACGTTCGGAAATTACGCAGTATCTTTCGGCGTCTGACACTTACAAATTTGAGGCATACGAATTTTAGTACTGATTATTACGCCGCATACCGTACTTTCCGAGTTAATCAAGACTGAACATGTTTCACGATTATTTCAAAAAAATTTGGTTTTATTTCAAAAAATTATTAAAACAAAAATTTAGCTGATAAAATGGGAGGTGAAGGAGAAGCATAGTAAAGAAGAGAAAGAGAAATGTAGAAAAGTAGAGGTTTAGGAATAATAAATCATCATCATGCAACCTCTTCTATCCACTGCTTGACATAGGTCTCTCTCATTTTTCGCCACTCTCCACGGTTCTGTGCGTCTTGTTGTCATTTCTTGGATATTTGTTTAATGTCGTCCATCCAGCGTGTTGGTGGTCGCCCTCTGCTGCGTTTGTCTTTTGTTGAGCGCCAGTTTTCTGGTCTATCTTGGGTCTCGCTAGGTGACCTGCCCAATTCCATTCCAGTTTGGCTATACGTTCGACGACATCAGTGATACCTGTTCTTTACTTAGGTCTTGGTTCCTTATTTTGTCTTTTTTTGTCACGTCGAGAATGGATCTTTCCATACGCCTTTGTGCCACTCGCATTTTTAGTGCTGTTATTTTTTTAGCGTGAGAGTTTCTGCTCCGTATGTCATAATAGGAAGAACTCATTGGTTAAGTCCCGATTGTTCAATTGAAGATTATCTTCAGATTAAAAATAATCTTCCATTAAACTTAATATTGCGTTGTTCAATGCAAGCTTAACACTTAACCATCTGTTAACCAGAGATTATCTTAATCGCCCAAAAACGAAGGATTTATGGTGTTAACTAGAGATTTGTAACCTTATTTTCTGGTTTTAGATTAAATATTGTCAAGAAAATTCCAGATTAAAACAACCATAGTTATTGCACTATAATATATTGTGTTGTTATTGCTACTTTTAAATCGTAGATAAGATTTAAAATAATCTATTATAATTTAGTGTCTATTATGGCTATTGCTAATAATGGTGTCTTTGATTTTGAAGATGGAGATATCACAGAAGACGGAGAGTTCTTAGCTGTTGTTAATATATTTTTTTTCTCTACGAGAACATCCTGTTTTCGAGTAAAAGAAAACCATTTTCATAAGTGGTCAGATAATGAGTTTTTGAATAGATTTCGGGTACCAACGGAAACAGTTTTTATGATTGTTGATCGTATAAGAGACAGGATAGCTCATCCTACAAATAGATAAACTATTTATAATAGTTAATTAAAAATATATAAAATTACCGACCAAACCGATTTCAGGACAAACTGGTTTGGCCTATTGGGCTATTTTTTCCCAGATTTTCATTTTCTCGTAATTTGTAGCTGCATCACTTTCTGTTTCCCGAGAATATGTTTATATTTTTTAACAAAAGATATTAATATTTCTTCTTCATCAGCCGTAAAGGTCGTAGTTCTCTTTCTTTTTTTATTTTTTTTTCCATTTTTTGAAATTTAAATTTAAAACACGAAAATAATCACTGACATGGTGGCGTCAGTGCGTCAAAAGTTATGAAAACCATCGTTTATACCACAGAACATATTTTTCGGTACAATTTTCATGATAAAATTTATTCCAAGCCGTTAATTAACAACTGGCAACTTTGTCACTGCTTTAGTATTTGGGTTTAATAAATCCGAAAGTTAACCTGCATTAGTGTAATTCGTCGTTGACATTCGCAGGTCTGATTATCCTTGTTTATTCTGATTTCATGACCGAGATACCGTGGGTGATTATATTATTAGAGCCACCTCAGAAAATTTTAATTTTGTTTAATAATGGTATGTAAGTTTTTTCTTTATACGGTCCACGTTGCCTTTGAAACTTTAGAAATTGATGCTATGTTTCTGTTGGAGTGATTAGTATTGAATATTAAAGTTTTTATTTCTGCTTTTTTCCTTGGTGAGATGCCTTTAGATTTCCCATGATGTTGTGGTACCACTTGTGTAACGAACGCGCAATTTTCACTAAATTCACAAAATATAGTATAGGACTGTCAGAATATCACTAGAGAGCAATGGAAACTCACAAAGTTTATTATAACTCTAAACACCAAGAATACAAAATAATAGGCACACGAGTTGTAAGCTAGGCTGGGCAGCACTGACAAACAATGGCATCTGAGTCACACATTGTCACACATGCCTGTTGCCACTATTGTCAGACTATTTATTGCACTTTCATAAAGTGTAGCAAAACAGCCAAATGGAAACAAATGGACTAATATATGATACAGCTCAATTATATACCCTTACTCCAAAACATTGAATTTTACTAGGTGGCTCTAATAATATGATCACCCACTGTATATGTACTTTTCTGTCAATTGTACCACTTGATTCTCGATGGTTAGGTGTTCGCTGGGAATTAAATTTGTCATAAATTTGGTTTTACAGATGTTCATTTTTAGACCCATTTATTGTTGAAGATACGTTTTCCAATTCTTGTAGAATGTGTTGTGCTTTACTCAGATATTCGGTAATAAGTACTATATCGTCAGCAAAATTCAGATGCTTCAGCATTTTCCCATCTATTTTTATTTCTATATTTTCCCACTTTAGCATTTTAAAGATATAGTCGAGGACCGTTATAAATAATTTAGGTAAGAAAGTGTCCCCTGTCTCACACGTCATTTGATATGAATTCCTCTGGTGGTATCGTGTAGTTTAACACGCATTGTGGCGTTTTGGTACAATGTTTGTACTAACTTTGTAAACCAGTAGTCTATTCTACTATTGTTCAGAGCAGTTCTAATGCTGCCTAATTCCACAGTGTCGAAGTCTTTGTGAAAGTCTACGAGTACCAGTGATTTATTTTATTCTATCGATTTTACTATTAACGCTGTTGTAGGTGTTCGTTTGTTCCAAATTTTAAGCGGAAGCCATTTTGTTCTTTGGGCTGGTAGAAATCAAACAAATTTTTAGTCTTGCCGTAATTATTCGGGTAAACATTTTATAGATGGGGTTCAATAAACTGATTGGTCTATAGTTATTTTAGGTGCGCCCACGATACACTCACACGGTGCGTCTTGTCCCCTTCTTGTGTAGTAAAATTGATATTTCATTGTCTTATGTTTCCTGTATGCAACAATCTGTTAGACAAATGTTAAACAAAATTTTGGTTGGCTTGAGGAGGGCAAGTCCGTCCATCTTTTTAGCTTCTATTACGACTCCATCTTCTCCTGATGCTTTGTTGTTTGTCATCTTTTTCATTGCGTTCTGGATTTCACTTAATGTAATCTCTGGCAGCAACTCTGAACACTGGTTGATAATTTTGCGTAATGTGGCGGCTTCCAAGTTCGTTTGGTCTTCTCTTTGACTTGTGTATAGTTCTTTGTAGGAGTCTTCAACTATGTGTAGTAGTTCTTCTCTATTTGATGTGGAGACTCCTTCTTTGTTCTTTAGTTTGTGTATTTCACATTTTCCATTGTTTAGCCGTCTTCTCAGGAATTTCAGACTTTTAGTCTCTTCTATAGTTCGGCAGGCCTTCCACCCTTAAATTTCCTTAAAACTTTCCTTATAGCCTTTGATACTTCTTTATTTATTTTTCGCAGTTTTCTTCTTCAGTGGTTTCGTTTTCTTTGATTTCTCTTCTAGTTTCCATTAGTTGTTTATTTTCAATTTTTTCGTCTTGGCGTCTTTTAGGGCAGCATTTTACTTGAGCCTCTCGAATAGCTTCTACGATGTTTTCGTTTAGGGCATTTACAATATTCATGCATTCATTTTGTTGTAGGATTTTATTGATATTGCCTTGCTATTCGTTTAAAGTGGTGAAATTCGTTGGGTCGATCCATATTGGGTTGGATTTCTTACTATTCATTTTGGATCTTTCAGTTTTTAAGTCTAATGTTACTTTGGTTCTTACCATTCTATGATCGCTGCCTGTGGTAAAGCTATTAAGGACTGTGACATCTTTGAATATATATTTTTTGTCACTGTGTATCTCGTTTCTGGTCTTGCCGTCTAAGCTTTTTCACGTACATCTTCTATTTTTTTTAGAGAAGAAACTATTCATCTGGTATAGATTTTGTTGTAATAGAAATTCTAGTAGTGTTTGTCCATGCTCATTTCTGCCTTTGGATCCAAATTTACCTGTTCATCCTGCTTTAGGCCGATCTTTGCATTAAAGTCGCCGCATATAATCGTATCGTGTGTTAATGCTTCTTTCAGGAAGCTAGGACAAATAATCCCCGGACAAATAATCCTGGACAACAAATCCCCACAAATTATCCCTGGACAAAAAGTCCCCGGACAAGAAATCCCCGAACAAAATAACTCCCGGACAATAATCCGTTTTTTTTTATTTCGTCTTTCGCCTAGTCAGTTTTTTGTTCCCCCTGCCAGAATCCTTGGGACAGACTGTAAATCAGTGTGGGACTTTCAATTTCTCGCTATACTCACCTAAGGTACATCCATTTTTGTTTTAAAATGTGACATTTTGTTGGGAGGTATTTGCCTTGAAATACCACGCTGTCAAGGCGGGTTGGTGAGTTTTAATTCAGCCGCTCATTGTGAGTACCGACGACGTTTGAAGCCGCCCGATCCAGGTCAGACGCTTCTAGGTTTGTGATCTTATACTATCCCAAAAATTAAGGGTTGCCAGCTCCTTCGTCTTCGCCGTACCGAAAGTCTTCTTCGTCGCCTTGGATGCCGTTCTGGACTTCATCCGTGACCCTGGACAAGGGACCCTTAGCAGGTGCTATCCAGTAGAATACAAGGGACTCCAAACGAGTTCCTACCCGCTATGCCTAGGAATAATAAAGTATTTATATCTCCCTTCAATCCTGACCCTCCGGAGGGACTGTAGTGGTCGGCGTGATGTCGTGTATTGTCCGTCTCCAGAGATCTCTGTCTCTGGTTATTTCTTTTTACTCATGCATAGATCTTTTGCATATTCCTGTAATTTGATCGATCCATCTTGTTAGGAATTTTCCTCGTGAGCTTTGGCCTTCCACCTTTCTTTGTATAATGAGTCTTTCCATGTTTTCTGTGTTTTCTCTCATAACATGTCCAAAGTATTTTAATTGTTGGAGATGGACTTTACTGGAGAGTCGTTGGCTAATTTTTATCTCTGTTAAAATTTAATTATTTGTATTATGGTCGGTCCAAGGAATTCGTAGCATTGGTCTCCAACAGAACATTTCAGTGGTGCCTATCTTTCTTTTCTCCGAATTTCTCAGGGTCCAAGATTCACATCCGTAGGTCAGTATTGGGAATATTAAGCAGTTGACCAATCTCATATTTAACGCTCTTGAAATTTGACAGTCCTTCCATATTGTGGTAATTTTTGCTGTGGCGACTTTTGCTAGATCACATCTACGTTTTATTTCTTCCTGTAGTGACCGTGTGTTTGTGATTAATGTGTACAGTAAGGGAAAAAATCCTTACTGTATAATATAAGATGTATCCAAAAAATGTGTAAAATTTAGGCATAATTAGGTATATGTAATAGGTGTATAAGGTAATTAGCATAATTAGGTGTATAGAATATATTTTATTTTCAATATATTTAAGATTTAATTTATGATATAAACTAAGAAAGGTTAAAAGGTGCAAAAAGAATTTCAAAATATGTATGATTATTTTTTTATGAAGTCAATGGAATTAATTGAAATATAGGTCTGGATCCCGCGTATGAAAAAAAAAGTTGATTAATAGCAAGCTGAAAATTTGTTAATAGCTTAAGGGTGTCTAGTCGGATAAACTCTGATATATTTGGGAACACTGGAACAGGGGCAGTTTTAATTGTGGAACAAGTTAAAAATTTGGAACGGCCAGACCACGAAAACGGCACATTTATTTTGTCCGACAGAGCAGACTTAAACTCTCCGAAGAGAGATTAAACTCTCATGCAAAAATCAGACTGCCATTTATCAACTGTCATAATTCCTGTCATTTGACATATTCTACATGTTCCACTCATTAAAACGCCCATTTGGTGATAAAAAGCAGTCTGATTTTTGCATGAGAGTTTAATCTTTGTTCGGAGAGTTTAAGTCTATTCTGTCGGACAAAATTCATGTGCTGTTTTCGTGGTCTGACCGTTCCAAATTTTTAACCTGTTCCACAATTAAATCTTCCCCTGTTCCAGTGTTCTTATATATCAAAGTTTGTCCGACTAGACACCCTTAAGCTATTAACAAATTTTCAGCTTGCTATTAATCAACTTTTTTTCATAAGCGGGATCCAGACCTAATAGATTTTGTCACGATTACCGACAATCGTTTTTGTATACAAGAGAAGAAAACTAAATTAAATATGCATACAGTCGGAAATTATGAATCGGATTATTTTGAAGTGTGGATAATGTGGATATTATTATTTATTTAAAGAAGAAAAAACCGAAGAAGCGGTTAAATGACGAAGCAAGGAATTTGCGAAAGATTTTATTTTATATAGGAATAGAAGACAGAATATAGGAAGAAAAAATGAACAGAAATTCATATACTTCAAGAATTTATATGTTTAGTAGAAAAGGAACTGTTGGAAATACCAAAAGCATCTCTAAATGGAGACATTACTTACTACAAAAATAATTTGTTATCCTAACAGATCACCGTCCGTTAGTATACCTATTTAGAATGACTGACCCGTCTAGCAGACTAACGAAATTTAGACTAAAGCTGGAAGAATATAACTTCACAATTAGATACGTGAAAGGAGTAGAGAACGTAACAGCAGATGCTTTATCACGGATTGAAATCACATCAGAAGAATTCAAACAAATAAACAGAGATACGGAAAAACACATATTGCTGACAACAAGAGCACAGGCTAAGAGGCAGGAAGAAGTACATAATTCGGAGGACGTAAGGACTGGTCAACCGGACGTTGTCAATTTGCTGAAACCACCAAAAAATGGTATAGAAGTAAAACTGACAGACAATGAGGAATAAAAACAGATACAATTGAAATCTGCTAATATATAAATATATAGAAAACCATATACTATTAAATAAGGATGATGATGTTATTTATCTAATCCGAGATTCTCGATCAACGTCAGCATTACAAGCGTCGTTGAGAGGTTCGGAAAATAAAGAATCTCCATCGGCGTTAGCACTTCGAGCAGCGCTGGGAGACTTGTTAAAGTTGTGCACACAAAGGAAGAATAAGGAAATAGTAATAGTAAAAAGTAATAGAAATCGGCCAATTCTTAATGAAATACAAAAGGATCCAAGAAATTTTAAAGAAAAAGTTATTTTAAAGTTAAAGGTTGTATAATACAGGACAAACAAAACATAGCAGATTGGAAATTGAGAAGAGTTATAATTAACGACTTCCACATGTTACCTACAGGAGGACATGCAGGTATAAATAGGATGTACAGAAATATACGGAAATACTATTTCTGGAACGGATAACGAAGAGATGTCGAAGAATATGTAAAAAGATGCGATGACTGCCAAAGGCACAAGCCCTCGAAAATAAACAGACAACCCATGAATATCACATCGACAGCCACCAGCGCATTTGACACGATATTCATATACCTGGTAGGCCCACTCGAAGCAGATGGCAATGGAACAAATATATATTGACATTACAATGCGAGTTAAGCAAACACATAGAAGGATATGTAATAAAAATAAAGAAGCCGAAATAGTAGCCAAATCATTGATATAAAATTCCATTTTGAGGTATGGAGTACCCAGAAAGATCGTAACAGACCAAGGCACAGAGTTTATGGCAAGAATATTTAAGGAAACATGCGCATTGCTGCAAATAGAGCAACTAAACTCACTCCGCAGCATATCACCACGAGATAATTGGAGCGTTAGAGAATACTCATAAGCATTTAAATGCGTATCTGAGAATACAACTGTCAAAATTCCCTACAAGTTGGAGTACATGGGTACAATATTATTTATTTGAATATAACACTGTAGTATATTCAACAACAGGTTACACACCGTTTGAATTGGTATTCGGGAAAACCTGTAGACTGCCGACAAATGTACAGAACGAGATGGAACCACTATACAATTTTGATGACTACAAAGATAAAGACTTCAAACAGCCACGAAAGAGGCCAGAGAGACGCTAACAAGTGCAAAACAGGTTAGTAAAGCAAGATACGATGTCAAAACAAGCACCGTAACATATAAACAAAGTGACAAGGTATTAGTTAGGAAAGAGTCAACAAACTAGATCCTTTGTTTTCAGGTCCACATATAGTTATTGAAGATAGAGCACGTAATGTTATCATAAATAAAAACAAAAGCAACTTATTAATTCACAAGAACAATGTTAAGCTTTATACTGATTAGATAAATAATAGGTACAGGGGTAGCCAATAGTGCAAAGTGTAAAGTGAAAATTGACTAAGTGAGAATAGAAAGAGGAAGAGAATAAAGAGCAAAGGTTTTCCATTGCTTTCATTTTTCCCCGATGGGAGGTGTACAGTAAGGGAACAAACCCTTACTCTATAATATGTATCCAAAAAATGTATATAATTTAGGCATAATTAGGTCGTTACAGAAGGTGTTGTTTCTATAATCACAAACAAAGCGAAGGTTGATTGATAGAATTTGTTTGGGTAACCTCGCAAGTAAGTAACGATACTCACGTACCGTTTACTTTCAAAGTCCAAAATAAAGAAAGATATAAAAAGCCCGAAGAGGGGTAAAATAGTGGATTATTAAGATTAATATTATAGTAGCAGTCGTGCGAGATGGGTGTCTGAACGACTACCCCGCGAAACAACATCTTCTTAACCTTACGTATACGGATGTTGTAAATTTTAAATAAAAGTATAGCTTAGAGTCAGTGTTTTCCTAAGTTCCGATAGTTGCCTCCCTTTCCGTTCCTTAAGGACCCAACACGACAAATAATCCCAGATATAAGTATGAGCTCACAGCTTCAAACCGATCAATTGTGGTTATGTGTGGATGATTGTTAAGTAGCCTATTCACTATCATGATATTTGTCTTTGATATGTTTAATTGCAGACCGAATATTTGACTTTCGTCTTCAATCGAATTTTATTCAATTTTATATCAAATTTACGAAAATTTTAAAAAATCTACGAGAAAAATAAAATTTATGTAGCTGGCTCTACACCATAAATCAGAAAAATATACTGGATCCTTTGAAAAGGCTGTATTTAAAAGACCCTAATAAGTTACATTAGTTTACAATAGGTTACATCACATTAACAAAACGTTTTCGGATTTCATAATAATCCATCATCAGTGTTAAAATCCAATAGAATGCATGCGTGAGCCAACAAAATGTTATGGGTAAAAATTCTTAAATAGTACTACATATTGTTAATAGGGCTTACAATACCGAACTAAAATCTAAATACCGGTATTAAAACCGGTTTTATTTATAAAAAAATGTACTACCTATATTTTTACTTACATACCGTTATAAAATTTTCAATTATTAGAAATTAAACAAAAAAAAGTGCATATAATCCACGAATCACAAGACACAAGGAAATGAAAAATAATAATAAAACTATAAAATATAATTTTTACTTGTAAACACTATAGCTTATTTGCAAAATTAAACAATCTAATCTAATAGACCAGGGCGCATCTGTAAAAATATTAGTACATTTGGACGTTGAGAGGTGACTCAAATTTTTTTGCAGAAATTGCTTGAAAATAACTCATATAATAATATTTGGGTTATCCTCTCTCTCAAAAAGGCCCGGAACATTGTTTAAATAATCAAAATGTCAAAAAATTAAAGAAAAAATTCGATATTTTTCTTGGTTTTTGATTATAACTTTAAAAGTATTCATTTCCGAGAAACGTTGTACTGACATAAAAGTTGCGTCATTAAATTTCCTACAAAATATAATTGGTTATAAATTTAAAAAATAGTCACCCTTGTTGCAAAATAGAAATAATTGTGAAAAAAACATACAAAAACAAGTATTCGCATTTTACGTTTTTCATCCATTTATGCTAAACTTAGGACCTTCATATTTCACCGTGAAAAACTTTATGATACAGTAAAATAATGCTGTAAATTTCATTAAGGTAGGTTCAATAGATTTTGCAAAATAAATTTTGCAATACTGCTTTCGTAAAAAAAATTTATTTTTTAATATGTTACAGGACTAAAAATAAAGCAGATAGCAAGTTGAAAATTTTTTTGCTTATAGAAGTGTACTGTACCGTTCATTTGCAATTTTGCATAATTAAAATAGATTAACACCACGGCGTCAGGAATTTTTTTAAATAAACATTAATTATTGGTGCTACGCGCAGGACAGCGGATAGTTTGCTCTGATTGGGCATTCCAATGACCTTTGATATTGATTGATACATTTTAATTTTTATTACATTTCGATATAAATAAATAAATTTGTTTATTGCAAAATAAAAACACATGCTCTATCCTTTGAAATAACACTTTTATTAGCAAAAACTTTCTTTGTTCATATATTTTAACTTAAATAATAAAAGTTTATTATTTTTAAATATATGCAATTGTTTAAACAATATTTCACAAACAATAATAAAATTAGTTTAATTTTTGTGGAATTAAAATATTAAAATACAACAAAATATAGAGTAAGAAAATAATATATTAGATAAAGATTGGAAGAAATTTTGGTGGAAATCAACTTATGTGAAACGAACACCGCTGTCCTGCGCGTAGCACCAAAAATTATTGTTTATTTCAAAAATTTTCTGACGCCGTGGTAATTAAGCAATTTTAATTTTGAAAATTGTAAATGAAAGGTACAGTACACTTCTATAAGCAAAAAAAAATTCAACTTGCTATCTGCTTTATTTTTAGTCCTGTAACATTTTGAAAAAATGAATTTTTTTTGCGAAAGCTGGATTTCAAAATTTATTTTGCAAAATCTGTTGAACCGATCTTAATGAAATTTACAGTATTGTTTTACTGTATCATAAAGTTTTTCTGGGTGAAATATGAAGGTCCTAAGTGTGGAATAAATGGTTGAAAAACGTAAAATGCGAATACTTGTTTTTGTATGGTTTTTTTCGCAATTATTGCTATTTTGCAACTAGGGTGACTATTTTTTAAATTTTTAACCAATTCTATATTGTCGAAAATTTAATTACGAAACTTTTATGTCAGCACAACTTTTCTCAGAAATGAATACTTTTAAAGTTATAATCAAAAAACCAAGAAAAAAATCGAATTTTTCGTTCAATTTTTGACATTTTGATTATTTAAACAATGTTCCGGACCTTTTTGAGAGGGAGGACAACTCAAATATTATTATTTGAGTTATATTCAAGCAATTTCTGCAAAAAAAATTTGAGTCACCTCTCAACGTCCATCTCAAAACAGATGCGCCCTGGACTATAAACTATTGAATAATTTTTGTGTTACACACTTTATGTCTTTTTATAAACGAGACCTATTCATTGGGTAGTAGACGTATACTGCCGTCCGTTAGCTAAAACATCGCTAAGCCACCATAGGCCGATTTTGAGTTATAGATGCCACACTATATAAAAAAAATTCTCTATCGATCTGTCCTGGATTCGTATTTCTAAGTTTTGTAGTTTCAAAGATAGCATAAGCAAAAACATCGTTATCTACAACAAAATTTTAACTTTACACAGCTTAAACTACGTTTATCCACATTACTTAACTAAAACATCAGGAACCGCCTTCAATAATAGTATTTTGTTTAAATTTTCATTTAAGCTACCTAGCTAAAACCACGTTGCCCAAAGTTATACAACTATAAGACCGTTAACATACTTTAACTTTTTTTTAGTCAAGGTTTATTTCACTACATCGCGAAACAATACTTAACTAAAAACCCGTTATACACAATTACTACACTAAAATATCGATAAAATTTCTTAACGATATTAAAGCTAAGGAACATTTAAAATATTGCTGTACGATGTTAAACTTAAACATCACTAACCGCCCTTAGCGTGTTTTGCGATAAATAATCTCCTAGAAGTTCCATAACTAAAACACCTTTAAGTAACAATACTACGCTAAAACATCACTAGGCGACCTCCCACTCACCGTCTCAACTGTTCTACACTGCGGTCATATTATGTCATATCGTATATCGTCAGTGTCAATCTGTCAGTATTGTTCTATTGTTGGTCGGAGAAAGTACGTCACGCGCTTTTGGTGAACAGGCTATTTCACGCCAAATCATCAATATTGCTAAGAAAATTTCTTGGTAAGTTCCTCCTTGTTATTATTACTAAAATTTTTAACAAATGCGCTTAAAAGTTAATGGAATCTTAATTACGACTTGTACTGTACAAGATGAAAGATTGTATATTTTGTATGTTTCCATGATAGTGTGTTTGTGTGTATGACGGTTTATGTTGTTTAAGAAATATATTAACTTGTTTTCTAATCCTATTCCAATAATACCTATTATTATTCCTAGTAAATGTAATTTTTCGTTTTTTGCAGTTCTAAAATTTCCCGGCGATCTCAACTCATATAAGATATGGTAACGTCACAAATACCAAGTTCGGATTACTTTAAGATGCGAACAGAAAACAGAATTTGTAAACAATTTGTATGCTCGACCATATTCCATGACGTCGGCAGTTTTCAACAAATTTAGTGAGACTCAAAATAGTTTAACATCTTACCAATCCCGAAATTTGATAAATGAAATTACTATGCTAAACAAAGCCTCTCCCAGCGTATCATTAGAAAACACTGATATGTTTTGTAATGAAGAAATGGCAGCAGATGATTTTCCTTCTGGTAATGTACCTGATTCTATCCAACATAATTCTTTTCACCCTGATAATAATACAACACCATCATTATGCCCTAATATATTAGATTTTAATTCAGACAACTCAGTTCTTGACGAAGATTATATTCCGGATTCAAGCGAAGAGTCAGACGATTTAAATTTGTCAGAAAACATTCCTTCGCACCGAAAATTGCCAAAGAAGAAAAGTCAATTACGAACTTTTCCTACAAATTTAACCGAGCCTTCTACTTATACAGCTACACTCACCAAATATTTACCATCTCATACATTCCGTAATTCACTATCGTCAAATAAACATAAAAAAAGACGTGTTACGACAGATTTTCGAGAACTAAGATGCATTGAAAATGGAAAAAAAAAGAGCCAAGAAGACACACTGTAGATTGGTCTAATAAAAACAAAAACAGTAACACTATGCAAACGAAAAGCACTGGTACGGGGAGAAGTGAACTTGATGTCCAACCACAGAAACGAAAGAAGTATGACACTGGCCTAGGTGAACGGATTAAAGAGACGAGAGCTAAGAATCAATTAGAATACTGAGCAATTTACTAAACAAGATAGAGCACAGTTAAACTCTGATTTTTGGAGTTTGTCTCTTAAACAGCGAAGAGTTTTTGTTATGTCTCAAGTGGCTGTAGCAGTTCCGAAAAGAAAATACACAAGTGAACCTAAAAGAAAGCCGAAAAGATGTTTTGCGTTTAAGAAGAAAAGAAGTGGATCTGTTATTGACGTGTGTAAAATATTTTTTTTTGACTACCTTGGGCTATAAAAAAAATAACGACGCGATATTGTGGTCACTTGATGCTACAAATCCGATTGATGCGATACTTTACCGAGCGATATCAATATAACTTCTATGTACAAAGATTTCTGTTCAAAATATCCAGAAGAAAATAAAATATGTTCTATGAGGTTTATCGCAAACAACTCAAAACTTTGAATATTTCATTCACTCGACTTGGTAATGAGGAGTGCGAAATGTGTGAGTCTTTTAATTTACATAAATAGCAAACATCACATGATTGTAATACTGTAGTAGATTGCAATCCTTGTGTCGAATTTCGAAAACATCGCCTTAAGTATACACAAGCCAGGGAGTTGTATACTAAGCATAAAAATCTGGCTCAAAGTGACAATGTATTTTATATATCTTCAGATTTAAAAAAGATCATAATGCTACCAAGATTAGAAACCTTTAAAAGTATAATCTTTTGTCCACGTTTAATTACTTACAATCAAACTTTTGCTCCACTGCAGTTGATTTCGAAGACGCAGTTGCTTCGATAAATAACTCCAAAGTGATAGTCAAATCTATTTCACCACAAAATTTTGTTAATGTTCCAAATTTGATAAGTGAGAGGCGTATACAAAAAAGTAACCCAAGAGGTTACTTATAAAATATGAAACATGTTTGTTTTAAAACGAAATTCATTTGGGTTACTACAGTACCGAATCGCCTCTCGTGCTGTGCGGATGTATTACCTTAATCATCAAGCAACGTACGCCACGATAAAAATTTCGAACCGGAATTTTTGTTAAAAACCGATACCTACAATTTAAAAACAATTAATGAAATATTTATTTTCATTTACATTGAAATTTAATGAGTTTTTGAACCCAGTGCTAATTTAAGTGAAATAAAAACATGAATGTGTTACCAGCTAGTAATGGACCTGGAGATTCTTATAGCCAGCCAGTTTCGCAAACCAACATACAGGGTGTAGCAGATACAAATATGCAAGTACAACAATTTATTAATTCTCAACCAATAACTCAAGCAGCATTGAATAATAATAATTCTTGTTTATCTCAACAACATTTTGATGCTTCTCAAGCAAATTCCACTCAGCAGGTACCAATTAATCAACAAAATTACATACATCAGGTACCAATGATCCAAAAATCACAACATATACCATCAACCAGTCAGAAATATTATCACAGATTGTCCTCTACAAGTGACGATGAGCAGCTAGAACAACACGCAGCCAACGAGAACGAATGGCAACAAGTAACGAATACAAAAAGAAGGAAGATCAGAAGAAGCAACTCACAAAACTCCGACATAGATATAAGCAATAGATATAGTCAGCTTCCTGTAGAAGAAACTGTAGAAGAGAGTCAAACAGACCAACAAATAGATATCACCGAAGCTAAAACTATAAAACCTCCTCCAATATTTGTGTACGGAGTAACAGATTACCAGAAAATGATACTAAGTTTAAGAGATGCCATTGATGATGTGCACTACAGTACAAAAACACTTGCAGATAATACAATTAAAATAATTAGTGATACTGTTGAGTCTTACAGGCATCTAGTAACGTATATGCGTGAGAAAAAAATTGTACACCACACATACCAACTCAAAGAAGAACGTGCATTCCGAGTAGTGATCAGACACCTTCACCACACTATGGATACAAAAGAAATAGTGAAAGAACTCAACGCAAAAGGCCATCAAGTCAGAAATATCCTCAATGCCAAGGACAAAAGAACTAAGGAGCCTCTTAATCTGTTCTTTGTGGATTTAGAGCCTGCGGTAAATAACAAAGACGTATATAAAATACAAAAAATGCAAAATTTAATCATACAGGTAGAACCTCCAAAACCTAACTATGGACCAGCTCAATGCACGCGATGCCAACAATATGGACACACCAAGGGTTACTGTTATAAACCTTTTGTCTGCGTTAAGTGTGGGGGAGCCCATAGTACATCAACCTGCACAAAAACAAGGAACACTCCAGCAACATGTGCACTTTGTGGAGGTGCCCATACAGCCAACTATAAAGGTTGTAGCTACTATCACAACATAATGAGACGCCCTAATAATCAAAATAATAGGCAAAATGTACAGCCAGTCAGCAGTCAGGGTTGCCCAAATGCCCATCCTAATCTTACCACCAAGCCAACAACAACGCCGGTAAGAAATAATGTGACCTATGCAAATGTAGCATCCAACAATTATACTCAGCAGAATCAATGTGACACCACAACAGATATGCTACATAGATTCTTAGACGAATTCAAAGCCATGTTTCAGCAACTTATTCATCAAAACACCATGGTGATGAATATGCTTACTACGTTAATAAATAAAATTCATTAAGTTCATTAGAATAGCACTGTGGAATGCCAACGGCATTCTACATCACAAACAAGAAGTTGAAATATTTCTAAAACACAATTCCATAGACCTGCTTCTCATCAGCGAAACACACTTCACTGACAGATCCTACTTTTACATTCCACATTACACAACATATCACAGCAATCACCCAGACAACACTGCACATGCTGGTACTGCTATCCTAATAAAAAACACAATAAAGCACCATGAAATGCCAAAATATGCTGAAAATTTTCTACAAGCCACAACTGTCAACGTCTGCATGGACTCATATAATCTAAAAGTTGCCGCCGTCTACTGTCCACCACGACACAACATAAAAAAGGAACATTTCAGTGATTTTTTCGATACACTAGGATCCAAATTTATTGCGGGCGGTGATTACAATAGCAAACACATTTTATGGGGGTCTAGGCTTACAACAACCAAAGGTAGAGAATTGGCATCAGTGATTCAAGAGAAGCATTACGCATACCTGTCAACAGGAACTCCAACTTACTGGCCAACTGATCCTGCTAAAACTCCTGACTTGCTTGACTTTTTTGTGACAAATGGGTTACCAGCTCCTTACTTAGACGTAATACCAAGCTATGATCTTTCTTCTGACCACTCTCCGATAATAGCTTCAATAGGAACAGCAGCGTTACATAGAAAAACTCCCACAAGACTACATAATAAGAAAACCAAATGGGAAGAATATCGTACCAGAATTGAAGAAAAAGTAAAACTCGACATCAGACTAAAGGAACCCAATGAAATCGAAGGGGCGATCACAGCTTTTAATGACCTCCTAATAGAATCAGTACAACAAGCCACTCCTCGTCCCACCATCCAAAAGAAAGACATTTCTGTACCTAAAGAAGTGAAGGAACTCATAGCTCTAAAACGAAAAGCAAGAGCTAGATTACAACGCACGCAAGCCCCTGTTGACAGAACAGTGTACAACCGAGCCAGTAGTCGACTAAAAGCAAAAATTAAAGAATTGCGTGAATGTTCATTTAATGAATATTTGAAGGGTCTTAACCGAAGTGATAACTCCATCTGGAAACCATGCAAATTCAAAAACAAGCCTCAAATGCAGAATTCTCCTGTACGTGACTCCAGCAATCCTGCAGCTATATGGGCAAGAAGCGATAAAGAAAAGGCTTCACTATTTGGTGCATACTTATCCAATGTATTCACACCGAACTGTGATGTAGTTGATGACGAAATAGCTAGACATCTCTCAAATATCCCAAACAACATACCCGCAACCAAACAACTTTCTGTAAAGGAAGTTCAAAATGAACTAAACTTCCTAAATCCAAGAAAATCTCCAGGGATCGATAAAATAACCTCCAAAATGTTAAAAGAACTGCCACGCAGAGGAGTCATACTCATGATGTACATTTTCAATGCTATCCTGAGACTAAACTACTGGCCGACGCAACTCAAAACAGCAGAAATAATTTTAATACTGAAGGCAGGCAAAAACCCAAACGAAGTTTCATCTTATCGGCCAATCAGCTTATTGCCAGTTATGTCAAAACTACTAGAAAGGCTCATACTTCAAAGAATAAATAAGGAAGTACTCCCTGAGGATTGGATTCCATCACACCAATTTGGTTTTCGACAAGGCCACTCAACAGTTCAGCAAATACACAGAATAACACATTCAATAAATTTAGCAATAGAACAAAAACAATACTGCCCCTCAGTATTCTTGGATGTTAGCCAAGCCTTTGACAAGGTTTGGCATGATGGACTTTTATACAAAATATCTAAAATCTTTCCACTATCCTTCTATCGACTGCTCGAATCATATCTTCACGACAGACAGTTTCTTGTAAAAGTGAATGATGAATATTCGCAAAAATTCCCAATCAAGGCCGGAGTTCCGCAAGGCAGTGTCCTGGGTCCCATTCTATATGTATTATTCACATCAGATATTCCTACGTCTCCACACACTGTCATAGGAACCTTTGCGGATGACACCGTCATCTTAGCAATTCACCAAGATCCAGTAGAAGCTTCCAACATCCTACAAAATGACTTAGCAAACCTAGAAAATTGGGTAAAAAAATGGAAAATTAAGATAAATGAGGCTAAATCCGTCCATGTCAACTTTACTACAAGAAAAGATCAGTGTCCATCACTATACATAAATAACAAAATTATTGCTAAAAACAACTCTTCCAAATACCTCGGCATACATCTAGACTCTAAACTTACTTGGAAAGTGCACATAACAAAGAAGAGAAAACAAATAGACATGAAAGTCAAAGAACTCTACTGGTTGATAGGTAGAAAATCTAAACTAAGTTTGGAAAATAAACTGCTGATATACAACACCATAATCAAACCAATATGGATGTATGGTATCGAAGTCTGGGGATGTGCAAGCAAATCTAATATTGCTATCATGCAAAGGAGCCAGTCAAAAATACTACGCATGATCACAGATGCACCTTGGTTCGTGTCGAATTTAACATTACATGAAGATCTGAAGGTTCCATTCATCACAGATGTCATTAAAGATAGGTACAACAAACACCACGAGAAAATGGAAACACACCCCAACGCAGTATTACAGCCGCTAGTACAAGCTCCAATTGCCAGAAGGTTGAAGAGATTATGGCCAGCTGACATGAAGACTATCTAGGACTCCTTCATTGGAGGGAGTCCCTTCACGCCAATGAGGGGCCCAGCTCCTAAGCCAACACTTTAACTTATAGGATGCTAATGTATTCTGATTGTTAAATAAAGCATAAAAAAAAAAAAAAAAATTTGGGTTACTATATAAAAATAATTTTAATGAAGATTTTATATATCTGGAATTTATGACTGACAGATATTTAAAAAATCCAAGTTGTATGATTCTCACATTTCGCACTTCTCCAAAAAGCGTTGAACTTAACCGAAAAACTACGTCAATTGACAAATAAACGCCTATAGTACCGCCACATAAATTGACATTTTGGAAAACATTACCAACAAAAACTGATGACGAAGAGGGAATGAAACTAGATTTATGTTAACGTTGATAACTTTTAAATATTGTTAATGATAATATTAAAAGAGAAACAATTTCTATGATTGGGAGATGGGCGGACAGGACGGATAACAATGTTTTAAAATACGACATTTAAAAATAAATCTAGTTCCTGATTCATGAAACAAGTATTAGTACTATTTGTTGTTTATTTGGGTTTATATGACTGCGGACACTCAATCCATTCGCGATGTTAGTACTATTATTAGTGCTTTCGGATTCACGCGAAATATAGTAGGAAAAATGAAAGAATACCCATGAACGAACATATAAAACACGCTGTATTTTCCTGTCACCGTGTCACACAAAATTTTTTTTGTGTGACACGGTGACAGGAAAATACAGCGTGTTTTATATGTTCGTTCATGCGTATTCTTTCATTTTTCCTACTGTATGTCTCATCAAAATCTTATCCATCATATCCACTCAATCTATCCTATGCGCCCGTCCCTTATGTGTTTTGTTATTTTTCTTAGACCAGTCTACGAAATTAAGTACATAAATAATTACATTCTTTTCATCTAAAAATTTGATATTCATTTGATAAGTTTTATTTTTTGTTCGATTTTTTATTTGGCCTATGAGTGCTACTTTGTTTTTATACCTTTTTCATTTCTTTAATAATAATAAATGTTTCTTGTCCAAATTTTGCCGTTTTATTTTGTTGGTTAAAGACATTTAGCTGTATTGCTTCAAATCTAAGGCATTATTACTTAGCTAAAACATCGCTATTAAAGAAAGGTTATCAAATAAGTTATGTTTTAGTTAAGCATATAATATAAAAAATGGCTACTGGAGTAAACTATTTTAGCCAATAAACAATTAAACACCTTTAGTGATGTTTTAGACAAGGTTTTGTTTTAAAAATTAAATCAAAACCTTAACTATAACGTCATTAAATACCGTAGCGATATTATAGTGTCGGAATTATTGATAATTTAGTTATGTAAAAATTGCATCAAACATTTGTTCCAAAATACTAAACTACAACGTCATTAAAGTACGGTTAGGGATGTTTTAGTAAAGGTTTTCATATGTAATAAATAATAAATGACACAGCTAAAACCACTTCTATTGTTTTTTTATACCATAAAATAAGTAAATTTTGTTTGAAACTCTATTTAATTGGAAGAGAATTAAAACACGGTCCTTTCGAAGTAACATACATACTTCTACGATAAATAGTTTTAAAGTAGCAATGTCTTGAAAATTTTCCCCTCTTTTTTGCTCATATCTCAAAATCGGTCTGTGTGGCTTAGTGATGTTTTAGCTAACGGACGGCAGTATAGTACATTCTTTGACGGTTTTTGCGGTAAATTTTAAAGAACCTCTTGGATTGACTTGAAATTTGGCATACATATAGATAATGTGTCAAAGAAAAAAGAATGTGTGTGTACTTTGTACGCACGTAAGAAGTTATTGGAGTTGGGATGTATGGGCTGTATTATAGGGGTAGTACCTTTCTATCGGAACGGCCACATCGAGCGTCATGGACGGGAGATGGTTCTTGATAACTGGTCCCCATAAGACATCCAACTCTCATTTATGGCTCCTCGTGCCACATTCCGGGCAACTGCATTGGCCTGCAGGCTAAACTAAGTGAGGGTAACCAGATATGGTGAAATCTACCGAATGATTGCCGGTATATGCAATCCCACCACTTACTGGCCAACGGCTTCGGGCGGATGAGCTAGTATGTGGAAGGGCACTCTTTTATCCTGAGATCGAGAAATCGGTCTCGAAGGCGGATGAACCAAGGATGGTCAACGGTGGAAGGATGCAGAAGGCAACGGGGAACCACTGCATTAAAGACTCATAGAGTGCCCCTAGTTAAGTCATTACGGTGTACACCAAAAATAGTGGAAACTCTACTGATCATGGGAATCGGATACCAAGATCCGGCAGAGAAAGAAAAGCACAAGACTACAAGGCTCACTCGGTCGTAAACTTGCAAAATCCTTGTACAAAAATGCAGAAACCAACAACTTTAAGAGTTGCAACGTGTAATGTGAGAAGTTTGTTCTCTGCAGGAAAACTGGATAATGTTGAACAAGAAATGAATAGACTAAACATCGATGTTTTAGGAATCAGCGATACATAATGGCCAGGATCCGGGAAATGTTCCACACGAAATGATGGCGTATTTTATTACTCCGGAATCGACAACAACAACCATCGGTACGGAGTTGGAATCAAAGAAATGGAAAAATTCTCTTATTTCCTGTACTCCTTACTCAGAACGCTTAATATTAATACAAATTAAAGAAAGACATAACTTAATAAATCTTATTCAAGCCTATGCACCAACAGCAGATAAAGATGACGATGAAATAGAACAATTCTACAACGACTTAGAAGAAATGATGAAAGCAATAAAAAAGCAACACATTAACATAATAATGGGCGATCTTAATGCCAAGGTCGGTCAAGGTAAGGTAGGAGAACATGTAGGAAACTATGGACTTGGAAACAGAAACGACAGAGGAGATCGATTGATTCAATTTTGCCAGAGCGAAGACTTCGTAATAACAAACACCCCTTTTAAATTACCTCCTCGGCGATTATATACATGGACATCTCCACAACATACCAAAGAAAAAATAGTGAGAAATCAAATAGACTACATTCTGATAGCAAAGAGGTATCGTAATGCTGTTAAATGTACTAAGACGTACCCAGGAGCTGATATAGGCTCAGATCATAATCCGGTAGTTACTGTGATAGAGGCGAGACCAAAAAAGATAAGGAGACCACAAAGAAAGACACTAGATTTAGTTAAACTTAGAAACAAAAATATACAACAAGAAACAGGAGAAGAAATAAATGAAAACCTCAGTTCAGTGCAACAACAAATTAACGATACAGATAACGTTAACCAAAAATTAAAGTACATAAATACAGCTATACACACAGCAGGAAAGAAACATCTGACAAAGACGACAACAAAGAACAAGGGGTGAATGACACAGGACATACTAGACTTGATGGAACAAAGAAGAAATATGAAGAATTACCTAGACAAATACAAAAAAATAAACAAACACATAAAAAAGAGAATAAAAGAAGCCAAAGAGGCGTGGATTAAAGAACAGTGTGAAGAAATGGAAACCTATGAGAAAAAGTACGATGCGTTCAATATGCACAAAAAAGTAAAAGAGATAACAGGAAGCATAAAGAAATGCCAAATAGGTAAACTTAAAGACAAAATGGAAACCTTATTGTAGATCTAGAGAATAAAATAAAAAGATGGACAGAATACCTGAATGAATTATTTGAAGACGATAGAAACAACTTAACTCAGATAATCAATGCAACTGGGCCAGACATATTGAAAGAAGAAGTAGAATACGCAATAAGAAACGCTAAAAATGGAAAAGCAAACGGACCTGATGAAATCCCTACAGAACTGCTGAAGCTTTTGAATGTTCAATCCGTAACCATAATATTGCATATATTCAATACAATATACAGTACTGGTATAATACCACAATAATGGTTGCTGTCTACGTTTGTCACCATACCGAAGAAAACTAAGGCAGTGCAATGTTCAGATCATCGAACAATCTCCTTGATGAGTCACCTGCTTAAAATATTTCTTAGAATCATCCACAACCGAATCTATCAAAAACTAGACATCGATATTAACGATACACAGATGGGATTCAGAAAAGGATTAGGTACAAGGGATGCTCTCTTTGCCCTGAACGTTCTAACACAGAGATGCCTAGATGTTAACCAAGAGGTACACGCCTGCTTTATAGACTTTGAAAAGGCCTTTGACAAAGTACGCCACAGTAAACTCAAAGAAATCCTGGAGAGTAAGAACATTGACACCAGAGACATACAAATAATATTAAATCTGTACTGGAATCAGCGAGCTAATATAAAAATAGAAGACCAAACATCGGACGAAATAGAAATACGTAGAGGGGTACGACAGGGTTGTATATTGTCACCGCTCGTGTTTAACCTTCGGAGTACGAAGACTGGGTCAAGCGTGACCCGAAATTCACTTATTTCTTAATATTTTATGAAATAATTTTTTTACAAATCCGATTGATCGTAAGTTCTCCTTATTTGTTTCAATCTATTTTTTCGTATATAATTCGTGAACACGCAAATTACAGTTTTCCCTCTACGTAACATCTATGATGCCGGGTCACTCCTGACCCGGTCTTCGGATTTCTAAAAATATTTTTAATATGTTTGTAGGTACACGTAAATCGCAGCCGTCTCTGTTTACGGGTATACGTATTCAAATATATGGCCGGAGCGAATTTACCTACGCCCGTTTTCTGTAAGGTATTAAAATCTGGCCGCCGGAGCGAACTAGTATATACCCATGGGAAACCATCTTAACAAATTTAAATACAATAATTTAGGATTATAATTGTTATGTTTGTTTGTTTTTTGTTGAATTAAATATACTGTTTATTAATACTGACTATATAAAACATCCTTATATATAAAATGAGAATGGGTCACGCTTGACCCATCTTCGTAATCTAAGTAAGTCAAATAATCTCCGTACTCCGAAGGTTAATATCTACAGCGAACAAATATGCCAAGAAGCTCTCTCATATGCAAACGAAGGGATAATAGTCAATAGAGAAGTTATCAATAACATTCGATATGCTGACGATACTGTGATAATGGCAAGAACAGCGGAAGGTCTACAACATCTAGTTGAAAGTATGAATGAGATATGTAATAACTACGGCATAAGGATGAACGTCAAAAAAACCAAATATATGACCTTCAGTAAGAATCCAATAAATGACACTAGTATCACAATAAACGGTACCCAACTTGAAAAAGTAAACGAATACAAATACTTGGGAACCCTTATCAATGAAACAGGTGACCAAAATCACGAGATAAAAAGACGTATTGAAATTGCCAGGTCTACTTTTATAAAAATGAAAAAATTATTTTGTAATCGTGATATTAGTATTCATCTACGAACTAGAATGTTAAAATGCTATGTATTCAGTACTTTGCTCTACGGTGTTGAGTCATGGACTCTTAAACAGAGGAATATTAAAAATCTTGAAAGCTTTGAGATGTTGTGCTACCGCCGTATACTAAGAATAAGTTGGGTGGATAAAATTACAAATGAGAAGTAATACGCAGAATAAATAACAAGCCAGAAGTTCTACTGAATATAAAAAAGAGAAAACTTGAATACTTAGGCCACCTGATGAGGGGACAAAAGTACACATTCCTACAAAACATAATGCAAGGAAAAATCCAAGGACGAAGAAATCCAGGCCGTAGAAGTATGTCCTGGATGAGAAATTTGAGAGAGTGGTTTGGCTGTACCACTAACGAATTGTTCAAAACAGCAGTAAATAAAATTAGAATCGCCCTAATGATATCCAATCTCCGATAGGAGAGGCACTCAAAGAAGAAGAAGAAGTTATACTTCTATTATATGATTAAAGCGAAATTAATATACTTTTTATTTATATTTTATTTAAATATTAAACTAATTTATACTTACTACTTCTCAAACATTTTTATTAAAACAGTGCCAAAAATTAAAATAATAAAAGAATAAAACACACACAAACACATTAAAAATGCCACAAATGATTTCTGAACATTAATTGTCGGAAATTTTTTTAACTAAATACGTATTTTCTGAAAATAAAATTATATAATAAATATACTTACAATCATAAAATGTATAAAAAAAATAAAAAAATAAAAGTTTTTATTGGGATTCGAACCAGCTATCAGCGCGGTTGGTATATTGGGGTTCATTCGCCTTAAACGCTTCGCCACGGAGGCAATGTTTCATTATGTGCGAGGATCGACTAACTAAACGGATTAAGTTTTGACATTTTTGAATTAAATTAAATTATTTTGATTTTGAATTGAAATGATTTAGAATTGAAAAAATACAACAAAACATAGAGTAAGAAAACAATATGTTAGGTGATCATTGATAGAAATTTTGATGGTAATCAAATTATGTAAATAAAAGTATTACATAGGTACTATGTATTTTGGTAGGGTCAAATAGGTAGGTACCTATGATACATTTATAATTATTACGTACCTGTTGCTTTTAAAAACTATTTAAATGTCACCACAATTATAAACTTTTTTGTTTCTGTCCTCACAACAATAAAACTAATATATTATACATTTGTTTACCTTTATATTGAACAATTATTTATTATTGACAGATCATTTCAACACCCAATCAGAGCCCGTATAACGACTAATACCATACTGTCGGTGTGCGCATGCGCGCAGATCAATGTAAATTCACCCTCAATCTCAATCGCGCCTAAAGAAGTATAACTTCAAAAAGTGATATTGTGCCGATGTGTGCTTTTGCTCTGGGGGTGGGTACCACCCCTTCTCGTAGGTGGAAATATTTAACCTCAAAATAACCGCAGAAATCGATAGACATTTCAATTCTGAGTAAAAAATGTTATACACGACTTTTTCGGTAAATTGATATTTAGCCAGTTATTCACGATCGAAATTAATGATGTCCTACATGAATGTGTATTTTCAAAAATAAACCTAAAATTATGCATTTTTACGAAAAAGTCATTCCCTAACAACACAAAATATTCCAGGAATGTACTATCAAAGTTCTATTAATGTTTGAATGTACTGGACATTCAAGGAATATTCGGTGAATATCTGATTAAGTTATTCGTGGAATGTTACCACAAGACATTCTATGAACATACTACCAATGTCCTATATATTTTAAGAGAGGCCATTTACTATTCATTTTGCATTCATTTTCAAATTTGCTGCGCGTGTATATGTATTTAGGCAATCCAAACCACGTGACTTCTGGTTCTGGTTGGCATGGCATACAGGTTACAGAGGTTATGTTTGTAATATCATTTCATTTCATCATTTCACTGTTTATCGTCATATTTTGGATTCATTTGGATTTCGTTTGCTGTATTTTGTGAACTTTATAAACTTTACCACACTGCAAAGTGATTATTTAAGGAAATTATATAAACTTTACCACACTGCAAAGTGATTATTTAAGGAAATTATTATTGGAGACACCAGATGTTTGGAGAAAGGTAGGGCAAACAATTTTTATCAATGTTCATTTTTCTCTGATATTAAATATCTCTGATATGCAAAATTCATAAATATTGATAAATTTTATCAATATTTATGAATTTTGCAAGCAATAACATTATTTCTTTTATTGTTTTAGATATTTATTGAAGCTGAAAATAATTGGGGATTTAGATCCATATACAATTCAGTCAGAATTGGATTTTACCATAAAGTGCATTCCACCAAATTACTATTATAGATATTATAGATGAAAGCATACAAAAGCCTTCAGGCACATAAATATTTTACAGCTGTATTTGTTTTTAAAGTTGGAGTAAAGTTGGAAGTCACAAGCAACAACTTCTTAAGTACCTACAAGAATATTGAGGAAATCCAGCTCCTGGATACTACTGGGCAAACTAGAAGATTGAAGAGGACAAAGCCTTTTGAACTAGTTTGAGTGATAGTGAAAAGCAGAGCATAATGCTTGTGTGCATGTGTATGTTAGAATAGTGCGGTTAGAAAAGCAGAGCATAGTGCTTGTGTGCCTGTTAGATTAGATAAGAGACGCTATGGGTAAGCTCTTCATTTTAAGGAACAGTAGTAATTTAGGTTAAATTAAAATTGCTCATAGGTCAGAGTTACGACAAGATTGTAATTCTAATGAACAATTCAATACAATGAATCGTCATCGTAGTGATGATTATGGAAAAAAATATATGACAAGATTTTGTGCAATAAAAATGTTTATATTTATCAAGGATGTATTATTTGGTATGGCTACATATACAGTCGGAAAAATGAAAGAATACCCATGAATGAACATATAAAACGCGCTGTATTTTCCTGTCACCATGTGACAAAGAAAATTGTCCAGTGCAAGTAACAATAATTATTACATGTACTTGTGCTGACCAGTTTTTTTTGTGACACGGTGACAGGAAAATACAGCGTGTTTTATATGTTCGTTCATGGGTATTCTTTCATTTTTCCTACTGTACTTCTGGTATATCGTCGGTGATGTGACAATACCTCCTATCTGCTTTTTCATGAATTTTGTAGGGGATGAAAAACTTGTTTGGGCCACCTCGTGTTTTCATATATTTTTTGATTTGTTTTGTAGTAAATTCAACTATTTATTTACTACAAAACAAGTCAAAAATTACGTATGAAAACAGGAGGTGACCGTAAAAAATATTTTTCGTCTCCTGTAAAACTCATGAAAAAACATATAGGAGGTATTGTCACATCACTGACGATATATTTCAAAGAATGTCTAAAAAATATACTTTGAATGTCCTAAGAATATTCATGGAATGTTTCAACAAGACATTGAGTCTAAACAATATACTGTGAATGTTCAAAGAACATTCGTAGACATTAATGGAATGGTCCAACAAGACATTCAAGAAATGTTTAAAATGCTGACACAGCACTTTCCTGGGACTTTCCAGGGACGTTCGTGTGCTTTTGGGGACATTCCAGGAATGTTTTGTGTTATTAGGGTTGAAATCGAAAAGAAACCTTTTAAATTAATGAATTGAGTGGTGTTCTTTAAATTATTATAGCAATAACACTACCTAAGTTATAGCCTACTTAAAATTGGGGCTTTTTCGAATTAACCTTGAATCAAACATTTTCTCATTAAATTACCCAAGAAATAGAGATTAAAAAAAATATGGAGACTTCTTTTAAAGAGTTTACTGATACCTTTAAAAGGTGCTACGATAAAAGTGATTTAGATAAAAAATGGCCGAGCTATTAAGCAAACAAAACGATTATATCGTTGAAAAAACAACAAAATAATTACTTAAATCGGTGAATTTTCCACAAAAATAAAAATTAACATTATTTCATACACATTTAGCTTTATTTATAAACTGAGTACGTGTTCTGAGATTTTAACCGGTTTAGAGTGCTTAGATTAAAAAAAAAATTCAATTTATTATTAAATTATTTTTTGATATTTTAGAAATTTTTTCCATTTTTTCAAAATTACTTGAAAACTAAAAGAAATTGGGAAAATATATATGAATACTAAAATGTAGTATTTTTCATACTGAAACTTTTTCAGTTTTTTTAATGTCATTATGATAAAAACTGAGTGAGATATTTATATTTTAAGCTTGCACGTAAATGTGAGAAGTAGTTTTATAAGCATTTTGAATCGCATGCTTTCAAAATCAAAGACATGCAGAAAGTTCAACTTCTGAGAGCTTTTAGCACTTACAATTCCCAACAAAATAAGCTTTGAAACAATGAAATATCTTGAAAATTACAGAAGTCATCGGTAAAAAATCGTTAAGCTATTAAATTTTCAGCTTGCTATTAATCAAATTTTTGGTACGCGGGAACCAAATCTATAAGTAAAATAACCTGTGAAGCGATAACGATTAATTTCAAAAGGGACCAACTTTATTTTGAGCGTAATTTTTTTACATTTAATGCTAAAAAATAAAAAATAAATAAAAAGAAATAAAAATAAAACTTTCTTAAAAACTTCTGATAAATTTTCCCTACAGAGTGCTTCATTTTTTGGATATTTCACGTCGAAATGTTCGATTTGGAATTTTACAAATAAGAACCTACTTTTCATTAGCTACAACTCTCGTTCTACTAGCTCTCCAAACTTCATACATACACAGATTTTTTCAGTTTTTCATAATCTATATTTCTGCTCGGAATATTTTTTTGATAAAATACTTACTTTTTCAGTTATTTGCGAAGAACCGTCTAACAACGTGCTTCATTTGTTGAAAAATGAACATATTCACTCGCAAATAACTCGAAAAGTATTGACTTAGTGAAAAACTCTATAGAACAAAAGTTGCTTAAAATTAGTTATTTTATTAATTTCCGGACTTACTTTGGACCTATATTTTTTCACCCCCGAGAATGGGTGAAACTCACCCCTAGGGCAAAAGCACACATGGGTACTATATCACTTTTTCTTTGACTTATTAGCTAAGTGAATGCCAAATTTCATGTCAACCCAAGCGGTTGTTTAAAATTCACAGGTTTTGCAATATTTTACCGGTAGTGAATGATCTAATAAATGTCTTTGTAGGGGTAGTTTATTAGGGTTGAAAATATTAAATACTTAATTCACTAAATTACGAACATAATATAAAGTTTAAATCACTTCAAAATGCATCATTACCTAATTTAAAGTTACAAATTATTTTTTTATAGAAATTCTTATTTAGAGGGTAGTTTTTAAGGGTGTAAAACTATAAAATACATTTCAATATGAGAAACAATCAAATTTCTATATTAAGCATACTATTTAACATACCTACACATAATTTAGATTTAAATAAAGCTTATATATATGCTGTTTTTATTATTGGGTAAAAAAGGGTAGTTTTCACCCCTTAAAAATAGAAAGCACACATTGTAGTCATATCACTTTTAAAGAGGAGGGCAAGATGAGTTTATTTGCAAAATGTCATCTAAATCGGAGCGGTTCTTTAGAATTTAGAGGTTTTGCAATATTTTAAAGTTAAAGAACGTACTAGTAAAACATAAAATATTAACAATTTGTTAATAGTAATCTTAGATATTGAAAATATTTCTGGATGTTACCCTGGGCAACACAGGACTCTAACCCACGTGGATGTAATGTGAAAGGGATGAACCTCACATATTGAGAGTTGAATGTCAAGTACATTAAACGTGTGACGATAATATAATTTTATCGTCTAGGTCTAGATTACGCCGATGTCTTAAGCAAAACGTGTTTTTTTATACCGTCTTTGATATTATAAAAGACGAAACGGAAAGCCATTTTATTATTCTCGGTGACTTGAACGGAGAATAAACAAGAAGGTATAATAGGTTAGTTTATCCCGACCATATTCCGAAGTCCTTCCGAACATCGTCCACTTGGCGTGTTGAGCGCTTTCGACGTTTTATTTTACCCATCCTATACGAGAGGTGATCGTAATTCCTTAGATGTCTTTCCCCCTAGCGAGTTGAGCGGGATGTCTTCTCCTTATTTTGTACGTCTGTTTCATATTAATAAATAAACACAATTCCCATCGTTGCGTTTAATATCATTCATTCATGTATCAAATATCGTCACAATGGCCCGAGGTTTACGAAAGTCCGATATATGTAGATTAACAAGAATTAACTAATTTAAAGTAATTAACGCTAATCATCTTATCTTTTTGTATGTTTTGGTTCTAAAATAAATATCTTAATCGAATCCTGACTTCGAATGAATTTGCGACTATTATCTTTACAAACGAATGTCCAAAAAATGGCAAGAAGACGCACAGAACCGTGAAGAGTGGCGAAAAATGGGAGAATCAATCAGTGGACGGAAGAGTTTGCCTGATGATTCGGATGATATTTTCAACATTTCGGTTGAATGGAATCAGAGTCTTAGCCGCAACCAGATAATGATCAGATCCACATTTCTTACCCCTGTAAGCCCTAGTCTCCTGGATGTTTAATATATTGTTTTGTTTTGTAAAGACATAGTCAATAGATTTTACATTCCTAGTGTACTGCCGTGCTAGGCCCAAAGGCGGTAACTAACATTTGAGAAAATGGTGGCAAAATCGATTTCAAAATTGAATGCTAAAATTTTGGCCCGTTAGGGATTTATGGACTAGCTAATAGTTTTTATGCATGGATATATGCCTCAGTTTATTAAAGGAACCGTTAATTATATTTTAAAACAAAGTTTTATATAAAAAGAGGTAGATACCGCTAAAACGTTTTATCAAAATTTACTATAAAACTAAGCCTATTAGCGGTATGTGGTTTATAGTTGTGATTGATATGAAATAGAAAGGTTTTCTGTGTATTCCAGTTTATTAAATTGAAAGAATTAAAGTACTATTAAATGTTATTATTTTGTTGAGCCACAATATGACAACAACAAATTGACAATATTTAGTTGTCGTTATATCTGTTTTCTTTCAAGAGTCAATAAATACATATTGGTTCATTAATATTAATGTTCTATTTGCGATTCAATATAGACAATTTAATAGACAATCGAACACCATACCTTATGTCCGGTACATACACAAAACCTATTTAGTATTACAATGGTATTACCTCATAATTATCATTTTTTTATAAAATCTTTTATAGTGCGTCTAATAATTTGGGCAGAACTGTACTTATACAAAGAAAAACCAGAATCCGTTCAGATTGTTATAGCTGTTTAAACATCTGCGTTTTAAAGAATTCTTCAACTGTAAATGTGATTGTAAACCATACTTTTGACTTTCTCTTCTCAGCTATTTTTATTTTGTTTCTTGCAAACAAATTTTTGGATCATTATCCAGGTACCTGACGCATTCTTAAAAAGTTTATAAAGGAATAAAACCAGCATTTTTGTATAAAACTTATATAAAGGATTCTCAAAATATAAGGTAAAGATATCCCAAATCTACAATCCCGTATCTATAATAGCATTGTATAACTAGACTACTATTATACATTGTCTAGTTAAATAATGATAATAGCTTGTATTGAAATAAAAAAAATGCAATCAATGGGTTGCATTGATTTAATTGTTGCAACCTAACAAAGGGTTTAAACATACATATAAATCATCCACTTGGCGCAGATTCACATTGTTTAGGACAACATAAATGGTTAATTCTTGAAATAGTATAAACAAAAATGAAAATATATTTCAATAGATATAATAATCTCGAAAAGTTCTTACCATCATCGCTAATTATTTCTTTTACTAACACAACTCTTTTAACTAACACAATAATTTAACCTTGTAAATTTAGGCCGAATTTACTTTGTAATACTAATACTAATACTGATTTGGCGGTTTCTAAATGTGGGCGTAGAATTCTTGAAAGTAGATTAGCGGTAAGTGCAATATGCTAAGGTATATGGACGGCAACTGTAGCAGATACCGTCAAAACGCCATAGTATTTAACATTTGCCGCCAAATTGCTTAGTATTTTAACTGAAAAGTGTAGATGCCGCTAACAAAATTGCAATTTTATTTAAAATATAATGCTTCTACAACTCCAAAGACTTTATAAATATATACTAAATACCCTATTCTACCTAAAAATACAAAAATCTTATTTTCGATAAAAAATCAGATTCCGACTTTGGGCTTAGCACGGCAGTGTATTGGTGCCAAGTGTATTTATGCATATCCCTTTGTTTGAAAAACTGTTCCATATTATTGTTAGCTGGTGTTGTTGGCATAATCCAATTAGTCGTCTACCATTATCGTTTTCAGCCTCTACATCATAAATATCTTCCGATTACAGGATCTTTCTCCCTTTTTCCTACTCTCGAGTTAAAGTCCCCCATAAGTAATATTTCTCTTTGGTTTCCCACTTTTATTAGGAATTCGTTGAGCATTAATATAACTTATTTATTACCGGTCTATATTTATCCTTATGTTAGTAATAGTCAATATGATGTTCAAGCTGTTTAATGTTGAGTCCATCTATCTCCTCAATAGTGAAAAAAAGATCAAACACCTAAATAAAATAACTTTATAAAATACATCTAACGGGATAATAGCAATTTCCTAATAAATAGGTACATTGACAGTATATGCTAACGTACGTTTCATTTATTAATATTTTGATTTAACTTGTTTGCAAATCAATCATCACGCAGGACATGATATATTTTTTTTGTGATAATTTGTTTAAAACTTATTAAACTTGCAAATAATAATTAACTTGCTAATAAACTGGTAAAGTGGTATTATATTCCCATGATGTCGTTTGTACTTATTCTAAGTCGAAACTCTATTGTTATAACTATTAAAAATATTATTGCCAGTAACAATAAAAGTGACAAACACAATGTTAATTTATTTCAAACAATTATATAATATACAAATTGTATAAAACGAAAAGTACATCACTATTTAATAAATATAGTAAATATAATAAATATAATAAATAAATATAATATAAATAAATAGGTAGATAAATAAATATAAATTCATATGCAGTCTTAATGTTTTTGTTTATATTATCCTAATACAAAGATGATGTTTGGTTTTCATTATATAAAAATGTGAACTAAACTTTTTATATTTATTATGCTAAACCTATGTTTCATTGTCAATATCAACGGGTTCTGGTTTTCCGTTATCAGTTTTGTTTTCATTTTCATTACTTTGTACGGGTTTCACGGTGATTGTTGTAATGTTTGCTGTTACTTCTGTGGTGGACTTTATCGAATGTTCTGGTACAGATTGTTCTGTATGTTCGCAATGTCGGCCAAATGAACTTTCTGAGCATAAGCATCTATAACTGCCTTCGTCTTTTGGAAGGGATATGCACTTAGAATTGTTTTGACATGTATTTGGCTTCTCCTCGCAGTAGTTAAGTTCTAAAAAATACAAATTTTAAAAGTTAAAAAACGTCTATATGAGTATGATTGTCTTCAAAATTAATACTAGGTCTGGATCCCGCGTATGAAAAAAAAGTTGATTAATGGCAAGCTGAAAATTTGTTAATAGCTTAAGGTTGTCGATTGTCAAATAACTGTCAAACTGCCAATACGTGTTTTTCAGTTCTTTCGCATTTTAAAGTTTAATTTCAGGTTTCGTCTGATCTTTTTAATAGAGTAGACACATTTTGCAACTGTATAGTGGTGACAACATATTATATTTGGTGATATGTCGGTTAGAAAGGAGATTGATGACCCGGGTGGAACAATAATTGAGGATATCTCTGGTGAGTCTGTTCCAATTAAAAATATTTATAAAGACGATATTTCTAGTGCTGAGAAACTACATTATAACAAAAATATTCGTTACTGCTTAAGTGATTCAGGACCATTTATTATTTATATTGAGTCTACCGACAAGAACATTGGAAAATTACATGCTATCAGAGTTGGACATTATTTACATTTAAATAGTTTCAAAAGTAGCATTGCTGAAATCAAATCTATTGGTAGGAATAAAATTAAAGTAGTTTTGAATAATGCTTCATCTGCCAACAATATTGTAAGTAGCGACTTTTTAGAAGTCAACAATTTAATTGCTTATATCTCACAGTTCTTTGTGGAACGTCGTGGTTTAATACGCTCAGTTGATACAGAATTTGCAGAAATATATCTATTAGAAAAACTTAAAGCTGAGAATCCAGATAGTAATATTAAACAAATAAAACGACTAAAGCGTAGAATCACAACAGAAACAAATGATATTAAACTAGTAGCTAGGCAACTTGTATGTATAACATTTATTGGATCTTCTTTACCAAAAGAAGTTATAATCAATAGTTGTATTTTTCTGGTGGAACCGTACATATATCCCGTTATACAATGTGAAAGATGCTTAAGATACGGACATATGGCACAACAATGTAAAGGGAAGGAGCGCTGTAAAAACTGTGGTGAAAACCATAGTAAAACGGATTGTTCTATGGTAACAAAATGTTTACATTGTAATCAGCAACATTCAGCATTGTCAAGAGAGTGTCCAGAATATAGTAAACAAAAAAAATATAGTTTACAAAGTTGTTGCACTAAGTAGAAATACAGTGTCGACCATCCTAAGATTAAAAGTAGATCATGGATGTTTCCCGAAGCATCTACATAAAATCGGAGTTCTCCCAACAGGCAGATGTGACTGTGGAACTAGCATAGCTAATCTAAATCATATATTTTTTAACTGTCCCTTAAATCTCAATGCAAGTATGTGGCTGCTACAAGAATTGCTGAAAGCAGGTTTCAGTACTCCCCTAGACTTAAATGTGCTATTAAGTGTGGATAACATTAAAATTTTTAAACTAATTACGACATTTCTTCAAAAAATTAAATTAAAAGTGTGAATGTAAAACTAATCGTTTGAATGAATAGGTATTTCTTTTGTATTATGTAATGTATGAATGAGATATTTACTGTAATTAATTGTATTATTTTGTAACCTATGTATGTTTTTAGTTCTGACCGTAGTGAAAAAGAAAAAAAAATTAATATAGTTGTATTTATTAACATAGTACGTAGGCATTGTTATTTGTAAGCTTTGTTTTTTTTATTTTTTATTTTTAAGTGTATACTGGACAATTTTATACTTATGAACGAATAATAATTGTATATGTAGTTACGTGGCTAAAAGTTCTTAACCAAGACCAGAATAAAATATAAAAAAAAGCTTAAGGTTGTCTAGTCGGACAAACTTTGATATATGGGAACACTGGAACAGGGGAAGTTTTAACTGTGGAACAGGTTAAAAAGTTGGAACGGTCAGACCACGAAAACGGCACATGTATTTTGTCCTACAGAACAGACTTAAACTCTTCGAACAGAGATTAAACTCTCATGCAAAAATCAGACTGCTATTTATCACCAAATAAGCGTTTTGATGAGTGGAACATGTAGAATATGTCAAATGACAGGAATTATGACAGGTGATAAATAGCAGTCTGATTTTTGCATGAGAGTTTAATCTCTGTTCGGAGAGTTTAAGTCTGTTCTGTCGGACAAAATACATGTGCCATTTTCGTGGTTCGACCGTTCCAAATTTTTGGAACTGTTCCAGTGTTCCAGTGGAAAACTGATTCAGTGTTCCCATATATCAAAGTTTGTCCGACTAGACACCATTAAGTTATTAAAAAATTTTCAGCTTGCTATTAATCAACTTTTTTTTCATACGCGGGATCCAGACCTATATCGCAATATAGTGAGAATAAATTGAAAATAATGCGAAAATTACACTCGAGCACTTGAAATTAGAGATTTGCATTGCCATAGTTAAAATTCAACATCAGATCCAGAACTAACAGTTTATTTTAGTTTATTTTGTTAAATGTGACAGTTGTCAAAACTAGGAAAGTCAATATCATCAAACACAAACAAAATACTATATAAAATATATTCTCAGTACAATATTGTAAGAATATTGTTCCCATTCTAATTATAATCTGATTGGACAGAACTAAACACGTAACGAAAAATCTTACTGCACGATTGGAAACTAACATCATTAAAAAATAATCTCAATAAAAATATCTTTAAAGAGCTTTGGTCAGGGATCTTAAGCAAGCAAGCAATATTGATTTAACCCAGCCTGAGAGACTTGCACACCCCTAGAGAATGAAATTCGGGTGATACAATTCATTGGGGTGAGGAGGATTAACTCAAGCAAGCAGAATCACTCCACCCCGCTCCAATGCTCCAAACCATCCACTTTCCCCCGATAGCACTCTGATGCGCTATAGGGGCTCTCAATCAGCAAAGTGCTTATCATATGGAAGTCCTGGGTACACGGACTCCCACATGAAATCCTACCCCGATCAATGCAGACCAGCGTGAGGCACTCTATTCCCGCTATCTCTAGTGACTTATCCTCGATCTGTATTGCTTGCTCGGGCGCCGACTCCACGCTCTGGACTATGTCCAGTTCGGTGACTCGGAGCTCGAGGATGTGGGCCTTTTTTGTGATTTGGACCTATTGTTAATGTTTTGATTTTTTTAGTGGCCGAAGGCGTTTTTTGAGTTTTTTGTAGATTTTCTGAGAGATGTCTGAAACGTATAAAATCAACATTAATAAATATAATGAGATGCCAAAGGTGAGCGAGTTGTCTTCTTTTTATAGATCTACGATTATCTGTAGGGTCGGTAGACTAAAGCACATAAGTCAAAAACTATAGATTTTCAGAAATCGAATAAAACTGTATAAAAAAATAATTCAATATTTCTTAAAAACATTTATTGCATTTTATGAGAGTGTGTATAACATATTTACTAGTAGCTAAGTATGACTCTATAAAAAAGTATGGAAAATTGTTTTTCCTGACTTATATGTTAAAAAGAACACAAGCATATACGACTTATGTCTAACAGCACAACTAGGTATTTTAGTTTGTTACAATACAGTATTTTCTTCCATCAATCCATATTAGCTACATTTTCCTTACTAGACAAATTTATATAAAATTTATGGAAAACATTAATTTGGTATTTATTTTAGTAGAGAAACGCAGTCATCTTTTTTTCTTTTGATATAGGTAATGGCAATAGTTATACAACTGGAATGTTACGAGGTATAAAGGATGGGTGCGGCCCAAAAGATCAATTGTCATCAACACGCCTAACTTCACTCGCAACTTTGATACATCCAAAAAGCATAGGCACCAAGTTGGATACGACCTATCATGTTCACAGCAACTCGGATACATAATACTAAGAAAAATAAATATTTAGAATCTTATAGATATTGAATCAACGGTGTATCAAAGTTGCGCGTGAAGTTAGGCGTGTTGATGACAGTTGAGATTTAGGGGGTAACCCATAAAGGATGCCCTCCGTCTTAAATGTATCTTGTGAAATTATGATTCCATTTGTAAGGTGTCTTTGTAGGATACCATTCCAAATTCCGTATCATAGCGGAGCCACCTTTTGTCCAACCATTTAAACTGCTTTCCATCTACATCTTGATTTCTTAATACCAAAGTCAAAAGTCCAAAAAGTCAGTATTTCCACAACTTGAAATTTGTTACTGCTCCAGTCCATAAGTTGACTCCAGTCATAAGGATGATATATTTGGATTTCTGTTTTTTTTTCTTCTTTTCTCTTATCCCATGAGCTGTTCAACTTCTAAATGGGTATGTCCAGGAACCATAAATTGATGGTCGAGTCTCTCTAACTGTAAGTTATGTACAGCCTACGTAAACATAGAACCCACGTGAGAATTTCTATTCTGACCTTTACAGGTATCAGAGTAAAATATTAGCTTAGTCTCAGTATCCGTATGGCTTGCAAATTGTAGAAGCCTCGGAGGTGTAACCAGAGAAGGTTCCCATTGTTTTCATTCTGGTGGGATGTAGAATAGCATTATGTTGTTTTATATGCCATTAGAGTGAAAATTTAGTCTTTTTGCTAGCAGTTGCCGCTAGGGCATCTATGCCATTTCGTTCGTTGCAATCCGGGACTGCACGCTGGGGTTTGTTTTGGTTGGATCAGGAAGAGCAGCATATGTGCCTCCTGATGAGAGACTAATAAGTTTTGAAACCGGTAGGGGTGCTTGCAGCACTCTCTGATTGGACTAGAATATGGTTCGGCTGTGTGTTCGTTTTGCAACGAAATTGAAAATGGTTATTCATTTTTGATTTACATTTACTTTGTGTGGAGTATGAAGGGAACCATTCTCGTTGGAACTTTACCACGCTGAGCAGATGGGACGTGAATTGTAAATTGTAGAATTCCCTCATCTCGGAGGTGTAACCAGAGAAGGTTCCCATTGTTTTCATTCTGGTGGGATGTAGAATAGCATTATGTTGTTTTATATGCCATTAGAGTGAAAACTTAGTCGTTTTGATAGCAGTTGCCGCTAGGGCTTCTATGCCATTTCGTTCGTTGCAATCCGGGACTGCACGCTGGGGTTTGTTTTGGTTGGATCAGGGAGAGCAGCATATGTGCCTCCTGATGAGAGACTAATAAGTTTCGAAACCGGTAGGGGTGCATGCAGCACTCTCTGATTGGACTAGAATATGGTTCGGCTGTGTTTTCGTTTTGCAACGAAATTGAAAATGGTTATTCATTTTTAAAATATTACACTTTTTGTGTTATTAGGTAGAGTTGTTTGAATATGTTTAAAGAGACAAGATGCAATCTGATTCGCTCCTCGAGCAGGAGCAGATTCATACCATACATATCATACAGCTCTTCCGGTCTTATTGTCATGTACGGTCAAATTGAACGTCCACTATTGACGTTTATAAAAAGCTACATAAGAAGTCAATGATGGAGTCGGTAAACACTGTTGTAAATCACATTTATGTATACACTTGTACGGTACTATCATTTTGATAAACCTGTGTGTCGTTTTTTTTAGATTCGTAAGCTTGATCTGCTGTCATTTTATGATTATCATGTTGCGAAGTTATTTCAGTTTTGGTTTGTTCATCTTGAAAAAGTTGAATTTGTATTTTAAACTTATCACAAGTGTAGCATGTATCAACGCGGGGTTTTTTAAACACCATCCTAATTTGTTAAATTCTTGGCGGTAAGTTTTTATTGAAGGAGGTTTGATAGACAAATAGTTGATTAATTTGGTGATTGTTAGGGGAAAAGGCAAATACTTCTTTGATGTACTCTTTTTGTTGTAGTGACTTGCTTCCGCCGGAAGAGAAAAAATATGATTTTTTATTTCCTTCCGTTTGTCATCGGATATTTTATTTTTAGGTACAGTTGTTCCACGCATATCATTAATTTTTGTACCACCTACTGAAGACTGTTTCTTCATTTCCACCCCCTAGAAATAGCTTAGCGCAGTCCATCTATTACAACAAAATATTTATACATCTTCATACGAAATTTCTGTTTTTCAGGGTCTACTTTGCGTTGTCTTTGAAAAGCTTTTTCTTCAATCTCTATTGATGATGACACGTAAGCAGACCTTTTTTTGTATGTACCCATTAGCCAATATTCATTGAATATTGCTTCTCTCTTAGCCATGTTTTAAGTAGGTACCTAAAGTTAAATATCGGTATATTCTTAAACAAGTAAGACCATAACGTCAAATACTTGAGGTACCTAACAACTCAAGTCATGCTTATAAATCAGCAAAGCTGATATCAGTTGTACTTTTTAACATAAGTCAACTTATGTTCTTGATAACATCTAAAGATTTATAGGAATTGAAAGGTTGAAAAAGTACGCTACTTAAAATCAATGTGAAATATACGTGTATGACGTATGTGCTTGAGTCAGTCGGTGGAGAAAAAATATATGCACATGTGCATGTACAAAAATAAAAATCGATTTTTTTGACTTATGTGCTTTAGTCTGCCGGCCCTAGATCTAGTCTTTAATATTTATTTACTAATATTTACTGTTTAGATCTTGAGTGTTTCCATCTATGGTACACATCATACCTTAATATCTCTTGCAGGATCCGGTTTGGGTGGTCTTCTAGCTCAGCAAATTTTGTTCTGGCTTTTTCCTCTATCATATCTAGTACTTTTATTTGTTGTAGGTATCTAAGTAAGAACCGTTCGGCGACGTATCTGGGCACGTTTGCAGCTTCTTTGAGGCAGTTGTTGTGTGCCGCTTGTATCTTCTTTTTGTTACTTTGACTTGTATGACCCCATGCAAGAGATGCGTATGTAATTATTGGCAGTATAATGCTTTTTATCAGTCTTAATTTTGTTTTCATATCTAATTTGCTTCTTCTTCCTAGGAGTCCTCTTATTGCCGCTATGGCTGCTGCTATTTTCTGGACTGTTGCGTTGACATGTGATGTGAATGTTAGACCTCGGTCCATTGTGACTTTTAAATATTTAGCTTCGTTTAATCAGGAATCTTTAATTATTATTACAAAATCTACTGCATTTTACCGAGAAGACATTTTTCCCACCGATTAAGTCAGATTGTGAGACTTGTCAATTCTTCGCAGCAACGTCAGTAGGTGTTTAAAAATGTATGCCAGTCAATGAGAGCATAAACGGGATATTACTTCCGAAATATATCGTACTGCATTGATTTTATGCCGACGTGCGTTTTTATCTTGTGAGGTGGTTCCCATCCTTCTCGAAGATGGAAAATTTATTGGTCAAAAGTACTACGGAAGTGGCTAGAGAACCTTATTCTAAGCAAAACTGTTCAATATTTTTTTTTAAAGTCAACACTTTTAAGTCAACATAAGAACATATATAGAGGACCAGATGCAGACACAGATCACTTTATAGTCGGAACACAACTGAAACAGGTTATACCAGTTCTTGGAAACTAAAAGAAAAAATGTACAAAGTAACTAAACATATTTTAGACTACTGTCAGAAGAAGAACAAAGTAAATATGAAAGACTAGTCACTTGAGAACTGGAAAATATTGCAGAAAATGGAAACATAGAACAAAAATGGACGAAAATAACATTATGTATGACCAAAGCAGCGCAAGCCAGTAACAGAAATATAAAAGATGGATACAAAGAATGGTTTGATGAAGAATGTAAAATAGAACTGGATGAAAGAAATAAGTTAAGACTCAAAATGATGCAAGTGAAAATACCAGAGATGGAGATAAAATACAACGAACAAAGGAAACGAACTAAAAGAATCATAAGAGCAAAGAAAAGAAAGTACAACGAAGATAAATTGAAATGCATAGGAGAAAACTATAAAAATGGAGAAATGAGAAACTTATATCATGGAGTAAAAAATGAGAAAAGGGGGTACCAAAGAAAACCTGTACACTACAAAAGCAAAAATGGAAGGAATTTAGTAAGCAACGAAGAAATACTGAACTTCTTCTTCAAGTGCCATCTTGGTTCCGAAGGTTGGCGATCATCAGGGCTATAAGTATTTTCGAAACTGCTGACCGAAACAATTCGTTGTTGCTACAGCTATACCATTCCCGTAGATTCTTTAGCCAGGAGTTTCGTCTTCTTCCTATGGACCTTTTTCCTGCTATCTTCCCCTGCATAATTATTGGAAGCAGTTCATATCTTTTGCCTCTTGTAATGTGTCCCAAGTATTGCAGTTTTCGTTTTTTGATCGTAAATATGACTTCCTTTTCTTTATTCATTCTTCTCAAGACCTCGACGTTTGTGACTCTCTCCGTCCATGATATTCTCTGAACAGATGGAGAGAATATTTCGAAGATCTTCTAAATGAAATTCCCACAACAGAATATGCAGAAGAAGAAGAGGAAGAAGAACCGAATGAAAATATCGATCAAGAAGAAATACAGGAAAGACCTCCTAATGAAAAAGAAATAAAAGGAAATAATAGAGAAACTAAAGAAAAACAAGAGTCCAGGTAAGGATGAAGTGACAGCTGAAATGTTTAAAATATTGAGGACCAGTACTAATTAAGCATTTGGAAAAGCTGATAAAAGAAATTTGGGAACAAGAACATATACCAAAGAATGGACTGAAGCCACACTGTGTCCAATTCACAAAAAAGGCGACCAAAGTTTATGCCATAATTACAGGGTAATAGCCCTTCTAAACGTTGTATATAAAATACTTGCAGTACATATAAAAGACAAGATAACACAAAAGATAGATAGTGACATAGGAGAATATCAATGCTGATTTAGAAGAGGACGCAGCACGGTGGATCAAATTTTTCTGCTGCGTGAGGTACAAGCGGAAAGCTACGAATACGGGAAATCTACGATGGTCCAATAAATCGACTTTAAACAAGCTTTTGACAGAGTTAAACGGAAGGAAATATACAAAGCACTATGTGAAATTGAAATTAGTGAAAAAATAATAAATATGGTAAAAGTTACACTCAGAGAAACAGAGGACAGGGTTAAAATAAATGGAAATGAAACAGATAAATTTAAGGTCGGTGAAGGGTACGACAAGGAGACCCACTGTCATCATTGTTGTTCAGTATCCTTCTTGAAATGGTCATCAGAGAAGCCGAAATTAACAGGACAGGACTTGTATACCAACGAAAACATCAATTCTGGAATTCGCTGACGACATAGTACTGATAGCCAGAAGTAAATAAGAACTAAAAGACATACTAAAAAGACTAGAGGCGATAGGAAGAAAGAAAGCAATATACATAAATGAAGAAAAGACTAAATATATGGAATGGACAGAACGAGAATACACACAAGGACAACATCTGACAATAAACACAGAGGCAAAAGTATATACATTCGAAGAATTAGAGAAATTCCAATATCTAGGAGCGTCATTCACTAGGAGACCAAATAAAAAGAAGAAATCCAAGCAAGAATTATGGCTGGTAATCGTTGTATCTTTGCTCTAAACAACTTATTAAGAAATAAGAACATATCTAGAGGGGCTAAGATAAGAATATACAAGACAGTGATAAGACCTATAGTATTGTATGCCAGTGAAACATGGACGATGAACAAATCCGAGCAAGTTATGCTTAAAGTGTGAGAAAGAAAAGTCCTAAGAAAGATATTTGGCGGAAAGATATGGAATGGAATGTGGATAAGAAGACCAAATGTAGAGCTGGAGAGGATGTATGGTGAACCAAACGTAGTAAGGATCATAAAATTATAAAGACAGATGGTTGGGACATATCCAAAGGATGCCAAACACGAGACTTCCCAAAAGAATACTAACGGGAGGAATAGGAGGAAAGAAGAAGAAAGGTAGACCGAAAACCAGATGGAAGAAAGATGTTGAAAAAGACATATAAGAACTGAAAATCACAAATTGGAAAAAAAAAGGCAGCAAATAGGAGAGATTGGAAAGGAGTACTAAACCAAGCCATGGGCCTTCTAGGCCTGGAGAGCTAAACTATATATGTATATACTTTTTGAGCCCTTCGTAGTTGAAAATTTGTCATTTTCATTGAAAAATGACACCTCTTCAGACGGTTTTTTGCTAATACCTTAAAAATAATGCATCTAACGAAAAATACTACATAAAACATTTTTGTAGCTTATGAAAAATCAAAGATATTCATTTGTTCTAAAATCTTCTAGTTATAATTCAAAAAGAAATACGGTAGGTAAAAAAGTTTTTCTATGGATGCTATAAAATGTGAAACTTCTCTTACTACTTACATACATTCAAAATGAACAATTTCTCAGGCAGTGAGAAAAGTCGGCCATTGCAGTGAGAAATATTTTTTCTCACGGGTTCGCCGCCGGTTTACATACATATGATCGCCATTTCCATCGTAACATGCACAATACAAACACAATTATTTCTGTCGAACAAAATGTGTTCAAACTTGTCAAAACTTATCAAAAAATTACCTTTTAAGACTGTTCAACTGTGAATTATAATTTTAAATAAATAAATGTATAAATATGTGTATTTTATTTTAATTTAGGCATATAATATACCTACAAGCACCTAAATTATTTAATTTTGAAGTTTGAACTCTTGACAAAAACGCATCCATAGAAAACGTACAGTGTACAACACGAGAGAAAATGACATATTTCTCTCTTGCTTGATTTGCGGCACTCGTCTCTTGCCTTGGCTTATGCCAACAAACTTCTGCGCTCGTGAGAAATATGTCTTTTTTCTCTCTTGTTGTACGATATACTATTTTTTTTTGGTGCATGCTCAAATCGGTGTAATCAATTTAAAATAACAGAAAAATGGTCGAATTCAGGGTTATAATAATAATACGAATACATTATTTAGTGATTAAAAAGCCCTTTAAAACGAGTACTGTTAAATGTCGGCTACATTCAAGCTAAGTGAGATATGGTGACCCCTCATCCACCAGAATTTAAATTCATCGTTTTCCTTTTACAATACCTTCTACCATAGTATTATTTCTATATTCAAAAAGTTGGGCGGGTTTAAAATGAATGGTTTTTGAAAAGAATAAAATTAAATTATAGAGCACATTTTAAAATTTCCTTAAAAATCTTCCTTTTTCTCCATGTAATTCGAAACTGATATAAGAGATACGTAAAAAATACCTTACAAAAATGTAGGTTTTCTTTTAGATAACAATTTTATTTTTCTCTCATTACTGTATCTCATTATCATTTTCGAGCTACCTGCAGAAAAAGAAAGTTTTTTAAAAAAATTTAAAAATGCTCTCTATAATTTGATGTTGTTCTGAAGCTATTTCCTTGTGGCATTTTTATAATTAAGTATTCTCTATGGGAAATAAGCCACAATTTTACTAAAAAATGAATTTATTAACGTTTCGAAGCCCAAATCGGGTTTCGTTGTCAAAATACAAAATACTATTAAAAAAAAAACAAAAATGTTGTTGCTAAGTAAAAAAATTCTTCTAATAATTTATTTAATCTGACTCATTTATATTGGCAATTCAGACGTATATTATACATTTTAAAATAGAAGACTTTAAAATGATATCGCCAATATTTATGAGTTGCGTTCCTGGGACGACTTTACTAAAAGATAGTTCATTCGATTATATGAAATCAATCCCAACTCAAGAATATCCGTCGCAAAAAAATCATAGCGATGTGATCTGTCTTTAAAAAGACAACCAAATGCAACGATGACAGTAAAATTCTCGCGTTATTGTGATTTATTTATTTTATATTTATTTTATTTTATTTATTTATTTATTTATTTATCGTGATTTACTATGGAATCTCTAACGCGAGAATTTTACAGTCATCGTTGCATTTGGTTGTCTTTTTAAAGACAGATCACATGCTATGATTTTTTTGCGACGGATATTGTTGAGTTGGGATTGTTTTCATATAATCGAATGAACTATCTTTTAGTAAAGTCGTCCCAGGAACGCAACTCATAAATAAAGTCTTCTACTTTAAAATGTCTGAATTGCCAATATACGTCTGAATTGCCAATATAAATGAGTCAGATTAAATAAATTATTAGAAGAATTTTTTTACTTAGCAACAACATTTTTGTTTTTTTTTTAATAGTATTTTGTATTTTGACAACGAAACCCGATTTGGGCTTCGAAACGTTAATAAATTCATTTTTTAGTAAAATTGTGGCCTATTTCCCATAGAAAATACTTAACTATAATTTGATCTTATTTTTTTTTTCAAAAACCATACATTTTAATCCCGTCCAACTTGTTGAACATAGAAAAAACACTATAGTAAAAGGCATGTTCAAATCGGTGTATTCAACTTAAAATAACAGAAAAACACTCGATTTCAGGGTTATAATAATACGAATACATTATGTAGTGCTTAAAAAGACCTTTAAAATGAGTACTGTTAAATGTCGATTACGAGTACATTCAAGCTAAGCGAAATATGGTGACCCCTCATCCATCAGAATTTAAATGCAGCGTTTTCCTTCTACAGTACCATTATTTATTATAGTGTTATTTTTATGTACAAAAAGTTGGACGGGTTTTAAATGAATGGATATTGACATGAATAAAATCAAATTATAGAGCGCATTTTTCAATTTTCTTAAAAATCTTCCAAAACAAAATTGTTATCTTAATATAATCCCTACACTTTTGGGCTGTATCTTTTTTGTATCTCTTATAATTTTCGAGTTACATGGAGAAACGGAAGATTTTAAAGAAAATTTAAAAATGAGCTCTATAACTTTACCTCATTTGTTTAAAAATCCATTCATTTTATTCCCGTCTAGCTTTTTGAACATAAAAGGGACACTATTAAAAGGCATTGTAGAAAGAAAACGATGAATTTAAATTCTGGTGAATGAGGAGTTAAATATACTTCTCATTTTTTTTAAAATACATTAGTCATAATTTTTTTTTGCACTATATCTATATCTTGAATATAGTCGGTATTTAACAGTACTCGTTATACGCCAGTCAATGGGAGCAAGAGTTCGTTATTACCTCCGAATTCTACCCTACGGCATGGATTTTAATGAAATTTTGAGCCTAGGCTCTACTTATCTCCTAATTCAAAGTCTACTCTATGCCGATGTGTGCTTTTGTCTTGGGGGTGGTTCCCAGTTCCCACTCCTTCTTAGGCGTGGAAAATTTTTTGATTAAATTTACAACGGAATTCCCTGGAGAACCTAATTCTAAGAAAAACCTGTTCTATAATTTTTTTTTGAAAACTCAATACTTTTTGAGATATGTGTGGCTGAAAATTGGCCATTTTCATTGAAACATAATAATACTTTCTCGAACGGTTTTTTGCGAGTACCTTAAAAACTATGCATCTAACTGAAAAAACTATATTAAACAGTTTTGTAGGTTATAAAAAACAAAGAGACACTTGCCTTCATGAATCTTCCAGTTATAATACAAAAAGAGATATGGTAGGTGAAAATAGTTTGTTTTTTGATACAATCTCAAATTGGTGTCTTCAACTTGAAATAACAGAGACGGTCGATTTTAGGAGTATAATGCTACTACATAATTCCTTTTGTAGTTCTTGAAAAGGCCTTTAAAGTGAGCTATATTCAAGGTCCATTACATTAAAACTAATCGAGATATGCTGCAACAAAATTGATAACAAATGTATTTTAAGAAAAAATGAGAAGTAATTTTAACTTCCATCCACCAAAATGTAAATGGATCGTTTTCCTTTCACAATACCTTTTATTAAAGTGTTATTTCTATGTTAAAAAGTTGAACGGGCTTAAAATGAATGGTTTTTGAAAAAAAGATCAAATTTTAGAGCGCATTTTTAAATTTTCTTAATGATTTTCCTTTTTCTCCATGGAACTTGAAAATGATAAGAGATACACTAATGAAATATAAAAAGGAAAATTTTATCTGAAAAAGCCCTACATTTCTGTGTGGTATCTTTTTTTCGTATCTCTTATCTTTTTCAAGGTAGATGGAGGAAAAGGAAGACTTTTAAGAAAATTTAAAAATGCGCTCCATAATTTGATCTTATTTTTTTCAAAAACCATTCATTTTAATCCAGTACAACTTTTTGAACATAGAAATAACACTATCATAAGAAGTATTGTAGAAGGAAAACGATGTATGTATTTAAATTCTGATGGTTGAAGGCTTAAATATACTTCTTATTCCTTCTTCAAATACATTAGTCATCAACTGTTTTGCAGAATATCTCGCTTAATTTGAATGTAATCGACATTTAGTATTTCTCATTTTAAAGGTCTTTTCAATCACTATAAAAGTTATTAGTATCATTATACACGGGTCTAGGACGTTTCATCGCCGCCGTTTCGATGCCGCCAGTTCGATGCCGATGCCGGCCGATTCATCGCCAGTCAATTAATCGCTATCTGATATATTTCCGAATTTTCGACAGTTACAATTATTAGTTATTTTTAGTATTAATTAGGAGTTCTAGGAATTGATTGAGATATGACGGCGATGAAATGGACTGGCGATGAACCGGCGGCATCGAAACGTCCCATTCCGTTATACACCTAAATTCGACAGTTTCTCTGTTATTTCAAGTTGAATACACCGATTTGAGCATGCAGCAAAAAAACAAACTTTTCTTACCTACCATAACCCTCTTTGTATTTTAACTAGAAGATTTATGAACGAACAAATCTCTTTATTTTTTTATAACCTACAGAAATATTTTGTATAGTTTTTTTGTTAGATGCATAGTTTTTAAGGTATACGCAAAAATCCGCCCGAAAATGTGTTATTTTTCAATGAAAATGGCCAATTTTCAACCACGAATAACTCAAAAAGTATTGAGTTTTCAAAAAATAATAATAGAACAGTTTTTGCTTAAAATTAGGTTTTCTAGACCCTTCCGTGGCAATTTTAACCAAAACATTTTTCACCCCCGAGAAGGGGTGGGAACCACCCCCAAGAAAAAAGCGCACATCGGCATTGTAGACTTTGTTTCTTGAGCTATTCCCTACTTACTGTGAAAATGTCAAGTAAATCGATGTAGTAGGATGGAATTCGGAGCCAAATACCCTCATTGACTGCCCTATTAAAAGGTATTCGTATCATTACCTATATGTACCCCTAAAATCGTCAACTTTTTTGTTATTTTAAGTTGAATACACTGATTTGAGCATGCAATAAAAAAATCTTATTTACCTTCCATATTTCTTTTTGTATTATAACTAAAAGATTTTGAAGACATTTTGATTTTTCATAAACTACAAAAATGTTTTATGTAGTTTTTTTCATTAGATTCATAATTTTTAAGGTTTTTGACCAATAAATTTTCCACCTTCGAGAAAGGGTGGGACCTACCCCCAAGATAAAAAAAGCACATAGGCATAGGGTAGACTTTATTTCTTGAGCTATTCCCTACTTACAGTGAAAATATCAAGTAAATTGATGCAGCAGGGTATAATTTGGAGCTAAATATCTTCACTGACTACACTAATTTATGTATTTTTCAACAGTATCCATGCGATATGATAAGTTGGACATCTTTGGACTGGAAAAGGCAGGCACATAATAGAAGTAAATGAAGATACATTGTTTATCAGTTACAAGATATATGACCTATACTGCCTACGACATATACTGTCATAAATACGTACAAGAGATAGAACGCTATTCTAGGAGATGTAAATATTTGCAAACTTCGGTGGTACAATGGGTAGAAAACGATATTTAATAATTTTTTTCGTTCTAGCCATCGAAGTGGATGGCGCCAGTTTACACTTACTATTTGACTAGGAAACATTTAGGAGACTTTTGTTAGCCTTTGACTTTTGGTTTTATTCAGATATGGGTTCTATTCTGATGGGTTCCAATGAGGTAAAAATGGATAGTGTGATTCTATTTCCAATTTAAAACACAACGGCTCACAAATCGTGCCCTTACCACATACACTGTCATAAGTACATACATATTTACATTATATATTATACACTAGTCTAAGAGCTGGGAGCAGATTTTGTGCGTGATAAGTAATATGGAAAAACTATACGTGGATATGTTGAATTAGTTGTGTACATGACCTTCACCAACGGCCGGAAACCAGAGTGGGGGCCGAGGGTAGTTATAAAGGGTCAAAGTCGCGGTTTTTATTATTTTTTTATGACGCTCATGATCGAGATAGTGCACCAAAATTTGGGAATAAGTAGGTCATGACGTACCTAAGTAAAATCTCTAGGGGCGCAACGCTGCGTGGCCGAAAAAGGGGTGGGGGTAGGGGTGAATATAAAAAATGTAAGGGGCTTTTTGCGACGTTCGTGATTGAGATAGTGCACCAAAATTTGGGTATAAATAGACCATGACATAAGTAAGTAAAATCCCCAGAGCCGGAAACCATAATTGGGGAGGAAGGTAGTCATAAGGGGTCAAAATCCCGTTTTTTATTATTTTTTTTTTGGGACGCTTATGATGGAGATAGTGAACCAAAATTTGGGAACAAGTAGGTCATGACGTAACTAAGTAAAACCTCCAAGAGTGGAACGCTGCGTGGCCGACAAGAGGGTGGGGCAGGGGTGAATATAAAAAAATGTAAGGGGTTTTTTGCGACGTTCGTGATTGAGATAGTGCACCAAAATTTGGGAATAAGTAGACCATGACATAACTAAGTAATATCCCCAGAGGTGGAAACCAGAGTGGCGGACGAGGGTAGTTATATGGGGTAAAATTCGCGGTTTTTATTATTTTTTTTGTGGTGCTCATGATGGAGATAGTGCGCCAAAATTTGGGAGTAATAAGGTCATAACGTAACTAAGTAAAATCTCCAGGGGCGGAACGCTGCTTGGGGTACAAAGGGGTGGTAGGCAGAAGTGAGTATAAAAATATATGGGGGTTTTTTGCCGTTCGTGATCGAAATTTTTTTTTTTTTTTAACATCCAACGTTTATTGCAATCTGTCTGATCACAAACAATAAGCAATACATAATATTATTGAAAAATAACACAGATGGAAGCCGCCCAGTGGCGAGCACCCAGTAAGACATATAACATTATAATTTTAAAATAAGACATAACAATTACTTGGAACGTAATACATAGATAAAATTTAGTATAGTGGACAGTTCAGACAATAAAAATATGATTATTAAAAGTCTAAGGAACATGAATAAAAATACGAAAGAAGTTTAAAAATCACTAACACTAAAACATGATTATTTCACTGCACTATGACACTGCACTCTGTTGTTGCTCTGATGTCCAGATGTACTAGAGGTCCAAAGGGTCAGGTCTTTTTAATCGTCTTTCATGAGAAATGTTGAGCAGGTCTGTGGCGAGTGGATTTGGATGGCAGGATAGTCTTGTCTTGTATCTAGAATTTACAGCAGATATTGCTTCGCTAACTTTTGGTAGCTGTAGGTCGTGGTGCAATCTCTGGTTCGTAACATACCAAGGGGCATTGCAGATCTGGCGCAACACTTTTGATTGGAACCGTTGAAGTTTTTGAATGTTGGTATTACTAGCTGTTCCCCATATTTGTGCTGCATATAGCCACACCGGTTTTAAAATGCATTTATAAATCATAATTTTGTTCTCCAGGCTAAGATTTGATTTCCTACTCATGTACCAATACATTTTCCTGTAGATTAGGCCGAGTTGAAGACGTTTCTTCCAGATGTGGGTGCCCCAATTAAGTTTACTATCTAAATGAATTCCCAGGTATTTTACGGCGGTATTGACTGGTAGTGGAGTGTTATTTATTGAAACCGGAGGCGCGACACCTTTTTTTAAAGTAAATGTTATTTGTGTGGATTTTAAACTGTTGACTTGTACTCGCCACAATTTAAGCCAGCTCTCTAGTTCAGTCAGATGATTTTGCAATACCTCGGATGCTTCTGTTGCTATAGGATTTGAAGCCATTATAACTGTATCATCCGCATATGTAGCAATTGTTGTATTAATGGTGGTTGGAAGATCCGATGTGTATATTAAGTAAAGTGTTGGTCCTAATATGCTTCCTTGTGGAACTCCAGAACATATTGGAAACAGGTTAGTAATTTCCCCTCCTCTTTTGACTTGAAAAAATCTATCTGTCAGATAGGATCTTAATAGTGAACTTATGGGATAAGGAAATATGGATTTAATCTTGGAGATAAGACCTACATGCCAAACTTTATCGAATGCCTGTGAGACATCTAGGAATGCAGCTGTACAGTAATTTTTGTGTTCGAGCGAATTTCTGATAGTTTTTACTACCCTATGAATTTGCTCGATGGTACCATGTTGTTTCCTAAAGCCAAACTGATAATTAGGTAAAACATTGTTGCTGTCTAATGTAGGCTCTAGTCTTCTCAGGAAAAGTCGCTCGAACACTTTAGCTATAATAGGCAACAAGCTTATTGGACGATATGAAGATACTTCCGCGTGATCCTTATTAGGTTTTGGGATTAGAACAATTTGAGCTACTTTCCATTGGAGTGGAAAGTAACCTGTTTTTAATATTGAATTAAATATATAAGTAATTAAGCTTACACCTTCGTTGGGTAGATTTTTTAGTACCAAACTAGATATTATATCATACCCAGGTGACTTCTTATTCTCCAGATTATCAATTACTTTTTCTACTTCAGATTTCTTGAAAATTTTAATAGGCGGAGCCATTTGATATGGTGCGTTTATGACTTCATGAATATCTTCTTCTTCTTCAGCTGAGACTTCCCTCTGATGCGGTTGAAATACCTCGCATAAATGATTTGCGAAAGTATAAGCTTTATCTTTGTCAGTTTTAGCCCATGTGCCATTTAGTTTCCTGATTGGCATATTCATTTGTTCGTTGTCTTTAAGTTTTTTTGTTAGTTTCCACAGAGAATAATTTGTATCATCTGAAGGTGAGAGGTTCTTTAAATAATTGTTGATTCCATTGTCTTTATGTTGGATCAAGTTTCTTTTGAGTAATCTGCAAGCTCTATTAAAATTTGTTTTATCTTCTGGGTGTCTAGTGAGCTGCCACCTCTTTCTTAGTTTTCTTTTTTCCAGTATAAGTGTATTTATGTGAGCAGGATACGACTCGGAGTTGTGTGTGTAGGTAATTTCTGGAGTGGACGACCAAGCAGCTTGCTGAATAACTGTAGTTAAGTGAGTGACTGCATTTTCTATGTCCCTGTCACTTTTAAGAGGCAAGTTTAGGTTAATGGATGATTTTATTTCTTCTCTATACCTATCCCAGTTTGTTCTTTTATTACACAGTGTTAGAAGTTTAGGACAATTGTGAATTTGGCTTAGTAGGTCTATGAAGCAAGGGGAATGATCCGATGATAGGTCAAAAGAAGGAGAAATTTGGATATGGGTGTGTGTTATTCCTTTTAATATAGCGAAATCAATAAGATCAGGAATTTTTTGTCTATCAGTGGGCCAATAAGTAGGCTGTCCAGTATAGAGAGTAGTTAAATGATTCTCATTAATACTTTTTAATAATTCTCGACCTCGTGAGGTTATGATTCTGGAGCTCCATTTGTGATGTTTGGCATTGTAATCTCCAGCAGCAATGAAACGGTGTCCGAGTATCTCAAAGTATTCATTAAAATGATCAGCTTTAATTATTTTATTCGGTGGACAGTAAAAAGCAGATAAAATAATCGAGCCTTGTGAATCTTCTACCGACACTGATGTAGCTTGAATGTTGACTCTGCTAATTTTGTTTATTTCATGATGCTTAATATTATTTCTTATAATAATTGCCGTACCTCCATGGGCCTTTCCTAATGGATGTTGAGTTACGTAGGTTGAATATTTGGGAATATTAAAATAACTCTTAATAGTCATGTGTGCTTCGGAAATAAACATAACATCTAGATTATGAGAATAAATAAAAGCTTTTACTTCATGAAAATGATTAGTTAAGCCATTGGCATTCCAACAGCACATCTTAAGTTTAGTGTTGAAGATTAAGCTTAGATATCAGAGACATTATTAGATCAAACATCTTATCCATTCTTTCCATTAGTTTATGTACCACAAGTTCTAAATTGCTTTGTATATGTTGGGGAGTTGCTGTTTCTATTTCATGAGTAGTCTCATTTGTGTTAGTTGTATTTTTATTATCTTTTCCTGCAGCAATGTTCGCATAACTGATATTTGGTTGAGTGATTGACGAATGTGCAACACGAGGTGGTTGACTTGCGGTTTTTTCTCGAAGCGATGGAAATTTTTTCTTTTGCAGTTCTTTGTATACAGAACATCCCTTGTAGCTTGCAGGATGATTTTCTCGACAATTTACACATTGGACATCTTTTATATTCTTTTCTTTTGGACATTTAGACGATAGGTGATCTCCTACGCATTTTACGCAGCGCGGACTCCTGTGGCAATAATTGTGTGTGTGGCCAAAATGTTGACATATTTGACATTGAGGTAGTTCCCTCTTCGGATGCGGTGCCTCAACTGTGACAATAGTGTTGAGTAATTTCGTGATCTCATATATATCTTTATTATTGCTGTGAATAGCCAGTTCTATATTAAATAGCGGCAGATCTTTCTTTGTGCCTCTTTGCTTAATATTAGAGATGTTCAGTGCAGTATGCCCGAGATCCAGCAATGCCTTTTTAATGTCGTCTGGATCTGTTGAAGGGTGGATATGACGTATAACAACTCGGAATCCTCGGTTTTGTTTTAGTTGGTATGTATGGTACTGAGTATTTTTTTCTGATAGAGATTTTACGATTATTGAGTAGGTTTTTGATGAATCAGCTTGAACTTTAATTTGATTGTTAGCAAGACATTTTAAAGTATATTTACCTGGAGTTATCTTCTGTAGTAATTCCTGTAGTGGTTTGATGCGTTCAACATTTTGTATAAATATGGGTGGTGGCTGATCCTCTCTTCGGTCTTCCAACGTTACAACTTCTTCACGAAATGTATCATCTTCAAGTAACTCGTATCTGTTAGATGTATGAACAGTTTTACTCAGCCAATAATCATTGAGTGTAGCTTGTTTGGTTTTTTTCAAATCAGGACTGTCGTCATTGCGTTGACGTTTATTATGGTGGACTGCTACCCATTCACCATCACTTTTTGCTACATCTGCATCTGGGAGATGTTCTTGCGGTTTATCTATTTGAAAATTTGATAAATGTGATTGTAGATCGTTGTTGTATGTTTTGACAATTTTCTGCTGTTCATCTAGTGGATTGGAACTGTCTTTTTGAGTGCTTACAGGTGGAGGAGTTCGTGCTAAGCTGTTTCTTCTAATTGCTGGATTTATGTCCTCACTGAATGGATAACTAGTAGATTGTTCCTGGTTATCGTGTTGGTAACTCATAGTTTTCCCCTAGTTATAGCTAGGAATTTTTAAAACATTCCGACATATTTTGATAATATACTGGCCTATTTTCTCTATATTTAGGTATATTTATGTTGATAAACTTAGTAATTAAATATGTAGTAGAAATTACTTACTGGATAATTATTTTAGCATTAAACACTAACAATTTTTTGGCTATTGTTTTTCGGTTTCTTGATAACGATGGATTTATACTAATTACAATATGATAAGATAATAATTAGACAAATTGCTTCTTAATTACATGTGTTCAGCTCGAAGGTTCTGAACAGACTGAATAAGTAGGTCATGAGGTAACTAAGTATAATCTTCAGGGGTGGAACGCGGCGTGGCCGATAAACATGTGAGGGTAGGTGTGAATATAAAAAATGTAAGGGGTTTTTTGCGAGGTTCTAGATCGAGATAGTGCACCAAAATTTGGGAATAAGTAGATCATGACATTACCAAGTAAAATATCCAGGGCGGAACGCTGCGTGGGAGACAAATGTTGTGCCAGGTCACAAAAAATTAATACACACTGCGAATTTGACCCCTTAAAACTACCCTCATCCCCAACTCTGGTTTCCGGCTCTTGGGATTTTACTTAGCTAAGTTATGGTCTACTTATTCCCAAATTTTGGTGCACTATCTCAATCTAGAACCTCGCAAAAAACCCCTTACATTTTTTATATTCACACCTACCCTCACATGTTTATCGGCCACGCCGCGTTCCACCCCTGAAGATTATACTTAGTTACCTCATGACCTACTTATTCCCAAATTTTGGTGCACTATTTCGATCATGATCGTCACAAAAAAACATAAAAGAAGGCGGTTTTGACCCCTTATAACTACCCTTGTCCCCCACCTCGGGTTTCCGACTCTGAGGATTTTACTTAGTTATGTCATGGTCTACTTATTTCCAAATTTTGGTGCACTCTCTCGATCGCGAACGTCGCAAAAAAACCCTTATATTTTTTGTATTTACCCCTGCCCCACCCCTTTGTCGGCCACGCAGCTTATCATCTCTGGAGATTCTACTTAGTTACGTCATGACCTACTTATTCCCAAATTTTGGTGCACTATCTCGATCATGACGGTCACAAAAAAAATAATAAAAACGGCGAATTTGACCCCTTATAACTACCCTCGTCCCCAACCTCGGGTTTCCGGCTCTGAGGATTTTACTTAGTTATGTTTACTTACTCCCAAATTTTGGTGCACTCTCTCAATCACGAACGTCGCAAAAAACCCCTTATATTATTTGTATTCACCCCTGCCCCACCCCTTTGTCGGCCACGCAGCGTACCATCTCTGGAGATTTTACTTAGTTACGTCATGGCCTACTTATTCCCAAATTTTGGTGCACTATCTCGATCATGAGCATCACAAAAAAATAATAAAAACGGCGATTTTGACCCCTTATAACTACCCTCGTCCTTCACTCTGGTTTCCGGCTCTGGGGATTTTACCTAGTAATGTCATGGTCTACTTATTCCCAAATTTTGGTCCACTATCTCAATCACGAATGTCGCAAAAAACCCTTTATATTTTTATATTCACCCCTACCCCCACCCCTTTGTCGGCCACGCAGCGTTCCGCCCCTAAAGATTTTACTTAGTTACGTCATGACCTACTTATTCCCAAATTTTGGTGCACTATCTCGATCATGAGCGTCACAAAAAAAAAAATAATAAACCGCGACTTTGACCCGTTATAACTACCCTCGGCCCCCACTCTGGTTTCCGGCCGTTGGTGAAAGTCATATACACAACTAATTCAACATATCCCCGTATAGTTTTTCCATATTACTTATCACGCACAAAATCCGCTTCTATCTCTCCGACTATACGGTACATTCCATGTCAAATCACTCAGGCAAAAAATTTTGAATCTCCGATTTTTCTGAACCTTGGTGTATAGCTCCTGCGGGACATAAAAATAAGATATTTAAGGTCAAAAAATCTTCTTCGTTTTTTTTATCAATTTGTTATTTTATGCTATTTTACAGTGATTTGGTGTTTATTTAAACAAATTTGCATTTTCTATCGTAAACTATCAATGGAAACAATATTATTTTAATAGAAGGGGCTCAAAACTGTCATTATATTGCATTATAATAAGTTATTTTAATTTAAAACAAGTTTTTGATCAAATTTTATAGTGTAGATAACGTTAAAAGACCGTTTTTTACATCTTCCCCCATTCCCAAAATACATCATACTCGATTTGGCTGAAAATTTGCCCACAGATAATCAAGACATCAGACTTTAAGTGGTTAGAAGGATTTGAATTATATGAAAATACCAAAAAAGTTACATGCATTAATATCAGACTTCAAAGTATATTAGTACAGACGGGATAGCATTTTTGACCTTGCATGCCGAGCTGCCCAAAATTTTATTTTATTAATCTTTAGGGGGTCAATAGTAGCCTAAATTTAAAATCGCGAATGAATTCCTGCGTTACGTTAGCCGCCATCTTGATTTTTAAAGGGGAACCTGTTTTGCTCCATATCTCCGCCATTTTAAGTTTTCGACACAAATGGTGGACACTGAAATTGTTCCAAATAAATCGTATTTACAATTATTACAACTTCCTTTTAACAATTTTTGGTCGTGAGGTCGATATTTTCCGAGTTAATTGTACTTACATTAGACACCTATATTTTTGAATATGAGATTGCATGTAACTTTTTTGGTATTGTAATATAATTCAAATCCTTCAAACCACTTAAAGTCCTATGTTTTGGCTATCTGTGGGCAAATTTTCAGCCAAACCGATTATGATGTATTTTGGGAATGGGGGAAAATGTAAAAAACGGTATTTTAACATTTTCTACACCATAAAATTTGATTAAAAACTTGTTTTCAATCAAAATAACTTGTTATAATGTCATATAATGACATTCGTGAGGCCCTTCTATTAAAATATTATGTTTTCCATCGATCCTTTACGATAAAAAATGTAAATTTGTTTAAATAAACTCCAAATCACTGTAAAATCGCATGAAATAATATTTTGAGAAAAGAAGAAGATGTTTTGACCTTAAATATCTTATTTTTACGTCCCGAAGAAGCTATATACCAATTTTCAGACAAATCGGAGATCCAAATTTTTTTTTGATTCAAAATTGAGTGATTTGAGATGGAATCACCCATACATACATTTTATCAAAATATATAAGTATCAAAATTATGTCAAATGTATAAATTAATTATGGTTACTCACCTTCATCACATAACATTCCACCCCATCCCTTTTTGCAATTACACTCCCAAGGTCTGCGACAAGTTCCATGAACACATCCTGGGTAAGGGTAGCATTTCTCACAGTTCTCTCCCCACCAGCCTACTCGACACCTATATTAAAAATTAAAATCATTTAGTGCAAATCTGCTAGAAGGAATATGTGGACTTAAAATTTTAGAAATTAAATGAAAACTACAAATTATTATAATATAAAGTAAAAATATTTCTACATTAAAAACTATTTTTTTAAAACTACTAGTGATGGACAGATATTGACCAATAAATAAACCGGATTTGGAAAATCAAAGAACCCTTGATTAGAATGAACAGTGCCCTTTATAATACGAAATGTTAATAATTATTAAGGTAAAATTGGGCTTTATCTTTGGCGATTCTTCAATTTTTCCCTTCTAGTTATTTGTAAGTAGTATATAAGTTATTTGTAATTAAAAATTATGTTCTACTATATTCTTCTAATTAAAAAAAAAATTCAAAATTTTTTTCACATTACGGATGCCCTTGGATATCCTACGGATATCTTGTATAAATATAGTGCTAATTTTTTTTTACCATGTACACAATTTTAAAGTAAAGAAAAAATAACCTTGTATTTTTATTCCACAATGTATACAGTGTGTTTCATTAATAATTGTCCATATAGTAACTGGAGAAAGCTTAGCAGAAAATACGAAGATTTAACCTAAAACACTTAGATAAAATGTGGTTTCTTAATGAGTTACAGTTATCTAAAAATTTAAAAATTATTTTTGCTCAGCATTTTAAAACCGTTCGGCCTATCCTTTTCATACTTGGCAGAAAGTGCGACTGTTGTACACCCTACTAAATTATGATAAACAAACGTTTCTAGCTACTACCAGAGGCGTACCACAGGGGATAGTGAATGGTTGACCCTTCTTAAATTCTACGCCACTGGAGAAATTACTATTTTATTACCATTTTTAGATTCTCCAATACCTTCTACGTAAATAATATACCCTTCATTGGTAACGATAAAGTCATTAGTTTTCGAGATATTTGAAGTTAAATATTAAACGGCACAGTTATTTTGATTAATATTTATGATAATGATTCATATGATTGTCTTAGTTGTTTATCAGCTTCAGGGCTGTCCTTTCTTGCTCTTTTGCGCGCTTAAACAGTGTCCCATCCTTGGTCCTGATTTTCTTGGCTATCGTGTTGATTACTGATGTGTATTTGTGACGGTTGATAAGAATAAGAAGAAGAAGAAGCATGATTAGAAAGAAAAGAGTTACCTGGTTGTTCTTGTTGATTGTTAGTAGAATCAGTCTCTTGGTGCACTATAATGCTTGAGTAATTTTCATTGCTTTGTTGCTCACTAGACGAGGCTGTGGTTGAATCTCTCGATGGTTGTTCCATGGTATTTGTTTGCAAGTTAGCGGTGTATTCTTCTGAAGTTGATCTTCTCGTCGGAGATCTGCTCACTTTATTTGAATTTAGAAACGGATTGTCTTTGTCTATGATTTCTACATTTTCGCTCATCCTGTATCACAATTAAATGTTTTATACATCACGAACAATTATTTTATGGGACGCCTATGACTTTATTTGCCGGTATTTTTGCGTATAGAAAATAGAAATAGTACTTGTTTTATTTTATTTGCGTTTTTAAAACACTGGGAATTAATATTACTAATTAACGATAAAGTTTGGAACAAAAACTTGTTACTAGATATTTTTGTATTAAAAATAAATTTATGCGACCGTCTCTAGCAAAGGTTGGATCGAGACTGATCAACTAAGACAAACAATAATGAGCGATTACTGGCTCAAAGCACCCACACCAACGTCTAATAGATTTGCTAGCTTAGATGAAATACCTGATGAGACCAACCTAACCGAAACTGATGAAGTTAAAAATAGTATTCAGCCGCCACCCATATTTGTTTCAGATGTAGGTGATATAAAACCTCTCAGAGAATTGTTAGAAACAATATCCCCACTGGGATACACCATCAAATGCCTTTATAACAACCAAGTAAAGATCCAGCCCACAACCTCTGAACATTACCGAAACATAGCCAAAGCACTAAATGAGAAAAAAACCAACTATTACACCTACCAAACAAAGGAAGAAAGAACATTCCGAGTTGTACTTCGTAATATGCATCAAACAGCAGATAAAGATGCTTTAAAAGATGAGTTAGCACAAATGGGACACGAAGTAACCAACATAGCTAATATATATAAGAATGGATCCAAAACGGCGCTTCCGCTTTTTTATATAGAACTAAAAGCTAAGCCAAATAATAAAGACATTTATGAAGTAAGAGCACTTCAGAATATGATTGTGTCCTTCGAACCACCACATCCCAAGCGTCAGGTACCCCAATGTACCAAATGTCAACGTTATGGCCACACACAAAAATTCTGTTATATGCCTCCAAGATGCGTAAAGTGCGCAAGTAATCATCATACTCTAGACTGACCACGCAAGGAACGCAGCAATAACGTACAATGTGTACTCTGTATGGGAAACCATCCGGCCAACTATAAGGGCTGCAGCGTATACAAACAAATACAAAAAGAAAAGTTCCCCCAACTCAGACAGAAACAAGAGTCCCATAGAACAGACATCAATACAATTAACAGCCAAACAGTAACCCCTGGTGTTTCTTACGCTCAAAAAACGTCAGGAAATAGTCAAACAGCTGAAATCACAAACCAACAAAGTAATGTTGGCTCAAACCATTTAACGACAATTGCCAACCTGGAAAACATGATGGCAAAATTAATGGAGAGAATGGATACTATGCTTAATCTCCTTACCACTATGATCTCCAAAATGCACTAATGCAAAACGCACTTAAAATAGCCGTCTGGAACTCAAATGGGCTAACGAATCATATCCAAGAAATAAAAATTTTTCTCGACGAGAAGAAAATTGATGTTATGCTCATATCAGAAGCCCATCTAACAGACAAAAATTATATAAAAATTCCAAAATACACTGTTCACTACACAAAACATCCAAATGACAAAGCACACGGTGGCACAGCTATCATTATCAAATCTAATATAAAACACCATGAGTTAAATAAGTTCAGTGAAAAGTAGCTGCAGTCAACTAGCATTGTCATTGATGACTGGTTAGGCAACCTTACCTTATCTGCTGTCTACTGTCCTCCTGGCCAATCCATCAACGAAAATAACTTTAATACCTATTTTAGTTCACTTGGACACAAATTCATAGCAGGAGGAGACTTTAACTGTAAACCTCATCACTGGGGCTCTAGAATAATCACAACAAGGGGTAGACAACTGCTGAAGTCGATAATAGGAAACAATCTACAACACATATCTACAGGAGAACCAACTAATTGGCCTACAGATCCCAATAAAACACCAGATCTCTTAGACTTTTGTGTGATTAAAGGTATCTCTCTTAACTAGTTAGCAATACAATCATGCTGGGACCTCTCGTCAGATCATTCTCCCATTCTAATTGACCTAGACTCCAAAGTCATACTCAGAAATAAGCCTCCAGTCCTAACCAATAACCAAACAAATTGGAACATATTCCGAAGTGCATTAACAGAACAAATATCAACGAATTTTCCACTTAAAACAGAAATACAAATTGAAAATGCAGTACAACAACTTACTACCTCCATACAAAAGGCGGGATGGAGTGCAACACCTGAACAAACATTATGGAAGGAAACCATAAATTGTTCTCTGAGTGCAAAAAACATGATTGAAGAAAAAAGAAAACTTAGGAGAAAATGGCAAAACACACATGCACCTATTGACAAAGAAAATCTAAACAGAATTACCAGAAGACTTAAAAATCTATTAAAAGAAGAAAAAAACAGGGGGATTCAAACTTACTTAGAAAATTTGACTCCATTCAAAGACACTAACTATTCGCTATGGAAGGCGACGAGAAAAGTAAAAGGACCAAAAGACGCCATACCTCCTTTAAAAAATGCCAAAGGTAAATGGGCAAGAACAGACACAGAGAAATCCGAGACATTCGCAGAACATCTTTCGACAGTATTTAGTCCCTTTACTAGAGTAGTACCATTAGAACAAGAAGAACCATTTCATTCTTTTCTTGAGGCTCCATATCAAATGGAACTGCCAATTTCCAAGTTTAATATTAAAGAAGTAAAACAGATAATAAATAATGAGATACAACCTAATAAGGCACCAGGATTCGACCTCATAACGGGTAAGGTCCTTCAGGAACTAACCGATGATTGTTACAGAATAATCACTATGATCTTTAATGCTATGTTAAGTCTGCACTACTTCCCGTTGCAATGGAAAGTGGCACAGATTATACTAATTCAAAAACCTGGAAAAGATCCAAAAGATGTCAACTCATACCGACCGATAAGTCTGCTCCCAGTCATCTCTAAGGTGTTTGAAAAACTTCTGTTAAGAAAAATAAAACCAATATTAGAAGAGAAGAGTCTCATACCTGACCATCAATTCGGATTTCGTAATCAACATAGTACAATAGAACGAGTTCACAGACTGTACACAACAATAAGAACTAGTCTCGAAAACAAGCAATACTGCAGTGCAGCCTTTTTAGACGCCTCTCAAGCTTTTGACAAGGTGTGGCACACAGGACTTCTGTACAAATTAAAGAAAAACCTACCTTACACTTACTTCAAACTGCTTCAATCATACCTTACAGAAAGGAGATATCTGGTAAAATATAGTGAAGCGTATACAAAACTCTACCCCATCCTATCTGGTGTACCTCAGGGTAGTGTGCTCGGACCGATCCTATACCTAATATATACGGCTGACTTGCCAACAAGCAACGACCTAACACTTGCAACATTCGCAGATGATACTGCTTTCCTGGCCTCTCATGGTAATCCAATAATAGCATCAGAGAGACTGCAACTACATCTGAACAAAACAAATGAATGGCTTAAACTCTGGAGAATTAGAGTAAACCCCTCAAAATCCACACACATTACATTCACTCTAAGAAGAGGTACATATCCAGAACTTAATCTCGATGGACATCCTTTACCTCAAAAGGATGACGTAAAATATCTAGGTATTCACCTTGACAAACGACTAACTTGGACCAAACATATATGGACGAAAAGACTTCAACTGGGAATTGTATACAGAAAACTTTACTGGATGTTGGGAAAAAACTCTCACCTATCGATCGATAACAAGCTGCTTATATACAAAATAATAATAAAACCCATTTGGACATATGGTTTGCAGCTCTGGGGATCAGCTAGCAAATCTAATATTATGAAAATACAAAGATTTCAATCCAAAACTCTAAGAACAATCGCTAATGCCCCTTGGTACATCCATAATGACGCAATACATAGAGATCTTCAGGTACTATTAGTCTCCGAAGAGTGCAAAAAATCTTCTGAACAATATCAAAATAGATTGCGGGTACATCCAAACACCCTGGCACACAATCTTCTCAACAACCAACAAGCGAAGAGATTGAAGCGATATGATCCCTTGGACCTACCTAACCGATCCTGATAGAGCCTACAGCAGAGGAAGCTACGCCTTCAACAGCGTCCAGCCATTGTGTTCTGTGCCAGTTTTAGTTTTAGTTTTCGTGCTCGCGTATCAGTGTATGTGCGCATCTTACCGGTAAACAAGGTAATGTGTGTGTGTCGTGATGTTTTGGTCACTGGACCTTACATCTCTCTGCCATTGTAAAGACAAACAATTTTACTTATTGTTTTCATTGTAAAACAGATTGTAAAAAAACTTGGATGTTAATAAAAAAAAAAAAAAATCATATGATTAAAATTTAAAAATTATTTGTACCCAGTACTTTAAAACTATTTGGCGTATCTTTATTATACTTGGCAGAAAGTGTAAGCACTGTACACCCTACTAAGATAAATTAACATTTCTAGCTACTACTAGGGGCGTACGACGGTTGACCCTTCCCAAATTCTACGCCACTGATGAAATTGCTATTTTAGTGTAAATTTTTGATTTTCCAATACTTTTATGTAAATAATATACTCTTTATTCGTAAAGATAAAATGATTAGTTTTCGAGATATTTGAAATTAAAAATGAAGCGACACAATACATTAATCAAAATAACCGTGTCGTTTAATTTTTAACTTCAAAAATCTCGAAAACTAATGACTTTATCGTTGCGAACGAAGAGTTTAAAAAAGTATTGGAGAATCCAAAAATTAAACTAAAATGGCAATTCCGCCAGTGGTGTAGAATTTGGAAAGAGTCAACCATTCACTATCACCCGTCGTACGCCTCTGATAATAGCCAGAAACGTTTGTTTAACATAATTTAGTAATTTTGTGTGGTACCTATACTTCTTGCCAAGTATGAAAAGGATACGTCGAATAGTTTTAAAATGCTGAGCAAAAATATTTTTTAAATTTTTAGATAAAACACCCTGTAACTCAGTAAGGAACCACATTTTATTTAAGTGTTTTAGGTTAAATCTTCGTATTTTGTGCTAAGGTTTTTCCAGTTACTATATCGACAATTATTAATGAAACACCCTGTATAGCTAAATGTACAAGGAAAAAAGGTGAGAAATGAGAAATTTAAAAAATTATCTTAAAAGAAAGTAGCTAGTATATAATTTTAAAAACCATAACTTGCTTAAAAATAGTCGTACAAACTTATACAATAGACCATTAAAATTGACTTCTCTTCCTAATAAGTGTGCCTAGAATATACCTGGAAATGCGTAGAAAAAAGTTACAGAACAATGTTTGCGAACTATTGAAGAAAATGGCCCAAAAATGTTGTGAGCGGCGAACTTTGAAAAATCATATTTCGGAAACTACTCACCAGGGTCAGAAAGTTTTTCGTTTATTATAAATTAATAAATGAAAATGGTTTATGTCCTTGTGGGATCGGTACTCACCGGAGAGACCGCAAACGTTCGGATACAATTAGCGTCTCTTTGCATAGACAATGACGTCGACTTTGCAAAGTAACAAGACACTTACTCAACACACTACACATGACACTAGGTACCTAACTGCAAGAATTCACCGTACCTACAATGGCCATTAGTTGTCGAAGCATTAGCTAAATAAAAAAATATTCCAGTGAAAAAAATTAAAAATTTCAAAATTTTTCTCGAATTACGGATACCCTTGGATATCTTGTTTAAAAATAGTCCTAGAATTTTTTACAATACACCATTTTAAAGTAAAAAATAAGATTTTTTTGGACAATGTATACACCTAAATGTACAAGAAAAAAAGTTATAAGAAATTTAAAAAATAATCGTAAAAATTATCAAAAATCATTAAGGCCCGATTGTTCAATTGGAGATTATCTTCAGATTAAAAATAGTCTTCAATTAAACGTAATATTGCGTTGTTCAATGCAAGTTTAACACTTGCATCTGTTAACCATCTGTTAACCAGAGATTATCTTAATCGCCCAAAAACGAAGGATTAACGGTGTTAACTAAAGATTTGTAACCTTATTTTCTGGTTTTATGTAAATAAAATATTGTCAAGAAAATTCAAGATTAAAACAAGCATAGTTATTGCACTATAATATATTGTGTTGTTATTGCTACTTTTAAATCGTAGATAAGATTTAAAATAATCTATTATAATTTCGTGTTTACATAATATAATAATTATGGCTATTGCTAATAATGGTGTCTTTGATTTTGAACATGGAGGTATCACAGAAGACGAAGAGTTCTGTCTATCAACAGAAGACTGTTGTTAATATAATTTTTTCCTCTACGAAAAAATCCTGTTTTTCGAGTTAAAGAAAACCACTTTCGTAAGTGGTCAGATAATGAGTATTTGAATAGATTCCGTTTCCCAAAGGCAACAGTTTTTATGATTCTTGATCGTATAAGAGACAGGATAGCTCATCCTAGAAATAAGTAAGCTTTTTATAATAGTTAATTAATATATAATGTTACCGGCCAAACCCGATTTCAGGACAAACTAGTTTGACCTAGTTGACTATTTTTTCCCAGATTTTCATTTTCTCGGAATTTGTAACTGCATTACTTTCTTATTCTTGGGATTATATAATGTTTATATTTTTTAACAAAATATATTAATATTTCTTCTTCATCAGCCGTAAGGCTCGCAGATCTCTTTCTATTATTATTTTATTCCATTTTTTGCGTCACTGCGTCAAAAGTCATGAACACCATCGCTTATACCACAGAACAAATTTTTCGGTAAAATTTTCATGATAAAATTTGTTCCAAGCCGTTAGTTAATAACTGGCAACATTGTCACTGCTTTAGTATTTAGGTTTAATAAATCCGAAAGTTAACCTGCATTGATTAACTTAATTAGAAATAATCTTCGAATTAAATTTAATCATGGTTTCCTTAATCGATAAGTTAACCATTGATTGAACAACTGGCCCTTAGAGTATAAAACTTGCTTAAAAATAGTCAAAAAACCTTATAGTGTAGATAATTTTAAAGGTAATTGATTTTTATTCTTAATAAATGTACCACTGCATATACCTATAAATGAGTAGAAAAAAGTTACAGAACAATGTTTGCGAAACAATGAGGAAATGGCCCAAAAATGCTGTGAGCGGCAAATTTTGAAAAATCATATTTCGGAAACTATAAATCCTAGTGACTTGTACCAAACGTCATTTTCAAGAGGAAGGATGGTAGTTTTTTCTCTGTGAAGCAATGCCTATATCTATATCCCCGTGGAAAATGTTTGGGGAAAAAAACATAATTGCTTTCTTTCGTGTTTTTATTGGGGGTGGTTTTCTGAATATATTTTTGTAAAAAAAAATATTTTTGACTGTAGAAAATGGTATTTCGATAGTAAATTTAATCTTGAACAATTTTTCGGTAGACGTGTTTGTATCAAAAGTGCATAGAACTTACACTAATGCACCCTGTGCCTAGGTACTAATTCACCCCTTTCTCAAAAATGCACCCCTTTAAATGGTAGCACTCCGCGGTTTTTTATATATAGAGGTTCATTGACTATATTAAATAATAAAACCCCGTTTAGCGTTGTAATTTCTTTCTAAAATACATAATCAATAACCTACAGTATAAAGCGAAAAAAATTCGTTGCCAAATATCCAGTAGTTTATGAGATAAAAATCAATTTGTTTATTGAATACTACTATTTTTCAATTGCAAAAACGCGGTTGTTGCCGATAGAGTATACAATTTTTTAAGATTTCGTTTTTTTTGCTTTTATGTATATTTTCGACAAATGCATTGAGAAAATCAAAATTTCAGTTAAACTCCCCTCCAAAATGGCATTTGAAAATTGTTGAAATTTGTTTAAAACTGGTTCTTTTAATAACATCACTGGGATTAAACATTTTGAAACGCTGCGCTGTTTCGATATTCATGTTTTTGGTTAATTTTTGACATATTTACAAAATGAATAATTTTTCTAGGACCATTGTTTGCCGAGATAATTGTTCCAAATCTAAAAATTCATAATTTGTTTATTTATCAATATTAGTATTTAAAAGTGCGTGAGTACATCTATCAAGCCTAATAATTAACAATGCCATTTATACATGTAGTAAAAATTATAGAATATTTTGAAAAATAATGACTTTTGTAGCTACCTAAAATGAAAACTTTTTGTCTGAAAATTGGTGGAGGAGAGGTTTGCAATATCTCCGTTAATGGTGGCCGAATTTCAATGTTTTTTTTAAATTGGGGGAGCGCTATAAAAATAGCAATATCTGCATAACCCCTTTTGCAATAAATATTAATCAATTTGTTAATCAAATAATATGAAATTTGGCACAAACGATAACCACAAAAAGAGTATTAAAACAAATTTTGATATTAAAAAATTAACAAAATAGTACTGATTAGGATTAAAAATTTGTTAAGGAAACACACAAAATTTTTTTCGATAATATAGTTGAAATTGATTTAAGTCAAGATTTATATTATAATGACGATAATGAAGAATATAGTATGCCCACCGATGAAAATATTGGTGACAGTGAATTAAATTTGTTAGTCAAACTTATTGTATAAATTAATAATAAAGAATAAAAATTTATACACATATATACACAATGTTTACTGTATCCAGCTGTTATAAAAGCTTATAAAATTACATGTAAAATAATTAATGTACCAAGAAAAAATTTTTATATTTCTTTAACAAAATTTTAATGTTAATTTAGTACTATGTAATTTGTTAAATTTTTAATATTAAAATGTGTTTTAAAACTGTTTTGTGGTTACATTTTGTGCCAATTTTTATTGTATCACAATATCAGAGAAAAAAATTTTGAAAGAAATTTGTTTTGTCAAAAACAAGTACAGTGGAACCTCGATAAGTCGGATTAATCGGGACCGCGGCCGATCGGGTTATCGAAAATCTGAGTTAGCCGTAGAATATAGTCAAAATTAATAAAATAGGGTACCTTTAGAGATAAACTCCATTAAAGTTGCAAAAACATGAAATACATTATGCACAGTACATGTGAATTACGTACAGTTATACATATACAGTATTGTTCATTCCTTGGTAAAAATTTCAGTCAGTTTCGGTTGTTAATATTACGTTTTTATTGTTGAAATGTTTGTCTGATGAAAATCGGTCCGGGTTAGCCGGACTTTCGGGTTAACGGAGGCCGACTTAACGGGGTTCCACTGTAATCGGACTTCGTAAGTCCTAGCTTTTCAGACGAAGTAATAGAAAGTAGAACTGGAAGTCGATATTTGAACTCTTCGTGTAACTTTGCGTCGAGTGATATTAGATTTTACTAATTTTGAGTCATTTTTACTAAACTTTGGGTCATCAGTGAGTGCGTTCGCGGGTACCTGTCGGCGACTAGTCGTTGACAATTCCTAATCTCAGTTAATATAAAAAATACCGTTAATAGATAAATATGCAAGGTATATTTACTTATGATCGGCAACAACGCATTGTGCGAAATAAAAGTGTTTAACAGTTTCACCAGATTTTCTCCCGATTTTTTGAGGTAATAGTGAGAAATAAATACCCAACTACATAATGCGAAAAAGTGTATAAGGACATAAACTATCTACAGTGCAAAGAATAGTGGCAAAAATCGTCCTATAAGTAAGTTATAGAACATTTTATGTTAATCAAAACAAACGACATTTTATAAATTCCAGTTCTTTTGACAACAGATAAGAGAACAAAGTCTTGATCAAATTAAAAGCGACGTTGCCGGTTTTCCAAAAAGTTTTAAAAGTCCAAGAAGGAAATCAATCAATTAATAATAAACTAAATAAACAAGATTTCGAAGAAAAAAGAATTTTTGATATATTTCAAGTCATACTCAATTATTGCTTGAGAAGTTCTAGAGCTTCTGACGGGACGACCGGGGAACTAGAGCTTACCGCTTGCTTTAATATAGAGTAAAAATACATAAAAAATGGTGGATCGTGATAATGATTACACCTCAGAAGACAGTAAAAAGAGAAGTCTAGAGATAGATGCAGAAGATATTTTTAACAAGAGCAAGAAACTATCCAGAACACCAACCCAACAACAGAAAGATGAAAACAAAATTGATCAGCTTTTAAAAATGATGCAAAATTTAACAGATCAAACACAAAGTTTAACATTGGAGGTAAAAGGAATAAAAGAAGAACAACGAGAATATAGAAATGACCTCAGCGAATTAAAAAAAGAAATAAATGAATTCAAACAAAGTAACCAACAACTACAAAAAGAAAATGATGAAATGAAACAGGAACTAAAGATAGTGAAAATGAAGGTAGAAAAGTTCGAGAAAGAGAGAAAAGCTAACAATGTTTTTTTTGTCCAGCGTCTACCGATGCATACAAATAACCCAAATGTAGTCAACGAGGTTATGGCAAATTTCGTGGAAAGAGAATTAGGTATTAAAGTAGAAATAGAAGGAGCTTATAAAATAGGGGACAAAACATGTCATGTAAAACTAAAAAACAAAAATTAAAAAATAAAAAAATATGAAGAACAAAAACAAACTAAGGAAATTAAAGCCGGAAATATATATCAATAACGATCTAACGCAAGAAGAGATGAAAATACAACAAGAACTGCGGAGAATTGCAAAATTTCAAAAAGAAAACGGTAAGAACACTAGAGTAGGTATCAAAAATTAAGTATTGACGGAACTGTATGGAAATGGAACACAGAGAAGAATAAACTGGAAAGGGCAAAGCAGGATACGCCAAAAAACTGATAAAACAACAAATATTGGATACAATGCAAAAAACGTACACGAAAATGGCAAAGAAAATGGACCTGAACAGATTAGATAAAATAAAACATATAAACAGAAAAAATATAATAAAAAACCGAAAAAATGTGATGAACTAAAAATAAGTACGTGGAACATCAGAACAATGCTTAAACCAGGAAAAATGCAGGAGATCGTCTCAGAACTAGAATGATACCAAATTGATATTGCAGTGATTCAAGAAATTAGATGGGCAGGTCAAGGAGAAATACATAGAAAAAACTACACACTACAGTACTCGGGACATGAAAAACAAGGTCAATACGGAGTTGCTTTCATAATTATGGGAAAAATAAAAATAATATTATGCAATTTAAACCAATGAATGAACGTATGAGTTATTTGAGAATTAACGCCAAACCATTTAATATATCAATCATAAACGTATATGCCCCAACTGAAAGTGCTGCTGCGGAGGAAAAAGACAAATTGTATGAGGAACTCGAACGAGAAATAGAGAAGTTACCTAGAGAAGACACAATACTGGTAATGGGAGATTTTAATGCCCAAATAGGTAAGGAAGACTACATTAACCAAGTAGCAGGTAAGCACACAATACACGAAAAAACTAATGGCAATGGCCAACGATTATGTAACCTAGCAGCTAGTACCAATATGATTATCGTTAGTACAAAATTCGAACATCCTAAATACCATAAAGTGACGTGGATTTCCCCAGATCAAAAAACATGGTCACAAATAGACCATATTCTGATTACAAGAAGGAAGCAAACATCGGTAACAGACGTGAGGTCCTACAGAGGTGCACATGCAGACAAAGACCATTTTATGGTGACTGCAAAGGTAAGACAAAAGTCAAAAGAACTCTAAAAAACACGACAACAAAAAATAAATGGCACTTAGAAAAACTGAATGCTCCACACATAAGTATTAAGTATGCTGATGGCATGAACAAAAAACTGAAGGAACAATTTAAACCTACAAAGGATATAGAAACAGAATAAAGAAATATAAAAAAATGTATCAATGAAAAAGCGGATGTACACATAGGGATAAAAAGAAACAATAAAAAACAAGAATGGTATAACGAAGAATGCCATAATATGCTAAAAAAGAAGGTAGAAATAAGACAAATGTGGATAAGAACAAATAGACAGGATTATAGGGAAGAATACAATAGAATAAGGCATGAATGTAAGAAAAAAATATGGAAAATTAGACGTGACTGGTTGAATGATAAGATAAAAAAAAATAGAAAAAGAAAGTAAGAACAGAAACATAAAAGAATTATAAGAAAAGAACTATAAGAAAATTAGTGAGCAGTACAAAACCTTTAAAGGAAAAATAAAAATCATAAAAGATAAAAATGGAAAAGTATCAGAAAACGATGAAGAGAGTATAAAGAAATTTGGACTAATTATTTTAAAGAATTATTAACAGAACAATAAGATCAATACCTAAATGAAAACAGAGAAGAAGAGACAATGATGTTAGGAAACCAGCTACAAAACCAACAAAAGAGGAAGTTGAGGAAATTATTAATAGCAGCCGTAATGGTAAAGCCTCAGGATCGGCCTGTATCAATATGGAGCTTATAAAATATGGTGGTGAAGAATTAAAAGATAGATTATACAATTTAATAAAAGACATATGGGACGAAGAAACAATTCATACACTGATGATATTGTGCTAATAACAAAAAATAGAAAAACAATGGAACGAATGTTAAACGAAATGGTAACAGAAGGAAAAGTAATGGGATTAAAAATAAACCAAGAAAAAACCAAAATAATGAGATTTGACAAAAACTTTGAAAACAGAAAGGTTAGAGTAGGAGAATACACTTTTGAAGAAGTCGAAAAATTTAAATATTTAGGAATATTAATAACAAACAATGGAGAAAGAGAAACCGAAATCAAAGAAAGGATTATTACAGCAAATAAGAGCTTCCATTCAAATAAAAATTTATTTAAAAACAAGTTATTTAGTAAGAAATCAAAAATGAAAGTATACAAAACAATAATTCGACCGACGATGATGTATGCAGGCGAAACTCTTCGCATGACAAAAAACAAGAGGAAAACCTTGGAATACAAGAAAGAAAAATACTAAGAGCAATATTAGAACCAATAAAAATAAATGACAATGAATTTAGACAAAGAACGAACCTTGAGCTACTGGAAGAAATTAAGGAGGATATAGTGTGTAAAATAAAACAGCAAAGAGCAAAATGGCTAGGACACATATGGAGATCCGGATCAACTACGACGATATTCTCAATATTGGAATGGACACCAGCTGGCAAAAGAAGACGTGGAAGACCAAGATCTACAAGGTTACAAGAAGTAGTAACTGATCTCAACAAGGCGGGCATACGACACTGGAAAGAAAAAACGAGAGATAGGAAAGAGTAGAGAAAATAACCGAGAAAATTAAATAACGAACATGAGGACTGATCTACCTCAAAACATAGATCTAAAGAGCGTAAGCGGCGTAACCCCTAAAGGGGTGTTAAGCCATTATTTGTATGTATATTTATTTTATACTTTCAATTGATATTAATAGCTAATTATTAAATTATACTATTAGGTAAATATACTTTGTAAATTTATCTATTAACGGTATAATTTATATTAGGTGAGGTGAGGAATCGTCAACGACTAGTCGCCGACAGGTAACCGCGAACGCACACATTGTTTAAACAGAAATGATTTCAAAGCCGGAACTAAAGATTTAAACTCGACTTTTCAATACGCTTCGATTGATGTGTTACATTTACTATTCTTCCGACTATAATATGGCACTTCAATTCGGGTTATAACTTTTTAACCGGAAATTATAATAAAAACCAAATTTTTACATTTTTGTTCTCATCTTGCTAAGGCACGTCGAATGATATATCGCTTATACTCTTTCTATGACTTTAAAACAGTACTTACGGTAGAAACTCTAAAACCGGAAGTCGGATGTCAAATTTTTCATTTTTAATACCATCCTTGGGTTATAAGATTCCATTCGACACCTCATTTGTCATTCTATCTGTATTAATAACGGAGGAGTTGTACTTGCGGACGGACGGACAGACGGAGAGACAGTTATCATAGGCGCCCATACCCATGGGCAGGGGGGGGTGTGCCCCCCCTAGTTTTTCGGGTGCTTTAAACTATATATTTTTATCCATAGTGTACAAAATGTAATGTGCAAAATCGTCACGTCTGCCCCCCACCCTGAAAATTTTTATATGGGCGCCCATGACAGTTATGAAACCGGAATTATATATTTGTTCTCGTCTTGCAAAGGCGCATCAAAGAATATATCATTTGTACTCTTCCGGTGAGTTTAAAACAGTACTTCTGGTCGAATTTCTAAAAACGGAAGTCGTAGGTCAAATTTCTCACTTTTAATAACATCCTTGGATTATAAGCTTTCATTCGACACCTCACTTGTCATTCTACCTGGTATAATGATAGAGGAGTTATATTCCCGGTTGGACGGAGATATAGCCTAGATCAAATTTCTCACCTTTAGTACCATCCTTCGATTATAAGCTTTTATTTGACACCTCATTTGTCATTCTACCTGGTTGTGACTATAATATAATTTCATCGTCTAGAGTACGACATTGTATTAAGCAAAACGTGTTTTTATACCGTCTATGACAGTATAAAAGACGGAACGAAAAGCCTAGTTGGATTATTATTCTCGATGCGTTGAACGGGGAATAATAAACAACAACAAAGTATATGAGGTGAGTTAAGCATATCCCGACCATTTTCCGAAACTCTTTAACCCCCGTCGCCTTGGTGCGTTGAACGATTTCGACGATTGTATTTACCCTATCCTTATCCTTACATATCTGGCGCGGTGAGCGAGATGTCCTCCCCTTATACGTCCATTTCATATTAATAAATAAATGTAGGTACTTCCTAATCCATTATTATTATTATTATTCATGTATCAAATACCATCACATCGACCCGAACCGAAAGTCCGATACGTAGATTGTAAATATTAACGAAATTATCGAGTAATTAAGGCTAATTATTTTATCTTTTGTACGTTTTGATTTTAAATAAAAACGTCTTAAAAAGCGAACCTTGTCTTCGACTATATTTTGTTACCCTAGACCATCACATTGAACGAGATCATCACATCGAACGAGATCATCACATTGGCGCCCAAGCAGTTATTTTAAAAGGATTTAAGATATTTAAACGGATTGAACAAATATTTTATAAATATGGCGGGATCAGAAGATGCCGTAAGCTTACAAATAGCGGATGAGACGGTGGGTTGGATTATAAATTAGGAAAAGAGGAATTAGGTAATGTTATGCCAGAATTTAACTTAGATAAGACTGGTAAATTAGACGATCTTCGATAACGAATGGTCATACACTTACGCTCAACAAAGACCGACACAGTTATCAATATCGGAACTGAGGATCCGAAAACATACGATACAAAGAAGGAAAATGAACATAGTCAAATAATGGACACAATTAGAAAATGGGGCTTACATTTTGACGGGTCCAAAGACCCCACAGAATTTTCGAAGAGGCTACATGAACTAAAACCTGATACTGGATCCGAGACGGTGCAGTACTGAAAGCTCTACCAGAAGTATTTAGGGGAAAAGCGATACTATGGTTACGAAACAACGTCGACTTCTGGGTAAACTGGAGCCATTTCACGGAGTATTTCAACCTCGCTTTTAAATCGGCAAACTGGCTAGACGATTTGGAAGAACAAATCAGAACGATAACGCAGAAAACAAACGAACGGTTGAAAGATTTTCTATTAGAGCTTCAAACGCTAATTAGAAGGTACGACAAAATGGACAAAACATAAGAATTAAAAAGAATTTACAAAAACATGCACCCCAATTACAAAATATACATTAAGGAAAAAGATGTCACGTCCGCCAAAGACCTTATACTTCAGACTGAAGAGCTGCGTCACAAAGAAGCAGCTTCCGTTTTAATAGAATATATCAGGAAACGTCAAGAAACAAACTATTAAACTTCGTTAGACGAACATGCTGCTGTAAATGTGGAAAGAAGGTCCACAACCGTAATACATGCCGTTTAACGCCGATATTTTTCTGCAGTAGATGCGGAACATTAAATATCTCAAACAGAGATTGAAGTTGCCCCAATCCGGGAAAGGACACGAGGGTCGAGACAATCAGAGGCATCTCGAGCCCAAACCAGAATTAAGGCCTTCTGTCACATCCTTCCGTAATCAGATAACCAATTTTGACAACAGACCGCATTGCTCTCTACTGTTTACAAACGGAGAAACGTTTCAAGCATCGGGGAAACAGCTCGGAAGATACTATTAGAAGACAACATAACCAAAGAAAACGAAAGAACAGATATTAGGCTTGCAGACGGTACCACTCAAGAAATAAGACAAAGCTATCAAACCATATGCCTAATCAATGATGAATGGCGTCAAATTAGGTTTTACTACATGCCAAATTTGTCCTCACAAGCAATATTAGGCATTGATGATATACGGAAATGTAGATTTTGCAACGATTTTTCGATAAACCCCAACGATAGTAAAGACAGTACAGACGTCAACGCCGAATTTGCAACACAAGTCGATGAATTGGATTCCACAATACTGGAACGAGTTACTAGTAACTTCACAGAAACTACTTACAACGACGGCGTCACGAAAAGCCAATTCAACATTAAGCTTAACGCCAGAACAACAAAACAAACTGGAGCATTTCTTACAAACCGAAGTGACCAGATTTGATAAGGTCACAGGTGTAATGCCATTAATCAAACACACGATTAAACTGACACCCAACACTCCGATAAAACAAAGATACAAACCGACAAACCCTTTTTTAATACCGTTTCAATATTGGATCTAAAAAACGGATATTGGCAAATACCACTGGCAGAATAAAGCAAAATTTGACAGCGTTTATAGCACCGGATAAAGGATTATTTCAATTCAGAGTCCTTCCCTTTGGGCTACATGCAGAATCAGCCACGTTCCATCGCCTATTGGATTCAGTTATAGGACTCGAAATGGAACCTTATACATTCGCATACCTAGACGATATCATGGTACTAGGAGAAACATTCGAAGAATACATGGAGAATTTAAAACAAGTATTTAAAAGATTACAAGATGCAAAGCTAAGCATTAACTTAGAAAAATGCGAGTTTTGCAAAGACGAAATCGTATGCCTCGGTCATGTAGTCAATAGGCAAGGCATCAAAACCGACGAAAGCAAGATTAAGGCTATCGTATACTACCCAGCCCCAAAATCTATCAAGCAACAAAGGAAATTCCAAGGAACCATATCTTGGTACAAACGCTTTATTCGCGATTATTCTACGAAGATAGCACCACTAACACAGTTAATAAAAAAGAAACATAAGCGGATTTGTGGTACAGAACAAACAATGGCCTTCAAAAAAATTAAGAGACTACTGACAAAGGCTCCCGTTCTAATTTGTCCAGATTTCAGCAAGAGATTCTTTCTACAAACAGACGCATCAGACTACGGTCTCGAAGTAGCTTTAATCCAGAAAGACGAACAAGGACACGATCGAGTCATAGCTTATGCCAGCAGGTCTTTTTCAAATGCGAATAAAAACTACAGTGTAACAGAAAAAGAACTTCTAGCTATCGTATACGGAATAGAGTAAATGCGACCATACTTGAAAGGGTATCAATTTTCAGTCGTAACCGATCATCAAAGTTTAAAATATCTACAAACCATAGAAAATCTGTCAGGAAGATTAGTTAAATGGGCTATGGCATTACAACAGTTGGATTTCGACGTCATTTACCACAAAGGAGCACAAAATCACTTAGCAGATGCCCTCTCTCGGGAACCAGTAGACTCAATTAGTACCATTTCATTCTTCTTCTTCTTCTTCACGTACCATCTAAGCGACGGAGGTTGGCAATCATCATGGCTATTCTGATGTTAGATGCTGCTGCTCTGAATAGTTCGGTTGATGTGCATCCGTACCATTCTCTCAAGTTACGCAACCACGAGATTCGTCTCCTTCCTACACTTCTCTTGCCCTGGATTGTCCCCTGAATAATCAACAAGTATGTTGTATCTCTCATTACGCATAACATGCCCCAGGTACTGCAGCTTTCGTGTCTTGATGGTTTCCAATATTTCCAGTCTTTTGTTGACTCTTCTCATGACTTCGTTGTTTGTTATATGCTCGGTCCATGATACCTTCAGGATTCTTCTACACACCCACAGTTCAAATGCTTCCAACTTTTTAGTAGTCGATGCGTTAAGTGTCCATGCTTCTATCCCGTAAAGCAGAGTCGAGAAAATATAACACCTTGCCAGCCTAACTCTCAAGTCTTATTTAAATTCTATTGCACAAAGTACCTTTCTCATTTTATTGAAGTTTGTTCTTGCTTTCTCTATTCGAACTTTGATTTCTCTGGAGTAATCGTTTGTGTGATTAATTATTGTGCCAAGATAGTTGTAGTTTTCTACTTGTTCTAAAGTTTTACCTTTAATGGTCAGGCTTTCATCATTATTTTGGGTTTTTGATGTCCTCATAAATTTAGTTTTCTTGATGTTTATTGATAATCCACATTCTTCTCCATACTCAACTATCTTGTTCATTAGCTTTTAAAGGTCTTTAAGGTTGTCTGCTATTATGATAGTATCGTCCGCATATCTAATGTTGTTAATTGGCGTTCCATTTACCTTTATTCCTGCTATTTCTCCCTTAAGAGCTCTTTTCATAATTTCTTCGAGTATGCATTGAATAGTAGTGGTGATAATACACACCCCTGTCGCACTACTCTTTTAATTTCGAACTCTTCTGATGTGTGTTCGTTAATGCGTATGTGTGCTTGCTGTTTATAATATAGATTTGTTATAATTCGAAGGTCATTGTATTGTAATTGTTTTGCCTTGAGGACGTCCATTAGCTGTTTGTGGCGGACTTTATCGAAAGCCTTGTTGTAATCTATGAAACAGACGTACATATCCTGGTTCACGTCCAAGCATCTCTGGATTAGTACGTTGAATGTAAAGAGAGCTTCACGGGTACCTACGCTTCTACAGAATCCAAATTGGGTTTCTTCAATATCCATATCAAGTGTTTGGTAAATGCGTTTATGAATGATCTTTAAAAACATTTTAAGTGTGTGAGACATCAGGCTTATGGTGCGGTGGTCGGTGCATTCTCTAGCATTTTTCTTTTTTGGGAGACAAATAAATATTGAGGTCAACCATTCATTGGGTATGTCACCCGACTGATAAATTTCATTAAAGAGCTTTAAGAGGACATATATGTACTCATTTTATATTATTTTCAAGATATCAATAGGCAGTTGATCTGGCCCCGTGCTTTTTCCGTTACTGGTGTTTTTTATTGCATACAATATTTCTTCCTTTGTAATTTCTACACTTGTTTCTCTGTTTTCGAAAGATATGTCTTATAGGTTTTCTCTTTCGTCGTCGAAAAGCTCTTCCATATATTCTTTCCATCGTTTTAGCTTTTCGTCAGTCGTTATAATAATGTTTCCATTTGTGTCTAAAAGAGTTGTGTTGTGGTTTCTTTTTTGCAGCCCGGCCATTTCTTTAACCTTTTTATGGAGGTTGAATAGATCGTATTTGTTCTGAAGATCTTCTATCTCTTTACATTTTTCCTCATAGTAAGTTTGTTTTGTCCCTCTTATCTTTTTTCTGATTTCATTGTTAATTATTTTGTAATTGTGATTGCCTTTGTTCTTGGCTTGTCTTCGTTGGTCCATCATGCCGAGTATCTCGTTGGTCATCCAGTTCTCTCTCTTTCTTATCGGTTCTTTTAATATCTCTTCGCATGGAACAAGTAGGCAATTATTTAGTGAACCATCTCATTCGAAGAACTACAAAATGATTGGTATAAGAAGAAACTAGGTGAAAACAAACCCACAATTATTTCCAGATTGTATGGTAAAAGACAATCCAGTCGAACGACATTTCTAGGATAAATATGACTACAAAGAAATAGATTTATCCAACCCATGAAAACTCTGTATTCCATCAAATAAACAAAAACAGCTGATATCCCAAAACCACGTAACAACAACATCCGGACACTTAGGTATAGCAAAAATAATAGCAGGACTGGCAAGAAAATACTACTGGTCAAGCATGTTTAGAGACACTCTAAAATTCGTCAGAATTTGTCACAGCTGTCAAATGTACGCACCTCTACAGCAACAAACCCCCTGAAAAATGTACTCAATCTCCATCCCAGAACAATAGTGGCACACCGTCACAACCGATATCGTCGTATCCCTGCGAAAAGTCACTAACTGACATTTTGTGTGAAATTTACTTAACTGCATCTAGTGGTCTACTGTGGGCAGTTTGTTTATCTGTAGAAGTCACTAACTGCAAAACTGAACGCAACATAGTGGTAGGGGAGCAAAGTATGCTAAATTTGCAGTCACTCGAGCGCTTTGGAGACCTATTGGGTTGTGAAGAGTAGGTCCTAAAACCAAAAAAAGTTAAGTAGCATTTTCCATTTTAGTGGGCGCTTGCCATTTTTTAATTTAATTTTCCATTTCCAACAATCGTTTTTTCCGATTATAACGCCATCTATGCATAATTCGAAAAAATGTTTCGAAAAAAAGTTACTTATTTTTTCGTAAGGAATCCAAATCTGCAAAAAAAATGGGGGCTCCTATTTAAGATTTTAAAGTAACCCCCCACCCCACCTCAGTGGGGGTCGTGTTTGGTGCCATTCGATAGATTTTTAAAAATATTAAATAAGTGTATTTTACAATTTTTCGATCTGATGTTCATTTCGCGAAATATCGCGGGATTCATATTTAAAATATTAAATTTACCCCCACCCCTCTCCGTGGGAGGTCGTGTTTGGTATCATTCGATAGATTTTTAAAAGATATTGAGCACGTATTTTTTAGTTTTTCGATCTGTCATTCATTTCGCGAAATATTCGCTTTTTTCTTGTGAAACTTTGGGACTCACCCATTTCCTTACGCCCGGCTCAAATCGTCAGATTTTTGAAATATACACTCTTTTGCATGTAGTTAACTTACCTTATCTTAATCTGACAATTTCGAGTTTTTTTAAGGATAGATTTTTTTTTCGGGCCCCCCTTAACGAACTCCCCTGTGTTAAGAGCCAATATATGGTAGAGGTACATCTGCAGGGTACCAGGTTTCTCTCCATATGATAATCTGACGCGCTCGAGTAACTGCAAAAATCCCCACTTGGGCTCCCCTACCATAGTAATTTAAAATTGTTTTAATCATTATATGGCATCTAACAAAAATATAAAATTTGGTAAAATTCACTAACGGAGTTAACGACTTTTCCAATAAGATCAATGTGTTATAATAATATATTATAGGGAATATTGTATGTTAAAAAATCACTAATAGCAGTTAGTGACTTTTGCCACAATAGTGTTCTCTATACAACGATAAAACCAAAGTCGCATATTGACTTTGTCAAAGAACATATTAATATGTTTCCTTCAATGGAGTCGCACTCCTGTCGAAAAAGTACAAAGAGACACTACTTGGACTCTAAGTTATCTATTCGCAAAATGTACTCACTCTATACTACATTATGTGAAGAAAAAAATAAAGTTCCAGTGGGTCATTCAGTATATCGAAATGTTTTTTGGATCGTACAATTTGTCATTTTTTGTACCAAAGAAAGACCAGTGTCCTATGTGTAATAAAGTTTCTGAGGCAAAATTAGCAGGAGAACTAACAGAAGAGCTGGAACAGCGCTTTAATGAGCATATTCAACGAAAAGAAGCAGCCTATGAGGCAAAAGCCAATGACAAAATTAGGTCATAAAAAGATGCTACATTTATGTCAGCAACATTTAATATGCAAGCTGTTCTTCAGACACCCTCAGGAAATATATCTTTATTATATTACAGCCGTAAACTATGTATTTACAATTTATGCAGTTATAAAGTTTAGATATTTGTACATTGGACCGTCAAACTCAATGTAAGTGGAAAAGGTCGTCAACCCTATGTTACCGAAAATAAAAAAGCATATCAGCACCCTATTCCGATCAGTTCATTAAAAAAAAAGGATTTGATACAACTTTGCAAGAAAGAAGTAATACCTCAGGAACTTCATGCCTGGTATGCTTCCTTAGCTACAGCGAATGTACCGGATTTAACACAGGAACCAGCCGTTGATGAAGAAGACCATGATGAAGAAGCCTTCTCAGAATAACAACTCATTTTAACTTGTTATAACTATAATAAATATAATAATATTATTGTCTTTACTTTTATTAAATCATTACTAGCATAAATATGAGCTCTGTTTAGTATTTTGGAAAAATCATTAACTGCTTTTTTTTGCCAAAAATCAGACGTATTACTAACTACTCTTAGTCCAGAAAGCCACTGCGCATCCGCTAGGAAAAATATTTTAATTCGGATTTTTTGCACAATCTTACTCAAAAGGGACTCCTTTTAACAAATTTGCATGTTGCCAGGACCAAAAGGTGGTCAAAAAATATTTAAACGTTTTTTTTTGTTTTTTTTTCCTAAAATTATTTTTTTTGCATGGAAAAAAGTTTTTTTAGGTTTTTTGGATCATTCCAAACAGAAAAGGTCTTTAGTGACTTTCCTCTAAAAATGATAGTTTTTTCGGCCTTTTTTAACCCTCAAAAACTATGTGAAAAACTGAAAATTTGAATTTTTCCAAGGTAGGTAGATATTCTTTAAACATCGATTGATGAAATCCCGAAGAGTTTTTTGCAACACAATATTCAAAACTCCTTTGTTTTTTAATTGCTAATCAAGCATGCGCGACACTATTTTCCACCGACAGTATGGTGCAAATGAAAGGAATAAATTCGTTATTTCGTAAACCGGCGACTTTAAGGAAAAATCCCGAAGCAAGTAGATTTTTATTTTTAAGTTATGATATTGTGGCATATATTATGGTATACTAGTGACGTCATCCGTCTGGGCGTGATGACGTAATCGATGATTTTTTTAAATGATAATAGGGGTCGTGTGGTAGCTCATTTGAAAGGTTCTTCAATTCTCTATTCAGTAATGTAAACATTTACATAATTATTTATACAGGGTGTCCTTCTACTTCTTTTCTTGTCAAATAATTTAATTTAATAAACATTTTTTGGACACCCTGTATAAATAGTTATGTAAATGTTTATATTACTGAATAGAGAATTGAAGAACCTTTCAAATGAGCTAGCACACGACCCCTACTCTCATTTAAAAAAATCATCGACTACGTCATCACGTCCAGATGGATGACGTCACTAGTATACCATATATGCCACAATATCATAACTTAAAAATAAAAATCGACCTGTTTCGTGATTTTTCCTTAAAGTCGCCGGTTTACGAAATAACGAATTTATTCCTTTCATTTGCACCATACTGTCGGTGGAAAATAGTGTCGCGCACGCTTGATTAGCAATTCAAAAACAAAGGAGTTTTGAATAATGTATTGCAAAAAGCTCTTCGGGATTTCATCAACCGATGTTTAAAGAATATCTACCTACCTTGGCAACATTTAAATTTTCAGTTTTTCACATAGTTTTTGAGGGTTAAAAATGGCCGATTTCGCAATTTTTCAATTTTTAATCGCTTATATGTCAAAAACTATCATTTTTAGAGAAAAGTCACTAAAGACCTTTTCTGTTTGGAATGATCCAAAAAACCTAAAAAAAAACTTTTTTCCATGCAAAAAAAATAATTTTAGGAAAAAAACAAGAAAAAAAAAGGTTAAAAAATTGTTGACCACCTTTTGGTCCTGGCAACATGCAAATTTGTTAAAAGGAGTCCTCTTTGAGTAAGATTGTGCAAAAAATCCGAATTAGAATATTTTTCCTAGCGGATGCGCAGTGGCTTTCTGGACTATCTCGGATTATACATAACACTCATTATTCACTTATTGCAGCGTCACTAGAAACAATAAATATGGAAAATATTTTGTCAACGGTTAATTTATAAATTTAAATTATTACTTCAAATTAATGTATCTCGAAAACCGTAAAATGTCAGTTAGTGACTTTTCGCAGGGAACTGACGATATGATCGGCCCACTACCACGATCAAGCAAAGGCAACATCTACGCAATCGTTTTCCAAGACACTTTTTCGAAATGGGTAGAAACTATTCTGTGTAAGACGTGCCACAACCAGCGTTGTATGCCATGCGCTAAAGGACAAAGTAATAATGAAATTTGGATGTCCAACCAAACTCATATCAGATTATGCCACTTCGTACGAGAAAAGAGAATTCAGAAGTCTACTGAAAGAATTCAACATCGAAAAACTTGAAATTCCGCCATATTTCCCACAGAATAACTCAGTAGAAAGAACAAACAGGGTAATCAAGACAATGATTGCTCAATTCTGCGACAACAATCACAAGAAATGGGAAACATACATTCCAGAACTGACTTTCGCAATCAACTCAGCAAAACACGACTCTACCGGATTCTCTCCAGCATTTTTAAATTTCGGACACGAACTAGACATACCCAATAAAATTATAGAAGCGCGATTAATAGTACAATTTGTGCAATTAAATAATTTGCATTTGTAGAATAGTATATTGTACAACAAGAGAGAAAAAATACATACTTCTCACGAGCGCAGAAGTTTGTTGGCACGAGCCGAGGCACGAGGTGAGTGGCGCAAATCAAGCGAGAGAGAAATGTGTCATTTTCTCTCGTGTTGTACACTTTACTTTTTCTATGGATGCGTTTTTGTCAAGAGTTCAAACTTCAAAATTACCTACATAATTTAGGTGTTTTAGGTATATTATATGCCTAAATTGAAATAAAATACATATATACACATAGGTATTTAATATTCTTAATATTTATATAATTCATTTATTTGAAATTATAATTCTCAGTTGAACATTCTTAAAAGTAATTTTTAATAAGTTCTGACAAGTTGTTTGACATTTTGTTTGACAAAAATAATTGTGTTTGTATTGTGTATGTTACCATGGAAATGGCGATCGTATGTATGTAAACCGGCGGTGAACCCGTAAGAAAAAATATTTCTCACTGCAATGGCCGACTTTTCTCACTGCCTGAGAAATTGTTCGTTTTGAATGTATGTAAGTAGTGAGAGAAGTGGCACATTGTATAGCATCCATAGAAAAAAAAATATTTTATGATATACGTGTTAAAAGTACATTTTTAAGGCACTCATATAAATTGCAGAATTCGCTTCGCTCGTTCTGCAAACCTTCACATGCGTGCCTTAAAATTGTACTTTTAACACTTATATCATAAATAACTATTAAATTTATATTTTATTACAGCCCAACATTTTCTGCAAAATAAAATGTTTTATAGTGCTAATGTAAATAATATTTTTTTGCCAATTTGTTTTCCAACCTTGATTTACAATTACTTAAATAAATTAAGGGCCTTTAATTCCGCAAATCTTATATGAAAGGCTGTTTCTTCAGATTTGCAGAAAAAAATCTTAAAAACCTTCATAAAAACATAAATTATGGCAGCAGTTAAAAAAGTCAATATTGTGCAGAAATTACCAATTTTTAAATATTTATACAATGATCTTCTCATGTGAAGCATATACTTTCTTGAAAATATATTTTGTTTCGACCTAAATTTCGATAAAAAGTTTATTTCGACCTGTACGGAAATACATTTTGATTTACATGTAGTGTAATTTTATTTGATCGGGCTATTTATTATATTTGTTGACTTTTAACATACGCTACATCGATAACCAATCAATGATGCGAATAAAGACAATTCGACCCAAAAGTACTCGAGCGTGACAGTACTTTCACAATGTCAACGGATAAAATGACAATTAATATTTTCTGCCATTGTGTGTGAAAAATTTATTTTAGATTTATTTGTTTTTTTTATAAAAATATTTGAAATATGCCAAGATATACCGAAAAAGAACAAAGACTACTATTAAAATAATTATTAGAATTGCATAAATCTGCGAATAAACATAACTTAAATTGTCATGCAATGACTCGCAATATTCTTAAAATCGCTCTTCTTCTTCTTTGGTTTATTAGCCTCCACCTACTTGGGTATTTGGCCAGCTCATCGTCGCGGTTCTTAAAATCCTACATGACGTCAAAATTAGTGACGCACTGAAAAAAAGGGTTTGGTTTGAAGTATAGCATTCTTCTGACAAGGCGAAAACTGCGGGTTCGTTGGGAAAAATATTCCTATGAGTTTTTTTGCATAATCACATTCGTGAGACATCCCAGAATAAGGTTCAAGAAGTGGCCCACGTGAAAAGTGGTCCAATTTAAAAAAAAATGTTTTTAATCAAATTGTAAAAATCAATAATTTTGGCCCGGACAATATTTTTAGGTTATTTTGGACCATTCTGGAGGTCTAAAAAAGGTCTCTTATAATTGTTCAGTAAAGTTGACCGTTTTAGAGTTATAAGCAATTTAAAATTGAAAAAAAAAACGAAAAATGGCGATTTTCAAAGCTTAATAACTCGGTTAAATAGGGGAGTTCATATAGATTTTCACTTCGGAAAAAATCAAACAAGATAGAACTTTTTGTAATTTCATTAAGAAATGTTTAATAAACAACATATCAAAAAGTTCTACTCGAGAAGTGGGTGCTTAATTTTTTATTAAACAAATGAACTACGAAGTTTGATGTTTTTTTAAATAACTCCGAAAATATAAATTTTAGAAAAAAACCGACTTAACATTTGAAAAATTCAGAAAATTTTACAAAAAAAATCTTATATAAAGAATTTTCTAAAAGTAAATCTGTATCTTCTATAATTTTTATTTATAACGGTAAAGTCACCCTTCTCACAAACATTGGCGCACAGTAAACTAGCTTACGGCCAAGTGCACGGTTGAGTTATTTTAATGTAATTCTTTAACTAATGGATCAAATCAAATTTTACAAATTGAACCTTAAAGAAGAAAAATTAAGCTATCTTATGGTTATAATAAAAAGAAATAAAATGTATGGGCATAAGTACGGTGGGGGCGGAAAATGAGCCTTACATGAATTTTGTTTAAAAATGATTTAAAAATGTGTAACTAATACAATTTTTCTTATAAAACCGTCAATTTTGCACAATTTACCTTTCAAGCATCGTACTAAATGATGTTTCATTAAAAAAATGCACTATAATTTTGTGTCAAGTTGACAAATGCCAAAGTTATAATAATTTTTGGATCTCTTACAGAAAATATTGAATTTTGGCGGTTTTTTCGTAGATAGTGTGTTGGTTTGTGTTCCCGTTTGGTTTTTTAATTTGTTATTTGCAGTTTAGAATAGTTTACTGACAATTTAGTTCTTCTGATTAGGTAAGGTATTGGAAATTTTATTATACTATAGTATTAAGGTAATATGGACGATAAAATAGGCGGGGATCAGCCCCCGCCTAAACAGGATCCACCTGATAGAAGCGTTATGAACTCAGAAATGGATATAACAAAAAATAATGGTAAAGTTTATGATATCCAGAACAGGTATGCAGCAATAGATATAGGTCCCTTTTATGTCATTGTTGAACCAATAGATAATAGCTATCGTTTATCACCAGTGAAAGTAGGTCATTTTCTTTTTAATAATTCTAATTTTAAAAACGAGGTTGCTGACATTAAATTAATAGGTAGAAACAAAGTAAAAGTTATATTTAAAACATTCCATACAGCAAATAAAATCATTGAACATGAGGTTATTAAAAAAAATAGTTTAATTGCTTACATACCTATGTTTTTTAATCACAAGAAGGGTATAATCAAAGAAATTGACCCATTTTTAACTGACAAATATATATTACATAATATTGAGAGCGAAAGAAAAGTGGTACAGGTAAAAAGAATAACGAAGAAAATACTAGGCCCAGATACGGAGGTACAATATGTACCTAGACAAATGCTTATCGTGACATTTTTAGGTAATAATTTACCACAATATGTAAAAATAAATTTGATCAGGTTTGTAGTAGAACCATATGTTTATCCAGTGGTCCAGTGTTTCAAATGTATAAGGTATGGACACACAGCAAAGTACTGTAGAAGTACCACAAATAAATGTAAACGATGTGGCCAAATACACGAAAATGCAGACACTCAAGAATGCACAAAAGAAGAATATTGCATACATTGTGAAACAAATGGACATCACTCTATTTCCAAACATTGTCCCAAATATTTGCAGCAGGTAAATATAAAAAAGATTATGTCACAAAAAAATTTATCTTTTAAGGAAGCGGAATTGTTAGAAAAAAATAGCAGTTACTCTAAAGTAACTTCTAATAATAGATTTGATGTATTGAACAATTTGGAAAATTTTCCACAAATGAGTCAAATTGATAACTCTGACATATCATCTACGCCAACCAGTTCAAATAAAAATTGGGTACCACGACCACAATCACAACCAAAAAAGCGTAAAGCTATTTCACCGATTATTATAGAAGAAACACCAAATTTTCAAAACAAAATTAAAATAAATAATTCAATCTTATCTAATCCGCACAGAGAAGACTTTCAGATATACAAGGAAAAATTAGAAATGATAGTAATGCAAAAACTACCTATAGTATTCGAAAATATATATAAAAAACTTAATTTAGATGTCACAGAAATGCAGGTTATAAAAGAGACACAAAATGAACTAAAAAATTTATTAGGATCTATTCAACAAGATGCTGGAAATCAAGAAAATGAATAAGGAGTTTAATATATTACAGTGGAATGCAAAGTCTATAATAAAAAATAAAGCAAATCTCTTAAATCATATAAACGAAACACAAAACGTTGATTTAATTGCACTAAATGAATCTTGGTTATCACCTAACCAAAGTTTTAGATTAAATAATTATAATTTTATAAATAAGAGTAGAGCGGATGGATATGGTGGCGTAGGAATACTTATAAAAGATCATTTTTGTTATTCTGAAATAAAATTTAGAAACAATTTTAATAGAAAAATAGAAATTTGTGCAATATATATAGAAGACCTCAAAATATCAATCATATGTATATATAAACCACCAAATGTACAAGCTGCAAAAAATGATTGGACGAACATATTTACACAAATACAAGGAGAAAGTATAATTTGTGGGGACTTCAATGCACATCATAGCATATGGGGCTCGGTGCACGACAATATTCAAGGTAAAAATTTAGCAGACGCTCTAGAAAATCTCAATTTTATTGTTTTAAATGATGGTAGACCTACAAAAATTACTAGACCAAATGAAAATCCTTCTTCAGTGGATCTAACACTTACTTCACCAAGCTCGATCGGTTACATAGGATGGAATCCTTTAGATGATACGCTAGGCTCAGACCACTTTCCCATAAGTACAATCTTAAGAAGGAGATATAATAACAGCATAATACAACCAAGTAGAAAATGGATTGAATCTTCGGCCAACTGGGAAAACTATCAAAATATTTTAACACACAGCATGGAAAATGAAAGTATTACTTCCACTGAAGACAATTTTGAACAGTTAGTCTCTAATATTAATAAAGCAGCTCGTGAGGCAATGAAATGTCGCACAGCCGCTAGTCAGAAAAACACAAGACCAGTGTGCTGGGATAGAGATTGCGACGAGAAAGTGAGAGATAGAAAAGACGCTTTAAATAAGTATAATGGAGTATCAAATTTTCAAAATTATATAGAACTACGCAAAATACAAGCACAGTGTAAACTTCTATTCAAACAAAAACAAAAAAAATGTTGGGTAGAATTTATCAATCAACTAAATAAAAACACACCAATATCAAAAATTTGGAATTTTATTAAAAAAATATCAAATAAGAATAACACTCACAAAAAATCTCCACTAACGCAATCAATTATTGAGGAATTATTAGATACATATGCACCAACTTATGTACCAAATATATTAAAGACTACTGATAATAATATGCATGTAATAGATTGCAATGAGCTTCAAATTCCGTTTGATCTTGAAGATTTGGAGGTTGCAATGAAAACAGCGAAGAATACTACTCCTGGATATGATTTTATTACCTATGAATTAATTTATAATTTACCCACAATAGCTAAGGAGCAATTAATTAAAGTTTTCAATAGTTGGTGGGTAGGAGAGCAATACAGAGATCATTTTAAAAAATATATCATACAACCATTATTAAAAGCTAATAAAGACAAAAATTTATCCAAGTCATATCGACCAATTTCTTTAATGTCATGTATAAGTAAAACCTTTGAAAGATCAATCAAAGCTCGATTAGAATGGTTTTTAGAATCAAATTGTATTTTACCTAGTACACAGTATGGATTTCGCCGAGGTCTTGGATCATTGGATGTAGTAACAAAGCTAGTTACAGATATACAAATTGCGCTGTCTAAAAATGAGTACCTAGTTTGTTTGTTTCTGGATATAAAAGGAGCTTATGATGCAGTAGATCTTAACATACTAAAATATAAAATGTGTTCACTTGGTTTCAATAATGAAATCTGTAATAATATATTAAATCTATATACTAATAGAACAGTATGGTTAAAAGATCATAGAAATATACTACACGGACCAAGAGTTGTAAATCAAGGTCTGCCACAGGGTTCAGTATTAAGTCCAACATTATTCAACTTATATTCTGCTAGTATTCATAGTTTGTTTGACGAAAATATTAAATGTTTACAATATGCAGATGATATCTGTATATACTCCACCCAAAAAACCTACGACGACTGTCTACGATCATTGAGACATATAGTTGAAATTATTATACAATGGACAAATGAAAATAATATGACAATGTCCACAGAAAAATCCAATATTATGTTTTTCACCAGGCATAGGTTGCGCGCACCGGGAAACGTAACCTCGAGTGGGCGTACTATACCAGTGGTGAATCAGTATAAGTATCTAGGGATAGTACAAGATAATAAACTTCTGTGGACTAAACATATTCAATACATCAAAGGTAAGTGTGAAAAAAAAATAAATATACTAAGGTGTATTACCAACAGAAAATGGGGTGCAGATCCCAAAACAGCTTTATTGTTCTACCATGCTTGTATTCAGTCAGTCGTGGACTATGGGTGTTGGATATATGGATCAGCAAGCAATACGAACTTAAAAATTTTAGATCGGATACAATACAGATGCTTGAGAATATGTTTAAGTGCAATGGTATCCACTGTAATAAACGTTATGCTAGCAGAGTGTAATGAAATCCCATTAAATTTACGTAGACAATTTTTAGCTCAAAAATACTGCATAAAGCTAAGAAACACTGAGTCAGACCTTTTAACAAATCTGGCTTTATTAAACATGGAAAACTTAACTAGTAAATATTGGAGAATAAAAAATTCACCACCACTAACAGATGCATTCATTGAAACCAGGAATTATACAGATTTACACAACAGTAAATTATTACCAATTTATAAATTTCCGTATAAAACTTTGATAAAAAAACCCAGAATCATAATTCCTAAATATACAGAATCAAATCATTTAAATAATATTTTAGTAAAATCTATACTGAGCGACTTTGTGGATTACACAGTAATTTATACAGACGGTTCTAAAAATCAAACAGGAGTAGGATGTGCTATGTATGTGCAAAATACCCATCAACATAATAATTACAAATTATCTAGTATTAGTAGTATTTTTACAGCTGAGATTATAGCCATCGAAAAAGCTCTAGAATGGATCAAAGAGAATAATATTGAAAAAGCTGTGATAATAACAGACTCCAGATCTGCAATATATGCAATTTAAAATACTGATTTTAGTTCATACAAATCAAAAATTTTATGTAATATAAAAAATAATTTGTCTAAAGTGGAAGTAGTATTTATATGGGCAAAAGGGCATGCCGGTATACTGGGTAATGAGAAAGTGGATGAGTTGGCCAAAGATGCAATAAAAAAAGGTGAGATACTAACTCACATCTTATCGACAGATGCAATAAATGACGTCAAAGTTAAAATAAATAAAATATGGAAAAAAGAATGGAAAAATATTACAAGCATGTCAAAAAATTTATATTTTTCTTTACATCACGAACTTCCTCCGCCACCTGAATACATATTTAAATATAACCTGCCAAAGCAAGATATTTCTACTATCGTCAGATTAAAAACTCGACACGGGAAATATGAGGCACATCTGCACAAATTAGGTATAATTAATTCATCAGTCTGTTTTTGTGATAATGTTTCGATTAGAGATTTAAACCATATTTTCTTGGAATGCAAAATTAACGAGAGATATATAAATCAATTATATTACAATTTACGACAAACACAAGTTCATTTTCCAATTAGTATAGAATATCTACTAAGTTGTCATAAAATGGAAATATTTAAATTACTCATAAACTACTTGAAAGAAACAAATATAATCATTTAAGTGAAATACGTATAAATATAACAAAACTAATAAATTGAGGTAAAAATAAAATAAAAATCTGTGGCTAACGGACTCGCATCCAAGCCATTTTTTCACACACACACACACACACACATTAAAAAAAATCTCAAAAATTTAATTCAAATGATATGACGTCTTAAAAAATGTAATTTTTGAAATCTTTGTAGTTTTATAGAATTACCACCAATTTAAGACGGCATTACTTAACCCATTAACCGCCAAGCAAAGAAATACTGCAATAATATGTAATATATTTGATTAACTAGAGTAAAATAAACTTAAACATTCGTAAAAAAATTATTTTACACTTTGATAATGCCAGGTGTCACAACAACAAAATGGTTCGTTTCCGAACCTTTGGCGGAAATGAGATATAAAAATTGAAATACACAATTTTATATTTCTGTGAAAAGTCTCAAAACATTAAGAGTGTAAATGGACCTGGAAGTTTTGATAAACAAAAATAGTATGGGTAGAACATTGCCTACACCTTCTTCAGCTTCTTTATCAAAAACGAAGTCGAACGGCCCTCTATCTTTTTTACAAATTATTTTAGATATTTCCAGTTTACACTTTCCATTCCTGTATCTTGCACTGTGCCAGTTGCATAAATTCGACAAATCGACATATTGTCTACAACACTACGCAACCTCCCTTATGTAGCCGCCTCCCCCACCCCAGATTTTAACAAAACTGAATACCAGAATACTCGTCTTTCTAAAGGTACGTATCCACTACGTTCGTAATATTGAACCACCGAGGCACTGCCGCACGGTCGTTGGCGCACTGTTGCACGGTCCGGGAGCGCCAACCATCCAATATGTTCACAAACCTCTTGCACTCCGCGCTCCCTGCAACTGCTCCAATCGATACGGTATGCGCTCCTCTACATATAAACCGACACCAATTGGAACGCCGAGGCGGAGCGCACACTGTTGCACGGTATGGGAGCGCCAACCATCCACTATGTTCACAAACTTCTTGCGCTCCGCGCTCCCTTCAACTGCTCCCATCTACATGCATGCGCTCCTCTACATATAAACCGCCATCTATTGGACCGTTGAGGCGGAGCGCCAACTGTTGCATGGTCCGAGAGCGCCAACCATCCACTATGTTCACGAACTTCTTGCGCTCCGCGCTCCCTTCAAGTGCTCCAATCGATACGGTATGCGCTCCCTTACATATAAACTGCCACAGATTGGAGCGCCGAGGCAGAGTGCGCACAATTGCACAGTCCGGGAGCGCCAAACGTATCCACTATGTGGAGCAGTTGCAGGAGCTCGGAGCGCAAGCATAGTGGATACGTTTTTTTACACATAATAAAGAAATATCCCAACAAATTACTGCCTGTGCACCACCTTGAACTTATTCCTGATCAGACAGGATTATATGTCGACTTCCGCCAATGGTTCGTTATCGAACCATTATTTTCAAACACGAGATTTGATGACTCAGAAATTATTTTTTTTGTATTTTGATAACAATTGGTGTACAAATAGGTTAAAAAAATAATGTTTTAATTTAATTGACCACAAAAGTGTTATGCCAATAAAATTACTACAGTAAAAATAAAGTTGTGTCGAAGGATTGAAAATGTCGGACATTTAGAAAATATTTTTGTGATGAAAGCACGAGTTTGGAAATTAAACAAAATTAAATTTAGTTACACTTATATCTTATGGTTGCTTAAAAAATACAAAGATTTAAAAAAAATTAACGAATTGTCAAAAAAAAAATCTACAAAAAATGGTGCGTTTTCGCACCTTTGGCGCTAAATGGGTTAAGTTTGAACAGATCTATTACCGTTCCATAAGTGCTTTTTTAAAGCTTAGGATGTAATCTTTAAAATGCACTAAATTATTTTACTTTAGAAATGAAATAGACTATTTCTTTTTGAGAAAATTAAGAAAGATAACAAAAATGTAATACAAAAACCGAAAATTACCAGCTAAAAAAATGTTTATATAAAGTGATCAAAACTTTTTTCTGTAAAACTTACCTAAAATACATTTAATAATAAACTTCAACAATAATAAATGTTCAGCAAAAAAAATTTTTTTAGCTTTTATACAGTATGTCTGCGTAACTTGGACCTATTGATAACTTTTTTAATCAGTTTACGAAAAAAAGTTATTCTTTATAAAATACTCTGCATCGTATATAGTCTAAGATGCAATCATCAAATAGCAAATTTAATGAATTTTATACGTATATAAAAAAATGAATTTCACTCAAGAGTAAAGTATCGGTAAATTTCACAATATCGAAAATTGTTATTAAGAAAAGTTGTTTGGAATTAAAAAATTTGTTTTAGTGTTCAATTACATCCTTCTAATTAAAATATTGTGAATAATAAAGGCACTTAACTCTTAAGAAAAATTCATATTTTTTACATACCGCGTATAAAATTAAAAAAGTTTAATATCTGATGGTTGTATCTTAGATTTTATGAAGAATAACTTTTTTTCGTAAAAGTGATAAGGAAATTGTTATCATAATTGTAATAAAATGATGAGTATCCGTAATTTAAGAAAAAAATTTCGATTAGAATAATGTAATTGTGTATTTAAACATACTTTTTAATTTCAAACAATTTTCCATAATAGCATTTTTTGATATTCTGAAATATAAAGTTAATTTAATCTTTAACGAAATTCATATTTTTGACATAACTCCTATAAAATTGATAAAATTTGATATCTGATGGCTGAGTTTTAGATTTTTGACATTTCCCGAGCATTTTATGAAGAATAACTTTTTTTCGTAAAATTGATAATAAAAAAGTTTTCCATGTGGTTCCTAGCTACGCAGACATAATGTAAAAGAGCTTCTGTATAAGAATTTTCAAATTGCAATGTCATATTCGGATTCAGTATAATCAAAAACAAAATACAAACATATTTGATCAAAGTAAAATGATGAATTTAACGATATTTTTAAAATTAATCATACAAAACAATTGTTATTGTTTAAACAATTAATAAACATTTAGCGGCCATATCCACGAGTAGAACTTTTTACTTTAACCTCTATATAAACTAACAAAAAAAGTTTTAGAAAAATATAAGCTTGCTTGGATTTTTCCGAAACAATGCATGTTTTCGTTCTAATTGCACTCCCCTAAAAAGTTATTATTATGAAAGTCAGAAAGTGACTAGATCAAAGCCTAAAGTTTTCCCTAAAAGATCCTGAAGAAATTTTTGTCATTATTTTATTACTGAGCTGTTATTTTTAAGTAATAATAATGAGCGCCATGCAAGTGTTAGGCGGCCGTAAATGCTGAGTGCGAGAGAGATGCCATTCCGGCAGTCCAATTTTGCATCTTACTCGCACTCACATTTACAGCCGCGTCAATACGATCTAACCGCTCATTGTTATTAATTAAAAATAACAGCTTAGTAATAAATTAATGACTCAATTTTCTTCAGAATCATGTAGGAGGGGCTTTAGGCTTTGATATAGTCACTTTCTGACTTTCATAATAATAATTTTTAACTGAGTTATTAAGTATTAATTCGCGTTTTTCAAATTAGGAATTGCTTATAGCTCGAAAACGATCAACTTTAGAGAAAAATTATGAGAGACCTTTTTTGTCCAGAATGGTCCAAAAAATCTAAAAAAAAATTATCCTGGCCAAATATGTTGATTTTTGCAATATGATTAAAAAAAATTGTTAAAAAAATTTGGACCACTTTTCACGTGGGCGACTTCTGGAACCTTATTCTGGGATGTCTCACGAATGTGATTATGCAAAAAAATAATCTCATGGGAATATTTTTCCCAACGAACCCGCCATTTCGCCTTGTCAGAAGAATGCTATACTTCAAACCAAACCCCTTTTTCAACTTAAATTGTCATGCAATGACTCGTAACATTCTTAAAATCGTTCTTCTTCTTCTTTGGTTTATTAGCCTCCACCTACTTGGGTATTTGGCTAGCTCATCGTCGCGATTCTTAAAATCCTAAATGACGTCAAAATTAGTGACGCACTGAAAAAAGGGTTTGGTTTGAAGGATAGCATTCTTATTCTTCTTGTGGTGCTTTCTCCTTTAGTGGAGGTTAGCGACTACACTGGCAAATCTGGCTCTGTCCAATGTGGCTCTAAACAAAGATGTCGAATTAAGACCGATCCAGTCTCTGATATTTCTCTGTCATGAAATCTGGCGCCTACCGGGACCCCGTTTTCCATCAATCTTACCCTGAGTTGTCAGTTGCGCGAGGCGTTACTTTTCATTTACCATTATGTGTCCCAGGTAGCTACTTTTCCGACTTTGATGATTTTTAGCAGCTCCCTATTTGTACGTATTCTCCTCAGAACATTTAGTCCAGAAAGCCACTGCGCATCCGAGAGGAAAAATATTCTGATTCAGATTTTTTGCACAATCTTACACAAAAAAGACTCCCTTTAACAAATTTGCATGTTGCCAGGACCAAAAGGTGGTCAAAAATTTTTTAAACGTTTTTTTTTTTGTTTTTTTCCTAAAATAATTTTTTTGCATGGAAAAAAGTTTTTTAGGTTTTTTGAATCATTCCAAACAGAAAAGGTCTTTAGTGACTTTTCCCTAAAAATGATAGTTTTTGACATATAAGCGATTAAAAATTGAAAAATTGGGAAATCGGCCATTTTTAACCCTCAAAAACTATGTGAAAAACTGAAAATTTAAATGTTGCCAAGGTAGGTAGATATACTTTAAACATCGATTGATGAAATCCCGAAGAGTTTTTTGCAATACAATATTCAAAACTCCTTTGTTTTTTAATTGCTAATCAAGCGTGCGCGAAACTATTTTCCACCGACAGTATGGTGCAAATGAAAGGAATAAATTCGTTATTTCGTAAACCGGCAACTTTAAGGAAAAATCCCGAAACAGGTCGATTTTTATTTTTAAGTTTCAATATTGTGGCATATATGGTATACTAGTGACGTCATCCATCTGGACGTGATGACGTAATCGTTATTTTTTTTTAATCAGAATAAGGGTCGTCTGCTAGCTCATTTAAAAGGTTCTTCAATTCTCTATTCAGTAATATAAACATTTACATAATTATTTATACAGGCTGTCAAACAATTTTTATGAAATTAAATTATTTGACAAAAAAAAGAAGTAGAAGGACACCCTGTATAAATAATTATGTAAATGTTTACATTACTGAATATAGAATTGAAGAACCTTTCAAATGAGCTACTACACGACCCCCATTCTCATTTAAAAAAATCATCGATTACGTCATCACGCCCAGACGGATGACGTCACTAGTATACCATATATGCCACAATATCATAACTTAAAAATAAAAATCTACTTGCTTCGGGATTTTTCCTTAAAGTCGCCGGTTTACGAAATAACGAATTTATTCCTTTCATTTGCACCATACTGTCGGTGGAAAATAGTGTCGCGCACGCTTGATTAGCAATTAAAAAACAAAGGAGTTTTGAATACTGTATTGCAAAAAACTCTTCGGGATTTCATCAATCGATGTTTAAAGATTTCCTTTCATGGCAACATTCAAATTTTCAGTTTTTCACATAATTTTTGAGGGTTAAATATGGCCGATTTCGCAATTTTTCAATTTTTAATCGCTTATATGTCGAAAACTATCATTTTTAGAGAAAAGTCACTAAAGACCTTTTCTGTTTGGAATGATCCGAAAAACTTAAAACAACTTTTTCCATGCAAAAAAAATTAATTTTAGGAAAAAAACAAAAAAAACGTTACAAAAATTTTGGCCGCCGTTTGGTCCTGGCAACATGCAAATTTGTTAAAAGGAGTCCTTTTTGAGTAAGATTGTGCAAAAAATCCGAATCAGAATATTTTTCCTAGCGGATGCGCAGTGGCTTTCTGGACTAATTTTTGTTGGTGATGTGGGTGATGTGGGAAGTGTAGCATTATTTATGTTAAATCTTATAATAGATTATATCTGTAATAAAAATGTTAAAAAATCAATAATGATATTATTCATATTTAATGAAATTGTTATATCAATAGATATATAGATGCGTTTATCCTGTAACAATAATATTCACAAGGCTTAAACATTATTTTTCTTTAATCGATATACTTGCATGTGCAATTTCACGAGCAGTACATTGATAAAAAGTTCAGGGTTAAAAGGTCTGTATTTTCTATGCAATTTTTATCCTAATCGATTATCAATATAGCTGTGCTTACGTAAAAAAAGCTACATCATACCTGCATTCCCCTGGCTTCGTGCAATATCCCCTCTCTTTATGGCAGGTTGGTGTGCAAATCGCTAGAAACAGAACAAGTCGATTAATAAATTAGCTTTCCTTATAAAAGCTGCAGAAACTCTTCATTTCTTTAAATACATAGGATTTTTCTATCTAGTAATTTTCTTTAATGTTTGATGAGCTTAACTGGTTTTGAATAATGTATGCTTTTATTGCTTTTCTCTTGTAATGATATCGAAAATTGATTGTAAAAAAAATATAAGTTCATTAAGTGGTATTAGCAGTAACTTTTTCCGAGAATTATTTTCTACATTAACGAATTTGGAAAATTGTTGATAGTTTTACCAAATCAGTTTGTTATGTATGTTTTAGGACTCAATTGCACGGGCGTTGTACTAACACGTCGATGGACAGTGCCTCAAATGTATAAGCAAGTGTTGTGACACTATATATATTTTGCAAAGTAGAATAGGGAAATTGCTGAATTTCATTTGGCGCTTGTAGTTTATGGAAACAATGAGTTTTTTAACATTTTTGGTATACATGTGGACGACGACCACGGACATCGTGTCACATTTAATACGCATCTGTAGATATATTTTTTGACACAGATTTTTGTCACATCTCGTTATTTTAAAAATGTCGTCTATAGACGTTGTGTCACATTACATCAATGGAAATTAGACGTCTATAGACGTTCTGTTCGTCAACGTGTTAACCATTCAGCTTTCCATTAAAAAAATTAAACAAGACATTTTTAGAAGCTCTTTTTACATAGTTTTATAATATAATACATATATTCATCAAGGCATCTGTACTCCTAGCAGAGTAAATAAGAAGAAGAGGCGTCCATCTTGGCGGGCTCTGTGACGTCAGTGGGCGTGGCTTCATTGGTCAGTGGGCGAGGATTGTGACGTCAGAGGTTGTGGCAGATGCAAACATCAAAGGATACCGCTTTTTCCCACGATCGTCAAAATTTTCCCAGACCAAACCGCCGTAACCCCTATTTATATACCTATATTTATCAGATCTCGTTATTTTAAAAATGTCATCTATAGACGTTGTGTCACATTACATCAATGGAAATTAGACGTCTATAGACGTTCTGTCCGTCAACGTGTTAACCATTCAGCTTTCCATTAAAAAAATTAAACAAGACATTTTTAGAAGCTCTTTTTACATAGTTTTAAAATATAATAATCAAGGCATCTATACTCCTAGCAGAGTAAATAAGAAGAAGAGGCGTCCATCTTGGCGGGCTCTGTGACGTCAGTGGGAGTGGCTTCATTGGTCAGTGGGCGAGAATTGTGACGTCAGAGGTTGTGGCAGATGCAAACATCAAAGGATACCGCTTTTTTCCACGGTCGGCAAAATTTTCCCAGGCCAAACCGCCGTAACCCCTACTATTGACACTCACTGCGGGCTCTTCCGATTCATTTGTCGTGGGGAATCAGTCCGCATTACCATTTTGATTTTATTATTATTGGTTGTGTGACTTGGCGTTTTCAACAATATTTCTTCATTCGTTCCTGTTTTTTCTTATGGTTGCCCATTCTCTAACTCCCATCTTCTTAAGATCTAGTTCTCCCGTCTCGTTTTCGGTCTTTCTCGTGGTCTTCCTGATACCGGTCTCCATTTGATGATTTTCTTGATAACTGCTTCTGGATTTCTTCGTTCTATATGTCCCATTCATCTGAGTCTGTGTGCCTTGATAAATATGACGGTGTCTTCTCCTTTCAATAGTTCTCTTACTTCGTATTTCATCAGTTTTCTAAATTCATTATTACCTAAGATTAGTGGGCCTGCTATTCTCCGAATAGTCTTATTTTCTCTGGGATCCTTTCTAGGATCCTCAATCTTTCTTCATCTTTGTGTAAAGCACATCACGTCAGCACCATAGGTATGTGATGACTGATCTAATTACTACTCTGTAAATTTTCCGTTCACTATTCAGAGTGAGCTTCTTATCTTTGAGGAATCTGTTGTATTTCCAGTAGATTCTAATAGCAACCGTAAATACGTATTTTTCACTATTTGGTCGTCATTAGTATGATGCATCCAGATATAAAGAAGAGCAAATTAACTTGGGAAAGGATCACTACAAGAGAAATGTGCCCACTTGCCGCAATAATGTCAGAAAACCCTGTATTCTAGAGCTACAACTACACATGCATTCTGAGGAGCTACAGATACCTGAGGAAAGGCACGCAATTAAAAAGGATGATAATTAATGCGAGAACTACTATAAACATAGACAAGGAAAAAATATTCGCGATACTCGCAACGTAAATACAAAAGAACAGCGGTAAAAAGGTGGAAGGCGACCGTAAAAACCAATTTCTGACTATTTGGTGGTCATCAGTAAGGTACAGCTAAGACCCCTTCCACCATTTTATATATTTTCTTTTATATTCACGCTGTGAGTTTCACCAATAATCCTAAGGTAGCTGTAGCTCCTAAGTAAGCCTTTCTCAAGTTGATTGCCTCCTCTTTTAACTTCTCCCGTTTTGCGTTAAGATGCGAACGGTGAGCGATCCTATGTGTGTATTAGCACATTTTTGGGTGAGCTTTTTTTTATACCTTTCGTTTCTTCTTATTTATATTTTATTGTTGCATTTTCTTATCTGATTATTATCCAAGTATATCCTAGTATGGAGGCCCCTTGCGTCTAAGTTGACTGTCCTTGTCCTGTCCTGTAATATTTTTTCAGTAATCCTGTAGTATACCCCATTCCACGAACATACGCCTGTTTTGGATTACTTCGACAACGAATATTTTACTGTGCAAAATAAAAAGAACGAAAGTAAATTGCAAATTACATTGTTGTTTATTGGAATAATTATTAGCGCCATTTACTTTCGTACTTCTTATGTTGCACAGTAAAATATTCGTTGTCGAAATAATCCAAAACAGGCGTATGTTCGTGGAATGGCCCATACTTAAGCTCTTCATTTCGTTTGTCTTCAGATGTCTGTGTGTTTGATTATGATTGAAATTTTAATATGATTGGTCGATTATCCAACCGATCGTGAGTAGGTACTCTTCATCTATTCTAAGGAAGTCAGGTTAAGTGGTAGGTTTCATTCATTTCACAAAATGAATCATAGACTGGATTCCGCGTACCAAAAAAGGTGATTAATAGTAACCTGAAAATTTGTTAATAGCTTAACGGTATCTAGTCGGACAAACTTTGATGTATGGGAACACTGGAGCAGGGGAAGTTTTAACTGTGGAACAGGTTAAAAATTTGGAATGTCAGACTATGAAACCGTTCCATGTATTTTGGCGGACAGAACTTACAATTGATTTGTTACCATTTCATGAAAATCTCATGCAAAAATCAGACTGATGCTTAGCGCCAACTGGGCATTTTAATGAGTGGAAAACGAAGAACATGTCAAATGACAGGAATCGTGTTGGTTAGTAATAGCAGTCTGATTTTTGCCTGACATTTGAATGAAAGGGTAACAAATCAATTGGATGTTCTGTCCGACAAAATACATAGGACGTTTTCGTAATCTGACATTCCAAATTTATAAACTGTTCCACAATTAAAACTTCCGCAGTTCCTGTGTTCCCGTACATCAAAGTTTGTCCGACTAGACAGCGTTAAGCTATTGACAACTTTTCAGCTTGCTACTAATCAACTTTTTTTTTGGTACGCGGGATCCAGGCCTATAAAGAAAGTGGATTTATTCAGTTTTGTGTTTTAGTCGAGAAAATGAAACTGAAAAGATAGCAAAACCTCGTAATTTTCTCGTCCAGCATCGATTTGTACAAAAATTTGGGATTAGGCTCATTTCACCGTCTAGTTCATTTTCTATATTGAGCCGTTGTACGCATTCTTATTAGATACATAATGATTTTTTTATGCTTTAATATATAATTTCATAATATTTCAACCCTTACAACCACACTTATTGGAGCTATACATATATAAAAAATTGACTTATCCTAAAAGAATAATTTTGGCTTGCATCGATTTACATAAAAATTTGAGATTAGGATTATGTCACCCTGTACTTCATATTCTATATCATGTTCAAGGGCGTTGATTATTTTTAGGGGTGTAAACTACCCCTTATTTTCAAAAATTATAATATACAAACATTGTAAACTTTAATATGGGTAAAATTTGGTTTTGATTGGTCAAATAAGGATTGTTTTATGCTAAAGGATATGATATCATATTTAAACCCTTAAAAATTACCCTTAATAACATTGCAATTTTTATAAGTAGATAAGTTAATAGATCTATAGAGAAAAAAAAAGTAGAATTAAAGAATTACAAAAACATTTATTTACACAAAAATACGAAGTTACAAATAAATGTACAATACAAATGTACAATACAAATACAAAAAATACAAATAGTTTTTTAGTCATCTTCCAGTATACGAACTAGTTCTGTTCTATAAGCTACTAGTTCTATAAACGGACTATTCGAATTTTTCGCAAAAAAAATTAGGTTTTATAAACATAGCTCCTTTATTTTTGGCGATAAAAAGTTTCTTCAAAAATGATTTTGTAGAATTTTTGAAGAGCTATAAGACTATGTAATCAGTAAGATCCCTTAGTTTTTAATTAAGGTGGGTTTAAAGGGCTTGATAAGGGGGTGTTTGCTCGTAAATAGAGGTTTTAAACAGCTATATCTCGCTAACAGTTTAATGTAATGAAAATCTATGCACATGTAAATTTTAGTTATGAAAAAAGCTACAATTTAATGATGTATCATTTTTTTCGTATTTCTAGTATTTTCGGAGATATTTTGAAGAAAATGGTGAAAAATGCGAAATTGCAAAAAATCAATTTTCTTTAAACTCCAATTTTGCTAAAAATAGGCCTTTTAAATAGGTCAAACTTCTTGGGTATATTGATAATATAAATATAAAAGGAATTGCAGAAAGGTAAAGGCCAATTTTTAATTAGGAGGGTGTTAGGGGGTTGTTTTCCTTGATTTTTTCATAAAGAAAAGCAGGTACCGACCTTTTTGATCATACTTAATTTTTATGCTAGAAACTTTTTGTTTTTTCTTTTGAAAGGTCTAATTGTATCCTTGAAAAAAGATTATCTAAGTTTTCCTCGAAAAATGCAAAGTGTTCCCGTTATTTGGCGTTGAATATTTCAAATTATACATTTGACGAAAAAAGTTAACTTTTAACATGGCGTATCTCGGTTTCTATTGGTCGGAAAAATATTATAGAAAAAATTGGGTTTGTGTTACCAAAAGACATCATTTCGATAGCTACAGTTTTTTTATTAACCCTTAAACGCCCAACCTTTTTTAGGTTTCATGTACGCCCAAGGGTGGGTAAAAAATGTCCACCTCGAAAATAGCTAATATATGTATTGAGAGTTGTTGGAAATGGATTAAACTTAAGAATCTTATGCTTAATAAACACAGCAACTTCTAAAATATTAATATAAATAATTTACAAACCTTACAACAAAATTACAATGTATTTCAAAATTAACATACCAGTAAAAGCCAGTAATTCAAATTTGTCGATTTTCTCCACATTCTTCCTTTAAACCTCCTCATTGGCGGATAATTATGTAGATTATGTAATTATACGTATATAATTATATGGACGATCTTCCTACCAACGAGAAATTATATAGAAACCTTTAGTAACAAGTTTTACCAAGGGTGTATTTTTTATGCCCACCCATATTTAACTCAAGATGCTACTTTTATTTTCAAAAATATCGGTAGAACCAAATTAACATTCGATAAAGGGCTGTCTTTTTAACAATAAATAATTTTTAAAAAAATTTTAAACACGTAATAAATCGACTCATTCAGCGAAGACTGTACTAACTCATTTTTTAAGTTTTCGAATAAAGCAAGATAAAGTTTTGATTAATGCAAAAAATCAGGGGATTTTGTTTACTAAATTGTTTTTATGTTTATCCATTGTGTTTACCGTATTGTTCTATTTGTTCTTTTGAACATGTGAATTTTTTTTCTTTATATGGTTTTTGAATGAGTTAGTACAGTATTCGCTGGAAAAAATCGGGAAAATCCTGGATAGTACATCCTGGATACTTATTTATACTTATAAAATGCACCTTCTATTCACGACATGTATTATTTTTATCTAATAGAAATTTATACGCTGTACAATGTGTACAACTTTTATAAAGTAAACAATGTTGTTCATGTAGGCGTACTTTACTTAACCTTAAAATGCAAAAACTATTCTAACTTACGAGACAATGACGCTTCCGTTCGGAATGCCGAGGAAGACTATACTAACTTTGATTATGCTTTGATTGAGATAGGAGATAGGATAGTTTTCGTGGGATAATGTAAAGATATACAAGTTAGTACAATATCGAAGTGCAAAATTGGTTGCCTAAACGTGAACAAATTAACTTAGAACTTTGTTCGTTGAAAGGCATCACGGTTATCTAATTTTTCAGGGGTATAACTCAAAAAACAAGTGAACATAACATCGACACACATCATCTCTTCATTGACTTCGAAAGCGCATATGACAATATAAACCGAGAATTCTTAATAAAAGCAATGAAAAAATTTAATATACCAACACAACTAATAGAACTGATAAAAGAATCTCTAAAAGTAGAAAGTAAAATCCGGATACAAAACGAACTAACGGAAACAATCTGATAATAACGTAGCAGAGGAAGTGAAGAGGCGAATATTTATTGCCAATAAAAGTTATCATGGCTTAATTCGGCAACTAAGATCAGACAACGTCGCAAGGAAAACAAAATGCCAAATATACAAAACCCTAATAAGACCGGTACTCACATACGGCTCAGAAACCTGGACACTCACTAAAAGAGAGGAAACATTGCTAGCCACCTTTGAAAGAAAAATCTTGCGACACATATATAAGGGCACAAAAGAAAATGGAATTTGGCGAAGAAGGTACAACTTTGAACTATACGAAATATACCAGGATCCATATATCATAACATTCATTAAAATAGGACGGCTGCGTTGGATGGGACATGTAGAAAGAATGGAAGAAGGCGAAATACCAAACAAAATATTCAAACAGATGCCAGTAGGAAAAAGAACAAGAGGAAGACCGAAGCTGAGATATTTAGAACAAATAGAAAATGATATAAAAACCCTAAAAATAAAAAACTGGAGAAAAAAAGCACGAAACAGATCAGAGTGGAGAAGAATCCTGGAACAGGCCAAGACCCAGAAAGGGCTGTCGAGCCAATGATGATGATGATAACTCAAAAACGCCAAAAATTGAGTTGTACAGTCTTCGTTGGACGAGTCGAAATATGTAACAAGGGAATACGCATTAGGTGGACATTTTTTACCCACCCTTGGGCGTTTAAGGGTTAAGGGAATATTTTTCGAGTTATTCTCAAAAAACTCTCTAAAAATGTGGACTTTTTCGTCGAATAACTGTTACTTTCAACTGTGAATAACTCGAAAAATATTAGTTTTGCGAAAAAAATATAAAATACATTTTCTTCTTAGAATCACGTTTTACATCGATTTGCATGGTTAAAATTTAATAAAAAATTCCCACCCTTGATATGGGCTGGCAACCACCCCCAATGTTTTAGCGTACAGCAACATGATATATGAAACGATCCTTGGACTATTTCCTACTTTCTGTGAAAATTTCAAGTAAATCCATGCTGGACGAAAAACTTGCGAGCCAAAATGCTTAATTTCCTTGACTATTTAGATTTTAAATAATTCTTCAATAACAAAGTACTAAACTCTAATAAGGTACCACAAAATTTTTTTTATTAAAATGTAATAATAGTCTCCCATTTTATACCGCTAATGCTGTTTTGGGATTATAGCAGGGTAGTCTGCTATATCTAGGGCCTACGGTATACAAGGAAGATAACAAGGCCAGTTCTACGCTTCAACCGCCTATTATTATCCCAGCTTTTACCTAAGGTAATCATTTTTATTCAGACTGAGTCGTCCTGGGGCCTATCGACATTTTTAAAAATGTCTACATGTTCTCACCGGCGCTGGGTTTTTAACCCCGGCCTACCTGCGTGGAGATGACGCCTAAGCTATAGTGACGCCGGATAGCTTAGGCGCTAAATTAAAATGTTGTTCTGAAGCTATTTTCTTGTGGCATTTTTGTAACTAACTAGTTTTGATGGGAGATAAGCCACAATTTTATTAAAAAACGCTGGACGGAAGGGCCGCCCGAGAACTTTATCGTACCGATCTATTATCGTTATCGTACTAGATACTGGCATTCTATAGAAATAACACAGTTACTCGTTATTTTGATATTTTAGAGACACCTTGTATACCTGAAAATATTTTATGGTTCTACGCATCATTAATTCCTGCATTTGAGAAAATGTTCGATGCCATATTTCGGGGACACACAGATATATAGATTATTGCATAAATCAATAGAATATTAGTCATACTTTCATTTCAAATTAGTTCATTTTTTAGAGAAATTAATAGTTTATAATATTTGCATTTAAAATCTATTTCTATTACGCCAGTCAATGCGCGAGGGTAAGAACAAGATATTACCTCTGAATTCTATCCTACTGCATCGATTATGAAATTTTGGGAGTAGCCCAATCTCCTAATTCAAAGTCTATCCTATATACATATACTATGGCCCTTTTATCATGGGGGCGGTTCCCACCCCTTCTCGGGAGTGGAACATTTTATTTTCGAATTACATGAGAAAAAGGAAGATTTTTAAGAAAATTTAAAAATGCGCTCTATGTTTGATCTTATTTTTTTTTAAAACCTTTGATTTTAAACCCGTCCAACTTTTTAAAAGTAGAAACAACACTATATTAAAAGGTATTGCAGAAGAAAAACGATGCATTTAAATTCTGGTGGATGAGGGGTTAAATATGTGTACTTATTATGTATGTATTTTTCCTTAACGTACATTACCCATATAGTTTTTTGCACTATATCTCGCTTAGTTTGAATGTAACCAACATTTAACGGTGCTCGTTTTAAAGGCCTTTTCAAACACTACAAAAGGCGTTGGTAGCATTATACACCTAAAACCTACCGTTCCTCTGTTATTTCAAGTTGAAGACACCAATTTGAGCATGCCCCAAAAAACAAACTATTTTCACCTACCATATCTCTTTTTGTATTATAAATAGAAGATTTACGAAGGAACGAATCTCTTTGTTATTTATAATCTAAAACATGTCCTATATAGTATTTTTAGTTCGATGCATAGTTTTTAAGGTATTCACAAAAAACCGTCCAAAAAGGTGTCATTTTTCAATGAATATGGCCAGTGTTCAACTACGCATAACATGGGTAAGTTTATAATCAATGGCATAACTCAAAAAATATTGAGTTCTCAAAAAAAAAACTATAGACCAGTTTTTGCTTAGAAATAGGTTCTCTAGCCATTTCCGTGGTTCTCATGACCAGCAAATTTTCCACCCCCTTGAAGGGGTGGGAACCGCCCCAAGGTAAAAAGCGCCATAGTATATAGCGTAGATTTTGTTTCTTGAGCTATTCCCTACTTACTGTGAAAATATCAAGTAAATCGATGTAGTAGGATGGAATCCTGTAGTAATTTTGTATTCTTTCAAAACATGTAAAAATATATAGGGCGGATCTAAAAAATTACGATTTTTTTTTCATTTCCGGTTCAACCGGAAACCAAATTTTGGGTAAAATTTATTGTAATAATAGATAATAAAGTATCATATATGTCTGCCAAATTTCAAATTTTAGTTTCTATTACAGAGGAAGTTACGGGCACTCCAATATTTTTTTATAAAAAATTCATAACCCCCCCCCCCATGGGGATTTAAAAAATCTAACTAATGTCATTCAATTGACCGATAGAATGTCAAAAATATATCAAAAAATGAACAAATTCCTTGGAGCCATTTTTGAGAAAATCTAGTTCAAAGTTATGTCAAATTTTCACCCCTTAAATATAGGCAACCCATAACTTTTTCTGAAAAACGATAATATTTTTCTTATAGCCTCATCTTTAGGATATAGAACGACTTTTTCAAATTAAACTTATCTTAAACAAGTTTATAGATAGGTAAGGAAATGTATCGGGTGGGCGGTCGGCGATGTTGGCCGCCATTTTGAATTTGCAAATGTCAAATTCCCAAATTTCTATTTAACTGTCGATGTGCTAACTTTGAGTTAAATTTCATTCGTTTCGGTCAAAATTTTCAAAAATGGGTCCCAAATAACCCCCCTCTTTCGGCCCCCCTTTGAGAGGTTTTTTTAAAAGCTTAGTTTCTCGACAACATTCTCTTAAACTTACTCATACCAAATTTCATCAAAATCGGTCCAGTAGTTTTTGCTGGACGGTGGCGAGATACGTACGTACGTACGTACGTACATACGCACGTACGTAGGGTAATGGATCCAAATATGAGACCCTTTTTTTAAAACTCTTGGTAATCGTGAAGTTGGGGTGTAATGATAGATCGCCTCCACGTGGTGCACCCTGGGTAACGCTAAATGGTCTATCAATTTTTGGACGCCAAACTAGCCGCTAAGCTCTCCTGGCAACCAGTACGATAAAGAAAAGCAAGGAAAGGAATCTCCATATAGGAATATGGAAAACTACAAAGGTGTTTATCAACACCATTTGACGAGACGTATCGGACCAACCCTCCGTATATGTCAAATAAACATAGAGGGAATTAGTAGATCAAAATCTGAATTTCTTTCAAAAATACTAATAGAAAATAACGTTGACGTCATAGCTATTCAAGAAACTCACGCACCATCAGAAACCGAGCTTCTTAAGAGGGGTAAAATTCCGGGATATAGCATGATTGGAGCCACTTACAGCAATGTTTACGGAACTGCAACTTACGTGAATAACAGTATACAAAATTCCAAGGTGAAGGACTGCAGCTGCGAAAATAGTGTATCCATAATCTCTACAAAAGTGAATGACATAACCATAAAGAACATCTACAAACCACCATTAACTAAATGGCCAACAAATGTAATCAAAACTGAGGACACCAACCTACAGTTTACATAGGGGACTTTAACAGTCACCACAACAAATGGGGGTATGAAAACAATGATGAAAATGGGGAAAAACTCCTGGAGTGGGCCGAAGAAAACAATATCCACCTTATCCATAGTCTAAAAGATAAACCTACTTTCTTTTCTAGAAGATGGCGCAAAGGCTACAACCCTGATCTATGCTGGGTTTCGAGTAACTCACAGTTACAACCACTCCCAAGCTCCCGAACTGTACTGCCTAGTTTCCCTCGCAGCCAACATCGACCTGTCATAATCGAAATAGGCATACAAATTTCTATCGTTGAATCCACGCCGAGACCCCGTTGGAATTTTAACAAAGCAAATTGGCCTGAATACACCAAAGAGCTGGACACCTGCATTCGCTTCATTGACCCAAAGGCCAACAATTACCACCGTTTTTTAGGAATGGTTATCTCTATCGCCAAAAAACATATCCCCCGAGGTTTTCGAAAGGAGTACATCCCAGGCTGGACGGAAGAAAGCCAAAAACTATATGAAGAATTTTTGAAATCAGAAGATCCCGAAATCGGTGACAACTTACTCAAGTCACTGGATTCAACTAGACTTAATAAATGGAAATCTACCGTAGAACATATTGATTTCTCCCGTTCCAGTCGGAAGGCATGGGGACTGATCCGCAAACTGGGCGAAGCAAGCAGAGCACAACACTTAAACAAATCAACAATTGAGCCAAATAAGATAGCCAATAGAATAATTGAGAACTCTCGAGCTCCATCTGAGAAGGGTCTAGTACTATTCGGCGCCGCCGGTTCGGCGCGGCCGGTTCGGCGCCGCCGATTCGGCTTCGGCCGGTTCGGCGCCGGCCGGTTCGGCGCCGGCCGATTCGGCGTCGGCTGTTTTGGCGCCAGATTATACCTACGTTACTTTTTTAGAAATTTAAGAGGCTCTTGATTTATATCTATACCACACTAAAAAAATATATTAAATGTTATTTTTTCCAACTTTTGTAAATGTAAGCTATTTAATTGCACATAATTAATTAAAAAATTAATATATTATATATATTATATATTATACAGTACAATTTTCAAAGGAGGAAGACCTAACCCTTCGGTCCAAACCTAACTTTCGGGTATTATTTTACATCTTCTAAAATTAAAATGTCGAAAATTGTTCTCCTGACTCTACATTTTTTGTTAAAGAAAATTTCAGACTATCATACATTAACAACTATTTTTTTTCTCTCTCACTTTGCCAAAGTATCTGTCGCCGAATCAGCCGGCGCCGAATCGGCGGGCGCCGAATCGGCGGGCGCCGAACCGGCAGGCGCCGAAACGCCGACGCCGAATCGCTGGCGCCGAATCGCCGGCGCCGAAACGGGCCATCCCCTCTGAGAAAACTCATACATCGATGGTAAAAAAAGCTCTTAAACAACTTAAATCAAATACCCCCACAACATCAGAATACTCACGTGCCTTCTCATTGGATGAAATAAACGAAGCGCTTAACCAAACCAAAACGGGAAAAGCAGCTGGTTTCGATGGAATATATCCTGAGTTTATAGTCCACACTGGTACAAAAACAAGACAATGGCTCAAAGAATTCTTTAGCGACATTGTGACTACAGCTATGCTTCCCCCAGAATTTAAAAGAACAAAAATTATCGCAATCCAGAAGCCTGGCAAAGACAACAAGCTGCCTGAAAATTACCGGCCTATCGCCTTACTCAGTTGCTGTTATAAATTACTAGAACGACTCTTATATAATAGAATATGTAACACCATTGAGGACGCTGTACCAATTGAGCAAGCTGGATTTAGAAAAGGACGAAGCTGTTGTGACCAAGTGCTGTCCTTAACTACATTCATCGAAGCTGGCTTTGAAAGACGTGAAAAATCTGCCATAACATTTATAGACCTTACGGCTGCCTATGACACTGTGTGGAGAGAGGGCCTTATTTATAAGTTGATGAAAATCATACCCTGTCTCAAAACTTGTCAGCTGATAAACAATCTACTAACTAACAGACTGTTTCAGGTATATATAAATGATGCACGAAGTAGCGTTAGAAAACTTAACAACGGCTTACCTCAAGGCTCAGTGCTAGCTCCTTTATTATTTAACCTTTATACGGCGGATATACCTGAAACAAAATCGAGAAAATTCGCTTATGCAGACGACCTGGCCATTGGCTTCCAAGATAATAGTAAGGAAGCTGGAGAACGAGCTCTAAACGAGGACCTAACTACACTTAGTAACTACTTTAAGAACTGGCGCTTACGTCCTAACACAAGCAAAACTGAAACCTGTCTCTTTCACCTGTCGAACCAACTTGCGGGCGATACCCTCAATGTAACTCTAAATGATGCAGCTATCAAACATAACAACAACCCTAAATATCTAGGCATCACACTTGATAGAACACTCACCTTCAAAAGCCATCTTACAAACGCAGCCGGTAAACTGAGAACAAGAAATAATATAATAACAAAACTTGCTGGAACAACTTGGGGTGCTTCTGCAGATACTCTTCGGACCTCTGCTCTAGCTTTGGTTTTTTTAGTGGCAGAATATTGTGCACCAGTATGGTTAAATAGTGCACATACAAACAAAATCGATGTCCAACTTAATCAAACCATGAGATTAATCACTGGAACAATAAAATCAACCCCAGTGAGATGGCTGCCTACTTTGAGCAATATTGCCCCACCAGATCTACGCCGTACAGCAGCATTAGTGAGAGAGTATCAGAAAATTGTAGCCAACATACAATTACCAATCCATCAAGACATACCAGACATCTCAAAAGAGCACCAGCGACTGAGGTCTAGAAATCCTCCAATCAGAACTGCCCGAACAATTGGTGATTCCTATGATATACAAAGGCAATGGTCCACAAGATGGATGCCAACAATAGCAGCAGACTATATTCAGATATCCACCCCAACCCAGGGTTTCATCGGATCGGGTCTGCCCCGGCCCACCTGGACGAGGCTTAATCGCATACGTACCGGACATGGTAAATGTGCTGATTCTCTGTTCAAATGGGGTCGTGCAGAAAGTCCACAGTGTGATTGTGGATCGCTTAGACAGACCATAAGTCATTGTGTTTCAGATTGCCTAAATCGGGCCTACCGTGGAAACCTCCAGGACTTTGTGGAATGCTCCCCAGATGCAATTGAATGGCTATGTAAATTGGACATTAATATTTAGATTCATTCATTATGTTTTGGTGTTTGAATAATATATGTGTATATGTGTATATATGTGTGTATATATGTATATATGTATATATATTATATTTGTGTATTTATCGTACTGAGAAAGTCCATACGCTAAATAAAAAAATAAAAATCGTGAAGTTTATGGATTAAAGAAGTCTTAAATTAGATACATGTCAGATAAATTATGCTTATTGCAACAGGTCCAAAATTAATTTTAAACTAATATTTTTTTACCAATAAATTAATTTTTTTAAAAAGTCAAAATTCCCAACTTAAAAAAGGTATCTTAATATGAGACCATGTGGTATTCTAATATGAGACACCACGTTATATAGGTTAAACAGGTGATACACATTATTTTAACGCAATTTTTTGGATATAAACTCTATTACATGCTGTGGACATGATTCTATTGTTCTGATGCTGTTTCTTTGTGGCATATTATGTAATTTTCTTTTTTTTTTTTAAGTAAGCCACAATTTAAGTTAAAAATAAAAATTGGAAGTCTAAACGTCAATAAATTTCATGTTTAACATAAATTGCGGCTTATTTCCCAATAAAGTAGTAAAAAGACATGATGTTATACTCAAAACATTACAGTACCATAATATGATATATCTCATATTAGGCACACTTGAGGGTCTCATATTAGGAGCAACCACGTGTGAACTTTTTAGTCCGTGTTTTAAGTTTAGGATTGGTTTTTGCGCCACTATAATTACGTGTTTCTGTAACCAATTTAAGTAGCTATCAACTAATTACTAAGGTGATTTTTTTTCTCCCACCTTAAAAACAAAAATTCAGTTTGAGCTACACCGATTAAAAAACTTTTGACTCGCAAAAATCTTAAAAACTTCACTGACTGGTAATACTAAATCACAGACACTCGATTTATTCACAGCCTACTGGAAACACTAGCAGAGCTTAGTTTTTACCCCACTCACCAGGCTGCAGCACTTACAAGACTCTAGAGACATGGGTCTCATATTAGGAACGGGTCTCATAATAGGATCCTTAACCCTACATACTTCCGACATGTTTTTTTTTATCTGCTTTTTAGATTCAGGGGGACTCAAAACGTCGAAAAAAAGTGAAATCTGAAAAAAATTTTTTGCACGATCCTATAACTTTATCTATTATACTACGTATGTAGTACGATAAAGTAAAAATGATTTTATTAACGTTTCGACGTCCAAATCGGATGCCGTTGTCGACAATATTTTTTGTATTTTGACAACGGCATCCGATTTGGACGTCGAAACGTTAATAAAATAATGTTTTTAATAAAATGATGATCTATTTCCAATCAAAACTATTTAATTACAAAAATGCCACAAGAAAATAGCTTCAGAAAACGGCATCCGATTTGGACGTCAAAACGTTAATAAAATCATTTTTTAAATAAAATTGTGGCTTATTTCCCATCAAAACTAGTTAAATAAAATGTTGTCTTATATTTATGTAATATATAATATATATATAAATGTTACAATCTTAAAAAAACGCGTTTTGACACGAACCATTATCAGCAAATAAAGGAACAAAACAACAAATAATTGACCCAACAGTAAGGAGCAAGAATCGATTGGTTCAAAAACAAATTGTAGGCACTACACGAACATTCTTAAATTAAGTTTTAAACGATTTACATTGTGTTTTATGTAAAATTATCAGTGTGGAAGAACATCATAAGCTTGCTAATCTTCAAGGGGGAAGGAGCCATCTTGCGAACAATTCAGATCCCACACCTGAATTGTTTTTCTTATATAAACGAAGGCAAGATGTCATTATAACTACAGTTGAGTCCGGGAATCTTTACCCTTGCGTCATCATTTAAAGCACACGACATAAGTCGATGATAAGTCAGAAACTGAAATTTACTAAACGCAATAGCAAATCACTTACTGTCACTTGCTGTTGTCTTTAGTAAATTTCAATTTCCGACTTATCATCGACTTATTTCATATGCTTTAAATGATGAAGCACGGGTAAAGATTCCCGGACTCAACTGTAAGTCGTGTACAGAGGAAATTATGTTTAGCTTAACAATATTTTAATTTAATCAGGAAATTTAAAAAGTATTACTTACGTATTTGACAAAGAAGACCTGTATAACCTGGATGGCATTTGCATTCCAATGGTTTGTTACAATAGCCATGTACACATCCAGGTAGTACCTGGCACTCTTTACACGTTTTTCCTGCCCATCCTAGTCGACATTTACAATCTCCTGGCGAATCGCAATATCCTCGAGTATGATGACAGTCTGATCTACATATTGCTAAAAAATTATAAATTGCGTAGAGTGTAATATTTAAACCAAAAAATTAAGAAGCATTTCTAAATTAAATTAATTAGTTAAAAAAATATATGAACAGGAATGAAGCAAAGATTGAACGAAAATAATATAATGAATACCAACTGAGAACTTATGATCGATACGCAAGCATTCAGTGCACGATTATCAGTTATAATTATTTTCAATACTACTTGCTTAAAGTAAAAGTTAAGTTTAAATAACCGGATCCATCTTCAACAATGAGCATTAATGTCTGGCCTTCACCGATTATCTTATTGTTAAAAAAGGAGGTAAACTATTTCCACCCAGAGATAAACCAGGAATAGTCAAACTAGATGATACTCGGAAATACAGAGTAAAACGAGAGGGGACAGTTTACTTTCATATCTAATAAAGCCAAGGAATATAATTTTGAGAGTGTGGTTCATTTTACGTATCTAGAGGTTATTGTAGACGAAAGAGGTCAGAAAGAATGGGAACTGAATGTCAGATTAGCAAAGGGAAATAAAAAGATGGGAAGCCGAAGGCCACTGATTAAATATAAATATGTATCAAGACCAATAAGGCTAAGGGTATGTATATAAAATGGTAATAGGGCCCACAGTGACGTATGATAGCGAAGTATGGACAATTAAAAAGCAAATAAGGGCAAATTGGAAAGATTGAAAAGGAAAATGCTCACAGCTACATATGGAGACAAAAACATGGTGGAAGGTTAGGAGAGACGCACAAACATAGAAGACCTGTATAGCGATAACGAACCACACATCAATCGCTTCATAAAGGTACAGAGAGTGAAATATATGGGACACGTGATGCGAATGGAAAGGAAGAGGGTGTCAAAGATGATCCTAAAACGGGGCCCAATGACGAAAAGAATTAAATTAAGACACAGTCAAAGATGCTTTGACAGCATACAGGAAGATCTCTGAAATTAGGAAGTGATTGGTTGGGAAGGAAGATCAACAAATAGGGATGAATAGAGAAGTGTGTTTAGTCAATTTAGTAGGCAAGGAGCATGATTGGACAAGAGGCCACCCCACTTGATACAAGTTTTTTTTAATAATATGTAGCATTATATTAATTATTGTAATATAAAATTGTACTTTTAGCCTGACGCCTTCAAGTCCTATTGAGATTTGTAAATAAATAATGTGTTATAGAAATATTAAAAAATTGATAAATTAGCTATTTCATTAACCCGGCACCTGCCACGTGGCCTTGCAAGGCGTCAACTGCCACGTGGGGTGCTCACAGCACCCCTTAAACATTTTCTGTGATCTACTTATTTAAAAAACAAAATAATGTGTTGGGTAACACAAGAATATAAGAAACATGTTTTATTAACTTATTAACTACCAATATGTTATATAAGTTAAAAAATAAAATGAAAAAGGTGTTATAAGCAAATTAGCAAGTACCAAGCCATAATAAATGGAATGAAGTAAAATATCCAAAAAAAACTAAGATTTAGTGAGTAGAGAGTATATATTAATAATTTAAATCAGTTATTTCAATAAAAAATGTAAATTTTACCGGTTTATCAAAAATACAACAAAAATGTAAAACTTAAAGTGCTACATGATGACATCCCATTTCGACTTTAGAGCTACAAGTTCAGAATGACACTAAATAACCACTTCAAACGCTAACACATCTATGCTATATAATATTATAGAAAGCTACTATGACGCACAGCACGGTAATCAAACTTGAAATACCAAATATTTGATAAAAATGTGTTATGGGGTGCTGGAAGCACCCCACGTGGCAGGTGCCGGGTTAAAAATAGTTCAATACTGTCTGTGTTCTTATACAGTGAGGACGTTTGCGACCGTCATCGCTTCGGCGAAATAAATTTTGTACATATATAGGTATATTATGTGTATGTATATATAAATGGTATAGAAGTATTTACATTTAAAATAAATGTAAAACCTACTTTAGGATAGGGAAAAAGGATTTATTTCGAGACCGTCATCTCTTTGGCGAAATAAATTTTGTACGTATCTATATTATGTGTATGTATACATAAATTGTAAAAAAGTATTTAAAATTAAAATAAATGTAAAACTTATTTTTGGATGAGGAAAACGGATTTATTTCGCGACCGTCATCGCTTCGACGAAATAAATTTTTTACGTATATTATTATAATGTAGGTACCATAATACTAATATTATTGAAGTGAAAACTTCTTTAGGGACGTTGTGCATTATTTAGATGGGAAAAAAGTATTGAATTAGCGACCGTCATCGCTTCGGCGAAATAAATTTTTGAAGTGAAAAGTTCTTTAGGGACGTTGTGCACTTTTTATAAGGGGAAAATTATAAACTACCGACCGTCATTGGTTCGACGAAATAAATTTTTGAAGTAAAAACTTTTTTAGGGATGTTGTGCACTTTTTAGATGGGGAAAAAGTGTTGAATTAGCGACCGTCATCACTTCGCCGAAATAAATTTTTATAATGAAAAATTCCTTAGGGACGTTATGCACTTTTGGATGGGAAAGACGTATTGAATTAGTGACCGTTATTGCTTCGACCAAATAAATTTTTGAATTGAAAATTTCTTTAGGGATGTTGTGCACTTTTTAGATGGGGAAAAAGTATTAAATTAGCGACCGTAATTGTTTGAAGAAATACATTTTTAAAGAGAAAACTTCTTTAGAGACGTTGTGCACTTTTTAGATAGGAAAAAAGTATTGAGTTTGCGACCGTTCTCACTTTCTTCTTCTTCTACGGCACTACAGGCCAAATTGAGCCCTGGCCTCCTTTATTTTTTGCCTCCACTCTTGCTTGCCTCTGGCTGCTCTTCTCCATACACGCACTCCTAAAAGGGCTTGTACGTCGCTGTTTACTGTGTCTTCTCAGCGCTTTCTTGGCTTTACAACCGGTCTCTTTCCCTGCATTCTGCATTTAGTGCTCTTTTTGGTAGCCTATCCTCTCCCATTCTTATCACACGTCCGATCCATTGCAATCTTTGTATTCTAATGAAGTATGACAGGGGTGCTTCCTTATAAAGTTAATAAAGTTCGTTGTTGTATCGACTTCTGAAGATTCCGTTTTCCCTCACAGGTCCTAGTATTCTCCTCAGTACTTTCCTTTCGAATGTGTCGAGTTTGTTTTTGGATGTTTCTTTCAGGACCCAGGTTTCACTGCCTTCATCACTTTGCCGAACTAAATTTCGTACGTATATATATTATGTGTATGTATAAATAAATAGCATAGAACGTACGCAAGGCGTGTATAATATAGGTATGGCACTTCTTTTTAGATGGGGAAATTCGAGCTCGTAATTTATATACTATAAGAAGTTTTCACTTCTATCAGCACTCCCATGGGTGCTTAAATTTTTTTTAATGAGAGTAGGGGTCGTGTGATGGCTGATTTGAAAGGTTATGTAATTTTATATTCAGTAATATAAACGTTAACATAAATATTTATACAGGGTGCCCAAAAATTTTGTTTTTGAATTAAATTAATTGAGACAAAAAGAAGAATGTATGTAATCCCTTTATTTCAAAATACATTTGAGTGCTGCCAGAAAACAGAAAGAAATGTTTATTTGACAAATAAGCATTGCTTTTCGCTTAAATTCAATTTTACAACTTCCACCCACCAGTCTCTTAGCAATTTGAACATTGAATTTAGGCGAAAAGAAATGTTTATTTATGAAATAAACATAATTACCTGCATTTCTGACAACAGTAAAATGTATTTTGAATTAAATAAATAGCTTACATTCTTCTTTTTGTGTAAATTAATTTAATAAAAAAATGTTTTTTGTACACCCTGTAGAAACAATTAAGTTAATGTTTATATCAGTGAATAGAGAATTAAATATCCTTTCCAATGAGCTATCACACAACTGCTACTCTCATTAAGAAAAAACATCGATGACACACGCTCAGATTGATGACATCATTAGTATGATATTTATAATATTTGCCAAATACTCATAATTTAAAAATAAAAATCGACCTGTCTCAGGATTTCTATCTAAATTCGCCCATTCTAGAAATAATGAATTTATTCCAACTCAAACGTCCTCACTGTATATTGTTTTGGAAATAATTTTTTAGAATATTAATTAATTAGCTAATGAATTATAAATTATAAAGAATATCTTTTTGATAACTGAAAATCTGTGTTAAGAATATAGTAGCAAACATACACGTTATGAAATTTTTATTAGATGTTTGATACTTACGTTCTGTGCAAAATATCCCGTCCCATCCCTCTTGACAAATACATTCAAAACTAACATTACAATAACCATGTTGACACCCAGGCAAGGTAATGCATTTATTACATTTGTCTCCATAATATCCCAGTTTACAAATGCACTCCCCAGGGCGATTACAATATCCTTGTAATGGATCGCATCCCGATCTACACCTTGGAACATCACACAGGTCACCAGTCCACCCGGGTAGGCATTTTACTTCACCGTTGTCTGTACAAACGTAGTGTGAGTTTCTTGACGTGGGAACTTCGCAAGCCTAAAAAATATTGGAATAAATTTAAATTTGGGGTAACTAAATTAAGAGAAGTTAAATAGTAAGAACTTTTAAATACTTTGGAACAATCAATATATGCACAACAAAACACATTTCATAATGGCTAAGTTCTCATAGATGTATTAGAATCCACAATGTGGGTGAACATTTTAAATATAGTTAAGTATCCTAAAATTCATTCGAGTTGTGGGTGTATAGAAGAATTCTGAAAATATCATGGAGAGACACGTCACAAACAAAGAAGTTCTTAGAAAGGTGAAAAAAGAAATGTAAGTCTTAGATACAATCAAAACCAAAAAATTTTAATATCTCGGACATATTACACATGGAGAGAGATACCACTTGCTCTGACTCATTATGCAGGGAAAGACTCAGGGAAAAAGAAGCATAGGGAGATGTAGAATATCGTGGCTACGCACCCTGAGAGAATGGTACAAATGTACATCAAATGAACTTTTCAGAGCAGCCGTCTCCAAAGTCCGAATAGCTATGATGATTGCCGACCTTCGTATGGGAGATGGCACTTGAAGAAGAAGAAGATCCTAAAATGTCAAATCTTGTGCTGAGTTAAAAGGCTGAGTTAAAGTAGAAAATACTGTATAGTTTAGATATCTCTGATTATGGAATTTATGGTCTTCCTTTTTGTGAATGGGATTTTATATTCCCGAATATATTTTGTTTCATCTGCAGTCATTTTATCTCGGGTTATGATCAGCGATTTTATTTCCTAATAACTAAGTTTTTAATTTAATTTAATCCTACATATTTTTGTCATTACTGTGTGGAGTTAAAATCATTACTCAATAAACTTAAATCTTTTGACATGTAAGTGAATTTCAGGAAAAAATATGTGGAAATACGGGTCCCAGTCGAAGAAGAACACCATGGCTTTGTAACCTATATCATCCTCTTCTTCTTGAATAGACATGGCTCTGTCAGTTTTTTCAATGTGCCTCCAGTAAGTTGCCGTTCCATTGTTTTCGTGGTCTCCTTATTGATGGTTTTCTTATTGGGGAAATGTCTCTCGCCGTCTTCACTACACTATTTGTTATCATTATGTCTATGTGGTTCTTCCATTCTACTATTCTGATTCTTACCTTGTCATTAATGTTCTCCATCTTGCATATCCTTCGTATATCTGTACTTCTAGCTCTCTCCCATAGTGTCTTATCCATTTTTCGAAGGGTTTTTCATCTCTGCTGTGACTAGCTTTATTTTTGTCGTCTCTGTGTCAGATCGTGTTTCTGTCGCGTATGTCATTAATGTCAATAGTCTAATGGTTATTGTGTAAATTCGGCCTTTCTATCTTTTTCGATATTTTTATTTCTCTATATAGTATAGTATAGTTGATCCAAAAGATGGCATAACCCAGACATCCAAAGTGAAAGTTATCCTTCAACACCAAATTGTTCTGTATCGTCCACACAATGTCCAGAAAAAAGTCACACCATTTTGAGCGTCGGATTTGGGGGGTGAGGGGGGAGAAATCGGTAAATTTGTAGTTTTTTAAGTTTTTCGCCAATATTTCTAAAACTATGCGGTTTAGCATGAACAACCTTCTTTACAAAATTGTTCTACATTAAATTTGAAATAAAAAAAGCCCTATGCATATTCTTTCTAAAATGAATGGTTCCAAAGTTACGGAGGTAGTATAGTATACCTGGTCCAAAAAAAGGCCTAACCCAAACATCCAAAGTAAAAGTTTTCCTTCAAGACCAAAATGTTCTATATGGTCCACATATTGTTCAGTAAAAAGCTACACCATTTTGAGCGTCCGGTTTGGGAGGGAGATGGGGGAGAAGCCGGTAAATTAGTAGTTCTTTTACGTTTTTCGTCAATATTTCTAAAACTATGCTTTAGCGTAAACAATGTTATATACAAAAATGTTCTACATGAAATTTAAAACAAAAAATGTTCTATACATAATTGTTATAAAATCAACGGTTCCAGAGTTACGAAAGGTGAAAGTCGAGGTTTTCGATACTTTTTATATTTACCAATTTCTCTGGGTCTGTAAGAGTCTGTAGAGAGAGTCTGTAATTTGGAGTAAATTCAATATCTCAAATACTAATTGTTTTTTTTTAATGCTCATAGCCGTCGATTAGTATTTCAAATTGTCCTCTTTGACATACAATAATAATTTATACAGGGTGTCCCAATTTAGAGATATGACGTCATCGTTGATTTTCTTAAATGGCAACACTGTCATTTTGATAGCTATTTTGATAGGGCGTGTAAAGTTATACAAAACTGCTAAATATAAAATTTTTATTTTCTACCAGTTACAAGATAATAAAAAATTATGTCTGTAATTTGGAATAAATTTTATTGTTTTTTTGAAAAATACTCAGACCCGTCGATTAGTATTTCAAATTGACATTTTTGACATACAATAATAATGTATACAGGGTGTCCCAATTTAGAGATATGACGTCATCATTGATTTTCTTAAATGACAACACTCTCATTTTGATAGCTATTTTGATAGGGTGTGTAAAGTTATACATAGCAGCAAAATTTCAAATTTTTATTCCCTACCATTTACAAGATAATAAAAAATAACAAAATTATGAAAAACAAGTAATCGAATAATAATTGAATTTAATTTCAATTAAGCAAATGCTCATAATGTTACATTATATAGCATTAACATTAATGTAATGTAATGTAAGATAATGATCATTTGCTTAATTAAAATAATTAAATTCAATTATTATTCGATTACTTGTTTTTCATAATTTTGTTATTTCTTAATATCTTGTAAATGGTAGGGAATAAACATTTGAAATTTTGCAATTATGTATAACTTTACACACCCTATTAAAAAAGCTATCAAAATAACAGTGTTGCTATTTAAGAAAATCAACGATGATGTCATATCTCTAAATTGGGTCTCCCAGTATACATTATTATTGTATGTCAAAAATGACAATTTGAAATATTAATCGACCGGTCTGAGCATTTTTCAAGAATACAATTAGTATTTGAGATATTGAATTTATTCCAAATTACAGACATAACTTTGTTATTTTTTATTATCTTGTAAATGGTAGAGAATAAAAATTTGATATTTTGCAGTTATGTATAACTTTACGCACCCTATCAAAATAGCTATCAAAATGACAGTGTTGCCGTTTAAGAAAATCAACCATGACGTCATATGTCTAAATTGTATACATTATTATTGTATGTCAAAAAGGACAATTTGAAATACTAATCGACGGGTCTGAGCATTTAAAAAAAAACCATTAATATTTGAGATATTGAATTTAATCCAAATTACAGACTCTCTCTGTATAGATCTAAGTAACATTTTAAACAAGATCTCGTCTGGTCCGAATTTATATTTTAACAATTTTAAGAGGTTACACAATACATAATCCCCACTTACAGGATATGGTTGAATCATAATGTTGACTTCAAAATGTTGTCTCCTTCATAAATAGACATAGTATTTCAAAATTTTGTTCTAAGATATTTTCCGGGCGTAATTAACTTCAGTACGTGAAACGAAGGTCAGATCCAAAAACTAAAAAATACGTGTTCAATATTTTTCAAAAATCTGTTTAATGATATTAAACACGACCCTCTCTACGGAGAGGGGTGGGGTCAACAAATTGGTCAACAAGAGTTAGAACCTTTTAGCAAATAAATGTGCTATTCCAAATTTATCAAATACGATTATTTTTTTGGTTTTAAAATGTGTTGACGTGGAAAATTCTACATCCATACACAATATCATAATACTAGGTACTTGTTTTCTCGCTGATCGATACAATTTCTAAGAGAATTAATAATAAATTTATGAATTATTAAATATATATCTTTTATGTTAGTAGCAGATATTTTCTAGACTTAGAAAAATATTTTACTTTTAGTGCAGTCAATGAGGGTAATTGGCTCCGAATTCCATCCTACTTGATATTTTCACAGTAGGTAGGGAATAGATCAAGAAACAAAGTCTATCCTATATTTTCTTCTTGATGTGTCTATCCGTGATGAAAGTTGGCGATCATAATGGCAATCTTTATAGGCATGGATAAAAAGTTTATTAATATGAAGCTAAAAATTGGTTAACAGCTTAACGGTGTCTAGTCGGACAAACTTTGATGTACGGGAACACTGAAACAGGGGGAAGTTTTAGTTGTGGAAAATGTTACAGGTTTCGAAAATGTGACTGCTATTTATCACCAACATAATTCCTGTCGTTTGACATGTTCTAAGTGTTGGACTTATTAAAATGTCCTACATATTTGTCGGACAAATATTTTTTCATATATTACATAAAGTTTGCTATTAAATAAATTTAAAAACAACCTGCTAAAATTCACAATCATAAACTTTAAGCTATTAACAAATTTTCAGCTTGCTATTTATAAACTTTTTTTTGGTACGTGGGATCGAGGCCTATTACCTTATCTGCCGCAGCGCGGAAAAGCTGCACAGATGTTGATTGAACCAGGTTCTGAGGTTCTTCAACCAGGACGTTATTCTTCTTGCTGGATCCCGTTTTACAAATGATATTTTTCCTTGCAGGATGGCTTGTAGAAGGGCATGTCTGGATTCCTTTCGCATAATATGTCCGAAGTAGGGATGGCGGTTGTTGACAAAACACCGGTTTTCGGTTATACCCTTTTTTTACCTACGGTTTAACCTGGCGGTTATAACCGGTAAAAAAACCGGATTTCGGTTTTTTAGTCAGTAGTCAATACCCAATAGGTTACATTTATATTGAGCTTTAGTTTGCGATACTCCATTCTAATCGATGTCAATCCATATCAGTATAGAAATCAGTCATCAATAGTGATGAGCGAGACTGGTCTTGGTCTTGCGGTCTTGGTCTTGGTCTTGCAGCAAGACCAAGACCAAGACCAAGACCAAGACCGCCTTTTGGTTGCAAGACCAAGACCAAGACCAAGCTTGCAAGAACAAGACCAAGACCAAGACCGAACCTTGCAAGACCACGCAAGACCAAGACCAACCTGCAAGATTCTTGCACTTTTTTGAGAAAAATTGGTTTTATTGTTTAACTTTATTTTTTTAGTTCAATAATATATACTGACATTGCAAAAAACCTTAAGCAATATCGAATTTTTAAAATACATAAAATTTTGGTTATATTTTTAAGTCGTTTTGATTAAGTCAAACGGTTTGCATTTTCTCAACCTTCAAAGTGTCCAGAAGGCAAGTTTTCAAACGGCGACAGTTCAAGCACAATTGAAATTACTTGTAAGACAAAAAAATGTAATTATAGATAGGGCAATCCATTAAAAAAAATGCAATTAAAAACGGTTTTTGTGTACCAGTAGTTTTCGCTTTTTGTCTAATAAAAATACTGACACTTATTTCAATTCTTTTCGCATAATCGAGGAAAAATGTAGGTCGTTAAATTTAAAATTAATACAAAAAATATCATAATAGATTTTGAAAAGGGATTCACAATGCTGTGAAAGCATTGTGGCCTGAATAAGAAATATCTGGTTGTCGATTGTAATGTGTCAAGCTTGGTATCGCAAAATCCAAAGCTTAGGTTCAGTTTCTGAATATAATGACAAAAATTCCGATACTGGGAAATTTTTAAAATTATTTTTTGGATTAATTTTTTACAATCAACGAAAGTTGGAAGTTGAATTATTTGTGAAAATCCCGGATGACAAACGCGTAAAGAATTTTACTGATTTCATAGTCGAAAACTATTTGGAATAATCTAGGTTTTCCCCAGAAAGGGCCAGTACTACAAATAGTATGTGCCGCACTTGAAATGCACGCGCATCATTTCAGTGTGTTTTAAATTCTAGTTTTTACTACCCACATCCGCATATTTTCAACTTTTTAAATGTCATAATGGCTATTCAATCCAAAAATATGTGAAAATAAAAAGTGCGAATAACTCGTGTTACGAGAGCAATGTAGTTTAAATAAAATTAAAGAACTGCAAAATAACAAATTACAGAATTAAGCGTTTATAACTCCCCATTAGGTTTAGTTATTATATTATAGTATTAGGTCTATAAATAGGTACGGTAAATATGTAAGTATTTACTAAAAAGTATGTTTTAGTTAGTTCATAAAAAAAGTTAATTATATTAAATAATGATTAAATAGAGTAAAAAATATTTGATTTTTGTGTTCTCTTAAAAAAATTTAATTCATGTTCTTAAATTTGACCCTCGTAGGATAAATACTACAGTGTTCGAGTGAAAAGAGCAGATTAATATCTGTTAACAACTACTATAAACCGAATATCCCTTTTCGTAAAATCCGTGAATTGAAGGTCCCCGGCCATTTGTGGCACCTTTAAGAAGCTCTTTTTCTTTAACATTTTATTAAAATACAGGGGCAATAAACAGTAATTCAGACTCAAGACGTGGTCTGAAGGCAGGCGGCAGGTATCGACAGCATGCAAAACACAACGTGACACAACCGAAGGCCGGCAATTGCAACAAGGGTTGTAATTGCAGGTTTTTGCTACTGATAAACATTACCATTATAAAAATATACTCTAATCTCTTTATATAGAGAGAAATAATTAGGTCATTAGGTGAATGTATAGTATAATGTTAAAATTGGTATCCGTTTGAAATTACATTCTACATTCTGTTAAAATTTTAAAGCAAAAAATATAGTTTCATTCTTCACATCTTTATTTATTTCAATGTACATTTTATTCGAAATTGTTTGGTTCAAATTATTACTACCAAAAAAGCAAGACCAGCAAGACTCTTGCAGCAAGACCAAGACCAAGAACAAGACCGGCTAGTGCGAGACCAAGACCAAGACTGCCTTTTAGCTGCAAGACCAAGACCAAGACCAAGCTTGCAAGAACAAGACCAAGACCAAGACTAGCCTGGTCTTGGTCTTGTTCTTGTTTTGCTCATCACTAGTCATCAACGTTGTCAAATCGGTTTCGGTCAGCTTAAAATTTCTCATTCGTGCGTGTAGAAGTAAAAATTTCCCATTTTTTTTCTGAATTAATTTGATGATTTTTTCCACTTATCCGGTTTTTCACCGGTTATAACTTTAAAATGAAAAAAACGGTTATACTTACTTACTTAGTCCTAAGCCTTTCTACCTTTAGGTGTAAGGCTGGTGGAGTTGAGTTTGGCATTGTAGTCTCCATGCTTTCCGATCTTGCGCTAGGTTTCTTGCACTTTCCAATGTCAATCCCTTCTTCTCGACTTCTTTCCTGATTTCATCTACCCACATAACTCTTGGTCTCCCTCTTTTGTTTTTCCCCTGCACTCTCGTTTCGAACACTCGTTTTGTTAGCCTCTCGTTCGACATTCTACACACGTGCCCGAACCATCTAAGTTGTCCTTCTACTATTTTTTCATTGATTGGTTCTAGTTTTAGGTTTTGTCTAATTGTTTCGTTTCGTATTTTGTCTGTCCTTTTTCTGTTTGCTATTTTCCTCAGGAACCTCATTTCCATAGCATTGACTCTGGATTTTTGTCTCCCCGTCAATGTCCATGTCTCGCTGCTATACATGATTGTTGGTCTAACTACTGATTTAACGACTGCCGTTTTTACTTTTTCCGGTATCCCTTTTTTCCCAAAAAATGTTGTTTTCATAGTGTTAAATAAGCTTCCTGTTCGTCCCATTCTCTCGTTTATTTCCATGTCTTGTTTACCATTTGATTCGATTATTACTCCTAGGTATTTAAAATATTCCACTTGCTCTAGTTGTTTCCCGTCTAATTCTATTGCGTGTGTCTTCCTCGTATTTGAAATTATCATTGTTTTTGTTTTCTCTGTATTAATTTTCATATTTATGTTTGATAGTTCTTCTTCTAGGATTTCAAGATTGTTCTGTAAGTCTTCTCTGTTTTCTGCTATCAATACCATGTCGTCTGCAAATAGTAGCTCCGATAGTTGAGTCTGTTTCATTTGCCAGTATCCTAATGTTAGTTTTCTCATTCTTCTCTTGGCTTTCTTTATCGCTTCATCCAGTACCACTGAGAATAGCAGTGGACTCAGCACGCATCCCTGTTTGACGCCTTGACTTGTAGAAAATTCTCTGGATTCCTCGTTATTGGTTCTTACTGTATTTGTATTATTTTTGTACATATCCTTTATTACTTCTATTATGTGTCTGTCGACTCCCCTTTCTGTTAGTGTCTTCCAAACGTCCTTTCTTCGGATTCTGTCAAACGCCTTTTCCAGGTCAATGAAGCACATATGTATCTCTCTATTTTTCTTGATTACCTTCTCACTTACTTGTCTTAATGTGAATATTAGGTCTTGCGTGCTTCTGTCCTTCCTGAATCCACACTGTGTGTCTTCCATAGTTGTTTCTATTTGTGTTTTTATTCTTGTCTCTAGTATTCTTGCTAATACCTTCCCAGGGATACTTGATATGGTGATACCTCGGTAATTATTACAGTTTCTCTTGTCTCCCTTTTTGTGTATTGGTAATATAATGTCTTTCTTCCAGTCCTTTGGTAATTCTGCTCTATTTATGATATCATTCATTAGTTCTTTCATGCTATCCATTCCCTCTGTCCCCATGAATTTTATCATTTCCGGGGTGATATGATCCTTGCCTGGTGCTTTGCCCAGTTTTACTCTTTCTATTGCTTTCTCTAATTCCTCTCTTGTTATGGATTCCACTTGTTGTTCTTCATTCCTTTCTTGTATCTCCCCTATGTTGTCCTTGTCTACATGAGTTAGCTCTTTGAAATGTTCTCTCCATCTTTCCATTATTTGTTTTTCTTCTGTTAGTACGTTTCCATTCTTGTCTTTTATATTCGGCATCGTGTGCTCTTTCTTTTGTCTGAGTTGTTTTAATGCGCCGTAGAAGAGTTTTTGGTTTTCCCTATAATTTTTTGTCATTTTTTGTCCAAATATCTCCCATGACCTTTCCTTTCCTGCTTTCACCGCTATTTTAACCTCTTTCCTTTTTTCTTTATATGCTTCGTAATCTTCCGGGTGTTTTGTGCTTAGGTATCTTTTCCATTTGTCTTTTTTGTTCTTTATTTTCTCTCGTATTTCTTCCGTCCACCATTCTGTTCTCCTCATGTTAGTGTTTGCTATTTTTGCTTTCCCGCAAGTTTCCTCAGCTGCTTTGATTATGCTGGTTTTTAGATATTCCCATTTTTTTTCTATATTTGTATTTTTTGCCCTACCTTTCAAAGTATTATCTAATTTTTCTTGGAATTTCTTCTTATATATTTCCTCTTTTAATTTGTAACTTTTTATTTTTTCATTTACTACCTTTCTTCTCTTTTCTTCTTTTTCCTCTGTTGTTCTCATTCTCATTATTACTAGATGGTGGTCACTGCCAATCTCCGAGCCTCTTTTCACTTTCGTATCCTGTACTCTTTTCCATTTGTTGCTGCTTAACAAAAAGTAATCTATGATTGATTTTTCGTTTCTGCTGTCTTGTACTTTCGTGTATTTGTGTACTTCTTTATGTTTAAATTTTGTATTTGTTATAACTAGTTTATTCTCCATACATATTTCTATTATTCTTTCACCATTTCTGTTTAGCATTTCTTCTCCTTCTTTTCCCATGCACTCCTCTATTCCGCTGTTGTTGTTTCCGACTCTACCGTTTAGATCTCCCATTACAATTATGTTTTCTTCCCCATTATCAATTTGCATTTGGAGCTCCTCGAAAAATTTATCTTTCTCTTCCTTTCTTGCATCTTCATTTACTCCGTAGGCTGTTATTATTGTCCATATTTCTTCGTCCATCAGTTTAATTTTCACCGATAATATTCTCTGGTTAACATATGTTTCTTCTATAACGTGTTGTAGTCTATTCGGTGCAATTATTATCCCGACTCCTTCTTTTGCTCTCTCTTTTGTATCCGCTCCTACCCAAAGTAACCAATATCCTTTGTGTATTTTCTTAAGACCTTTTCCTTTCATCTTCGTTTCTGTTATTCCTAGTATTTCTATTTTTTGTCTTATCATATCTTCTACCAGTTCTTCCTCTTTTCCATTGATGCTTCTCACATTCCATGTTCCCATTTTTATCTCTCCTTTTTTCTGCAATCTAGCTTTCCCCTTTTTCCTATTTTCATCCTTGTTTACCTTTGCATCATCTTTTTCCCTATCGCTTTTCCCATTCATTGCCTTGGTTGTCATTGTTGTGGGTCCGGTCTCATTATTTTCTTTTAGTTTTTTGAAGTCCCTTCCCCGATATTTCTGTGAGTTAGTATAAGTTTCTCTTTATTATGGTCCCATTTCCACTCCTTTCCATTAATCTCCAGTTTCATATGTCCTATCTTCGTAGTATTACCTTTGTCTTTTTCTTCTTTTGCCATTTTCCTAATTTTTGCTTGTATTTCCCTTTCCTTTCTTGTTAAATCTGATTCTATATACACCTTTTGTCCCTGTAGATTTTTCAGTTTTCCTTTGTTTTTTAGTACACTCATCTTATCCGTTAGGTTTTCCATTTCTGCTACAAAGATTTGGTCGCCGATCTTCACCGCTCCTCTCAGTCTGACCTCTAATTTCAGATTTCTTCCTATGAAGTGTTCTACTGACTCCTTTACAGGCTTTCCGTCGGTAGCATCTAGTGTTAGGCCCTTTAATACTATATTATTTCTCCGTCTATCTTTTTCCAATTGTTCTATTCTATTGTTTGCCATTTTTAAACCTTCTTCCAATTTTTCGTTTTTTTCTTTCAGCTCCTTAATATATTCCATCGTTTCTTTTTGGTCTTTCCGTATGGTTCTTATTTCTGCCATCATTTCATCATTTTTCCACATAACTTCCCGCATCATTTTTATCATCTCTTCATTTGTGTCGTTGCTTTTATTCGGTGTTCGTCTCGTCAGGTTACTCTTTTCAAAATATAATTTATCTTCTTTATATTTTTTCTTCTTAGATTCTTCGTCGCCACTATCAGATAGTTCTTCATTCTTTCTATAGGTTTCCTTTCGGATTGTTCCTGTTCCGCCACTGGCCATTTTAAATTAAATGTTAACCTCAGCACTAATATAAATATTATTATTATACACTTAGAAGTTTATTTTTATTTCGCACAAGAACGCTTTTTAAGTTTAACGATTATCGATAACGATAGGTCTTTTAAAAAACCGGTGTTTTTATTGTGATAGGTTTCGAATTCGAAATTACCTTATCGCCAATACACGCGCCACACGACCTCTCGCCTCGCTTGCCAAACTCGAACTCAAGCACAATTGAAATTACTTGTAAGACAAAAAAATGTAATTATAGATAGGGCAATCCATTAAAAAAAATGCAATTAAAAACGGTTTTTGTGTACCAGTAGTTTTCGCTTTTTGTCTAATAAAAATACTGACACTTATTTCAATTCTTTTCGCATAATCGAGGAAAAATGTAGAATAAGAAATATCTGGTTGTCGATTGTAATGTGTCAAGCTTGGTATCGCAAAATCCAAAGCTTAGGTTCAGTTTCTGAATATAATGACAAAAATTCCGATACTGGGAAATTTTTAAAATTATTTTTTGGATTAATTTTTTACAATCAACGAAAGTTGGAAGTTGAATTATTTGTGAAAATCCCGGATGACAAACGCGTAAAGAATTTTACTGATTTCATAGTCGAAAACTATTTGGAATAATCTAGGTTTTCCCCAGAAAGGGCCAGTACTACAAATAGTATGTGCCGCACTTGAAATGCACGCGCATCATTTCAGTGTGTTTTAAATTCTAGTTTTTACTACCCACATCCGCATATTTTCAACTTTTTAAATGTCATAATGGCTATTCAATCCAAAAATATGTGAAAATAAAAAGTGCGAATAACTCGTGTTACGAGAGCAATGTAGTTTAAATAAAATTAAAGAACTGCAAAATAACAAATTACAGAATTAAGCGTTTATAACTCCCCATTAGGTTTAGTTATTATATTATAGTATTAGGTCTATAAATAGGTACGGTAAATATGTAAGTATTTACTAAAAAGTATGTTTTAGTTAGTTCATAAAAAAAGTTAATTATATTAAATAATGATTAAATAGAGTAAAAAATATTTGATTTTTGTGTTCTCTTAAAAAAATTTAATTCATGTTCTTAAATTTGACCCTCGTAGGATAAATACTACAGTGTTCGAGTGAAAAGAGCAGATTAATATCTGTTAACAACTACTATAAACCGTTTATCCCTTTTCGTAAAATCCGTGAATTGAAGGTCCCCGGCCATTTGTGGCACCTTTAAGAAGCTCTTTTTCTTTAACATTTTATTAAAATACAAGGGCAATAAACAGTAATTCAGACTCAAGACGTGGTCTGAAGGCAGGCGGCAGGTATCGACAGCATGCAAAACACAACGTGACACAACCGAAGGCCGGCAATTGCAACAAGGGTTGTAATTGCAGGTTTTTGCTACTGATAAACATTACCATTATAAAAATATACTCTAATCTCTTTATATAGAGAGAAATAATTAGGTCATTAGGTGAATGTATAGTATAATGTTAAAATTGGTATCCGTTTGAAATTACATTCTACATTCTGTTAAAATTTTAAAGCAAAAAATATAGTTTCATTCTTCACATCTTTATTTATTTCAATGTACATTTTATTCGAAATTGTTTGGTTCAAATTATTACTACCAAAAAAGCAAGACCAGCAAGACTCTTGCAGCAAGACCAAGACCAAGAACAAGACCGGCTAGTGCAAGACCAAGACCAAGACTGCCTTTTAGCTGCAAGACCAAGACCAAGACCAAGCTTGCAAGAACAAGACCAAGACCAAGACTAGCCTGGTCTTGGTCTTGTTCTTGTTTTGCTCATCACTAGTCATCAACGTTGTCAAATCGGTTTCGGTCAGCTTAAAATTTCTCATTCGTGCGTGTAGAAGTAAAAATTTCCCATTTTTTTTCTGAATTAATTTGATGATTTTTTCCACTTATCCGGTTTTTCACCGGTTATAACTTTAAAATGAAAAAAACGGTTATAACCGGGACAAAAAAAAAACAACCGGTAAAACCGATTATTGCGTAGTAAAAAACCGGTTTTAGGTTATAACCGGTAGGTTTTTCCCATCCCTAGTCCGAAGTACTGTAACTTTTGAGATTGAATGATGATCAGTACCTCTCGGTTCTTCTTCACTCTTCTGAGGACCTCCTCATTTTGTGACTCGGTCAGTCCAGGGTATTTTAAGTATCCTGAGATATAGCCACATCTCAAATGTTTCCAATTTTCTGCACATATTTTCGTTCAAGGTCCATGATTCCACACCATAAAAAAGAACAAGGAAGACATAGCATCGCAGCATTCTTACTTTTATACCAAGAACGAGGTTGTGACTCTTAAAAAAGGCCCCCATCCTGTTGCAGGTAGATCTAGCTTTTCCGGTGAGCGCACTTATCTCCTGGTTGTTGGTCAATTCTTCATTTATTATGTTGCCGAGGTAGCTGTAGTGCCTCACTCTTTTTACAGGGGTTTGGTTGGCGTAAAGTTGACCTTCTGTTACCTTTTTCTTGCTAATAATCATAAGTAAAGTTGGGATTCTAAGCATGACACAAAGGTCAAAATAAACGTGTAAGTAAACATAGATATAATGATATAAATATGAATAAACGACATTAACATTAAATTACATTTATTTTTAATTATCGTATTATTAACAATAAGTAAAAAATTACAAAATTGTTAAGCTAAAATACAGAGAGAGTCTGTAAAGTGGAATAAATTCAATAACTCAAATACTAATTGTTTTTTTGGAAAATGCTCAGACCCTTCGATTAGTATTTCAAATTGTCCTTTTTGACATTCAATAAAAATGTATACAGGGTGTCCCAATTTAGAGATATGACGTCATCGTCGATTTTCTTAAATGGCAACACTGTCATTTTGATAGCTAATTTGATAGGGTTTGTAAAGTTATACATAACTGCAAAATATCAAATTTTTATTCTCTACCATTTACAAGATAATAGAAAATAACAAAGTTATATCTGTAATTTGGAATATATTCAATAATTAAAACACTAACTGTTTTTTTGAAAAATGCTCAGACCCGTCGATTAGTATATCAAATTGTCATTTTTGACATATAATAATAATGTATACAGAGTGTCCCAATTTAGAGATATGACGTCATCGTTGATTTTCTTAAATGGCAACACTATCATTTTGATAGCTATTTTGATAGCGTGTGTAAAGTTATACACATCTGAAAAATTTCAAAATTTTATTCCCTACCATTTACAAGATAATAAAAAATAACAAGTTATGAAGAACAAGAAGTAATCAAATAATAATTGAATTTATTTATTTCAATTAAGCAAATGCTCATAACGTTGCCCATTGACAATTTGACAATAATTGAGGGCAACATTATGAGTTTTTGCTTAATTTATTGAAATAATTAAATTCAATTATTAGTTGATTACTTCTTTTTCATAACTTTGTTATTTTTTATTATCATCTAAATGGTAGAGAATACAAATTTGAAATTTTGCAGTTGTGTATAACTTTACACATCCTATCAAAATAGCTATCAAAATGACAGTGTTGCCATTTAAGAAAATCAACGATGACGTCATATCTCTAAATTGGGACACCCTGTATACATTATTATTATATGTCAAAAAGGACAATTTGATATACTAATCGAGGGGTCTGAGCATTTTTCAAAAAAACAGTTAGTATTTTAATTATTGAATATATTCCAAATTACAGATATAACTTTGTTATTTTCTATTATCTTGTAAATGGTAGAGAATAAAATTTGATATTTTGCAGTTATGTATAACTTTACAAACCCTATCAAATTAGCTATCAAAATGACAGTGTTGCCATTTAAGAAAATCGACGATGACGTCATATCTCTAAATTGGGACACCCTGTATACATTATTATTGAATGTCAAAAAGGACAATTTGAAATACTAATCGACGGGTCTGAGCATTTTCCAAAAAAACAATTAGTATTTGAGATATTGAATTTATTCCACTTTACAGACTCTCTCTGTATAATAAACAAGCTGAAAATGCGAGCATTGTCATAACGAAAACTTTGTATATTTACGTATTTTAATTCATAATATGGAAAATTTCTATTATAAAAAGTAGTTTAGAATTAATAATCATGTTTTAATGTGCAATTATATCATTCTAATTTAAATGTTACGAACTATAAAGGTAGTTTACTCTTGATCCAAATTCATATTTTTTATATGTATACCTCGTATAAAATTAATAAAATTTTATACGTGTCCCAAAAGTAGGGGAACGGTCGAATATTTCGCGAACTGAACATCGGATCGAAAAACTGAAAAAATACGTGTTCAATCATTTTCAAAAATCTATCCAATGACACTAAACACCAACCTCCACTACACCCCCTGGAGGTGGGGTGGGGGGTAACTTTAAAATCTCTAATGGAAACCTCTAGATTTTCTTGCAGATTTGGATTCGTTACGTAAAAGTAAGCAACTTTTATTCAAGACATTTTTTCGAACTGTGGATAGATGGCGCTATAATTGGGAAAAACAATTTATCCTGATACCATGGGTAAATTATAGAAACGGTCTAATATCTCGAGAAATACACTTCCAAATAAGAAACCAAACAAATTTTTTTAATTCTTTTCGAAAACCTATCGAATAACACTAAACATGACCCTCCAACCCACCCCCCTGGAGGTGGGGTGGGGGGTAACTTTAAAATATTAAATAGCAACCCCACTTTTTATTACAGATTCGGATTTGTCATGAAAAACTAAGCAACATTTATTCGAAACATTTTTTAGAATTGTTGGTAGATGTCGCTTTAATTGGAAAAATACGATTTATTAGCGCCATCTATCAGCATTTTTAAAAAATGTTTCGAATAAATGTTGCTTAATTTTTCATGATGAATCCGAATCTGCAATAAAAAGTGGGGGTTGCTATTTAAGATTTTAAAGTTACAGCCCACCCCACCTCCAGGGGGTGGGTTGAAGGGTCATGTTTAGTGTTTATCGATAGGTTTTCGAAAAATATTAAAAACCTGTGGATTGGTTTCTTATTTGGAAGTGTATTTCTCGAGATATTAGACCGTTTCTATAATTTTCCTATTGTATCAGGATAAATCGTTTTTCCCAATTATAGCGCCATCTATCCACAGTTCGAAAAAATGTCTTGCATAAAAGTTGCTTACTTTTACGTAACGAATGCAAATCTGCAAGAAAAACTAGGGGTTTCCATTTAAAATTTTAAAGTTACCCTCCACCCCACCTCCAGGGGGTGTAGTGGGAGTTGGTGTTTGGTGTCATTGGATAGATTTTTGAAAATGATTGAACACGTATTTTTCAGTTTTTCCATCCGATGTTTAGTTCGCGAAATATTCGACCGTTTCCCTACTTTTGAGACACGGTTGCATCATAAATCTTAGAACAAGAAGAGCTTTTTATGAAGAATAACTTTTATTTGTCAAATTAAAAATAAAAGAGTTATAAATGAAAATGTTCTTGCATAATTTGAGAAAAATCAAATATTTTTTTCCATTAGAAGGATGGACACAGACACAATACTGGCTAGTGATTTTAGTCAATAATTTTGCCAAGTCGACAAAAAAAAATTTCTAAATAGTTAATAATTATTACTAAATAATTAGTAATTTTGCCAATTTCGGTAAAATTCTCAAAAAACAAAAAAATTACCTTCTACAATCACTATCCAGTTGTGTCGAGTTTAGGGAACGACTAGGTATTATACATAAAATTTTAATTTTATAGCAAATGGAACAGTCCATTTATCATAAAGGGGAGGCCGTATTTATACTGGTATAAACCTTTTTAAAACTGTTAATAAATTATTGCTTTTAAAATATTTATACTCAAATTGTATTTTTGAACATCTTATTTATTTTATATAATAATTAAATTCACTATCAAATGTCATTGATGTTTTATTAATACTTAATTTAAAATTTAGTTTGACATTCACGAAGTGTCAAACTCAAATGTAAATAACCTATGCTTGGCAAATCGAGATTTAAAAAAAGTTGCCTACTTCCTAATCAACCATTTGAGCTGACGTTTAGTGTGTCTGTAGGAGATAACCGGATTGTGACGTCACATTTTAGACTTTGAGGTCGATTATCTCGAAGACGGTTAGATATATCGAAATGCCGTTTTCAGATTTGGATTCAGAAGGCAAAACTACATAAGAATCCATCGATATACCTGCTTTAAGTATTGCAGGAGCGGCAACGCAATAACACACAGACTTTTGAAAATTTATAAACGAAAAGCTTTCGCTGAAAAATCGAAAAATAATTAACATAATATATTTTTTCTACAACCACGTTAAAAATGCAATTTTAGCACTCCATAGGAGCGTTAAAAATGCTACTTTAAGGCACTAGTGCTTTAAAATTTTTAAGGCACTGCAGTTAAGAGGCTACAGTATCGATCAACAAGTAGCAACAAACGCGTTCCAAGATTGCGGCTCTAATTTTGAATATTTTGTCGAGATACTTGGCACACACATTCGTAATATAATAAAGAATGGCGGTACAGAGCCCAATTTCAGAAATATGTTAGTACTTGGAAATTACTCTATAACTAAATAACATATTGAAAAAAGGAGCCTGTACCGCAATTAAGAAGAAAAAAAATAAACTTTCTTCAAATAAACTTTTTTATCCCATGCCTAGATTTTGTGTAATCTTGGAACAACTAAAATTTTTTATTTCTAACAAGAAATCGAACATATTATAACCAAATAACTAATTAGGCAGCATAGAGAAATTATCACTGTCATTTTGACAAATCTGCGTCAGATTTTCTCTAATCTGTTCTGTCATCTTTATCGATATCTGTTCAGTGCAGTAGTGTGTTAACTTAAGAATTCGTTATTGTTGTTTCATAGGAAAGTAGTATTTATTGATAGTTAATTTATTATATATTTGTTGTTGTTGTATAAGTTGTTGGCCTATCCGAAAGAATAGATTGTTGTTAATTGTGAGTTTTAGTTATATGTAGGTAGGTAAGTATATTTTACGTAAAAAGATTTCGAATTCTAATGCGAGTATATATAGTTTTGGGAAGCTTTTTTATTCTTGTAAAGAATATTTTCTACGCCGGCCCTGACGGACGACTAAAAGAAATGGATGTTCTGACAGACAGCATAGATGCCCGAATATGGATAATGAAGTATTTAATGAGTCAGTCGATTATAGTATTTCGTGATAGAAAGACATGTGTACCTAGATATTAGAATTTTTTTTTTTTTTTTTATTTAAAATTATTTTGCAATCTGTTGAGTGTCAACAATAAACAAAAGTAATTACATTGACTAAGGACAAGGAAGATTTTACTTACTGGCAAAATCAAAGTACAATTTGTATAAAGTTGTGTACAAAATAATTACATTTCATAACTACTAACTCATTAGTTTAAAAGTTTACTCTAAATGGTAAGTCCAATGGTTTGAACCTCTTTAACCTACGCTGTTCTTGGGAATTGTCTAGGAGGTTAAGTGCAAACTGGTTTTTATGATCCTTCAACTTGGCAATGTAAGCAGCGCTACGTTTTGTGATGACTTCTTGTACCGTATCAGTTTTAAGGTCTCGATGAATAATTCTGTTGTTGATGTACCAAGGTGCATTAGTGATGGTTCTGAGGGTTTTTGATTGGAAGCGTTGGATGATTTCGATGTTGGAGTGACTGGCTGTTCCCCATAGTTCCAACCCATATGTCCAGATTGGCATAAGTATTGCCTTATAGAGCAGCAATTTATTATCCAGAGATAGTCTTGATGAACGGCCCATTAACCAATACATATTTCTGAATTGGAGACCTAGTTGCTTTCTCTTGGTCCAGATATGTTTCCTCCATGTGAGACTTCTGTCCAAATGAATACCAAGATATTTTACCTCGTTGGCTGATGGTAATTGGTGATTGTTTAAAGTTACAGGAGGACAAGTTCCTCTTCGTGTTGTAAATGTAACTTGAATAGATTTTCCTTCATTCACTTTAATTTTCCATTCCAAAAACCAAATTTGTACTCTGTCTAGATACGCTTGAAGGATATGCGAGGCATAAATAGGGTCTGTGTGTGAGGCTAGGATTGCAGTATCGTCGGCAAATGTTCCTAGCATCATTTCTTCTGTAAGTGGTCTCTCCTCTAGTGGTTCCTGAAGAGGTGGAGGTATATCTGCGGTAAACAAGAGATACAAGGTAGGTCCCAGTACGCTACCCTGTGGTACGCCAGCTTTGATAGAATAGAGTTTGGAAATTGCATCTTGGTATTTAATAAAGTAACACCTACCTGACAAATATGACTCAAGAAGAATGTAAAAGCTGTGCGGTAATGTCTTTTTTAGCTTGTATAGGAGGCCTTCATGCCATACCTTGTCAAATGCCTGCCTAACGTCAAGAAATGCCGCTGAACAGTACCTTTTGGCCTCAAAATCAGCATTTATATGTTTTACCACTCTGTGAACTTGTTGGATTGTTGAGTGATGGGATCGAAATCCAAACTGGTGGTCTGGAATTAGATTTTTGATCCAGGGTCCGAGTTTTTTTACTAATAGTTTTTCGAAAACTTTAGACGTGATTGGCAAGAGGCTGATTGGCCTGTACGATGTAGTTTCTTCTTGAGGTTTCCCCGGTTTAAGAATGGTTATTATCTGAGACACTTTCCATTGATCAGGAAAGTAACCTAAGTTTAATATGGCATTGAATATAAACGTTATAAGTTTTATGCATTTGATAGGTAATTCTTTCAATACTTTTCCACTGATCAAGTCGTACCCTGGAGATTTTTTATCGTTTAAATTATTAATAGCCAAGATGACTTCGGACGATTTAAATTTCGGAATAGGCAAACTCATTTGATATGGACTTTGAAGAAATGAGAATACGTCTACTTCCACAGGTGAATTCACTTGATTGGGAGTAAATACTTCGGAAAAATACTCTGCAAAACAACTTGCTTTCTCTTGTGCACTACGAGCCCATTCTCTGTCCGATTTTCTAATTGGAGGTGACGGTTTCTGGGGTTGTTTCAGTTTTCTCGTGGCTTTCCATAGCGAATAATCGGTATCTTTAGTGGAATCTAAATTTTCTAAGTAGTACTGAAGTGATTGGTTTTTGAGATCTTCGAAGAGCTTTTTTAATTCCCTTGATGCACTATTGAATCTACGCTTATCAGCAGGATCTCTGGTCTGTTGCCATCTTTTCCTTAGTCTTCTCTTTAGCAAAATTTTTTCTTTGACAACTTGTGGGCCATTAAGAGTTGCCATTAAGTCATTGAAATGTGATCAACTCAATTTTTATCCCACGTGTTGGGAAACCTGTATACCTTACCTTAGAGCATTATCCTGTTTGCCATGTGACCATCACAGGCCTTTTTACTGAAGTATGCACTTTTAAGGCATCTATATTTTATGTAAAGGGTTTTTACCCAAATATTTTTCTTTTGTGGCTCAGCTAGCATCCAGTTTATCGAACACTGATGATGATTTTTTATAAAAATCGAAAACGTTTTGTTGTGATGTAGCCCTTTTAAGGGATTTTTAATAAAAAACATTTTATACCTTTTACAAAGGATTTCTTTCCAATTTTGTGATTGATGGTATACAACCAACTACAGGAAAACTTTTTTTTTCCTTGTGGATTTTGTGGGCAGTCATTTATTATGCATTTATTTTGTATTGTTGGTGTTGCTTGCCAGGCAGCTGATTGGATATTTGTAGTTAGTTGTTCCACAGCAAGAAAAATGTCCTCTTTGGTTTTTAGTGGAATGTCTAGAGACACCTTGTTCTCCAGGATAGATCTGAATTTTGGCCAGTGTGTGCGTCTGTTATAAAGTGAGGGGGATATTTCTTTAATAAGTACCTACCTGGGTTCCAACTGTGAATAGTATAGGCGAGTGATCAGAAGATAATTCGTAGCATGATGTAGCTTTTATATTAGACCTAGGGATGTTCTTAACTACAGCAAAATCGACTAAATCGGGGATTTTATTTCTGTCCGAGGGCCAGTATGTTGGTTCGCCGGTTGATGAATAATCCATATTATTTGACTCTATGATATTTAAGAGAACTCTACCTCTCGGAGTGATTAGTCTTGATCCCCACCTGGTATGTTTGGCATTATAGTCCCCTGCTGCTATGAAGCGGCTCCCAAGTGAATTGTAATAATCTTTAAATTGTTCGTTTGTGATAGAGTGTCGTGGGGGGCAATACAGCGCAGATACTGTAAGTGGTCCATCCCAGGGGTCCTATTTTCGAATTCATTCGAGCATATTTCGCATACGAAATTAGAAGAATTTCGCTTGAAATCCGCTATCTTGTATTTTCGAATACTTCGTGTACGAATCTTTTCGTATACGACGACTCAAATGGGTATGAACCATTCGAATCGTGATGCTCGTATACGAATTATTGTTGTCATTTCAAGGTCATTTCTGTTGTCATGATAGTTTTAGCCGATAATAGTGTTAATTGTGTTGTGTATACAATATATTTACATTAAAATTTATTTTCAATGGCTGGTTTAAATAATTCTTTAATAGAAAGAAAGAACATGTACGATTATGTCTTGAAAATATAACCTAACCTAACTTTCTGTATGCATTTTAGCATTGGATCTAAGCTCCACCTCCAAACTTGACATATGACACCGTTGCCATATCCTCAATTTTTTCATACTATCACGTTACATAAAGGTGCATTTAAAAATTCGCTTTGAAGTAAAGTTTTGAAAAGTAAATAGTAAAATATCATTGTAAATACTGGATACAAAAATAATATTAAACAAAATATGTAGCACACTTTCTGCGGACTTTGCAAATCGATATTACTAATATACCTATGCAATCTTAAGATCCGATTACACTTAAAATAACTGCTAAATAACTTTTCCCAAAAATGACATTTTTTATAATTTGTTCAGACTATAAGTCGTTATCTTTATATATTAAACGTTCTTATACAATCTTATTCTTGTACATTATACCCCAGTATAATATATAACAAATATATCATTATTTGTTTTTAATACTGCGATTATACCATTGATTGAAATTATACAAGAAATTGACAAAAAAAGTATGGCAACATTGTGACTCTTCAGATGACAAATAAGTTCAATGTTATTCGAATTTGCAGTATTGCCGATGCAGATTCTTCTCGTATACGTATAAAATTTCGAAGGACGTTCAAAAATACACATTCACGTTCGTATACGAAATTTTTCATTCGAGTTAACTCGCATGCGAAAATACTCGAATGAATTCGAAAATACGACCCCAGTCTTCAACCACAATATTGGTCGCTTGAATATGATTTGTTTGGTACTCGCCAGCATTATGATGTTTTATTGTATTTCTAACTATCAGGCCCGGATGTTCCTAAAAACGAGTTTTCGTCTGCCGAGCGCATGACGTCACTCACAGAGTAATCGCTGGCGGGATATAAGGAAACCAATATAAATAACGTCAAACTTCTCTTATTTTATTCAAATTACAAAAGGTAAAAATCTGAAATTTACACAGAAGTTACTATATATGTAAATACAACTTTTTGTCTAAGAGATTTTAAAATAATTACCCACAAATTAAAATTAAAAAGGGTATTTAGAAGACCAAATAAATTTGTATAAATAACTTAAAAACTAAACAAGTACATAATTACAAAACATGTACGAGCATTATTTTAAATACATATTTAGTTAGGTTTGAATAGAGAACATGAAATAAATAAGTGCTGTTTTCGAATTAACGTTTGTATAAATAAAAGTTTTAATCCTATACTTATTACTAAACTTAGGCAAGTATGCTAATAAAAACGTAAGAAATATGCGCATATGCAGTAGTTTAAATAAAATATGCATGTTGTTTTCACCCAATTTTGAAAAAATGTGAAAACGTTGAATTATTTACGTATGTCTGTCCGTATGTCCGTCCGTAGACACAACTCTTCCGTCATTATACCAGGTAGAATGACAAGTGAGGTGTCGAATGAAAGCTTATATTCCAAGGATGGTACTAAAGGTGAGAAATTTGACCTAGGACCTCCGGTTTTCGAGTTGCAACCGGAAGTACTGTTTTAAAGTCACCGGAATAGTACAAGCGATCTATTATTCGATGCGCCTTAGCAAGACGAGAACAAATATATACTTCCGGTTTCATGACTGTCTGTCCGTCCATCCGTGAATATAACTCCTCCGTTACTAATACAGCTAGAATGACAAATGTGGTGTCGAATGAAAGCTTATAACCCAGGGATGATGTTTGACATCGGACTTCCGGTTTTAGAGTTGCAACCAGAAGTACCTACCGTTTTAAAGCGATATATTCTTTGACGTGCCTTAGCAAGATGAGAATAAATGTAGAGATACTTTTGGTTATTATATAATTTTCGGTTAAAAAGTTCTAACCGGAAGTGCCATATAATATAATCGCAGAAATAGTACCTGTAACATAACAATCAAATCGTATTGAAGAGTCGAGCTTGAATCTTTGAAAATTAAAATTTAAAAGAGAATTAGGTGTTGAAAATTCTGGGAAAATTCTTGTAACCTGAACGAGGTTACGAGACGGTTACTACAGTTTCCCAGAATTTTCAACACTTAATTTTCTTGTAACTTTTAATTTTCTGAGGGCGATTTCCGGAATGGAAATCGAAACTCAAACGGTAGTATTTAAGGAATGTAATTTTCGTTACACCAACAATTGTGGCTCAATCCCATATACACATTATTAAGAGCTTTTTATTGTTTTCTAGGCCAAAACTTTTTTCTATTTTCTTTTGGTAGCTCTCTGGAGGGTAATTGATCTATTTAGTTCTTTTATGCGAATGAACATTCTTGTTCTAAAGAACAAGCGTTTTGCCTTTTCGGGGCATTGAATATCTACACTTTGCAACAAAAGACTTTTTATGAAATTTTCACCACATACTAATCAATCGTTATTATGTGCAGCAAAAAATACCCTGTTGAGACTCTCAATGACATTCATGAATGCAGAAGATGGTTTTGACAAACCACCCTCGCTCAAATGATCTATCCACGTAAATGATGCACTCGACGAACTTTGCAATGATAAGTCGTTCTTAAATTTATGGCAAATGATTCCTGCCAGATCATTTAACTCCATTCTGTATCTTTTACAGTTAGAGCTCCATTTCCCGCACCCTATGATTTCCCGGAAATCAGGAAATTTAAAAATGAAGAGTAGAAATTGGTTTTTAATTATTTTTCACTCTCTTTTTTATTTTTCTATTTTATCTTCATTATTTTTCAATGCAATTAGTATTAAAACGTATAAATTTGATTAAATATTGAACATATTTAGAAACATTCAAAAATTTAAAAGAAAATTTTAAAACAGGAAAATTATAAATTTGTGTTTAACCTTCGGAGTACGAAGACTGGGTCAAGCGTGACCCGAAATTCACTTATTTCTTAATATTTTATGAAATAATTTTTTTACAAATCCGATTGATCGTAAGTTCTCCTTATTTGTTTCAGTCTATTTTTTCGTATATAATTCGTGAACATGCAAATTACAGTTTTTCCTCTACGTAATATCTATGATGCCGGGTCAGTCCTGACCCGGTCTTCGGATTTCGAAAAATATTTTTAATATGTTTGTAGGTACACGTAAATCGCAGCCGTCTCTGTTTACGGGTAACGTATTCAAATATATGGCCGGAGCGAATTTACCTATGCCCGTTTTCTGTAAGGTATTAAAATCTGGCCGCCGGAGCGAACTAGTATATACCCATGGGAAACCATCTTAAAAAATTTAAATACAATAATTTAGGATTATAATGGTTATGTTTGTTTGTTTTTTGTTGAATTAAAGATACTGTTTATTAATACTGACTATTTAAAACATCCTTATAAATAAAATTAGAATGGGTCACGCTTGACCCATCTTCGTAATCTAAGTAAGTCAAATAATCTCCGTACTCCGAAGGTTAATATGAATTTTCGTTGTTGTTATTATTGAAATAAGTTTTAGGAAAACATAAAATGTTCAGTGTTTGATCTTTCCAGCTGATTCCTTTTTTGTACAGAAATTTGCTGAAATTATAAACACACGTTCGCTTTCTGTTGATGAAGGTCAGAAAGGTCTGATGTTTTTTAGTGCAGTGAGTAATTTTGTAAATGTCCGGTCAGCTGATTTGAATTGTCGTACAATGTGACCTCTTTTTTAATGACCGTTTATAATTTTTCATCGCATTCTTCATAAACATAAATTTAATTAAAAATTAATATTTACGATATAATCCTGGACCCTTCAAAATGAATCAGATCTTTTGCATAAACAATAGAATGTTTATGCTTTAAAAATGTAACTAAAAAATGAAATATTTTAAGTGGAATTTGTTTCGAGCTTCGGTCATATGTCGTATAATCCGTGTATAATATTAATATACGACATAATATGACGGAAGCTCACAACAAATAAGAAGTGTGGAAAAGTCCTATTTAAAATGAAATATTTAAAAAAATCCCTGGAAATCTGTAAGAATACCCGGGTATCAGGATTTCCATTTTTTTACTGATTTCACGGGAATGGACCTCTACGTACAATTTATAAGATTTCTGTATAGGCATTTTAAATAGGCACGGGACACCTTCTAACATTTTTAGTAACTTACGTTTCTCTTGAGGTTGAGGGCGTTGAGGCTAGTAATTTACTCACAAGTTAAGAAGTTTGCCTCTTTTTGGCAAGAAGTTTTAGATTCAGTTTAGATGTATCAAAACAAACTTGGGATAGGGGTAGATTCTGGGTAGAAACTGCATCGTCTTTCAAACCACGATGATTTTTGGGAGTGTAACTAAGAAGTTTATGTCTTAAATTGGTTTCATAATCACTCTCCAGAAAATGTTTGGAACAAATAACAGCGGTTTTAACGTTCACTTTGTCTCTTCTTTTTGTAGCATGTAGCCACTTCTTGCACAAACCAATCGGTAAAACTTGACGCTTTTATCACACGGATTTTTCTTTGACTGATTGTCAGAATTACACCGTATACACAGCACACCTCATTTTAATAAAAAAAGAAGCCAAAAATCCTCAAAAAACACAATTAAACGAATTTATAAGCGAAAACGTATGTCAACTATATGTGTACTGCACGCTAACTTTTAAAACAACTCTGTGAGTGACGTATTTCGCGCCAAGGAGGATCCGCCCACAAATGTGTACCATCCTATCTCTGGTTGAGTGTATCGTGTCTAACTATAATAGCAGAGCCTCCATGTGCTGATCCATCTGGATAATTAGTAGTATATATAGTATAGTTTGGAATTTTAGATATTAGAATAAATGTATTTAATTCTGCATTTGCCTTTACATTATTTAACAAAGCAGCGGTAGGATATTATCCATGTGCTGTAACAAGTGTTAAGTTATATTTATACTTATTTAATAGTGATATTTGTTTAAAAACACAATAATAGTATAATCGTATGTGAATGTTTCGAAAGTGACAAAAATAGCAATGGAATTTTCCTGCAAGAAGTGAACTTGTGAAGTGTTGTTACGTTAAAGTGTTTTACGTGGAATTTTATCCGGAATTTGCACTAAATGCGACATGTAAATAATATTTAAAGTACGGTGAATCACCTGGGTGTTTTTATGAGTTGTTTTTGGATCAATTTGTGCTGTTTCTTTGCCAATGATGTACATGTACCACATATTTTTGATGACAGGATGTGTGTTGGAACTTCGTACTTGTGTCTGATGGTGTTAAGAGGATTGAACTGTATGTATTTATCAGATAGTTTTAATAGACATTAAAATATTTATCGTGATGTATATAAGCTATTCAAAGTGTAGCTAATAGACTTATATTTCGCGTTTTGATTTTGAAAAAGGTTAGAATATTTATCGGAATATATTCATAAGCTATTCAAAGTGTAGATAATAGACTTATATGCCGCGATTTGATTTCAAAATAATAGGTTAAAATATTTATTTAAGGATAGTATAATATATAAGCTAATCAACGCATAATATGAAGCTTATATTACCTTATTTAAGTTTGAAACACTGTTCAACGTGTAGCAACAGACTTGTCTTTAATTAACTTAAATTAAATTTTTAATTTATTATATTTTTATAAGTTATTCAAAGTGTAGATAATAGACTTATATTTCGCGATTTGATTTCAAAATAGGTTAAAATATTTATAAGGATAATATAAGCTATTCAACGTATAGTAATAGACTTATATTTCGTGATATAAATTAAAAATTAAATATTTAGCGATGTGTAAAGCTATTCAAAGTGTAGTTAATGGCCTTATATTTTGGGATTTGAATTTGAAATAGATTAAAATATCTATGGGGAGATATAAACTATTCAACGTATAGTAATAGATTTATATTTCGCGATTTAAAGTAAAATAAATTAAAATATTTATAAGAATATACACTGCGTTTGGGTTTCGATTAGATATGCGGACTTAAAGTGTAAACACTGCCGGTTTTTCCACATTTAATAAGGTATGCGTTATTATTATAATTTATAGACATGCATTTATAAATATTTAGAGTGTAGACGGCATAGTCGTAGAGTGTCTATGTCATTTTCAAAATAGAGGTGACTATGGCTTTAGTTTTTCAATATTCTTTTAAATCCTTACTTGTAAATTGCGTGAATTATTTATTAATTTACATTAATAGCATTATTTTTAATTAATTATTTATTCAGTCATTACAATAATTTATATACTATGCAATAAAAACTAATAATCGAGAAAAGAGAAAAATTGATAAAGCGATTTTAATAACATACTGTTACTATCGAGTAGATGAGTTTTGAACATCTTTAACAGTTAAAATTTAATTTTAAATGTTTGGTAATAAATGTTTGAGGAATTTGAGCAGCTAGTTTATTTAACCACTTAACGGTAATTTAACAAGCATATTACGTCACCTACTCATTGTAGATTAGTAATTTCAGAACTTAAGTATTGTTTGTTGAAATCCGTCGATGGACGATTACGCATCGATACTATAGTGGAATAATAAACAGTGTTGCCAATTTTGGCGCTTCCTTCGAAGTAGTATATCTGGTTGATTGGTGAACGCTCTGTATAAGCTATTCAACGTGTAGTATTGAGCTTATATTGCATTATTATTTAAGCTCGAGAAGTTGTTCAACGTGTAGCAACAACCTTCTCTCAATTTAACTTCGCAATTTTATTCGAATAGCATGAGTATAAGTATATATTATTATATAAATATAGTATATAGAAAGAAAACAAAAGCAATGGGTCTAAGGAAAGGATCCAGGCTAAGTTCAAGTTCAACATCCGAATCTAGCAGTAGTAGTAACGACTATGATTACAAGATAAAACCGACAATATCATTTACATCATCAGACAAGTTCCAAGATTCCCAAGTCTAGAGAAACGAACATCGTTCAGGTAGCTTCATCAAGTGAAAGAGTCTCAACACTCCTCCACTACCCAAAATTTATGTTAGTAGTAGTCGAGCGAATAGAGTTACTACCCAAAAAAAAGCTCATCCAGCACCTATCACAACCCAACGATGCGGTCAATGGAACATTTGTGGAGACGGAGTGCATTCCTGATTTGTTTTGGGGATGTGATCTATTAGTGACTAGAACGAACTGCTATGATATTCCATATGCAAATCAGGTTGAGAGGATTGGCTAGAACAGGGTACAATAATTTGAGTACATACATATCACCTTAGTTGAGGTAAGTGAAACTCAAATTGTAGCTAGAGGTGTTGATTGTGTTGAAGATATAAGTATTTCTTCTGATATTGGCGTAATGACCTGTTATTTACACAATTCTTGTTTGTTTTCCAAAAATTATGTGTTATGTAATTCAAATTTATCTGAGTAAAGCTCTGAGTAAAGCTCCTTGACTTACTGAATCAATTTAGGTGCTGTTTTTCACAAAACATTAGTGAATTGGGTAAAACAGATATTCTTAAAATGCAAATCCATCTTACTGATGATCGTCCTGTCGTGAATCGTCCTTATGGTTTGTCTTACAATGAACGAAAAGTTGTACAGACTATCGTAGATGATTTACAGGCTAATGGAGTAATTCAAGAATCTAGTTCACCTTATTCAAGTCCGATTCTATTAGTCCAAAAGAAAAGTGGAGAAAATCGAATGTGTGTAGATTATCGTGCATTGAATTCGAAGACTGTTAAGGATCGATTTCCACTTCCACGTGCAGACGAGTTCTTAGAAGAGTTAAAAGATTGTATGTATTTCACGACTTTAGAGCTGAAAACAGAAGCAATTGAACGATCTCCAGAACCTGTTGATGTCCACACTACACGCCAATTTTTGGGTTTGTCAAGTTACTTCAGAAAATATGTAAAGGACTTTGCCACGATTGCAAGACTTTTGACACTTCTCACGAAAAAAAAAAGATGTCAAATTTGTATGGGGTGACGAACAACGTGTAGCTTTCGAAACCCTCAAGAATAAATTGACTTCGAGGCCTATCCTTGCTGTTTACAATCTGGAGTTAGAAACCATGGCAGTAGCAAATTCATTACAACATTTTCGAATTTATCTCATCGATATCCATTTTAAGGTTGTTACAGATTGTAATGCAGTGCAGACAACACTGACCAAGAGAGATATAATTCCCAGGATTGGAAGATGGTGGTTAACCATTCAAGAATTCACTTTCGACATTGAATACCATCCAGGTACGAAAATGCTATACGCGGACGCTCTAAGCAGAAATCCTGTTACAGAAATTCCAGAGGAGGCACTTACGGTTGAGATAAACCTTGTGAACATCGATCAAGAAGATTGGATCTTACATGCCCAACTAAAAGATGAAAGATGCAACACTATTATAGATCTGCTGTCGAAATCTCCGTCAGATAAGCAAGAAAAAGATATCCATCATTATTACTGCATTGTAAACAATCGACTGTACCGAAAAACTACAGAAGGCAAAAGGTGGGTTGTTCCAAGGCAAGCCCGTAGGCAGGTTGTTTTGCATTATCATGATGGAACTGGTCACATGTTAGTAGAAAAGACTATTTGGCAATATCTCAATTATACTGATTCTCAGGTATGAGAAGATGTGTTAAGAAATACATTGGATGTTGTCTAGAATGCTTATATAATAAGGAACCTGACCAAAAACAAAAAGCTGGACTTTTGCATTCTATTGAGAAGGTTGCAGTACCTTTTGATACACTGCATATAGATCATCTAAGTCCATTTGTAAAGTCAAAACGAAGGAACTCCTATCTCATTGTCATCGTCGATGCTTTCACTATATTCGTCTCTATGAAGGCTGTGCAGTCCACCAAAGTTACCCTGGTGATTACTTTTTTGAAAAGTTCAATTGAAAACTTTGGTGTACCAAGAAGAATAATTTGCGATAGAGGTTCTTGCTATACTTCCTAACGATTCAAGGAGTATTGCACACCAATTAAAATAAAACAAGTTCTGAATTCCACTGCTGCTCCTAAAGTAAACGGACAAGTGGAAAGATATAATTGTACAATAGTAGCTTCTTTATCATCCTGCAGTGAAGACGAGATTACTTGAAATGAATTCGTTCCAAATTGGGGATTGAATTCAACGAAGAATTCAACCACAGGAAAAAAACGCCCTACGAAGTAATGTTAGGTTACCAACCAAGAGGTATAGCCGATGCTGTTCTGTCCAACGAAGTGTCATTACAGGAGGCAGACCGGGGCGATCTATCGAAAATATGTGCGGACGTCAAACGAATGACTGATGCAAACCTGGTCAAATAAAAGCAAACATTTGACAAAGTGATTGAATTCAACGAAGAATTCAAGCGGACGTCAAACGAATGACTGATGCAAACCAGGTCAAATAAAAGCAAACATTTGACAAAGTGATTGAATTCAACGAAGAATTCAAGCGGACGTCAAACGAATGACTGATGCAAACCAGGTCAAATAAAAGCAAATATTTGACAAAGTGATTGAATTCAACGAAGAATTCAAGCGGACGTCAAACAAATGACTGATCCAAACCAGGTCAAATAAAAGCAAACATTTGACAAAGTGATTGAATTCAACGAAGAATTCAAGCGGACGTCAAACGAATGACTGATCCAAACCAGGTCAAATAAAAGCAAACCTTTGACAAAGTGAATGAATTCAACGAAGAATTCAAGAGGACGTCAAACGAATGACTCCCTAATTACCTGATCCTTATATCATTAAAAAGGGTTTTACATCATGATCGTTACGTAATCGAGGATCCTCAAGGTTCCGTGAGATCTCAAAAGAAAAATGAAGGTGTGTCATCTAACGATAAGATGAAACCTTTCAATACTGACGTCAGTTCTGAATCCAAAGGGGATTTGGATCCTAACGAAACGGATCTCCAAGATAACGAGCGATCCACAATTATTGTGATCAAAGCTAGCTGTACAAAAAAAATTACGTATGTCTTGTTTTAATCTGAATTTATATCATTGGCTTATCAATTAATTTTGATTAATATTATAAAACATAAAAAAATTAGTCAAAACCTTTAACACAGAACTTAAGTCAAAAATAAAAAGAATTAATGAAATTATAAGTAACAATAATAAATACAATCAAACAAGATGCTGTATATGTCCATCGCCAACATCTCTACATAACCTAACTTTTCTTGTTAAGTTGACGTACACTGCAAAGTTGACGTAAACTGGAAAATATATCTGAATTAAGAATAGACATGCACTGTATAGCTATCTCTATAATTGGGAGCCACCTGTGATGGCAATAATTTTGGATCACACGTTAGCTAGCTACAAGAGTTCTAACGAAACGAACTTATAAGAGTCCTAACGAAACGGATCTCGAAAATAGCTAGCAACAGAACTCTTACGAAACGAGTTCTTAAAGAGTCCTAGGCGAGTTCTAAAGAAACGAACTTTTAAGGGTCCTAACGAAACGGATCTCTTAAGATGGTTGACCACAAAAGTATAAGAAACTAGCTCTTAGACCACGGCTCTTCCAACCCATGGTAAGGGGTTTGGAGAGGACAAGTTCTAAAGAAACGAACTTATAAGAGCTCTTTTCTTACTAAAAGTACCTATTGCATGTTTTGCTTAATGGAATTTACTAATGAGGCGAACTTATAAGAGTTGTTTTCTTATTGCAGGTATTGCATGTTTTAGAGGCGAACTTATAATTCTTGTACTCTTATGGTCTTATACTCTTATCTTACAACTCTTAGAGTTGTTGTCTTGCTATTAGTATAGCATGTTGTTTTTAATGTAATTTACTAAAGAATCGAACTTATGAGAGTTGCTTTCTTATTGCATAATTTAGAAGCGAACTTATAAGAGTTGTTTTCTTACTATGGGTGTAGCATGTTTTTTTAAAGAAATTTACTAGCTGTAGATCTTAAGCTAATATTTCAGGTCCAACTTAAGATGAACTGGATGGATGACTCCTGTTAGATTTAATGTAAAATTATTAGATAGTAGTCCCATTATTAATATGGCATGTGTCTTATTTATTTCATAGTCTTGTCTTTTAGAGTTAACATGTTTTTTATGATCTAGGTAAATCAGTGGCATCGGATCCACGAGGACGTGGATAAGGGAAGCGTGGCCGACTGTAAAGAATATTTTCTACGCCGGCCCTGACAGACGACTAAAAGAAATGGATGTTCTGACAAACAGCATAGATGCCCGAATATGGATAATGAAGTATTTAATAAGTCAGTCGATTATAGTATTTCGTGATAGAAAGACATGTGTACCTAGATATTAGAATAAATGTATTTAATTCTGCATTAGCCTTTACATTATCTAACATTCTAAAAATATTATCAATAGTTTAACAAAATGGAAAAAGTAAATCAAACGAAAAATAAAGTGAAACCTTTCAAGAAAAAGTCCATTAAAAACCGTGCCAAAATTATGCGAAAATAGAAATTTGTTTCGCTTCACAACAAAAAATGATTATTTATTATTGTTTTATTATTAGATATTTCATGCAAATACCTTTCCAAATACCAATCTTAACATAAAATTTTCACCCATTTTGGTTTATTTGTATAAATATCTATTTATTTATAATAAAATCGTTTTCTATTACTTCCATTTAGCGCGACTATGATATTGTCAAAATATTAATCTTAGATAATGTCAAAGATTACCATTGTTGCCAAAGTTTATGATACAATCTCCCGAAGTTATATTTTGTTGCTACCTGTTGATCGCTATACTGTTTACTCTTAAAAGTGAATTGTCAAATTGTGAAACGTCAAAATATTTATATTTCATTTATTATTCTTTTTCTCATGATCATCTTTCAGTGCGTCACAGTTTTTCGATTTCTTTCTAACGCATTAAATTGTATGTGACAGAAAAAAAGGCACGTCGGTGATTACTTCTAGTTCTGTGATTATTCTAGTTGGCGATAGATGGCGCCATAATTAAAAAAAATATTTTTTTTAATTAGATAATAATATTACAAATATAATCTGTAGAATTTATAAGACTATACAAATCAAAGAAAATACCATTTTATAAATGCAAGAAACACATTTGATTTGTTTTTATTCTAAATTGAAAATAAAATGTGACAACTGTCAGATTTAACTAAAATGTCATGTTAGAATAAATGTCATAAATGTGTATTTTCACGGACTTACCCTTTTTCCTATCATTTGTGACGCACTGAAAAATGATCATGAAAAGGACAATAACATTAATATTAATAGTACAACTTGCGCAATTTGAAAAAGGTGGTTTAAAAAGTATTTTAAAATTTAATTTAAACTGTATTATTGCATTTTTAACACGCTTGTAGAAAAAACAAGTTTATGTAACGGTATAATATAAGGATTTTTAGACATTCCCCTCGAGTGTAGACAACCAGTTCTACCTTGTACATGTCATAGATTTGATGGTTTCAGCTATTAACAAAAATATTGTATTTTATAAATTTATAACGTTTGTAGAAAAAATATTGTATGATATACGTGTTAAAAAGTACATTTTTAAGGCACTCATGTGAATTGCAGAATTATTTGTGAACACTTATATCATAAATATCTATTTATTCATGGGCATTAGCATAAAAACAATTAACAATAATTATGTTTTTCAAAATTTCCTGTAAAAAGCTATGTCTTCTATCATATATTTATACGTAGAAAATGTTTCTTCAACATCTGCAGATGAGATTGGTGCGTATTTAAATTTAGGCAAATTTACCGATACTATTTTACAACAACAAAATAAATTTGGGCTGTCTGCAGACAAATATTAGTTTGATGGACAGGTATTATAACGATGGGTTTTCCCGTTAATCTCCTAAGATTAAGGGATTAGAATTCTTATGGTTTATTGAATTATTAGAGTTTTATAGCTCTGTATACTTCATAAAATTTTGCTTAAGACAGGAAGTAACATGAAATTTCACTATAGTTTATCACAAGCAGTAAAATAAACAAAGATAAGCAACATATATTATCTTTAAAATAATCATTTTTACTAAAAATCCAAATTATAAGCAAAAAAAGCAAAAAAGCAAAATGCTTATAATCCGGAATTTAATCATAAGCTTTGTGTTCTTTACATTTATGTGGAGTCCATACTGTTGACTGTAATACATACGTGATTTTGTTCATAAGGACTTGTGGGTCTTCTAGGTTGTCAGCAAATACTATGGTGACATCTGTGTATCTGATGTTGTTTAGCCGATATCCATTTAATAGGATACCTATGATAATAGAATCCTATATCTTATGCCGCTTTTATCTTAGGGGTAGTTCTCACCCCTTCTTGGAGTGGTAATTTTTTTGGTTAAAATAACCACGGAACTAGATAGGGAACCTAATTCTACGCAATCACTGTCATATTATTTTTTTAAATTAAATATTTTTTGAGTTATTTGTGGTAGAAAATTTGTCATTTTCATTGAAAAATTACACCTTTTCGGATGTTTTTTGCGAATACCTTAAAAACTATGAATCTAATGAAAAAAAGGATGATATAAAACATTTTTGTAGCTTATACAAAAAAAGAGACGCGTTTGTTCATAAACCTTCTAGTTTTAATACAAAAAGAGATAGGGTACGTGAAAAGAGATTTTTTTGTGCATACTCAAATCTGGGTATTTAACTTGAAATAATAAAGAAATGGTCGATTTTACGGGTGTAATGATACAAATACCTTTTTTAGAGCATGAAAAGGTTTTCAAAATTAGCTCTGTTAAATGTCGAATACATTTAAACTATGCAAGATATTCTGCAAAAATTTGATGACTAATGTAGTTTAAGAAAAAATTAGAAGTATATTTCCTCATCCACTAGAATCTAAATGCATCTGTTCTCTTCTACAATACCTTTTATTATAGTGTTATTTCTATATTCAAAAAGTTCGACGGGTTTAACATGCATGGTTTTTGAAAAAACAAGGTCAAACTATAGAGCGTATTTTTAAATTTTCTTAAAAATCTGCAAAAATCTGCATTTTTCTCCATGTGATACCAGATACCGAAAAAATGATACAGTACATAAATGTAGGATTATTTTCTTAAAAAAAATTTGTTTCTGTTTTTTTTTTTAATTAGTGTGGCATAAAAATGGTCAAAGATATCATAACTTTAGGTTAGATTGGTAGCGCGAGTATCACCTTTATTGCGCACTTTAACCTTTACCTTATAAAAACGATTTTGAATAGGCGACTATTGTGGTTTTATATTTCTTGAAATTCCCTATAATCTGGTTTTTGAATCGATACCTACGGTATCTTTAAAATCAACGGAGGTATTGTAAAAAATCCAAACAACTTCTTTTTCAATTTTGGAGCAAAATATACTAATTTTGGAGTAGTTGAGAATGGGATCTAGGTCTACCGACTACTCACTTTTCACAGCTGCTGTTGAAAAGCACTGCTGTAAAATTGGCATGGATCGTACCTACATTAGATGCTTTGGACGAGCACATTAGAGAGTTTATTACCAAATTCAAATTTGGCTAGGCAATAAAGCTCTCAATCCAATTGATTGAGGATGGGATAATGCTAATGGATATTTGCAACCCTTAAAAATGCATAAATCACCTGCGCCGCAGGATTTTTTGCAATTGCAAAATAGGATGCAGTGCGTCACGCACCTGCAGAAAGATCGGTCTTTATTGTAACACTACATGTCTGGAGGATCTGCACGTGTTAACTGCCAAAACATTGCTCCAATATATGACAAAGATGAGGATGGAACGAACGACAGTCACGACAATGATGTATATGAGAATCAGTTAGTGACATGACTGTCTTTTTAGATGTGTAAATTTTTCTTACATATTTTTCTATAAGTACATATTTTTTATAAAGTATATTATATATTTTTTTCTGTAAAAATAATTTTTTATATTTTTCACTACCTACTTGTATATTTTTCATCATGAGAAGAATAAGGGATATAAAATTATCAAAAGATATTTTTATTGTAAATAACAAAAGCGTATCAATTTCAAGTAAGCAAAGAGATACTTAATTTAATACTTAGCAATTGGACTTCGTAAGTCCTAGGTTTTCACCCAAAGTAATCGAAAGTAGAACTCTGTACCTCGGAAGGATACAACACTAAGTCCATTTTTTTCAGTTTTGACATTTTCACATATTAATAATCAACTTTTATCACTTTATTTAGAGGAATAGAGCACTATGGTCTAAGCCATTTGCTAACGGAGATAGCGACCTTTAAAACAACATCAAGTCCATTTTTACTTAGAGGGATAGAACACCATGTAAACTTAATGTTTTATCCCTCTACGCATGTGAATTACCGCCACACATAGTGTTGCACACGGTTGCATTTCTTTATGATGACAAGTAGTAGATTATTAGTGATCTAATAGGTAGTACTTTTGCCATTTACGGTGTGTTTAAAGTTATTTACGGTACGTATTTGGGTACGCACCTGAATGTAGAGAAAATGTATGAACTGTATAATAGAGGATTGTAATAACAATGATTTTAACCCTATATAAAGGCTCTACTATGATGTGTTCAACAAAAAATTTATTTAAATAATTTAACTCCAGATGAAAAAAAATCTGTTGAAGAAGAACATAAGAGACATCTGGATGAATCTAAATTAAGGTATGATTTGAAAAACAAGGACACCAAAAAGGCTAACAGTACCATTAAGGTATTAACTGGTGACCTGCAAAAATGTTTGCCATCACCCCTTGTAACAAATTGCATAAGCTTCTATAAGATAAAACTGTGGGCATTAAATTACACCTTGTATGATCCTTCTGATTCCTCAGTCCATTGCATTATGTGGGATGAATCCAAAGGAGCTCGTGGTGGAAATGAATTCGGATCTGGATTACTCAAATGTGCAGATACTGTCATTCCTGGCAGTGAAATAGAAAAAATCATACTATGGTCAGACAATTGTTACGGCCAGAATAAAAATGTTAGCCTTATTGTGTTTCTTTTGGATAATCAATAAGTATCCACAAGTAAAAATGATCACCCAGAAGTTTCTACTAAAGGGCCACACCCACATGGAGGCGGACACTGTCCATGAGCTGATAGATCGAAAGAGAAAAAACTTAACAACATGTCTATTTTAATATCCTGGGATTGGCAGCAGTTAGTCAGACAAACATCAATGAAATATACCGTACATAATATGCAATTAGAAGATTTTAAAAATTTTAGGTCTTTGTACGATGTCAAAATATCTCAAAATCCTCCTTTTATATTAATAGAAAGAGAGACATCAATAAACAACAAGTTCTTCTGTCAAACTGTGTTCAACTGCAAGTAAAACAAAACAGCATGGGAACTCTATTTTTGAAAAGTAATTTTAATGATGAAAACCAGGAAATTGATCTTGTTAGGTTTCCAAGGCGACACCTTACATTGCCAAAAATTTGCAACTGGTATCACAAACTCCAATACCTATATCACAACAAGTACAATGATCTATTGGCATTACTGCCATATGTACCTACGTTTTGCCATGATTTTTATAAAAACTTAAAGCACACTAGTGATAATACCAATAGTGACTATCCAGAAGGAGACTCACTGGAGGATGTCTGAGTGGTTTGTACCTAAAATACCATTTTGGTTAAATACATAGATGTATTATTTTTATTTTTGTAAAGGAGAATTGTTTGGTTAAATAAATTTTGTAAATCAAATAGTATTGTAGTTGTTATTGAATACCCCATACTAAGACATACAGTACAATAACTTTGTTATAGGAATACAACACCATGTCCATAAAAGGGTTAAAAAACACACGAAAAAAAATGTTTTTTTGATTATAATAAATGTATTATGTAAACTACAATAGATAGAATGTTCTATTAAAATATTGTTTCAATATCTCAATAAATAGCTGAAGCGATAACACTTTTTATGGAAAAAATGTTTAAAACTGCTCTCCTGTAAAGTTACGAAAATGGACAGTGTTGTATCCTTGCGAGGTACAGAACTGGAAGTAGATATTTGAACGCTTCGTGTAACTTTGCCTCGATCGATATACGATTTTATTAATTTTGAGTCATTTTGACTTAACCTTGGGCCATCATTGTTTAAACAGATTGACTTCAAAAGAGGAACTAAAGATTAAAACTCAAATTTTCAATACTTTTCGATTGATATGTTACATGTACTATTTCTGCAACTATAACGACACTTCTGGTAAGAACTTTTTAAGCGGAAATGATATAAATACCAAAACCAAAATTTGTTCTCATCTTGCTTAGGCACGCCGAATGATATATCGTTATTACTATTTCGGTGACTTTAGAACAGTTTCTCATCTTTAATACCATCCTTGGGTTATAAGCTTTCATTTGACACCTCATTTGTCATTCTATCTGTATTAATAATGGATAAGTTGTATTCGCGGACGGAAAGATAGATGATCAGACAGTCATGAAACCGGAAATATATATTTGTTCTCTTCTTGCGAAGTAGCGTCGAATAAGATATCACGTGTACTATTCCGGTGACTTTAAAACAGTACTTCTGGTCGCATTTCTAAAACCGGAAGTCCGGAAATTTCGCACATTTAGTACCATCCTTGGATTATAAGCTTTTACTCGACACCTCAATTGTTCTTCTACCTGATATAGTGACGGAGGAGTTATATTCGCAGTGGGACGGAAAGACGCACAGACAGCCTGAGACAGGTCAAGTTTCTCACATTTAGTACCATTCTTCGATTATTAGATTTAATTCGACACCTCATTTGTCATTTTACCTGGTAAAATGACGGAGGAGTTATATTCTCGGTCGGACGGACAGACGGACAGACAGCCTAGGTCAAATTTCTCACCTTTAGTACCATCCTTGGATTATAAACTTTCATTTGACACTTCATTTGTCATTCTACCTGGTATAATGACGGAGGAGTTATATGCGCGGTCGGGCGGACCGACGGACCGACGGACAGACAGCCTAGATCAAACATCTCACCTTTAGTATAATCCTTGGATTATAAGCTTTCATTTGACACCTCATTTGTCCGTTCTACCTGGTATAATGACGGAGTAGTTATATTCGCGCTCGGACGGACCGACAGTTAGAGAGCCTAGGTCAAATATCTTACCTTTAGTACATTCCTTGGATTATAAGCTTTCAGTTGACACCTCATTTGTCATACTACCTGGTATATTGACGGAGGCGTTATATTCGCGGTCGGACAGACCGACAGACAGACAGACTAGGTCAAAAGTCTCACCTTTAGTGCCATCCTTGGATTATAAGCTTTCATTTGACACCTCATTTGTCATTCTACCTTGTATAATGACGGAGGAGTTATATTCGCGGTCGGACGGACCGACACACAGACAACCTAGGTCAAATATATCTCCTTTAGTACCATCCTTGGATTCTAAGCTTTCATTGACACCTCATTTGTCATTCTACCGGATATATTGATGGAGGAGTTATATTCGCGGTCGGACAGACCGACGTACAGACAGCCTAGGTCAAATATATCACCTTTGGTACCATCCTTGGATTTAAGCTTTTATTTGACACCTCATTTATCATTCTACTTGGTATAATGACGGAGGAGCTATATTCGCGGTCGGACGGACCGACGAACAGACAGCCTATGTCAAATATCTCACCTTTAGTACCATCCTTCGAATATAAGCTTTCATTTGATATCTCATTTGTCATTCTACGTGGTATAATGACGGAGGAGTTATATTCGCGGTCGAACGGACCGACGGACAGACAGCCTAGGTCAAATACCTCACCTTTAGTACCATACTTCGATTATAAGCTTTCATTTGACACCTCATTCGTCCTTCTAGCTGGTATATTGATGGAGGAGTTGTGATCACAGACAGACAGACGGACGGACAGACGAACGTATATAATTCAAAGTTTTCACACTTTTTCAAAATTGGGTGAAAACAATAAATGATATTTTCAAATGTATTTTTTATTTTTTTAGTTTATAAAGATAGGAGTTATTTTAAGGTCTGAAAAAAATATTATTTACCCAAAAAATTCTTTCGCAAATAACACAAAAATAAGTATTTTATAAAAAAGAATAAACTTGGAAAAATATGGATAATAAAAAAGTGAAAAAAATATTGTAATATGAGGTCTCTAGACGCAGAGCTGTAGTTAATGAAAAATAGGTTCATATTCGTCAAATTCCAAATAGAATATTTCAACGTGAGATAACGAAAAAATGAAGCACTTTCTGATAAAAACTTATTACAACTGTTTTAGCGTGATTAAAAAAAGCGTTATTCCTGTTTTATAAAAAAGTTTCTGGTATCAGAGGTAAGAAAGTCACGCTCAAAATACAATTAGTCCTTTTTTGGTAATAAAAAATCGTGAAAATCACCCCCCAAACTAGCATACCAAATGAAATTAATCGTTACCGCTCCACAAGTTGCTTCACTCGTACATGTATTGTTTATATCATCTGTAAGTTTCATCCATCCATTCACAGTGCTTGTTTTTGAAAGGGCTGTATTTGAAGGGGCTTGAACGAGTCACTAATCACGAGTGTATTCAAACTTTGAACAGCCATATGTTAACAAATTTTGGTCTTACAAAAAACAAATAAATCCCAAATATTCATAAAAGCAAAACCTACATTTTTTACTATTTGAGATTTTTGGTATCACTAATAATGTTACGTTATTTTGAAGAAAAATCATTTTTTTTCAAAATTCAAAACACTCGAGCGTTATGGGGACCTATTGGGTTGTGAAGAGTAGGTCCTAAAACCAATAAATGTTAAGTAAGGTTTTCCATTTTAGTGGGCGCTTGCCATTTTTTAATTTAATTTTCCATTTCCAACAATTTTTTTTCCTATTATAACGCCATCTATTCATAATTTGAAAAAATGTTTCGAATAAAAGTTACTTATTTTTACGTAAGGCATCCAAATCTGCAATAAAAAAATGGAGGCTCCTATTTAAGATTTTAAAGTAATCCCCACCCCACCTCCTTGGGGGGTGATGTTTGGTGCCATTCGATAGATTTTTCAAAAATATTGAATAAGTGTATTTTACAGTTTTTCGATCTGATGTTCATTTCGCAAAATATCGCGGGATTCGTATTTAAAATATTAAATTTACCCCCCACTCCTCTCCGTGGGAAGTCGTGTTTGGTATCATTCGATAGATTTTTAAAAAATATTGAGCACATATTTTTTAGTTTTTCGATCTGATATTCATTTCGCGAAATATTCGCATTTTTTCTTGTGAAACTTTGGGACTCAGTCATTTCCTTAGGCCCGGCTCAAATCGTCAGATTTTTGAAATATACACCCTTTTGCATGTACTTAACTTACCTTATCTTAATCTGACAATTTCGAGTTTTTTTAAGGATATGTTTTTTTTTCGGGCCCCCCTTGACGAACTCCCCTGTGTTAAGAGCCAATATATGGTATAGGTACATCTGCACCTGCAGGGTACCAGCTTTCTCCCCATATGATAATCTGACGCGCTCGAGTAACTGCAAAAATCCACGCTAGGGTTCCCCTACCATAAAGTTATAGTCTAAAAAATCATTATGAAATTGACTGGCCAGTTGGTTGTGAAAACCAGTGCCAATAAAACACAAACACACATAAAAAGAAAATGTACTTTAAAACCATTTTTTTTTAAATAAGCACACTTTGAACCGATAAAACTTACAGATCATATAAATAAAACATAAGTAAAGCAATTTCGGAAGCGGTAACGATGAATTTCATTTAAGGTGCTAATTAGAGGGTGATTTTCTGATTTTTTTTAACAAAAAAAGGGACCAGTTTATTTTAAGCGTAACTTGTAATTGAGGAGTTTGCTGCAAGAAGGATGCAGCTCCATTTTTAGACCGTTTTGGGTGGAAACATAAATATGCCATATTTAAAAAAAATTGGCGGATTGACTGGTATAAGAACGATGCAGATCCGATATAATAAATAAAGGAATTATACGTCTTTATGTATCTGACTCCTCACTCATTTGGTGCAAGAAGGGTGCAGCTCCGGACCTTAGCTACAACTCTGCTTCTACTGCGTCTAGAGACCTCATACATCTACCATTTTTTCATGCTTTCCTGCTTTTTTATATGCTAAATTTTTGCTAAGAATGATTTTTCGATAAAATACTTACCTTCTGAGTTATTTGTTTGAAAAACCGTTTAAAAGCGTGTTTTTTTTTGGAAAAAATGGACACATTCTGTCCAAAATATCTCGAAAAGTAGTAACTTATAGGCCTGGATCCCGCATACCAAAAAAAGTTGATTAATAGCAAGCTGAAAATTTGTTAACAGCTTAACGGTGTCTAGTCGGATAAACTTTGATGAAGGGGAACGCTCGAACAGGGGAAGTTTTAATTGTGGAACAGGTTACAGGTTTCGAACGTCTGACTACGAAAATGTCCCATGTATTTTGTCGGACAGAACTTCCAATTGATTTGTTACCCTTTCGTTAAACTCTCATGCAAAAATCAGACTGCTAGTATTTATCACCAACATAATTTCTGTCATTTGAAATGTTCTACGTGTCGGACTTATTAAAGCGCCCAATATATTTGTCGGACAGAAATTTTTTCACATATTAAATAAAGTTTGCTGTTGAACAAATAGTGGAGTCACTGAAGTTTTCCACCTCCGATTTCGTTGAACCTTCATCGATTTTCATAAAAATTGGTGAGTAGTTAGAAGATACTTTAAGGAACAAAGGTGACATAATGCCAACTTGCGCTTTTACCCTGGGGGTGGATGCCACCCCTTCTCGGATGTGAAATTTTTTTCATTAAAAATAATACCAGAAATCCATAGAGGAGCAAAATTTGTTATATAATGATATTAACATAAATCAATACTTTTTGAGTTATTAAATATCAAAAATTTTATTTTTTCTTAAAAGAAATGCATGTTTTAAAGCTGTTTTTCACGTGTTACTCAAAAACTATAACCTTTTGTAAAAAAGCTATAATTACTAAAATTAAAGATAATAAAAAATTTAATACCTTCCCCACTTAAAGAACTAAACCACAGAATAAATAACCACACAGAAGCGAATCTGACTGTCGTTTCCATTGATTTTGTTGGGACCGAAATATTTGACCTTGTGCACCAGTTACAGAATAGAACTTGATGTTCTAAGGAATAGACCATTCCAAATTAGGTAATATTTTTGACAAGTAGTATAAATATATAGTATAAATATGAAATATAAAATTTAACTATAAAATGTAAATAAAATATAAAATAAAACATATATAAATATAAAATTTAACTATAAAGAACTGTCACGTCAGTCGCAAAAGTGAGGTTGCACCAGTTACGTTGACACATAAGCATGAAAATTATATTACCGTTTTCGGCAGGAGTTTCGCTTCTGTGTGGTTATTTATTCTGTGACTAAACTAATGTTATTTCAAGGTGAGTTATGGGTAATTGAAGGTATATTTTTTTCGACGAGTACTCAAATCTAAATTTTCAAGCTTACATAACGGGAAAACGATGCATTTTATATAATATACTTGGTAAGCACTTTCCAAAGCCATTCGCAATACCTGTCAAATGAGCCCCAGTAGAAATCAATAGCATCAAAATTAAGCAAGTTATGAATGTTATGATAAAAATAAGAGAACCCTTTAGATTTTTTTAGGAAAAAGTGAAAAATAAAACATATGCCATTTCCACAAAAATTAAAATTTGTAGTAATCCTCCCAAGAATTTCTTTAGGTTAACATATTTAATGATTTCAACAATTTTAACCGGTTTAGAATGCATATTTTTGAAAAAAAGGTATAATTTAAAAATCGGAATTTTTAAAATTATCGTACTTTTCATTTTCTTTTGATAATAACTCCAAAAATACTCAATATACGTAAAAAATCATATATAACTAAATTTTAGTTTTTTCTGTTCAAAATACTTTATCTATTTTATTATTTGCGTAGAGTAAAAAATAACCGAGATAGAAATGTTTAATATTCCAATTTCGCTGCGGGAACCATGTAACCGGAGCCATTTAACCTTTTATTTTTAAAAAAAGTAAGAGGTTTAAAAGACTATGTTGACGTTTTTAATAGCTCTTGGAATTAAATTCTAATTAGTTTTTAGGTGAACCTTATATCATAAAAACTAACGGAGGTGTTTACAAAAAAACAATAATATTTTTTGGAAAATTATTTAAAAGATACATTTTGAAACAGTTTTGGTGCATAAATTTTAATGCTATCAACTTTTTAGAGGGCTTGTTTGATAGATATTTCTATGAGCTTTGACAAATGTTTAATAAGTTTATGTTATAAAATGCACCATTTTCCCGGTACTTAAGCTTGAATACTTAGATTTGGGTACTCGACGAAAGAAATATACATTCAATTACCTATAACTCACTTTTAGTTAACATTGAAAGGTTTTTCTAGTAAGGAGTTTATTTTATTTTTTATTAGCCTCAATTTTGATAATAATAACTTTTTTGCAAAAACATAGTTTTTGAGTTATTTATGAAAAATCGGTTAAAAACATATATTTTTCTCACGAAAAATTAAAATCTTTGATCTTTATTAACTCAAAAAGTTTTGATTTATTTTAATAATGTTATATAACAAATTTTGCTTATAATTTGTCCCTCTATCGAATTGTGGGATTATTTTTAATAAAATAATTTTCACCCCCGTGGAGGGGTGCCATCCACCCCCAGGGTAAAAGCGCAAGTTAGCACCATGTCACCTTTGTTCCTTGAGATATCCTCTAACCACTCACCAATTTTCATGCAAATCGATGGAGGATCAACGAAATCGGAGATAATAGTTCATATCCACCTTCAGTGACTGCACTAAAACTTAAAAACAACCTTGACATGTTAGCTATGTGCATGCCAAATTTCATGTCAATCCAAGCAGTTCTTAAAAATTTGGAGCAAAAACCCTGATTGAATGGACTACATGTAAAACTTCTAAAATTATAATAATCCAGCTAAATGGATCACTTCAATACTAATCTCATTCACACATAAATAAATAAACCATTACCTGTTTTTCCATTTCGGCATATATCTAGCACACCAAATGTTACTTACGAATAAAAATATAAGTGCAAACCACAGTGCACTTCGGATCATGATCACTGTGTAAATACATACAATAGCGAACTTGCACATAAAAATATTTTTGCATAAAATTGTTAATTTATGTTTAAAAATATTATGTTTAAAATTTTACGTCTTAATAATTAATAGTTTACATACAATAGCTGATAATAGTTGCGCGCCCAAATTTACCATTTCAAACAACTCCAAAAGCGCGGGCTGGGGTCTGACGTCACCAACCATGATGTTTGCCAATGTTCTCGTTTGGCTAGTGCCAGACGTGTACTCTAAAGACAATATTTGAAATTTTAAAGATCATTTATTTATAATATTGTTTTTAGTTTACGGAAATACATTTTTATTTTACAACTTATGTATCTCAAATGCCAAATTACATTATAAAGTTATGTAAGTACATACATACTACTAAAAAATTACGTATAACAAGAAAGGATGTTTTAATAAAATATATGAATAGGCATACATTTAGTTTAAAATTTGAATTTCATTCTCACATAAAGAAATAAAAATATTTTATGGATAAAACTGTATTATATCAAAGTTTTATTCCATTTATTTTTAATAATTAGTAGAACCAAATAGATGGGGGAAAATATTTACACTCCAAAAGTCTTGTGCTATACTAATCAAACTGTCAATAAGACATGCGTCATATTCTATCCAAGTATTTATAAGTAAATTTTAAATTACTTTCAAAGTATGTATCTGCTACGCAAAAAAACACTTATTTTTTAAATAGAAACATTTGCAACTACTGTACTACATACTTTTACATTGGTTATTTGGTTGATAGATTAGATTTTGGCTCTCCGTCTCGATTTTCTACCAACACAACTTTTTCAATCCAAAACGTTTGTCCCTTATTATAATTAAATTTCCGAATACATTTATTTCAGTCGTAATATTTTGTAATAAACAAAACTAAAACCTATCATTTATAAATATTTTAGATTTATAACAAAGAAGAAACAAAAAACTTAAAAATAAACACTACAATATCTATTATACTTTTTGTAATAAAAGTAAGAGCAACTAAAACCTATTGTTATAAACAATTTAAAAATGCTTATTAATAATGCTTACTTATTTGTTTTAACACCTGATCAATTTCAGTTTGAAATTAATAAACTGATTATGAACTATACCTACAAGAACACAAATAATACCTTGGAATTTCCAATTAACCCGCCGTTACACGCGTCTTCTATTGTGACGTGGTTGCACGCGTATGAGCGTCGCCCTCACCTACATAAATTCGACTTATTTCGAGAAAGAATGAATGTCAACATGTATAAATATAAAATGGATTGTACTCACATATTATAGAAAGTCTCGTAAACCAATTTTTTTTATTAATTCAACAAAACAAAAGTAAAAATAATATAGATCAGAGGCAAGTTTTCTTAATTTTCAATTTCAGCAAGCCACTGAAGAAATTAACGTTCTTTACGCGAATTCTTTTACTAAAAATACAAATTAAAATTAACAACTGTTCTGATGCTATTTCTTTGTGGCATTTATGTAATTAACTATTAATATTTTGTATTTTGATAACGACGTCCGAGGTGAAATTCGAAACGTCAATAAAATAAATTTTTCAAGTTAAATTGTGGCTTATTTCCCAATTAGAATAGGTAAATTTAAAAATGGGTTCTTAACCAGTGGCGCACCTAGAATTTTCCTCTGGGGGAGGGGGTTTGCTTGGGCATCGAAAGTTTTTTGTATTATTTGTGAAAGACAAGTTACATTTTCCTACCTTCTTTTATATATATTTCTATATGCTCTGGGTGGGATTTTAACCCTCAAACCCCCCTCTCGATATGCCACTGTTCCTAACCTAATCCAAACAATAATATTTTAATTAAACCTACCTAAATATTAAATAAAAACCTAAAAGTGTCTTTGAGATAACAGAAACGTGATTTCACCGTGACTGCACGCGCAGTGAGGAATTCCCTCACTTGAAGAGGAATGTCTCTTCTTTCAACTATTACACAGCACACTGACCGCCTGAAATATTCTATAACTTTTTCATACCCTCTCATGAACCATGCTAAAGGCATTCCTGGGTGCTTAAGGTTATCGTATTAGTTTACACAATTTCATTGCTTATAAACAAATATGGTGAGGGATTCCCTCATAGCGCATGTAATGGCGGGTTAAATACGATTAAATGGAGTTAATACAATCCCCAAAACAACCTTTATTTCTTTTGAACTTTTATTTATACAATCGATTTCTACATAAGAGTTTTAAGTGAATGTGAATGAATTTGTAAATAATATTTTCGAAATATCCTAGCGGTTTTGTTGTCGATGGCAGGTAGACAGTGGGTCGTGACGTCAGACCCGTTTAGGCGTCTCTGAAGAAATTTGAATTTTATAGCATTTTCAAAGCTGCGTAATAAGCGTATGAGTTAAAAATATTTGATTTTTTTGCATGCATGCGTTTTAAGATCATGTTACCTTATATTGTTTAATATTATTTTAATATTTAAAAATATATGCAAGTTCCCTATTAGTTGAACCCTTTCAAGATTCTAATTGAGGCCCTTAAAACGCAAGGGGTATAAATGAAAAGTTTTGAGAAAACTTTGTTCAAAGTTGTAGACAAATTAAAAAAATCTAGGTAGGTACCACATACTTAGAGTATTTTTACTAAAAAAGCGATATTACGTAGGTCAAAATTTTTGACGTAAGAGAACTGTCAAAACATTAGAATGTGACTTTTCATTATAGACATGTTTATAATAAACATGGCAATAATGAAAAATCACATTCTTATGTTTTGACAGTTCTCTTACGTCAAAAATTTTGACCTACGTAATATCACTTTTGTAGTAAAAATACTATAGCATATTTTCAATGACAGGTCATTTTTGATCACTTTATTGTTAGCGTATGTAGAATGTTTGAAGCCACCATGTTTTCTACGTGTTTGGGAGTCCATTTTTTTATTTAAAACGTAATATTCTAAAATTGTCACTTATACTTCTTGTGTTCTAAGTGCCTCAATTAATTCTGCACACCTTTTTTAAAAATTTGCAAATTAAAATAGTTATCAATCAGTGACAATCGCTGCACGAGATTGTCAAAAGTACCATGAACTTGAACGCGAACTCTTAACTGAACACCAAAGCCGAGACTAAGACGGTGACCTGGATTAGCTCTTTCATTATTGTTTTAGACAACACCCCTTTTATTTATCATGAATTATGAAAATAGAAAAAAATACCTGTAATTTAAGCTCTGTAGGAAGTTTCTAGATCCGAAAAACTAAAAAAAGTATTTTCCGGGGCAAAAAGGTGATTTTTTTCATACGAAAACGGCGTCCCAACAAGGACTTTAATTCAATTTAAAAAAAAACACGTTGTAACACGTTGACGGACAGTGCGTCAAATGTATAAGCAAGTGTTGTGACAGTTAGGGCCGGTTGTTCGAACGCTAATCAGCAATGATCACTATCAAATATTTAATTACTGTCACCAACTGTCAATGTCAACTTTGATTGGGTTGCTGAAAACATTATTGATTATAATTATGAGATTAGTTAATCAATTAAAATAACAATTATTAACATAATTGATTAACTAATTTCATTATTGTAATCCATAATTATGCTTTCAGCAATCCAAACAAAGTTGACATTGACAGTTGGTGACAGTAATTAAATATTTGATAATGATCATTTTTGATTAGCGTTCGAACAACCGGCCCTATGTGTATTTTGCAAAGTAGAATAGGGAAAAATGCAACGTCTATAGACGTTGTGTCACATTACATAAATGGAAATAAGACGTCTATAGACGTTCTGTCCGTCAACGTGTTAAGTCGTAAAATTGTCATAACTTTGGTTTCTTAAACGACAAAGACTTCTTCCACAGCTTAAATTTGAGGTACTTTTGTCTTCTTTCATAATTCATGTTGTATGAAAGGGCTTAAGGGTCCCTGGTTTAGTAAGAAATGTCAACAGGGTAAGATATTAGCTCATGAAGGTATCAATATTTGCGATTTTTAGAGGTTTACATCAGAGGAGAGAAGGAATTGTTTTGGAAGCTTGTAATGAATTGTTCTGAGTTGGCAGAAAAAAGTGCCGCCTCTTTGATAATGTGAAAAAATGAAAACAATTGTAGCTCTAAAAGTTGTAAAGCACGAAAAAACTTTATATGACAAAGTTGTAGATTTTTTGAGATCTTTATGCTTTTTCTCATGAGGATCTTTCAGTGCGTCACAGTTTATCGATTTTTTTCTAACGCATTAAATTGTATGTGACAGAAAAAACGCACGTCGGTGATTACATTTCGTCGGTGACATTTATAACATTTAGTCTAGTTGTCAATAGATGGCTCCATAATCGAAAAAAAAATAATTTGCGAATTATATAATATATCTACGAATAAAATCTGAACAATTTAAAAGACCATACAAATCAAAGGAAATACCATTTTATAAATGCAATAAACACAATTGATTGGTTTTATATGCCAAATTGCGAATAAAATTTGACAACTGTCAGATTTAACTAAAATGTCATGTCACTAAAATGTATATTATCACGGACTTACCTTTTTTTCCAACATTTGTGACCCACTGAAAAATGCTAATGAAAAGAAGCATAGGTATATTTGTTAGTACCTAAATATGGCTGCGTTAATCAAAAGCTGATTTATAGATGTTTGAATATGGTCATTTTTTTGTAAAAAGTGCGCATACTTTAATTTTTTCCAAAAAGGCACCTTGACATTTGATAAGTAAAAACTTACCTACATGAGAATTGGGCATCAGGAGTTAAAACATGACGTTTTCTAAATCGTATGTGGTGAAGAGGGATCCGAGAAAAAAATTCTTCAAAATCCGTTAAAAAGGGCTATTTAGAACTTTTAAGGCTGAAATAAGGGGCTCCTGAGCTCAAGTAAATTCAGAAAATTCAGAGTTCTTTTTCTGTAGTACAACCTACTAAAATTTGGGGAAAATTGGTAGACCTTACCCTACAAAAGTATCGAAAAACTAAAATATTGCTCATTTTGTTTGCACACCGTGAATTTTTAAATAGAAACTTTTTTAATTCCTGCATTTGTTTAAGTCGTGTGTTTGTTGGTCTGTTATAAATCAAACACTTTATTATTTATTAAACGTTTCCACTATCTTCACCATTTTCTGAGCACTTTAGTTATTTAAACATTACGTTATAAAAATTTTTTCTACGGCCCTGCTAAAAGAGCCGCCACATTCACGCACAGATTTCGTTTTCAAAAGTTACACTTTCCCGCACGGCGTGCGGGAAAGTAAAATACCTTGTAATATGGCATTATAATATATTATAATACATGCAATAAAAATATTTTTAGATATTATTTACTAATTTATTTCAAATTTATCTTATTGTGTTCATGTTTTAATGAAATTAACGCGATAATTGGATGAAATAAAATTATTTTGACATAATATTTAAAAGTCACATCAGTAGACAATAGGTTTGTTCTAGCATCAGTTTCAAACGGTTTGAAACCATCAGCGAATAGTCGACCAGCGCGAGTAGAGGGGATAGCGGGGGGTGACTGTATTATGTTCTCTCGCTGACCAACTGTTTGTTGACGGTTTCTGTCTAGTTTGACTGTCTGCTAGAACAAACCTATTTACATACAATGGTTTTGAATCGTCGTCATGGAAACCAGTATCGTCGTCGTGGTAACCCATTATATTGAAAGTTTGGTTTTGACAACCTTGTCAAAGAATTAATTTGTGTTTTCACTTCTGAATAATAGTATATTACTTTATGAGGCGGCGAAGCATGACTTTTCTTGACGCGCCCGATATTACGCGCCGAACGAAGTGAGGCGCGTAATAGAGGGCAAGTCAAGAAAAGTCGCTTCTTTGCCGAATAAAGTATACTATTTTTTCTTTAAACGTAGCAATTTTCAACCATAAATATTACAATTCATACGCTATTTTTACTCGAAATTAACTGTGACAACTATCAAAGTCGTCTAGAAATAATTAAGTCGTCTGTGGGATTTGCGTCTCCCTGGTTATAGTTGTTTGACAGTTGTTTGCAATTATTATTACGACGAACTTCAGCAACACTTTTAATTGATGGAGGCGGAAATCTAGAATGCCTCAAACGACATGGGGGCTGGAAATCAAGCACGTTTGCCGAAGGATATATAGAGGATTCAATAAGAAATAAGAACGATAATGCTCAAAAAATTTTAAATCCTCATGATTCGCCAACATCGGGAATGATTGCTGAAAGTTGTGCTCGACCATCAGTATCATCAACAATTACCAATGCGTATCAAGAGTCGGGAACATTTTTGCACGGTTTCAATTTTGAAAATGCCTCATTAACTAATTGTACTTATAATATTACTATAAATAAAAATGATGTTTAATTGTTGTTAATGACATTTGTATTGTTGCTTTGTGACATGTTTCATATTGTTGCCATGACAACATTTTTCCCTCCGCCGTAAAGAAATGGGAAAAAAACTGCTGCCGGCGGAGACATCAAACTTGGACAGGATCAAGTTAGATAAGTAATGTCATCATTATTTGACGTTTGAAGAAAATAATTGTTATAACTCTATTTTTTGTGGTTTTATTCCAAACGTACAGCCCTAGAAAAAATATTGTTCCTAACTCATGCGTAAAGTGTCTTCCCCGCACTCCGCTATCGCGTCGTTCGGGTCAACGGCAGTCTCGTGCGTGAAAGTATCACTTTCCGCGCTAGTTAGGAAAATAACTATTATTTATATCTGTAATGTTTGCTAGGTTACGATGGAATGCAAAAGTGACATTTTACCCTAAAATCACATGGCGACACTTCAACAAGGTCGGTCTTATTATTGATCTGATTAATTCCGTGGCTCTCGGGTAAAAGGGCATATCTATGCAAAATGAAATTGTTCAGGAGACGAAATTGAAAGTTCAACATTTTTCTAAAATCAAATATGTTACTTTAGCCATTGTTTGGCATTTTATAATGAAAGAGAATCTAATAAACTAACTTTTGCTGCATATAAACAAGTCATACCTTACTCTAATTTGAAGTTATTAGTAGTTTTCTTCATCAGTGTACTCAGATATATCCTTTTACTCAAATGTAAATGTTACTATGTATGACATTGTACAGTAGTTTGTACTACCTTAATGGTGAAAGGCTGATATTAATAAAACGGCTTATTTACTATTAATGGTTTCTATTGTAATAAAGAATGGAAAAGAAGGTGATTATTGAAATTAAATTATTGTGCGCTGCAGAAAGGGTCATTCATCAATTTCTTCTCCATCCAGTAAGACGTCTTCAACGTTTTCATCCGATGGAATAGACCTATAGTAGTCGTGGAAGACATCGGGTATTAGCGGCAGCATGTCAATGAGGTCCTTCTTCTTAGTCGCTGAGATTGCGAGAGGACCACCGTAGGACAGTTCAGGATTCAGATGGCTGCGGAAACGGCCTCTACGGTGATAGTTTATTGTCTTGAACGACGAATCGGGATCCACTGTCTCCTTGTAAAGGACTTTTCCTGTCTCTTTTATGTAACGGAGCAACTTTATGTTCCTCCATGTAACTTTTCCGTCTTCGTTTGCTTCGTTTTTTATTTTGAAGTGCCGACTTGTACAAATTAGAGAATTGGAAAAAGTCTGACTGCTTAATTTCTGTCACAACAAATGGGTTTTTCTTCCCCGTCTGACGAACCAACTGCATCCAGTCGTGCGGGTGATAGATTGGGGTATTTGATTTTTTTTCATTTTTTCTATCAGAGCGTGATCAGAGTCACACTTTTTATAGCGCTTGTTAAAAACTTCGCCGTTTCACCAAAGGTATATAGAAAGCATTTCTTACAAACAGGCTGAAGATTTCCATTAATGCGTAGGCTCTACTTATGAGTGAGTTATATTGCAATTTTTTGTGTTCCTGTTATTTTTCTTAATGTTTGTGTCTTCTTTGGCTCGGTAGTTATTAAATTTGCAATATAACTTACACGTTTCGAGTAATCACACATATTCCAGTAGTCTGTAAAAATGTGCAAGCGGTTTTCATCTGTAATTCTTTCAGCACATTTAAGCTTACAAGAGTCTAGTGGCTTGCACTCTCTTTTCGTCAGGCCACTATCTCGTTTTGCAAATTTAATAGAAATAAAAATAAAAAGACCGTTGCACGACGCCCTTTGATATGATCAATATGTTGGTAAAGAGAAAAGTAGGTCCAGTGAAATATTTACCAATATTAATTTTCGACAATGCAGCTCGTAATATTCTTTTACTCCTTTCATTTCTGAGGGTCTCCGCATCATGCTGCCTCTCCCTCCCACGTGATGATCTATTTTCCATTATTCCGCTATTGATAATGTTTTATTCTAATAATAGTAGTTAATTAACACCTCACGCATGGTAGCCTAAGATTATAACCTCAAAAGTAGAAACCACAGATGTACACGACTACAGAGGTATACGACAACACTCTAGAAACTCTAGAACAGAACTAGACTAGACCCATAGACCCAGACCGGTAGAAACAAACAACATACTTTTGGTGGCCAGGCAACCAAATCGTCGTTGGGATGTAGGTTTTCTGCCAGTGACCGTTCTTAAATACTCAACCAACGATAAAACAAAAAATTAATGAAATTACAGTTATTACATTTGAGTAAATGAACGTAAGTCGTGATATCTTGGTTTTGCACATATTATATTTAAACACTTTATACTGATTAAATTTGGGTAAATGAAGTTATGTCCAAATATCTCCTTTTACTCTAATCATAATTAGTAAATTTTGTGCATCTGATTCCAGTAAACGAAAATATCTCTAAATATCCCTTTTTACCCAAACGTAATTCTTGCATCCTTGGTTCATATATGATTCAGGTAAAGAGAATTATCTACTAATATAACATTTTACCCCAATTTATTTTGTAAATACATTTGGAAACTAAAGCATATCTGGAATTATTCCTCTTTACTCCATTGTAAACGCTAATTTTGTTCAATGACTCCCTTTTCACATGTCAAAATCTAATGGAAATATTTAGATTGTAAAATATATCCTTTTACCCAAATGAAGAGCACAAAATTTACTTTATTTTCATATTTTTACCTCATTTCGGGAAAAATTTGAGATATGCCCTTTTACCCGAGAGCCACGGAATTTTTGCTTTGATCTTTTTTGTGAATACCATCTCCAATATCCTACAATTTAGTTAAAAATATGTTACAATATTTGGGAGAGAGATACAGTTGGGATATATTGTATACATATGAAGAGAAATACGGTATTGTACAAAAAATATTTTTGTGAGAGAATCTTTTCCTAAAGATATTCAAATTGTTATTCAAGATTCGTCTATGAACTTGATTCGTTTATACGAGTAAACTGGGATATTTTATACCGAGTAACTAGGCCAATTAATTTGGATTCCGATTCCTTTATATAAAATATGAAAAATGAAGCAATTATAAGAAATTATTAAATTAGTTTTCTAATCTGATAATTACAAAAATATTGATATATTTATGACGATAGTGACGGTGGGTACTAAGCAAGTACATGGCTTGTTTTATAAAATTTAAATTTACACCACATAAAACTTCTAAAATTAATATAATCTTGCTAAATGGATCACTTTAATACCAACCTCAGTCACATATAAATAAATAAAGCATTACCTGCTTTTTCCATTTCGGCATATATCTAGCACACCAAATGTTATTTACGAATAAAAATATAAGTGAAAGCCACAGCGCACTTCGTATCATGATCACTGTGTAAATACATACAATTACTTAAACCCTTTCAAGATTTTAATTATTTCTGCACACCGTTTGTAAAAATTTACAAATCAAAATAGTTATAAGTTATAAGTCACTGACAATCGCTGCACGAGAGATTGTCAAAAGTACCATGAACTTGAACGCGAACTGTTAACTGAACACCAAAGCCGAGACTAAGACGGTGACCTGGATTAGCTCTTTCATTATTGTTTTAGATAACTGTAAATGGAAGTAAGAAGCCTCTAGTAGCATACTAACCAGATGCATTTTTAATCTACGTTATTTACGTTGATAACCAATTCGAGCCGTGGACTCCTAAAAAAGTGAAAGAGGAGAAAAGTTTAAAATTGATATAATACATCTAATTAACTATATCCATAGAAACTTTTTTTACACACTATTGCTTGAACTATGTTAAGGTATACGCAACTGCCCACATAACAATTTCATGTTCTTAGTAGATTCATAGAACATACTTTTCAGAAAAAGTATATACTGAGAATATGCGTAATTACCATTGCGAATGTGCAGAGCAGATACTGAGTATATACTACATTACAGTACTTAAACGTTCTATGTATATACTTAGAATGTACTACCGCACTTCTTGTCAGTATATACCAAGAACATACTTTTTAGAAGGTTCTAAGGAGGTGCTATAAACCTTCTATTTATATACTTAGAATGTACTATCGCACATATTTTTAGTACTTGGGAAGGATATTCCAAGGAAGTGCTATATACCTTCTAGTTATATACTTAGAATGTTCTATCGCACATATTTTTAGTATATGGGAAGAATATTTCAAGGAAGTGCTATATACCTTCTATTTATATACTTAGAATGTACTATCGCACATATTTTTAGTATATGGGAAGAATATTCCAAGGATGTGCTATATTTCTCAGAAGTATGTTTTCAACATCACCCAATCTCATCCTAGGTTCTACTAATATATTATATTTACATATTCTAATTGCATATGAGAATGTATTTATTACATTCTACAATATTACGTAAAGAGTAAGTATAAAATATATAAACTTTAGTTATTGTTGTTCTGAAGCTATTTTCTTGTGGCATTTTTATGATTAATTATTTATATGGGAAATAAGCCACAATTAAAATGAAAAAAATAATGTTATTAACGTTTCGACGCCCAAATCGGGTGCCGTTGTCAAAATACAAAATATTACTAAAATAAACAAAAGTGTTGCTGCTAAGCAAAAAAATTCTTCTAATAATTTATTTAATCTCACTCATTTATATTGGCAATTCAGACATATTTATACTATACATTTTAAAGTAATATTTTGTATTTTGACAACGGCACCCGATTTGGGCGTCGAAACGTTAATAGAATTATTTTTTTCATTTTAATTGTGGCTTATTTCCCATATAAATAATTAAACTTTAGTTAGTTATACAGTGAGCACATAAAGGTTGGAATAAATTCATTTTCTCAAGAATGGACGATTTTGGAAAAAAATCCCGAAACAGGTAAATTTTTATTTTTAAATTACAACTTTTTGGCATATATATCATATTAGAGACGTCACCCATCTGGGCGCGATGACGTCATCGATGGTTTTTTTAAATGAGAATAGGGTCGTGAGATAGCTTATTTGAAAGGTAATTCTATACTCAGTAATATATACATTAACATAATTATTTATACCGGGTGTCTAAAAATTTTTTTTTTGAATTAAATTTATTAACATAAAGAGAAGAATGTACGTAATTTATTTAAATTAAAATACATTTTACTGCTCTCACAAAACAGAAAAAAAGTTTATTTGAAAAATAATCATTGCATTTCGCTTAAATTAAATGTTCAAACTGTCAAGAGGCAGATGGATGGCTGCTTTAATATTGAATTTAAGCAAAAAACAATATCTATTTGTCAAATAAACATTTTTTCCTGTTTTCTGATAGCAGCATAATGGATTTTCAATTAAATAAATTACACACATTCTTCTTTTTATGTCAATAAAATAAAAAAATATTTTTGGACACCCTGTACAAATAATTATGTTTATGTTTGTATCAGTGAATAGAGAATTGAATTACCTTTCAACTGACCCATCACACGACCCCTATTCTTATTTAAAAAAATCATCGATGACGTCATCACGCCCATATGGGTGACGTTACTAGTAAGATATATATGCCAAAAAGTCGTAATTTAAAAATAAAAATTCACCTGTTTCGGGATTTTGTTTCCAAAATCGTCCGTTCTTGAGAAAATGAATTTATTCCAACCTTTACATGCTCACTGTATAGGTACCTATGTATAATAAATATTACATGGGTAAGTAGGTATATATAAAATATAAGTATAATATTTAGTTATTATGTGCACATCAAAACAAAAACGCTGCTTATATATTATATAATAGCCAAATATATATAATATGTATGTAAGTTACTAAAATTTATAGGTATCTACATATATACATTATACATACTTTTACTTACAAGGTATTTAGGAAATATTGAAGTACCAATATGAATTTATTATTTTCAAGCTGCTTTTTATGTTCTTAAAAATGTTTTAGTCCTTGAAGCTAGAAATACTTCGTCTTCGCTTCGTCCTAACAGCGTAGACATAAATGCCTAACTGTACTGGAAACTATTTTCATATTTTGCCCTTGTTACCTACCCCCTTCCCTTGTGTAGGTATAAAATATGCAATGCAAGGGTCAGAATGACAATGAATGGCCGTTTCCGGATTCCCGAAAATTATAGGTAAAAATACTCATGGTATAAACTCAAATCAAAATGGTATAATCATTTCAATTGAAAACGAAACGAGAATTTCTCATTTTTTTTCAATAGAATTAAGTTTTAACCTTTTTTACCATACAATTAAAACGGTTTAAAAAAATGAATTAGATAGTTCAGTAGTACCTACCCAAATACCTAAATTTTATTAGTTATTTTTAACGCGAAGTTGATAATCTATACGCTAACATTTTCTTCTTCCTATAGGTACATGCAGTACATTATTTTTAAGATATTTTAAAAGTATATACAAGTATGTGTTAAGCATATACCTACTTTTGCATATACTTACGCATATACTAAAAATATTCGATTAAGGTATATTCTAAGAATAAACTTTCACGAACATTCCGAGATACTACGTACACGAATGTGCTAAGTATATTCGGTGCAAGAATATTCTTTGAAGCACATGCAAAGAAAATGAAATTTAGAATGTTTTTTATGGTACATGCTATGCTTGTACTACGCATATACTAAAAAGGATATACTTCGACGAATGTTGGTAGGATATGCTTAGAACATGATGCGAACATCATTGTTATATGGGTGTACAGTATTTAGATTTTCACCAAATGCAATCAGTACAACATTTTTTAAATTAAACATTTCTAAAATAATATGTTTCCATATTTCACCATTTTGTCGTTGTACAAAGCCCAAGCGTCTCTAACTGTGATATTAATTCTAATAATATCATTAACCATATTTATTTAGCGTACCGCTGCATCACAGTTAAGTTTTTATGTATCGGTAAAGAGGACAATACATTACAAACAGTAAATAATAATAGGAAATTTTTACAAACAAAAATTTCATTGACAAATATATTTAATTGTCTATTTGGTCACGATCTGATCGTGTATTCTTGGACTAGATGTTAAACCGTTTACTTGCATCACCGCAATGGTAATTTGGAGAGGGTATTTTTCTAAATCTGATAAGTGAGTCGAAGCACCTGCCACAGTTTGTTCTTATTCTGTTCACTTTGGATTCGTCTTCTTCTTCTTTACCTAACACTGATATAGTCTAGTCCATAGGTTACGCTACAAGCCGACAGGTAATCTTTAACTTAATTTTGTTTTTTTTTTCTTCAGCCGATTAAAATTTGTAGGTATTTTCTACTGAACAGGAAGAACTTTTGAGTGGTTATTTAAAAGAGGCTTCCTATATTTATCAGGGTCTATGCCCTAAAGAGTTCCGAAAACTTGCCTTTGAATATGCATCCAAAATAAATACGATATTTATTTCCTAAGCCTTGCCTGAGCCTTGGAAAAATATAAAGGTGGCAGGAGAGGGCTGGTTCTCCAATTTCTTACGGAGAAATCCCTCTTTATTTATTCGAACTCCAGAAGCAACTACTTAGGTTCGTGCATCCAGCTTCAACCGAACGAATGTTAGAAATATTTTTGAAAATTTGGAAACAGTATTAAAGAGGAACAAGTTTGATCCAGCAGACATTTGAAACATGCACGAGACCGGCTTGGCTACTGTTCAAAAACCAAATAGGGTAGTAGCTAGGCGGGGTTTTAAACAAATAGGCAGAATTACATCTGCAGAGCAAGGAACTCTTGTTACGTCAGCAGTAGCTGCTTCGGCTTGAGGTAACAGTATCCCTCCATTCTTTATTTTTCCTCGCGTCAATTTATGGGAACATTTCCTTGAGGAATCTCCGGAAGGTAGCTCGGGTAATGCAAATTCATCGGGGTGGATGGTAGAAGTGAACTTCATTAAGTTTGCTTATAGTTTTGGCGAATATACCAGAGCTACAAGATAAAGGCATGTACTCCCTTTATTGGATAATCACGATTCCCATCTCTCCATTGAAGCCCTTTATATTTTTAAAAATAATGGTGTGGTGGTGGTGTCTTTTCCCCGACACTCCAGTCATAAATTGCAACCGTTAGACCGGTCAGTGTATGGACCACTAAAAAAGTATTTCAATGGGGGATGTGATACCTGGATTACTAATAACCCAGGTAAACCGATGACGATTATTCAATTCTTCCAAAAATTGTTAAGTCAGCATTAGCGCTAGCATGTACCCACCAAAATATAACATCGGGATTTGTTTGTACTGAAAGATGTCCCTTTAACCGAAATATTTTTTGGAGCAAGATTCCTTACTTGCTTATATAACCGATAGGCCTCCAAATACAGTGATTACACCAAATTCGATGAATAATAGCACATTAGAAATTGATGCGTCCCCCAAATTAACTACTCCCCCAAAAAAAGACAAACAATCATCTTGAAGATAAGGAGAATTTGATGGATGCTATAAATAATGACGTCTCTTTGAAAGATCTGTTAGACGCCGGACCGTCACATGTTCCTTCTCCCATTTGTGAGATATCTGTGGAAGAAATAAGACCGTTACCAAAAGCAGGAGAGAAAACAAGTAAAACAGGAGGCAGAAAATGTAAAACAACAGCAATTTTAACATATACACCAATAAAAGATGAGATTGAGTTAGAGAAGCAGCAGAAAAAAAAAGAAAACGACAAAGCAAAGTAAAGCAGGTTTAAAAAACTGTAAAAAGAGACATAATATGTTCTAAAGAAATGAAAGCCAAAGAGATAGATTCATAGTCAAAAGAGGACAAATGCTTCTGTCTATTATGTCTCGAATCATTCTCTAATAGTGTTAGTAAGGAGAAATGGGAACAGTGCACTAAATGTAAAGACTGGGCTCATGAAGCTTGCACAGCTGGAGATATCCTTTTTTTGTATGCGATAACTGTTTGTCCGATACGGATTAATGATGGTATATTTTTACAAATATATTTTTATTGATATTATCGTTTTGTATATTTATTTTAAAATTTTAAAGTATAAGCATACTTACCCCGATCATGTGGCCCACTTGTCCCGCTTTAGGGGTTAGTTCGCCCACTGGACCAGCCGAACAAAAATATGTATAATCCCTTTAAACATTTGTTTTTGATTATTTATTCCTACTGTAATAATATTATAGTGCTCACACCTTGTATAATATTTATATAATATTATAATGTATAATAGTTCAGAAAAAGTAATCTAGTTTCATGTAATTGTAAAAAATCAAAATCCAAAAAGTGGGCCTACTAACCCAGGTCTCTCCTATATGTCAGAAATAAAATAGAAATGAAAGTCAATGGAATAATATAAGAACCCATAGAAACAAATACAGGAATCGGGCAATGAGATTTACTAAGGCCTCTACTGTTTAACATAATGTTGGATGCAATAATTAAACAAGTGAAGAAAACAAGAGGGTACGAAATTGGTGATAGAGAGGTAAAAATACTCTCGCTGTTACGATGATGACACCGTCTTAATAGCAGAGTGAAAAGACAACCTATAAAGAATACTGCACGAATTCAAAATTTACGCAAAAGAAATGAATGTCAAAATATCAGCCCAAAAAACAAAAAGCCTACTAATAGCCAAAGAACCAAAAAGATGCAAATTGGAGTTAGATCATCAAATTATACAACAAGCAATGACTTTCAAATACCTGGGAATTAATATATCAGCCGACAACAGTATCGAAGAACGGGTAAAAGACTAAATAATTAAAGCCAGTAGAACAGCCGTATGCCTAAACGACACAATTTGGAAAAACAAACAAGTAAGAGTGGAAACAAAGGCCCGTATATTATAGAAGTCAGTTATTAGGCCAGATACGATTTACACGGCCGTAACAAGACCAGACACAAGCAAAACACAAAGACATATGGAGACCAAAGGAATAAATATTTTAACCCGGCACCTGCCACGTGGCTTTGCAAGGCATCAACTGCCACGTGGGGTGCTCACAGCACCCCTTAACAATTTTCTGTGATCTACTTGTTTATAAACAAAATAATGTGTTGAGTTATACAAGTATATAAAAAAAAGAGGTTTTATTAACTTATTAGCTACTAATATATTATAAAAGTTAAAAAATAAAATTAAAAAGGTGTTATAAGCAAATTAACGAGTACCGACCCATAATAAATGAAGTGAAGTAAAATATCTAAAAAAATTAAGATTTATTGAGTATAGAGATTGAGTATAGATTACAATAAAAAAATGTAAAACTGACCGGTTTATCAAAAACACAAAAAAAATTTAAAACTTAAACTGGCAGATAATGACACACCGATTCGACTTTAGAGCTACAAGTTCAGAATGACACTAAATAACCGCTTCAAACGTAAACAGATCTATGCTATATAATATTATAGAAAGCTACTATGACGCACAACACGGTTAACAAACTTGAAATACCAAATATTTGATGAAAATATGTTATGGGGTGCTGCTAGCACCCCACGTGGCATGTGCCGGGTTAAGAAGGATTGCTGGAAAAAGACTACAGGACAGGGTAAGAAGTGAGGAAATCAGATGCCTATATGGGGTAGACAATATAAATACCTAAGTAAAGAAGAGAAAACAATAGGGGAATCAATACATAAGCAGCATGTCTGAATCAAATGTAGTACGAGCAAGTCACTGTTAGGCAAACGGAGTATAGGACGCCCAAGGATAAGATGAAACGACAATTTAGGGGCAGAATAAAAGGCGCCGTTGAAGAAAAATAGGCAGGAAGGCCTATATAAAAGAAAAAGAACAAGAAGAAGAGGAAGAGAAAGCTGTTTAATAGTTTTCTTTGTATGATTCCCGGTTCTGCTATTGTCTGGCTCTTCTTCGTTTCCTATACCATAATACAGTTGTTTATCGCGTTTCCTTTTTTCTTCTTTATCGATGATTATTCTGTCGTCTTCATGATCTAATATTTCATACACTTTCTCCTCCTGTTTTGAAAAAACTGTGCTTATAATAATATCCTTTCTTACCATTTAATTTATACCGATCCAGATTAGCTTCATATAAAGCTTCTAAGTTCTACAGTAACTAATGATACTAATCAATTATGAAGCTAGTGATGACAAAGATGTCAAAACTCATCCTGAACTTTTTAAATAAATTACTGTTTTTACAAGTTATGGTGTCACTTAAAGATTAACAATCGCTATTAACTCACAAACGATATTAGAGAGATTCTTTTCATTATGGACTAATCAATACATTTATTTTAACACATTGTTTTTTATGTTCCCTAATATTTATTTTAAATAGTTTATTATAAATAAAAAGTATGCAGTATTACTGTTTGTTTCTGTATAAAGAATTCAGTCAAGATGTAAGATTTTTAAAGTTTTTTTTATTATTACAGAAATAATAGAATTACTGATATTTTTCATTAAATATAAAGTTACTTTTAGTATTTATAAATAAATGTAATTTTTGATATTACTATAATAGTATTCATTTTAAATAAAAAGATTAGAAAATAGGTACATATTCTACTTATTTTTCGAATATATGTTTTGGATTAAAAATTTTAAAAATCATACAGAAGTAAAAAACTTCATCTGTACAATGGTATAAAAAGTTTATTAAAAACTATTAAAAGTCATCCAAAAGGATCTGCAAAAGGTTTTCGATCTAGATCAGATCATCTTCAGTGCGTTCTGCCTAGTACATGGAACTAGCAACCTTATGAAAATGGTAACATCGAGAAATATGGTTTACATGATAATTCTATTAATAATTTTTCTACTAACCTTGGCAAAATTAAAATTTTTACTTTTTTAAATAGTTTTTGAGGGTTAAAAATGGCCGATTTCGCACTTTTGAAATTTTTAATCGCTTATATATGTTTTTTTCTTTACGTGCCATCTCCGCGACGAAGGTTAGCAATCATCATTACTATTCTCACTTTTGACACTACAGCCCGAAAGAGTTCAGTTGAGCTGCATCCAAACCATTCTCTGAGATTTCTCAGCCAGGACATTTTTCTCCTACCTATGCTGCGCCTTCCTTGAATCTTTCCCTGCATAAATAATTTAAGGAGTTCATATCTATTTATATATGTCACAAACTATCAACTTTAGAGATAAGTGACTACAGATCTTTTCGGTTTGAAATGATCCAAAAAACCTAAAAAAAACTTTTAACCCCCAAAATATGTACCTTTCGATTTACCTGGCAGATACTTTTGCTTACTCTAATCGCCTATCAATTTTTTTCCATAACTATCAATAAATAAACTAAGTTATATTAAATTTTGAAGTTTACGGGAGTAAGTTTATTTTTTAATTATTTATTTTACATTTTAAAAAATAAAAGCGATGACAACGTGCAGGACAGTTGCTTGCCAGTTCATAGTTTTTAGCCTTGGTGTGCTATGACTTTCACTCTACAAATTTCTAGCCTTACAGGAAGAGTGTTACTTTAAAGGGTTCACTAGCTCTGTTACTATAACTTCGAGGGGGGTTTTTAATGTCAAACGCTGAGCGCACGTACATTTGAAACAAGTACAGTACCTGGCCAAATTACTAGGCCAAGCAAGGAAAAATTCACTAAATGAAGTTAGTTCTCTCACGATTATGAATATATTTGAAAAAATATTGTTTTATCCCTTTTTTGTGGACTGTAACTCTTGAGGTGCGTATCCATTAGGTTCGCTGCTCCGCGCTCCCTGTAACTTTAAGGTGCGTTCCTTTTTTGTGCATATTAACTTTAAGGTTCGTATCCATTAGGTTTGCTGCTCCGCGCTCCCTGCAACTGCTCCAATCGATACGACATGCGCTCCTTTACAGATAAAGGTGCGTATCGATTAGGTTCGCGCTCCGCTCGGCGCTTTAATTGGTGGCGATTTATATGTAGAGGAGCGCACGCCGTATCGATTGGAGCAGTTGCAGGGAGCGCGGAGCAGCAAACCTAATGGATACGCACCTTAAAGTTAATATCCACAAAAAAGGGAACACAACAGTATTTTTTTCAAATATGTTCATAATCATGAGAAAAATAACTTCATTTTTTTTTTATTTTACAAAATAGTCGCATCAACCTCGGAGGTTATTAGCGACATATACATATACATAAGGTAATTTATTTACAAATGTTAGATTTTGTTAAATACATTGATATCTTTAAGGAATTTTACCAAGTGTTCAATTTTACAATTTTCTCCTAAGATTTCACTTGCTGATCCGATGATGTGGTTGTTCTGTCTCTGCAACTGGTATTTTGGACACTCTGCAAGTACATGCTTAACACTTAGTGGGATATTACAGTTTTCACATAAAGTGGGATTAGTGTGACCAATTATGTGTCCGTGGGTAAGTCGGGTATGTCCTAGACGAAGGCGAGTAACAATGACATGGTGAGTTCTGTTGTGAATTTGAGATTTCCACGGTTTTACAAACGTTTTCACTTCGCGAAGTTTTGAAGTTGAACTGTCCCACTGGTTTTGCCACAGATTTTTGACTTTCACGTTAATAAATGATTTTAAATCATTAAGAACTACATCTCTCACTTCACTCGCGGTTTCACTGTCTCTGGCTTGTTGGGCTGTCCGATCCGCCGCTTCATTTCCTTGGAGGCCAATGTGTGAAGGAACCCATAGGAATTGTACAATATGGTTGTTGTTTTGAATGGTAGCTAGTTCTTTTTTAATTAGGAGAGCAATTGGATGCTTCGTGTACAGTTGGTTAATGGTATGGATGGAACTGAGTGAATCGGTAATTATAAGAGCATTGGATATATTACTGGAGTTAATAGGAACGAGAGATTGATAGATGGCGTATAGCTCGCCAGTATGTATACAGCTTAAGGATGGTAGTTTATACTCAAGTGTACTATTTGGAGTAATGACAGCTGCCCCAACTCCAGTAGATGTTTTAGAAGCGTCTGTATATATATGATAGGATTTAGAAAATTTTGTTAGTTTGTTGATGAAAGTATTTTTTATTAAAGAGTGTGGAGTCTCGTTCTTTCTAAAGATGTTTAAGGATGTATCGGATTGAGGAATGCTTAATGTCCAAGGAGGAGGAATTTCTATGAAGTTGGAATAGGTATTTGGATCGGAATTTGTAAAGTCCTAAGGGTTTGCCTAACTCTTTCGTAGAATGGCGGTCTCATGTTCCTATTTTCAGTATATAGGTTTTTAAAACGATCAGTGAATATGTTATTTCTAGATGGATTGTTTGGATTAGAATTAGCAGCAAATGCGTATGTAAGAGTTAAGTGCATCCTTCTATATTCAAGTGATGGCTCTCCAGTTTCTGCTCGTAAACTTTCTATTGGGCTGGTCCGAAATGCTCCCGTAGCTATTCTTAATGCCGTATTTTTGATTACGTCAAGGTGGTGTAATAAGGATTCTTTCGCAGATGCATATACTATGGAACCGTAATCTATTTTAGATCTAATTAGGGTTTTATAAATATGGATTAGGCAGTTATAGTCAGCTCCATAGTTTTTATTAGAGAGAGTTTTCATAAGATTAATTCCATTTTGGCATGTTTTTTTTATTTGTAGAATGTGTTTTTTCCATGTGAGTTTCGTATCAAAAATCATCCCTAAAAACCTAATGTCATCGGCATAATTCAGGATTTGGTTACATAATTTTAGTTGCGGTTTATTCGGATCACGTTTCTTTGAAAATAACAAACACTTCGATTTGCTGAGTGAAAACTGAAATCCTGTTTTCTTCGACCAGTTTTCGAGTTCATGAAGTGAGGTTTGTAAGTGACGCTGTACTGATGAGATGTTTTTTCCTGAAGATACTAATACCAGATCATCCGCATATAATCTGCCATGAACTAAGCTGGAGTTTGATGCTATAATATTATTAATGGCAATTAAAAATAACGTTGCGCTTATTACAGACCCCTGAGGGGTGCCATTTGCTTGAAGTCTTATTGAAGATGTGCAGTGATTGACTCTTACTTGAAGATTGCGTTGTTTAAGGAAATTTGAAATGAAATTAATGATATTACCTCTAATATTCCAAGTGTGTAATGATCTGGTAATATCGTAACGCCATGCTGTGTCAAATGCTTTTGTAATGTCTATGAATACTGCAATAGTTTCCTGTTTGTTTGCGAAAGATTCAAGAATTTCAGATTCTAAATCAATGAGGTTATCAGTAGTAGTTCGATTTTGTCGAAATCCACTTTGCTCGTTAACCAGGAGGTGATTTTCTTCTAATATCCATAGCAATCTTTTATTAACTATTTTTTCCATGACTTTGCACATTACATTGGTGAGAGAGATGGGTCTATATGAGGAAACTTTAGTTCGTGCATTGTTAGGTTTGAGAATAGGTATAATTATTGAATCACTCCAGGAGGTTGGAAAGACATTATTTAACCATATTCGATTGAAAATTTTTAGAAGAGTACACCTTGCATTGTCTGGCAGTTTTTCCAAGAATACTAAAGGTATATTATCGGGTCCAGGAGCAGAGTTTTTTGTAGTATTAAGGGCAAAGTTAAGTTCATCTAAGGTTAAAGGGATATTGAAGGAACTGTTATCTCTATCTTCACAATCGAGCTGTTGTTTTTTTGTGATGATTTTGTGTTGTATAAACTCTTCGGAATAGTTGCTATTGCTGGAGTTTTTTTCGAAGTATGTAGCAAAAGCATCAGCTATTTCATTAGGTTTTGTTATTATGTTAGTATTATGAGTAATAAAAGGCACTTGGTAAAATTTGTTTTTTCCTGATATTTTACGAATATTGGCCCAGACTGTAGATAAAGGTGTTGTACTGTTTATATTTGAGACAAATTTCCTCCAGTTGGTTTTTCGAGCATTTTTTGTTATATATCGAGCATGTGCTCTCTGTTTTTTGTATTCAGTTATGTTAGTTGTGTGACTATGTTTTTTCATTCTATTAAAAGATGCTTTATATTGCTTGATTGCATTTTGACATTCCGTATTCCACCATGGTAGAGGTCTGTGTTTCCTTAATATTTTAGTTTTTCCTATATGTGTTTCTGCCGCGTATGTAATAATATTCGTAAAAATGTTGAGAGTTTCATTTATATCAGTGTTTTCAAAACTAGATTCTTGTGATTTTATGCCTGTTTCTATGGCATCAGCATACTTGTACCAATTAGCGTTTTTCAGGTTCCATTTTCGGACTGGTTGGTATTCAGAGATATTGTCATCAGAAAATACAGACATTTTTATTGGGTAATGGTCGCTCCCATACAAAAAGGGTAGGGGATCCCAATTAAGAGCACTTGAAAGAGTTGGATCACAAATCGATAGATCGATTGCCGATGTTGTACCAGTATGTACATTAAATCTGGTTGGTCTTCCATCATTGAGAATGTTTAAATTTTCTTCAGTTAACAAGTCTTCGATTAGTCTGCCTTTGATATTAAAATTTGTTGAGCCCCACATTGGGTTGTGACTATTGAAATCTCCTACTATTAGTCTGGGCATAGGTATTTGTGAAATGAGTGCTTTTAAGTCGGTTAAGGTGATAAGTGTGTTTGGGGGAGTATAGATGCAACATATATTAATGCATTGGGAAGCTTTAACTGAGACGGCTACAGCTTCGATGTCTGTTTTTAGTGGAATCGTTTGTGCTTCAAGAGTATTTTTAACATAAATGGCCACTCCACCACTTGCTTTTTCCTGGTTGTTCCTATTTTTATAAAATGTTGAAAAATTTTTAAATGTGTGGCAATATTGGTCTTTGAAATTCGTTTCTTGGAGACAAATGATAGCGGGGGTAATATCATTAATTAAAAGTTTTAGCATTTCATAATGGGTATAAAACCCATTTATATTCCATTGTAATAAATTGAATGTTATAGTTATAATTATTGAATGTTCAGCTCCTGGGATAATTCAGTCGATGTATCCGTGTCAGGTTCTTCATCCTCGTAGTTGTCTTTTGTGAGCTGTCTCGTAATTTTTTTATTAAGCTTTGTACATTTCAATTTTAATGAGCGTTCGGATGTATATGAATGAATTTTGGTTATGAGTTTTTTAAATCCTAGAATGTCTACTGTATATTTATTTATAACGCTGATAACATCTTTTGTTCCATGAGCGTTTTCAAATAAATCAACTGTTTCCTCAAAAGTTAATATTTGCTTTTCGGAATTGAATAATTCTTTAATTGGTTGCATTAGCGTTTCTAATGGTATTGTTGATATTTTTGTTTTTATTCTTTTTTGTTTCTGAGTTGGCTTTGAAAATACATCGTCACTAGCTGATGTCTCAATCGGGGGTTATATTGCTTCAGATACAGTTCGTTTGGAGGATGATTTAGATGTATTTTCTTCGTTGGATACGCTAAATTCTTTTGGTGCTGGATTCTCTTTATTTTCATTAACCGAGCAAGAATTATTGCTTAGACTGGAAGATGAAGGCTGGTTAGTTATGAATATGTGAGGTGAGGGGGCTGATGAGGTGGATATATTTGGTTTGGATATCACTGGCATTGTATTATCTGTAGTTGATGTATCAAGAGGTGTTAGGTTGGTTGTAGATAATATTTTTGTTAGTGGCGTTGAATTATTTGATATGTTTGTAGAAGTGCATGTTGTTGAAGGTGTAATAGCAGTCGTTTCTGTTGAAGTTACTGTACTAGGTTCGTTTCTGTTTGAAAGTGTAGCAGTTGGGACAGCTGTTTCTGAGTGATTTACATTTACTGAGCAACTACTGGAAATATGGCCATGTTGTTTGCAAATGAAACATAAGTTGTCTAATGTCAAAAAAATTCGATTTGTAGTATCTTCATGAGTTATTAAAATGGTATCGGGAATTGGACCTGTGGGTGGAGATACGTAAATATGTCGACGGAAATTGAGTACATGTTTGTATTCAGGATTGTTGGTTCCTATTCGCAAAAATGACATTGATGAAGTTGGTTTTAGCCCTAAGAGCAGTAGTTCGTTTTCTATTACCTTATGCGGGATAGTGGGAGAAACATTGGATATTAGGAGTCTTTCACTTGGAGTAACTAGTCTACGGACTTGAATTTGTGTATTGTTTACAGTGATGAAACCTCTACTGTTTGAAAAAAATTCATCTACGACTTGTTTGGTTGAGAAATAGATACAGATACGATTGTTGGTGATTCTTGATGACAAAATAATGTGTTTTGGACTAACTAAAACTCCTACCGCTAACAAGTATTCTTCTAATTTAACATCGTTGAGAGAATTAAAAACTACTGCTTGTAGCTTGGATGGACAGATTGTTTCTTTTTGTCTACTAGCTGCAGCAGAGTAAGATAAAGGTTTTTGTGATGTGGATTGCGATAATGATTCATCGCTATTATTAGTGACGTCGAATTCCATTTCTCAACACCATTTGATTTTCCTAAGTACGGACCTGTTCCGCTTCGGATTTTGGTAATTGTCTTTAAAGACAAAAAATTGGTGTCGATCAATGACTGGTGTTGTTTATTGACGGTTTTATAAAATTCTTTGGTTATGAAATACTTATTAATAGAAAAATATGTACTCACAGAAAATGTTTTTCTATACACACTTAACTAACACTATTATACTTGATGTTAACGTAGTGCAAGAATACTATGATTGGTTTTTGTAAGTTAAATTTACTATTTGTCAGGATCGATCAAAAAGCATGTGTGCTTATTCGATATCAGTGCCGGACCATCAAAAAAAAATAACTTCATAATATAGTAATTTTTCCCTACTTGGCCTAATAATTTGGCCAGGTACTGTAGGTAATAGTCAGTATTTATTTTTACATGTTTTCTCTTTGCAAATTTTATATACAACATCGACGACAACTTTAATTAAAACGTAAAGATTCCACGTTTATCATTTTATATTACCAATAATTAATTTAAAACCTGTAAAAATAAATATTGAATATTGCGTATTTGATTCAAATGCAAGTGCATTTAGCGTTTGACATTGAAAAGCCCCTCGAAGCTAATTCAGCCGAAATCCACGAGAGGTCGTCATTGTAACTTAACATCGCGAATTAGCAGTAAATAACAATTTTTTTTTTTGAAACATATCGTTACACATTTTTTCACAATTTCACCAATATTTCCTCTTACGCCTTTATTTCTTTTTGAAATCTCTAAACAAATTCTACAGATTCAATAAGTGGCATTCCTTGTGCTTCCACTCTTGAAATAATACCGCTTACGAATTCGTAGTTAGACTTAATAAGTGCTAATTCGTACTTTAAGAAGGATTTTTTAAAACCTCCTTGACACTATGGCAATGTCAGTTTTTTCATCAAAATCCGATTGTTCGACACCCAAATGCGGTATAAAAGTAAACGAATCTTTAAGTTCAGCATTTGAGAGTTTTCAAGTCATAAATATTAATAAATTTTCCCAGATGCTTACCTATTTAGTTTAAGAGTTGGGAGCGGATTTTGTGCGTGATAAGTAATATGGAAAAACTATATGGGGATATGTTGAACTAGTTGTGTACATTTCTTTCCCCAACGGCCGGAAACCAGAGTGGGAGCCGAGGGTAGATATCAGGGGTCAAAGTCGCCGTTTTTATTATTTTTTTGTGACGCTCTTGATAGAGATAGTGCACCAAAATTTGGGAATAAGTAGACCATGACATAACTAAGTAAAATCCCCAGAGCCGGAAACCAGATTGGGGGACTAGGGTAGTTATAAGGGGTAAATATTGCGGTTTTCATTTTTTTTTTGACGCTCATGATCGAGATAGTGCACCAAAATTTGGCAACAACTAGTTCATTACGTAAATAATTAAAATCTCCAGAGGCGGAAACCTGCGCGGCCGACAAAGGGGTGGGGGAAGGGGTGAGTATAAAAATTATAATTGGGTTTCTTTGTGACGTTCCTGATCGAGTGCACCAAAATTTGGGAATAAGTAGACCATGACATAATTAAGTTAAATCCCCAGAGCCGGAAACCAGAGTGGGGGACGAGGGTACTTATAATGGGTCAAAGTCGCGGATTTTACTATTTTTTTTCTGACGCTCATGATCGAGATAGTGCACCAAAATTTGGAAATAACTAGTTCATGACGTAACTAAGTAAAATCTCTAATTGCGAACGCTGCATGTCCGAAAAAGGGGTGGGGGCAGGGGTGAATATATAAACTATAAGTGGTTTTTGTGACGTTCGTGATCTAGATAGTGCCTCAAAATTTGGGAATAAGTAGATTATGGCATAACTAAGTAAAATTTTCAGGGATGGAACGCTGTGTGGGGGACAAATAGGTGGGGGCAGAGGTAACTATAAAAATTATAAGGGTTTTTTTCTGACGTTCGTGATTGAGATAATGCACCAAAATTTGGGATTAAGTAGACCATGACATAACTAAGTAAAATCCGCAGAGGCGAAAACCAGAGGACCAGAGGACGAGGGTAGTTATAATGGGTCAAAGTCGCGGTTTTTATTATTTTTTTTGTGATCGAGATAGTGCACCAAAATTTGGTAATAGGTAGGTCATGACGTAACTAAGAAAAATCTCCAGGGGCGAAACGCTGCATGGTCGACAAAGAGATGGAGGCAGGGGTAAAATTCAAAATTATAAGGAATTTTTGTGACGTTCGTGATCGAGATAGTAAACCAAAATTTGGAAGTAAGTAGATCATGACGTAAGTAAGCAAAATCTCCAGGGGCGGAAACCAGAGTTGGGGATGAGGGTAGTTTTAAGGGGGTCAAAGTCGCAGCTTGTCGCAAACCCCTAATATTTTTATACTCACTTTTGACTAGCACACCTTTGTACCCCAAGCAGCGTTCCGCCCTTGGAGATTTTACTTAGTTACGTCATGACCTACTTACTTCCAAATTTTGGTGCACTATCTCCATCATAAGCGTCACAAAAAAAGTTAATAAAAGCCGCGACTTTGAATCCTTATAACTACCCTCGTTCCCCACTCTTGTTTCCAGTTCGGGGGATTTTAGTTAGCTACATCATGGTCTACTTATTCCCAAATTTTGGTGCACTATCTCAATCACGAACGTCGCAAAAAACCCCTTATATTTTTTATATTAACCCCTACCCCAACCCCTTTGTCGGCCAAGCAGCGTTCCGCCCCTCGAGATTTTAATTAGTTACGTCATGACGTACTTATTCCCAAATTATGGTGCATTATCTCGATAATAAGCGTCAGAGAAAAATAATAAAAACCGAGATTTTGACCCCTTATAACTACCCTCGTCCCCCACTCTGGTTTCCGGCTTTGGGGATTTTACTTAGTTAGGTCATGGTCTACTTATTCCCAAATTTCGGTGCACTATCTCTATCAGGAACGTCACAAAAAACCCCTTTTAATTTTTATATTTATTTTTGTCCCCACCCCTTTGTCGGCCACCCAGCGTTCCGCCCCTGGAGATTTCAGTTCGTTACGTCATGGCCTACTTATTCCCAAATTTTGGTGCACTATCTCTGTCAAGAGCGTCACAAAAAAAAATAATAAAAACCGCGACTTTGACCCCTTATATCTACCCTCGGCCCCCACTCTGGTGTCCGGCCGTTGGGGAAAGTAATGTACACAACTAGTTCACCATATCCCCATATAGTTTTTCCATATTACTTATCACGCACAAAATCCGCTTCTATCTCTCCGACTAATTGTATCTGGTGGATTGTCCGGTTGGGATGATTTATGAACTTCCGACATTAGGTACTAAACTATTAAAATTTCTTTACTTTTCTGAATAATTTATTTTGCATATCAGATCTTGTAGAAAATATGCTACAATGTGCTAAATATTGCAAAGTATAGAGAAACAGTAAAAAAAGCAATTATATGCAAAATATGCAACAAATATGCAATTGTCATAAAGTCCGGTCTCTACTAATGACTTAAATTAAAGAGTCTCTAAATAAAGATAATATGTTCGACCAAACAAAAACACCGTGGATTGTAGTTTATATATTAGTAGGAAAACTATTTAATTAGGATGACGTCTACGGAAGATTGGATGGTCCAATGACCACTTGTTTGCATACATCTCCAATATATTCTTCAGATTCATCTCTTTTTGCTATCGGAAGTTTTTTCGATTATTGTCTAATGGACAAAACATATCCTCTATTAATTTTATAGGTTGCTATACCTCTTCCTCACCATCGAACGAAATTATACACATATCTAGGGACGTATCTAGGGACTACAAAACGATACCAAATTGTAGAAATTTTTTTTAAATAACCTGCTATGCAGATGACCTCTCTACTAATCTCTCAACCTGAAAATTATTTATAACTTATGCTGCACCAACTTAATATAACCGCCAGAAAATTTGGCAACATGATAATTTCCGCAAAAAAGGGAAAAATCACCAAGACGAAAACAAATAATATATACTTCCGGCTTCATACATGTCTGTCCGTCCATCTCTCTCTGTCCGCGAATATAACTTCTACATTATTAAAACCGATAGAAAGACAAGTGAGATGTCAAATGAGGGCTTATAACCTAAAGACGGTATTAAAGGTGATAAATTTGACTTATTACTTCCGGTTTTACAGTTGCAACTAGAAGTACTGTTTTAAAGTCCCGAAATAGTACAAGCGATTTATTATTCGACGCGCCTTAACAAGACGAAAACAACTATATACTTAAGGTTCCATGCATGTCTGTCTATCCATCTGCCTCTACGCGAATATAACTTCTACATTATTAAAACAGATTGAAAGAGAAGTGAGGTGTCACATGATAGCTTATAACCTCAAGATGCTATTAAAGGTGATAAATTTGACCTCGAACTTTCGGTTCCACAGTTCCAACCGGAAGTACTGTTTTAAAGTCGCAGAAATAAGTACAAACGATATATTATTTGACGCCCCATAGCAAGACGATACCAAATATACACTTCCGGATTTTATATCTCTTCGTGTTAAAAATTTGTAACCGAAAGTTCCAGATTATAGTCGCAGAAAGAGTGCATGTTATCAATCGACGAGTTTGAAAGACGAGCTCGGATATTTAGTTTCGGATTTGATGCAATTTCCGGTTAGTTATTTAGTTAGTTATCTTTATTCCATGAAGCTTCGCTGGAAAGCCCATGTAAAGAAAAAGAAGGAAGAATTAAATATTAAATATAAAAAATTGTACTGGCTACTGGGAAGATACTCAGGGTTGTCAACGTATAACAAGATGCTAATCTACAAACAAGTTATAAAACCAGTATGGACGTATGGTATCCAACTGTGGGGATGTACAAAAAAGACAAACTTGAAAATAATACAAACTTTTCAAAACAAAGTATTAAGGGGCATAGTTAACGCACCCTGGTACATCCGTAATGACGATATCCACAAGGATCTACGAATGGAGCCCGTCGACAAAGAAATCCGAAAACACGCAGAAAGTCATGAAAAAAGACTTCTTCTCCACGAAAATATTGAGGCCATCCAGCTCCTGGACAACTCAAACCAGAAAAGAAGACTGAAGAGGACCAAACCTCACGAGTTGGTGTAGTGTGCGACAAAGCTAATAGCGGAGCATTGCGCGACTAGTGTGTAAGCAACGTGTTGGTGTAGTGCGTGATAAAGTGAAAAGCAGAGCTTTTTGTGATAGTGCGCAATCAAAAAGTGCGCCAGTAATAATAAAGACAACTAAGAAGACATCAAAGGGTGACTCTTAGATATTAAGTAGTTAGTAAGATAGGATAGATAAAAAGTTACTCATTGGTCAAAGACCAGATTGTAGCACTTAGCAAATAAAAAATAAAAATAAAAAAAAAAAAAAATCTTTATTCCAAAAAATCACAAATTTACAATAAATATAATTTTAACAAAAATATTTGTACAAGAACAATATGTGATTTTAGCCTAAGCGTTGGAACTGTCTAGATCATTAAAATTTATTAAAAAGAATTCATCCAGACTATAAAAACATATTGACCAAACAATTTTTTAATTTTTTTTTAAACTTACATATTGAAAGTGCTTTAATCCCAGTGGGCAAATGGTTGTATACTTTAATACCGGAGTACAATGGACCATTTCGAGTACGTCTATAATTATAATTGGGAAGAATTATATCTTGCCTGCGTGTATTGTGACTGTGTATATCAGAAAGTTTTAACAATTCATGTCGTTTTCTATGTATAAGTAGGGACATCTTATAAATATAAATATTAATGTGCGTCATTATTCCCTGATCTTTGAAGAGAAGTCTACATGAAGTTCTATTTGTTAGGTTGAATAGTGCTCGAATTGCTCGTTTTTGAGCCACAAATGTGGATTCTGCTGTGCTAGCCGCGCCCCAAAATTCCACACCATATTGCATAATACTTTGAAATTGAGCAAAATAAACTATTTTTGCCACACAAAAATTTATATTTTGTCTAATTGCTCTTATGGCATATGTAGCTCTGCTGAGGGTTTTATTAAGTTCACTTATGTGGTAACTCCAATCAAGTTTGCTGTCTATGTTTATACCTAAAAATTTAATTGTATGACAAGAAGTAATGCTTTCTTGATCTACTTTAATAACAATATCTTCCACATTTTGATACAAATTAAAACGGATACTTTGTGTTTTACTATTATTCAGAACCAATTTATTGGCGAGAAACCAGTCTGATATCTCTTCAACTTTAGTAGCGGCACAGGATGTTAGTGTATCAGAACTATCGCCTTTAATTACTATACTCGTATCATCTGCAAAAAGTGAAAATGTGGTATTCGGGAAACTAGCTAACAAGTCATTGATATAGATAAGAAACAGTGTTGGTCCTAAAACAGACCCTTGTGGAACTCCACACTGAACTTCTGCGAAATTTGAATAGGATGCTTCACAGCTACTATCAGAATTATTTATTCTAACACACATTTTTCTGTGTGATAGGTATGTCTGAAACCATTTATGTGGTGTACCTCTAATGCCGTAGTAGTAGATCTTGTCCAGTAGTATTTGATGGTCTACGCAATCGAATGCTTTCGATAAATCACAGAAAATACCAAGAGGATAGTGTTTTGCTTCCAAGATTTTATGCACATTCTCGATTAGAGAAAATGCTGCATCTGTAGTACTCATATCAGATCTAAAGCCATATTGAGAAGTTGTTAGGATTTTATGTTTATTTAAAAAAAAGAAGTAATTGTTTATTTACGCACCATTCTAATAGTTTTTAAAGGGACGGTAATAGAGACACTCCGCGATAATTCTCTATATTACACCTATCACCTTTTTTATGTACAGGAATAACTACCGATTTTTTAAAACATTTAGGAAATATTCCGTTTTCAGGAGAGAAATTAAAAAGAAAAACTAAAGGGCTACAAAGGGTATCAATATTTTCTTTTACAAGGGTAATTGGAATTTTGTCAAGCCCCGCGGATTTCTTTGGTTTTTGTGACAAAATGCACTCCCTGATATCAGTTTCTATTAAAGGTCCAAAAAATAATGAACTTACATTATTTGCCGGTAAACTCTGCAAATAGTTATCACTAGATTTTTTACTTTTGATATTAGGAATAATACTTGATGCAATGTGTTGAAAATAAGATTTAAATTCTTCTGCAACTTCAGTTGGATTTGTGATATCAATATCATCTTTTTTAATAAATATATCTTTCTTAGCTGTTATGTTTTTTTTTGTTAAAATGTGAAATTAAATCCCATGTCGCTTTAGATTTATTATTTGAGGAGTTGATTATACCGTGGAAGTACTTATTTTTTGCCTCTTTAATTATTTGTTGTAACCATCGACAATACGTTTTAATGTAGTTTTTTATGGTAATATTATTTGTATATTTTTTTAGTTGTAATAAGAATCTTTTGTTTTTTGACGATACTTTTATTCCGGGAGTTAACCAACCTTTAAAATTTATTTTGTTATGTATTTTTTTACGTTTAGTCGGAACGCGTATTCGAAGCCCGAACCAATTTTTTCATTAAAAACATTATAAGCTACTTCCACATCTGATATTTCATATACATCATTAAAGTCGCACTGACGAAGATACTCGAGAAATTTTAATTTATTAGTTTGACAAAAGGATCTAACCAGATGATATTGATTATTAGCATCAGCTTTATCCACACTTATGGTTAAAATTTGAGCTTTGTGATCAGATACTCCTACTTCAAATGTAGACCCCTCAAATAATAGTTTAGGATTCAAATTAACACAAATATTATCTATTCGTGTAGCAGACGTTATTGTTACTCTAGTAGGTGCTAAAATAATTGGTATTAAATTATACATTGTCAATATGTTTTCAAAATCAAAAACATTCCTATTCTTACAATCCAAGTCTATATTAAAATCGCCGCAAATTATATAATTGTAATTTCTGTATTTTAAATACAGTTCACTTAACAAATCGCACAACACATTAAAAAATATTTGCAAATCTCCCGAGGGGGGTCTATAAATACAAGAAATTACTAATTTTAAATTATGATTGTTTACAACGGTAAATTCAATTTTGTTATCTACTGAAACAGTTTCTAAATTAACAACTGGACTAAAATCAAACTTTTTATTAGAAAAAACGGCCGCTCCACCATGGGAATCCGTTTTCCTACAATATTTGTTTATTAATTGATAGTCCTCTAAAGAGTAAAAGTCAAATTCTCCCTCTTGCATCCAATGCTCTGTGAAACAGATCACGTCAATACAGTTTTCTGAACTATAATCGTCAATAAAAATATTTATATCTTGAATTCTTGAATGGGTACTTTATTTAAAAATATTTATGTCATCAACTTTATTGCGAATTGAATGAACATTAAGATGCATTAGTGAGAATTTTTGCGAATATTGTTCAGTTGAATTCGGATTTAGCTCCGTATTCCACTTCTCAAACTGTAGTTTTTTGAAGACGATGATGAATTTTGTTGTTGCTGTGATGAAATTGGTTTTTCAGAATCGTCGAATTTTTGCTTAATCTCTGTCAAAAACATTTTTTTGTTGTCCACTATTATATAATTATGTCTAATAAAAGCCGTTGCACCAGAATCTTTAGTTTTCTTCAAGTAAGGGACCAGTTGTTTTCTTTCTTCTATCGTTTTTTTTTACTAAACTGCTCTGATACACTATAACTGGTGTCTTTTAATTTCCTAGCATTTCTCATAATTTGATATTTTTTTTTGAATTGAATTAAGTCTTATAACTGTCGGTCGATCTCTGCGTTCTTTTTTATAGGCAATCCTATAGACATCCTGTATATCACGTTCTTCCAACTTGACTTCCATTTTCTCATTAACTACCGATAATACCTCTTCTATAATTGCGTCTTGGTTTATAAAAAGATTTTCTTTCAATCCATATTAGTGTAGGAAACAGGTTGAACCTTGCAAAATGGAAACAAGTCCGGTTTTATTTTTTTTCTGGCATATCAAGGGGTGCTTATTATAAGACTAACTTTTTCTGAAAAAATTTCGCCCCGGAACCCCCATTTTCACCTCTTTAAAGGGGGTAATTTATGGTTTTTGCAGAACGTAGCCCTTCCTGTACCTTTTACAAAAAATTTCTTTTATAGAAATATGAAGAGGACTATATTTTCTACGATTAATTTCCGACAGCATCTCTCTGTCATCCACCGTTTAGCAAGGGTCGCGCCCCAAAGTTGACAAGTTTTTAAAAAAGATGTTTTTAAAAAAAATATATTTTTCCCTAATTGTAACGGAAACTAAAAAGAAATGCTGCGGAGATTATTCACAAATAGATGATTGATTTTTTGGTATAGGTTTCAATTAAGGGTAATTGCCCTTTTTTTAATTACAGGGTGTTACATTTAAAAAAACCCCTTTTTATACCATCTGAACCGTTTATGCTAGAGTAAAAAGACTTTTAGCGATTACCCATGTACTGGTGTTATTAACAAATTTGTATAATGCACCCCCATTTTTTTCCCGGAGCCACCCAAAAAAAAGAAGAATTAATAAATAAAATGATTTTCTTGGAATCCTTCACACACAATGCCCTTCATTAATATGCTTCATATATCATTTTGTGCAAGTTATTATTACCCATGCATGGACACTAAAAGCGATTTCCTAGTACAACCCCTGTAGCCAAAAACAATAAATAAAATCGGGGGTTGAAATTTTTTTTTTGTTTTTTGCTTTTTGATCCATATGGGCATATGCTTCATCAATAGTGCTTTTCAAAAATATATATGGTTATTGCAACATCCCTGCGCAAACCACCCCTATCCTTGAAAATATACTGCAGAAACTACCCCTATACCTTATCCAGCATGTTTTTACGATTTTCTCATTACCTATTCATTTTTTTTAAACAAAACTTATACAAGGTTAAAGACCACTATTTACTCTAAAAATTAGGTCCTATCCATTTTTTTCGTTAAAGCAACCGTTACGGCACACTGGCGCCGTAAACCTCATATATGCTTTGACGGGCTCCAGTTTTTGTTTATTCTTTCGTCATCTGTTTGTTTTATTGATAAAGTACTTATGTAAAATAAAACAACACAGTGAAACCTACAAATCATGACCTATGCACATTTTACATTCTTTGCTCCCCAAAGCTACAGTGGTGGCCCAAAATAAATTTTTTCATATTTCCGCCACCTACACGCATTTTATTGCGGTAATGCTATCTTAATAGCACAATATTCACCCCTAAGTGGTCGCTAAGCAGTGGCGGATCCAGGGAGTGGTGATGGGGGCGATCACCCCCACCCCTCTCAAACCAAGTGATATTATATTTGAAGATTATAAAAATATTCATTTATTTTTATAGAAATACTTATATTAAATTAATATTATTTTTATAAGAATGACTTTTTATGCTTTAGCGACAGTGGCGGATCCAGCATCGTTAAGAGGGGGTTCCAATTGGTTAAATTTCTATAAAAATAAATGAATATTTTTATAATCTTTGAATATAATATCACTTGGTTTGAGAGGGGGGAAGGTGATCACCCCCATCACCCCTCCATGGATCCGCCACTGCGTAGCGACCACGTAAGGGTAAATATTGTGCTGTTAAGTTAGCATTAATGCAATAAAATGCATGTAGGTGGCGAAAATTTGCAAAAATTTATTTTGGGCCACCACTGTGGCTTTGGGGAGCAAAGAATGTAAAATGTGCATAAGTCATAATTTGTAGGTTACACTGTGTTGTTTTGTTTTGCATAAGCACTTTATCAATAAAACGAACCGATGACGAAAAAAAAAACAAAAACTGGAGCCCGCCAAAGCATATATGAGGTTTACGGCGCCACTGTGCCGTAACGGTTGCTTATACGAAAAAATGAATACGACATAATTTTTAGAGTAAATAGTGGTATTTAACCTTGTATAAGTTTTGTTTAAAAATAATACATAGGTAATGAGAAAATCGTAAAAACATGCTCGCCAAGGGATAGGGGTAGTTTCTGCAGTATATTTTCAAGGATAGGGATGGTTTTCGCAGAGATGCTGCAATAACCATATATATTTTTGAAAAGCACTATTGATGAAGCATATGCCCATATGGATCAAAAAGCAAAAAACAAAAAAAATTTTCAACCCCCCATTTTATTTTTTTTTTTTGCTACAGGGGTTGCACTAGGAAATTGCTTTTGATGTCCATGCATGGGTAATAATAACGTGCACAAAATGATATATGAAGCATATTAATAAAGGGCATTGTGTGTGAAGGATTCCAAGAAAATCAATTTATTTATTAATTCTTCTTTTTTTTGGGGTGGTTCCGGGAAAAAAATAGGGGTGCATTATACAAATTTGTAAATAGGACCAGTACATGGGTAATCGCTGAAAGTCTTTTTACTCTAGCATAAACGGTTCAGATGGTATAAAAAGAGGTTTTTTAAAATGTAACACCCTGTAATTAAAAAAAGGGCAATTACCCTTAAGTGAAACCTATACCAAAAAATCAGTCAATTATTTGTGAATAATAGCCGCAGGATTTCTTCTTAATTTCCGTTACAGTTAGGGAAAAATATATTTTTTTTAAACATCTTTTTTAAAAACTTGTCAATTTTAGGGCGCCACCCCCGCTAAACGGTGGATGATAGAGAGATGGTGTCAGAAATAAATCGTAGAAAATATAGTCATCTTTATATTTCTATAAAAGAAATTTTTTGTAAAAGTTACAGGAAGGGCTACGTTCCGCAAAAACCACAAATTACCCCCTTTAGAGGGGTGAGAAGGGAGGTTCCGGGGCGAAATTTTTTCAGAAAAAGTTAGTCTTATAATAAGCACCTCTTGATATACCAGAAAAAAAATAAAACCGGACTTGTGTCCATTTTGCAAGGTTCAACCTTTGTTTCCTACACTATATACAACTATATTGTTTTTATTTCGATTATTTTCCAGATTTACTATTTTATTTTCAAGTTGACTGACCTTTAATTTCAATTCATCGTTTTCTTGTCGCATTAGTTCCATGCCAGTTTTTATTGAATGGGTATCAGATTTCATTTCTTCTATTGTTTGAATCAGTTTATCAAGTTTTTGCTCCATTGTAGTTTTAAACATTAAAAAAAAGTAGATGACTTACAACATCACGATGAATTCACATACAAAAATAAACGTTTGGTGTACTTACATGTACCTTGTATTTTATGTTTATTTTACGTGTTCACTCAACAGTGTCTAGACTACTACTACTGTTAAAAAGTGTTTGGCAAAAAGGTTCTTCCTTCTTGTATGTAGGCTTTAAAACATGTTTCTTCTTCAGTATTAGCCTCCTAAATTGTTTGAGTTATCGCACCATCTTTTTCTTGGTCTGCCAATACTTCTTCGTCCATTTGGTGACTTATCACGTGCTATTCGTACTATCCCATCCTCTGCCTTTCTACTAATGTGTTCGCTCCACTCCTGTTTTCGTTTTGCCACCCATCCATTTATGTCTTCTGCATTGCATGATCTTCGTATGTTTTCGCTTCTCTCCCTATCCAACAGACTTTTCCCTGATATTCGTCGGAGTATTTTCATCTCTGTCGTTTCTAGTGGTCGTCTCGTTTTAGATGTGTCAGGTCTTGTCTCCGCAGTGTATGTCAATATAGGGCTAATTGCTGCTTTATAGATTCTTGCTTTTGTGTCTTGTCTTAGGTGTTTGTTCTTCCAGATTGTGTCATTAAGAGATCCCGCCGCTTTATTTGCTTTTAAGATTTGTTGTAGTACTTCCTCTTCAACATCTCCGTAACTGGTTATATCTTTTCCCAGATATCTAAGCCTTGCTTCCTGCTTTATTATTTTCCCATTAATTTTGATTTTACATCGTAGTGAGTATCTAGATGTTGTCATACATTTGGTTTTTTTGCTGATATTATCATAATATTGTATTTCTTGGCTGTTGTATAGGGCTTTTCATCGATTGTCATTTGTTTCGAGCTTCTGTCATGTGTCACATAATATTAATATATCTACGTCATACGTCTTTGATTTGTATCATTGGTATATGCCAATAACGTATGACGTAGATGTATTAACATTATGTGACACTTGACAGAAGCTCGAAACAAATGACTGTGAATGAAAAGCCCTATTGAAGATGTGCGTTAATTTTTGGAGATCGTCTTCTGTCTTGGCTCTTAATGCGGCGTCGCGCGTCGTCTTCATAACATAATATTTGGATTTCTTTGTTCCCCATTCTATAACCATGACCTTTACGTACTGCTTCTATTGTTTCGTACATTATTATTATATTAAAGATCATTGGGCTCTTTCCATTTATCTTTGCCTGTATTCGATTATGAAAGTAGATGTTTTCGATGGTTTGTATAATATTGGTTGGTACGTTTCTTCTATGCAGTAATGTAAGACGTCTTTGACTTGGATACGATCGAAAGCCTCTGTCAGGTCTATAAAACATAGATATGCTGGTTTATTGTACTCAGTGGCCTTTTCTGTGATTTGTCTCAGTACAAATAAGGCGTCTACGCAGGATCTTCCGGATCTGAATCCTTGTTGTTCATCTGATAAAGTTGTTAGTTTATTGATTTTTTGGATTAGGACTTTTGCGGTTAGCTTAAGTGCGGTGTTCAGTAGATTTATACCTCTATAATTGTTAGGGTCTTCGTTGTCTCCTTTCTTGAACATTGGTATCATTATGCTGTTTCTCCATGCGTCTGTTACCTTTCAGTGCAATATTAGTTTTTGTATAAGTTTTGAAATCGTATATCAATGGAGGCAATGTTAAAAAAGAGTTCAAATATAGGCTTCCGGTCACGTTGTGTGAAAATCTAGGACTTACGAAGTCCAATTGCTTGTTTATAGCGGCATTGGTGGCTTTCTTTCCTAATCTGATTTTTTGCCATAATTTGGAGGGCAATCTTAGCCATTTTTTTATCAACTTTTTAGTGTGTACAGGTGTAAAGTAAAAATGGTGTAGAGTTATCAGTAGTTATTGCACGAGAGCTCTAAAATTATCGATTTGTTTCCCGAGTGACACTTTGACAGTTTTAATTTCACGACCCGAAGGGTATTGACATCATGTCAAAGTGGCACGAGAGCAACAAGTCGACAATAATTTTAGAGATCGAGGGTAATTCGCTGAGTTTATGTCATGAATAATACGGTCTTTTAAACCATTTTAACTGATATTTTATTGATATCTTCACCTGAATATTTGCTAAACGTGTTTCTTGGTGTTCTCTGTGACAAGTTGTACAACTTTAATTGTCATTAATGTCACTGAATGTTCATCTTTGCATAGTAACGAAGGGCATCTGACGTAATGCTTGACAACGGAATATTATCAAAAATTATCGGGTATAATATCACAAGAGAGTGAGAATAAATTGAAAATAATGCGACAGTTTTTCGAAAATTTGTTGTGTGGCAATAGGCACGAGAGCCCGCAGGGCTCGAGTGGCTATTGCTCAATGACAACAAATTTGAGTAAAAATGAAGCATTATTTTCCTATTTATTTTTACTGTCGTGTGATATTCGTAAGATTATTTTTTAATACGTATATTATGGATACTTTTTTAAATGTTACAGTTGTCAAAACTAGGAAACTGGTTGCCATTAAACAGAAACAATCTACTTAAAATAATTATATCAGTAATTTTCTACAGTAGAGAATTCTCAGTATAATTTTAATCTGATTGGACAGAATTGAACACGTGATCAAATATCTTACTATACCATTGGAAGTTAAAATCATCAAAAAATAATCACTTTAATTTTTATTATTAATTTTATTAATGGCACTGAATGTTCATTTTTGAATAGTAACGAAGGGCATCTGACGTAATGCTTGACGACGGGATATTATCAGTAGTAATTGCACAAAAGCTCTAAAATTATCGAATTTTTTCCGAGTGACGCTTTGACAGTTTTAATCTCATGACCCGAAGGGGAGTGAAACTATGTCAAAGTGTCACGAGGGCAAAAATTCGATAATAATTTTAGAGATCGAGTGCAATTTGTTGCGATTATTTCATGAATAAAACTGTTCAAAACCAAAATTTTATTGTAATTTATTTATGTAAGTACAAATTAGTACAATTAAACACACAGTTGTTATAAATATTTGACGGTTAAGTCATCACTTTTATAATTTTTAAAACATGAATTGTCATTAATGTCACTGAATGTATTTTTTCGTAGGAACGAAGGGCATATGACGTAATATACTTGTCGACGGGATATTATCAAAAATTATTAGTAGTAATTGCACAAGAGCTCTAAAATTTTATATTAATTTTAGAGATGGAGTGCAATTTGTTGCGATTATTTTATAAATCACTACTGTTCAAAACCAAAATTATATTGTAATTTATTTATGTAAGTACAAATTAGTATTGTTCTGAAGCTATTTTCTTGTGGCATTTTTACAATTTTAACTATTTATAATGGGAAATAAGCCACAATATTATTAAAAAATGATTTTTATTAACGTTTCGACGCCCAAATCGGGTGCCGTTGTCAAAATATAAAATACTACTAACAGAAACAAAAATGTTGTTGCTTAGTAAAAAAATTCTTCTAATAATTTATTTAATTTGACTCATTTATATCGGCAATTCAGATATATATGATACATTTTAAAGTAGAAGATTTTAAAATGATATTGCCAATATTTATGAGTTGCAATCCTGGGACGACTTTACTGAAAGAAAGTTCATTCGATTACATGAAATCAACCCCAACTCAAGAATATCCGTCACAAAAAAATCATAGCATGTGATCTGTCTTTAAAAAGACAACCACATGCAACGGTGACATTAAAATTCTCGCGTTAGAGATCTTATAGTAAATCAGGAGGGAAAACCAGGAAAAACCTCGTGATACTATCCCGACATCGTAAGTATTTGGTCTTAATTTATTAAAGTCAGAATTTGGTATTAATTTTGAGAGTAATTTAAATGTAAGACCAAATACTTACGATGTCGGGATAGTATCACGAGGTTTTTCCTGGTCTTCCCTCGTGATTTACTATGAGATCTCTAACGCGAGAATTTTAATGTCACCGTTGCATGTGGTTGTCTTTTTAAACACAGATCACATGCTATGATTTTTTGTGACGGATATTCTTGAGGTTGATTTCATGTAATCGAATGAACTCTCTTTCAGTAAAGTCGTCCCAGGCAACTCATAAATATTGGCAATATCATTTTAAAGTCTTCTACTTTAAAATGTATCATATGTATCTGAATTGCCGATATAAATGAGTCAAATTAAATAAATTATTAGAAGAATTTTTTTACTAAGCAACAACATTTTTGTTTCTGTTAGTAGTATTTTGTATTTTAACAACGGCACCCGATTTGGCCGTCGAAACGTTAATAAAAATCATTTTTTAATAATATTGTGGCTTATTTCCCATTATAAATAGTTAAAATTTCAAATTAGTACAATTATACACAAAGTTTTTATAAATATTTGACGGTTGAAATTGCTATTTTTTCATAGCAACGAAGGGCATCTGACGTAATATACTTTACGACGGGAAATTATCAAAAATTACCAGTTTAATTTTTCTATCTGTAGCTTTCTATTGGCCAGAAACTCCTATGAATTAAATAATCCGGTTTAATATCACAAGAGAGTAAGAATAAATTGAAAATAACGCGACAGTTTTTCGAAAATTTGTTGTCTGGCAATAGCCCAATGACAACAAATTTGACAACAAAAAATAATCAGTTTAATTTTTATTTTTGTAGCTTTCTATTGATCAGAATCTCCTATGAATGCAATAATCAAAAATTATCTTTTTAATTTTTATTTCTGTAGCTTTCTATTGGTCAGAATCTGCTTTGAATGAAATAATCAAGAAAATATGATTTTTACAATTTAACCAAATAAAGAGTACAGGGCAAAAACAAGATATGCCATATTTTATACATAATATGGAGATAAACACCAATAAAAGTTTAATTCTTATGAAATCTAAGAACTACTTGGAGATCCTTAGCAGAATTCTAGCAAGTCTTATTCTATAATCTTAATATAGTATCAATCTATATTAACTTGTTAATTTAATAATGCACCAAAAAACTGCTAACACACCTTATTTTTGTTCAGTGGCGTGCGGAGAATTCTGGTCCTTCGCCTGTGTACAAATTCTTAGAAAGTTTATATAGACTGATCTTTCTGTTTATTGTCCTGAATCGATAGCCTAGTCTATAGTACTTAGTTTTTACTACAACATGGCGAGAAAAGCCAAAATTAATGAAAAAATTACATTCCTTGTTTTTCCCCTGTACTCTTTAAATGAAGTCTTGTATAAATACACGTAAATTTAAATTATCGACAAAACGCCTTTCTGTTACTACTTTAAATATTAATAAATGCCGAATATTGGTATTTATAATTAAGTATCTCAAATTGTTCTTACCTGCTATATAATTTATGATTTAAAAATCATTTCGAAGGACGATGAAAATTATTAAATGTCTCGTTGTAGTTGTAATTAAAAGGGTAAATGTAGATAATTACGCCATTAAAAGTAAACATGTTATTATAGGTACAGTATGTATAGTAACAGAACCCACAGAAGCAAACACAGGAATCAGAAAAGGAGATTCACTAAGCCCTCTACTGTTTAACATAATGTTGAATGCAATAATAAAACAAGTGAAGAAAAAAAGAGGGTACAAAATGGGAGATAGAGAGATAAAAATACTCTGTTACGCTGATGACACGAAAATATCAGCCCAAAAAACAAAAAGCTTAGTAATAGCCAAAGAACCAATCACATGCAAATTGGAGTTAGACAATCAAATTATATAACAAGTAATGACTTTTAAATACCTGGTAATTAATCTATCAGCCGACAACAATATCGAAGAAGAGGTAAAAGACCAAATAATTAAAGCCAGTAGAACGGCCGGATGCTTAAACAACACAATTTGGAAAAGCAAACACCTAATATTGGAAATAAAGGCCCGAATATATACAGTGCTAGTCAAAAGTCCGTACCCCCCCTCGTATCTTTTGAACGGTTATACCTATAATAGTGAAATTTGGAGTGAGGAAATAAACGGACGTAAGCTTCTTAACTAGTTATGACAGGTGACATAATAGTGACAGATGACGTTACAGAGCCACTGTGACCGATAATTTTAAATGGGACCTTATAGCACGTGATACCTCGTTTGAAAGGTATTTAAAATACCTATTCAGTCATACTAATTTTTTTGGGTTTAAGTTGATTTTGATTTTGGTGAATAAATTAAATAAATATAATATTGTAGTTTCGAATTTAATTAATAAAAATTCAAATGTCCGCCTATGGATTTTTTGTCAAAAAAGTTGACGTTTTTTAATTCTCTAGTAGTTTTTACGTCAACGTCAACCTGTTTGACAAGTAATCATAGGCTGAATTTTGAATTTTTATTAATTAAATGCGGAACTACAATTTTATATTTATTTCATTTATTCATCAAAATTTGCTTAAACTCAAACAAAAGTAGTATGACTGAATAGGTATTTTAAATACCTTTCATACGAGGTATCACTTGCCATAAGGTCCAATTTAAAATTATTGGTCACAGTGGCTCTGTAACGTCATCTGTCACTATGACGTCACCTGTCATAACTAGTTAAGAAGCTTACGTCCGTTTATTTTCTCCCTCCAAATTTCACTATTATAGGTATAACCGTTCAAAAGATACGAGGGGGGGTACGGACTTTTGACTAGCACTGTATATATATATATATATATATATATATATATATATATATATATATATATATATATATATATATATATATATATATATATATATATAAGTCAGTTATTAGGCCCGTTAAAACTAAAGACCGAAACAAAACCAGATACAAGCAAAACACGAAGACATCTGGAGACCAACGAAATGAAGATCTTAAGAAGGATTGCTGGAAAAGGACTACAAGACAGAAAAGGGTAAGAAGTGAGGAAATCAGACGCACGACGCACATGTGGTATAGACAATATAAATACCTAAGTAAAGAACAGAAAAGAAGAGTAGAATCAACACATAAGCAGGATGTCTGAATCAAGGATAGTTAGAATAGCCAGGGACATGTCACCGTTAGACAGAGAAAGTATTGGACGCTCAAGGAAAAGATGGAATGACAATTTAGAGGCAGAATGAAAGGCACCGTTGAAGAAAAACAGGCAGTACTGCTATAAGAAATAAGAAATAAGAAGAAGAAGAAGAAGAAGAAAAGTATACATGAAGCTAAGGATAACCTAGCCAAAACAACTAATAACTATTAAAAAAGCAAACTGGAAAAGACCCTAAAAATCTACATTTTTTGAAAAAAATTATCGAACAAAGAAGAAAATCAATATAATGTCCCAAATTTTTAACTATACAGTTATGAGCGCGCTAATAACCGGCAAAATAACGCAAAAGAGGGAAAATATATTGCGTTGTAAAATAAAAACAGATGAGAATAGTTCGTAGAGGTGGGTAATAATCGATATAAACCTATAAAACATCACCACTTACAAAAGTTTTCCACCTTTAGACGTTAGCTTTTTTTTCGTTTCGCTGACACAAATAAATAAATATGACAAGGTAGTAACTGAATATTTTTTGCCTAAAGAAATGTTTAATCTTTAAATTAGTTTTTAAATAAAAATATTTTAAAAATTAAAGTAACATTATTACCTCATTAATCATAATCTTTGTTTTTGATTTATTTGTAACGAACGGATTGCAACGAACGAAATGGCATAGATGCCCTAGCGGTAACTGCTAGCAAAAAGACTAAGTTTTCACTCTAATGACATATAAAACAACATAATGCTATTCTACACCCCACCAGATTGAAAACAATGGGAACCAGTGCCTCCGGGACTGCACGCTGGGGTTTGTTTTGGTTGGATCAGAGAGAGCAGCATATGTGCCTCCTGATGAGAGACTAATAAGTTTCGAAACCGGTAGAGGTGCTTGCTGCACTCTCTGATTGGACTAGAATATGGTTCGGCTGTATTTTCGTTTTGCAACGAAATTGAAAATGGTTATTCATTTTTGATTTACATTTACTCTGATTGAAGTATGAAGGGAACCATTCTCGTTGGAACTTTACCGCGCTGAGCAGATGGGACGTGAATTGTAAATTGTAGAATTCCCTCATCTTCCTTAGTCTCAGCATCCGTATGGCTTGCAAATTGTAGAAGCGTCGGAGGTGTAACCAGAGAAGGTTCCCATTGTTTTCATTCTTGTGGGGTGTAGAATAGCACTCTCTGATTGGACTAGAATATGGTTCGGCTGTATTTTCGTTTTGCAACGAAATTGAAAACGGTTATTCATTTTTGATTTACATTTACTCTGATTGAAGTATGAAGGGAACCATTCTCGTTGGAACTTTACCGCGCTGAGCAGATGGAACGTGAATTGTAAATTATAGAATTCCCTCATCTTCCTTAGTCTCAGCATCCGTATGGCTTGCACATTGTAGAAGTGTCGGAGGTGTAACCAGAGAAGGTTCCCATTGTTTTCATTCTTGTGGGGTGTAGAATAGCACTGTCTTGTTTGATATGTCATTAGAGTGAAAACTGAGTCTTTTTGCTAGCAGTTGCCGCTAGGGCATCTATGCCATTTCGTTCGTTGCAATCCGGGACTGCACGCTGGGTTTTGTTTTGGTTGGATCAGAGAGAGCAGCATATGTGCCTCCTGATGAGAGACTAATAAGTTTAGAAACCGGTAGAGGTGCTTGCTACACTCTCTGATTGGACTAGAATATGGTTCGGCTGTATTTTCGTTTTGCAACGAAATTGAAAATGGTTATTTATTTTTGATTTACATTTACTCTGATTGGAGTATGAAGGGAACCATTCTCATTGGAACTTTACCGCGCTGAGCAGATGGGACGTGAATTGTAAATTATAGAATTCCCTCATCTTCCTTAGTCTCAGTATCCGTATGGCTTGCAATTTGTAGAAGCCTCGGAGGTGTAACCAGAGAAGGTTCCCATTGTTTTCATTCTGGTGGGGTGTAAAATAGCATTATGTCGTTTTATATGCCATTAGAGTGAAAACTTAGTCTTTTTTATATTCTAATAATTAATCCTTCTAATTAAATTTTTTTTTAAATTATGGATAATTAACATTATTTTCAGTTATTTCAATTCTGATAACTCTTTTATTATTAATTTTTCGAAAAAACGTGATTCTTAATAAAAAGTTCTGGATGGTCCAAAACCTAAAATACAACCATTTTCTTTCAAATTTCATCAATTTTATACGAGGTATGTCAAAAAAGATAAATTTAGATCAAAAGTAAAGTAACTCTTCTACTGCGCATTAAAACAACTCAGACAAAAGAAAGAGCACACGATGCCGATTATAAAAAACAAGAATGAAAACGTACTAACAAAAGAACAACAAATAATGGAAAGATGGAGAGAACATTTTAAAGAGCTAACTCATGCAGACACGGACAACATAGGGGAGATACAAGAAAGGAATGAAGAACAACAAGTGGAATCCATAACAAGAGAGGAATTAGAGAAAGCAATAGAAAGAGTAAAATTGGGCAAAGCACCAGGCACGGATCATATCACTCCGGAAATGATAAAATTCATGGGAACAGAGAGAATGGATAGCATGAAAGAACTAGTGAATGATATCATAAATAGAGCAGAATTACCAAAGGACTGGAAGAAAGGCGTTATATTACCAATACACAAAAAGGGAGAAAAGAGAAACTGTAATAATTACCGAGGTATTACCATATCAAGTATCCCTGGGAAAGTATTCGCAAGAATAATAGAGACAAGAAAAAAACCCAAATAGAAACAACTATGGAAGACACACAGTGTGGATTCAGGAAGGACAGAAGCACGCAAGACCTAATATTCACATTAAGACAAGTAAGTGAAAAGGTAACCACGAAGAATAGAGAGATACATATGTGCTTCATTGACCTGAAAAAGGCGTTTGACAGAATCCGAAGAAAGGACGTATGGAAGACACTAAAAGAAAGGGGAGTCGACAGACACATAATAGAAATAATAATGGATATGTACAAAAATAATACAAATACAGTAAGAACCAATAACGAGGCATCCAGATAATGTACTACAAGTCAAGTCGTCAAACAGGGATGCGTGCTGAGTCCACTGCTATTCTCAGTGGTACTGGATGAAGCGATAAAGAAAGCCAAGAGAAGAATGAGAAAACTAACATTCGGATACTGGCAAATGAAACGGACCCAACTGTCGGAGCTACTATTTGCAGACGACATGGTATTGATAGCAGAAAACAGAGAAGACTTACAGAACAATCTTGAAATCCTAGAAGAAGAACTATCAAACATAAATATGTAATACAGAGAAAACAAAAACAATGATAATTTAAAATACACGGAAGACACACGAAATAGAATTAGACGGAAAGAAAACAACTAGAGCAAGTGGAATATTTTAAAAACCTAGGAGTAATAATCGAAGAAAATGGTAAACAAGACATGGAAATAAACGAGAGAATGGGACGAACAGGAAGCTTATTTAACGCTATGAAAACAACATTTTTGGGGAAAAAAGAGATACCGGAGAAAGTAAAAACGGCAGTCGTTAAATCAGTAGTTAGACCGACAATCATGTATAGCAGCGAGACATGGACATTGACGGTGAGACAAAAATCCAGTCAATGCTATGGAAATGAGGTTCCTGAGGAAAATAGCAAACAGAAAGAGGACAGACAAAATACGAAACGAAACAATTAGACAAAACCTAAAACTAGAACCAATCAATGAAAACATAGTGGAGGGACAACTTAGATGGTTCGGGCACGTGTGTAGAATGTCGAACAAGAGGCTAACAAAACGAGTGTTCGAAACGAGAGTGCAGGGGAAAAACAAAAGGGGAAGACCAAGAGTTATGTGGGTAGATGGAATCAGGAAAGAAGTCGAGAAGAAGGGATTGGCATTGGAAAGTGCAAGAAACCTAACGCAAGATCGGAAAGCATGGAGACTACAATGCCAAACTCAACTCCACCAGCCTTACACCTAAAGGTAGAAAGGCTTAGGACTTTCCATACTAACAATTTTCGATATTATGAAAAATAAACATACTTTACGCTTGAGCGAAATTCATATTTTTGGTTTGTATTTTAGGTTTTAGACCATGCATAACTTTTTATTAAGAATCACTTTTTTTGTACAAATAATAATAAAAAGAGTTATCTGAATTAAAATAACTGAAAATAATGTTAGTTATCCATAATTAAAAAAAAAATCAATTAGAAGGATGTAATTGCACATTATAATATAGTTTTTAATTCCAAACAACTTTTCATAATAGCAATTTTCAATATTATATTGTTAAAATTAAAGATACTTGACTCTTAAGTGAAATTCAAACTTTTTGACATACCTCATATAATATTAAAAAAAAATTAATATTTGATGGTTAAATCTTAGGTCTGGACCATGCAGAGCTTTTTATGAAGAATAATTTTTTTTTTCGTAAAATTAATAATAAAAAAGTTTTCCACATGGATACAACTTACAGCGATATACTGTATAACAAGCCTATACTTCCCATTTTAAAAATTGATGGTTGTACCTTTCATTATAAGGAGGTTGAAGGTAAAAATACGAGTTGTATTTTCACGTAGAAGAATGTCAATGGATATTTTAAATTTTACCTGTTTCGGGATTTTTTATAAATATGTGAAGTAACCAAAATATTGCATTTACTATTCCATTTGGCTTTTAAACACTGTACACCCATACCTCGCTATACGGCCGCTCTTTATACGGCATTTCGCTATAACGGCCCTCTTATATGGCCTAAAATATTTAGCTATAACGGCTAGCTGGAAAGAAAATTTTTGAAATTTGCAATTAAAAAGAAGACATTAAAGCATATTTACATTTTGAAAAAAAAAATGGCCAGAATGTGTAAAAGTATACATCCTACTGAAGCAAAAGTTAATATCCTTCCTAAAATTAGGCCAAAAATTTTGTATCTAGCACATAATCTCGGCTTTGAAGGTTTGAACGAATGAGATGTGCTTGATCTACTTGGAGCTGATAGGGAACCCGCTTCATATGAAGAACTCATTCAGTTCTAAAATAACTGAAAAACGAAATAGACAACATGTCAAAACAAACAATTTTGGACAATTTTTCTAAGCCAGGTCCATCCTTACCAGCCAAAAATGATGACGGCAGTCATCTGCAGGTTACCATTTCTTCATCGTTCTTCAGATTAAAGCCATTTAAAAAAATGTGTGCATACATACACATATTTTATGTAACTTGAAGTTGTTTCATTTTTGTTGGTTTTTGGAGTATGTTACATGTTTAACAAATTTGAAACCGATCCCATTGAATTTATATGAATTTGTATTAGAATAATTGATTCGTTATACGGCTTTTCGCTTTGCGGCCAAGTTTTGTGGAACGTATCTAGGCCGTTAAGCGAGGTATGGGTGTATAGATATAATTTAAAGTTTAAAGTAACAATAAAGTGTTCGTTGCAAATATTAGATTATTTTATTAATCGCAACATGATAAACCAAGAAAAAAGCGTATTTAAAATATTGAAACGAAAAAGTCGATGGACTACCCCAGCTAATTGAAATAATATTCGAAAATATTACCTCAATCGTCCAAGATAGCCATCGCGACACCCTTAGCTTAGCTCAGTCTCTCAAAGTATGTGTTCGTCTTACCCTAATCTTAGAAATGAACTATGAAAGTTTAAGTATATGAGAGGCTAAATTTAAAAATTTTGTGAAAAGTATAATACCTAGGTTCTTTCACGGTTTTTCCTCCGAATTTTAAAGAACCGCTTGGATTGACATGAAATTTGGCATACATATAGGTGACATGTCACAGAAGAAAAGTGATAGTGTGCCGTTGTGTGCTTTTGCCCTGAAGGTGAGTTTCACCTGGTTTGGTGGAAGAAAAAATATACGTTCAAAATAAGTCCGAAAATGGATAAATTGACTAATTCTAAGCAACTTTTGTTCTACAGCATTTTTCACCAAGTTTAATACGTTTCGAATTATTTGCGAGTAAATATGTTCACTTTTCAACAAAAAAAAAAACGTTTTTAGGGGGATTTTTACATGTAAATTAAAAAGTAAGTATTTTATAGCAAAAAACATTCTTAGCAAATTATAGCTTCTAAAAAAGTGAAAAAAAAAACGGTCGGTGTATGAAATCTCTAGAACCAGTCGAAGCAAAGTTGTGGCTAACGAACAGATGTTCATATGCGTCAAATTTCAAAGGGAATATTTCAACGTGAAATAACTAAAAAATTATGCATTTTCTGGGAAAAACTCATTACAACTTTTTTAAAGTGTAAAATTTTTACTTTTGTTTTATACAAAAGTTTTTAGCCTCAAAAGTAATCAAGTTAAGTTCAAAATAAAGTTTATTCGTTAACGCTGCAGGTTATATATATCTACCGTTACCTACTTTACTTATGTAGATATTATTTCTATAATCTGTAAGTTATATCGGTTTAAATGGCCTTATTTTTTTTAAATTTAGTTTTAAAACAATTTTTTTTTAATTTTTAATTTTGAAAAAATAGTACATTATATACCGCGGGACTGAAGTAGTACATTTAATCCTGAAGGTAAAGTTTATGGCCCGACCGCAGGGAGGGCCATAATTTACCTGAAGGATTAAATGTACTTCAGTCGCAAGGTATATACGATACTTTTCGTACTTCCGGTATGATTTTATTAATTATTTCAATAATTTCAATCAGTTTTTTCTCTCTTCAACTCATTTAATAAACTGTCTTTAAAATAAGTTACCATAGTAACATTGCGTTGTGACAGTTATAATTTAGAAACATTGTCATTACTAGTGTCATTGTAAAGAAACATTGTTATTGATAATTATTGATATCATGAGTGAAGAAGGTGTATCTGATATTGATAAAAGAGCAGCCGAAGTAGGTGAAGAATTGTTACCACCGAAATCTAGAAAACTATACGAGCAGCAGTACGATGCTTTTAAAAAGTGGTGCCGCTTAAAAAATGTGAGACAACCTACTGAAAATGCGCTGAAAGACTGGTCAATATGACGAACTGTCACAATATTAATTTGAATATTAACGTTAATTACCATTCTAATTAATTATATTTTTCAATAAAATATCCCTTAAATTCGTTTGTTTGTGATTTAATCGTTCCGGGAGTTTCGTCAATATTTAATCCCGGAGGGATTAAATGTGACACTTTAGTACCTGTCACAAGGGAGTGAAGTTGTCACTTTAGGCCCGGAAGTACGAAAATACTTTTTTTTCAAAGTACCTAATTTGTTAGTGATAGCAAAAATAACAAAGAGCAAAAAAATTAAGGTATTGCTTTTGTGAATATTTTGAACTTTTTTGTTTTTCTGTAAGACAAAAATAGGGAACTTGCATAAATTTTTAAATTCGAAAAAAATGTTATAAATCACAACAGAACATAATTTAAAACATGTATCAAAGATAAAAAAGTTTTGTTTGTCTTTCGTTTGGCCCCTAAAGACGATTAAAAATTCAAATTAAAACAGGTGGCCCAAAACGTGTCGTGACGTCACTCGGTTTTACATTTACATTTTTTCAATAAAGTAAACAGAATTTTAAATTAGACGTTATAAACGTCAGTAGAAAATACATTTATGTGACGTTACAAGTGTTTTTGATGGTTTGAACTATTCATAGAAAAAAATGTGTACTTTTACAAAATCGTTTTATTTTCAATAGTAAACCTTCGTTCATTTCCTTCAAAAACAGTATAAAACTCCAATTTTAACAAACTGGTATATATTATTACAATGCCATACGATAAATGTCATTAGAATATAAATATTTTTGACTTATTCCACGACGATGAGCTGGCCAAATACCCAAGTAGGTGGAGGCCAATAAACTAAAGAAGGAGAAGAAAGAAGAATATACCTAAATATAAGGTTGTGTCTAGCTATACGCTAACGTGTACGCAAATAAAAGTTAGTGTCAGTGATTTCTTATTTTTTATTTTTTTAGTGTTTGTTTTTAAATTAACTATGGAGTGTGGACAATTATTTAGTTCTTTTAATGAGTTTAGGAACATTTTCAAACAGTACGAAAAAGATAAGAGACTATAAATTAATATATATTTTTGTAGTTATAAATGAAATAGTATTACCGTCCAAGATTAAAATAAAAGGAAGACCTAAAGCTTTCACAATAATAATTAACTTGTTCTGAAGCTATTATCCTTGTGGCATTTATGTAATCAACTATTCTAAATGGGAACTAAGCCACAATTTAACTAAAAAAATGATTTTATTAACGTTTCGACATCTAAACCGGATGTCGTTGTCAAAATACAAAATATTATTAAATTATGTCGTTGTCAAAATACAAAATATTATTAAATTAAACAAAAATGTTGTTGCTTATTAAAACAATTTTTCTAATAATTTATTTAATCTGACTAATTTTTGTATTTTGATAATGACATCCGATTTGGACGTCCAAACGTTATTAAAATAATTTTTTTAGTTAAATTGTGGCTTATTTTGCATTTAGAATAGTTGATTATTTTAAAAGTTTATTTTCGTGTTTCTTGCTGGGTAAATTTTAATACAATAATAGCTTACAAAAATAGCAGGTAGCAGGTATTATGTGCTGTTTGAGGGAGCTTAGAAAACAACATAATAAAGAACCAGCTTTCTTAAAATTCTTCCTCGAAAAAGTTACTTGCTCTTGATATTATGACTATAGTATGTTCAAATAATAAATTGTAAAATTGGTGTATCAAAATAAATTTGCTTTTAATTAATTTTAGCATTTAATTTGATTTGGTTACCTCATTAGTGTTTCTGGGTTGAAATTTATCCAATAAAAACATTAGGCTTTTAAAAGCAAACCACTTCGAACCCTCTTTTTGTCTTTTTCGTCTAAATAGTGCCAGAAGCTATTCATTCATTTTTTTAGTTCAGAGACATCACAACCCATTCCTATAGAAATGTTAAAACAAGCGTCAGTTTTTCTGTTTATTATTTTACATAGCTTCGATTTTGGGTTTCATAGGCATATTCCATATTGCAAAATTATGTTTTCACAACTACACAATAAACAACCCTCTCAAACTAATGTTTGTAAATAAATTAAATCAGTACTTCTAAACGAATTCGTTCGCTACCGTCTATCCACTGTCCACATTGAACAACGATTTCCTTTGATGATTCGCTCACTTACCGACATCGGTTGGAACATGTGCGAATGCGAACGAATTCGTTCGGTCGTGCTCGATTCGCTGTACAAATACAATAAAGTTAACGAACGAATTCGTTCGTTCGTTAGGGTTCGCTTTGATTTAAATGCGCCTTAATAATTCACTTACGTATAAAAATTATTTTAACAATATTTTGTACCTACATACATGTCATCTCAACTAAATACATATAATTATTTTGCTAACCTAAATATATACTTTTATGTATACACTCACCGGCACAAAATTCCGCCACCCAAAATTTTTGATTAAGTTTGACAATCTATAAATTTATTATTTGTACTCCGATTTTCAAGATTCTTGCATCAGTTTGTAGGTACATGTATTGATGTCGTTTTTTATTATTCTGGTGACAAAAATTTTTTGCTTGGATGGCATTATACGGGGGTGAATGGAAGAGTTGTATTTTCTCTTAACTTTAAAAAATTCTGTGGAAAAATTTTGAGGGCTGATTTTGTTTCATACCCTTTTTGTATTATCCTGGAAGTATCACTAAGGTTTTGTTTTTTGAATTATCCAAATACCTATCTCTTTTCTTGCTGTAAATAAAAACACTGCTTTGAAGATTCTTTTAATTAAAAATATCAAACTCACTAAAATTAACAAAACAAAACAAAATTAACAACAAAACCAAACAATTCAATAGCGGGTATGTCCACGTCTTGCAGCAACGACTGCTCGCAATCTGCTTGGCATCGAATAAAAATGTGGTATCCTTGCCTCAGGAATAGCCCGATATTTCTCTACCAGGGCCATAACTGTACCAAATTTTCTGGAGGCATATGATGACGGCGAATAGCTTTTTTTAATTAATCCCATAAATACTCAATAGGATTGAGATCTGGGCTGCATGTGGGCCATTCTAATCTTATCAATCCAAACTATTTTATGAGTCAATCAGTGTTTTTATTTACAAAAAATGGTACAGCTCTTACAAGAAAAGAGATATTCGGATAATTCAAAAAAGAGAATTTTGGTAATGCCTCCAGAATAATATGACAGGAGTATGAAACAAAACCAGCCCTTCTATTTTTCCACAGAATGTTTTAAAGTTAGGAGGAAATACAACACTTTCATTCACCCCCGTATAATGCAATGCAAACAAAATTTTTGTATTACCGTAATAATACCTAACGATACCAATACATCTATCTACAAGCTGGTGCAAGAATCTTGAAAATCGGATTAAAAATAATAAAGTTATAAATTATCAAACTTAATCAAAAATTTTGGGTGGCGAAATTTTGTGTCGTGAGTGTATACAGGGTGTTTCATTAATAATTGTCCATATAGTAACTGGAGAAACCTTAGCACAAAATACGAAGATTTAACCTAAAACACTTAAATATAATGTGGTTCCTTACTGAGTTACAGGGTGTTTTATCTAAAAATTTAAAAACTATTTTTGCTCAGAATTTTAAAACTATTCGACGTATCCTTTTCATACTTGGCAAAAAGTATAGGTACCACACAAAACTACTAAATTATGTTAAACAAACGTTTCTGGCTATTATCAGAGGCGTACGACGGGTGATAGTTAATGGTTGACCCTTTCCAAATTCTACACCACTGGCGGAATTGCCATTTTAGTTCAATTTTTGGATTCTCCAATACTTTCTTTAAAAATAATATAAGCTTCGTTCGTAACGATAAAGTCATTAGTTTTCGAGATTTTTGAAGTTAAAAATGAAACGACACGGTTATTTTGATTAATGTATTGTGTCGCTTCATTTTTAATTTCAAATATCTCAAAAACTAACCATTTTATCTTTATGAAGAGTATATTATTTACATAAAAGTATTGGAAAATCAAAAAATTACACTAAAATAGCAATTTCGTCAGTGGCGTAGAATTTGGGAAGGGTCAACCGTCGTACGCCTCTGGTAGTAGCTAGAAACGTTAATTTATCTTAACTTAGTAGGGTGTACAGTACCTACACTTTCTACCAGGTATAATAAGGATACGCCAAATGGTTTTAAAGTACTGGGTAGAAATAATTTTTAAATTTTAATCATATGAATCATATTGTAAATTAATCAAAATAACTGTGCTGTTTCATATTTAACTTCAAATATCTCGAAAACTAATGACTTTATCGTTACCAATGAAGAGTATATTATGTACGTAGAAAGTATTGGAGAATCTAAAAAGGCCCTAAAATAGTAATTCCTTCAGTGGCGTAGAATTTGAGAAGGGTCAACCTGTCACTGTCCCCTGTCGTACGCCTCTGGTAGTAGCTATAAACGTTTGCTTATCATAATTTAGTAGGGTGTACCGTAGTCGCACTTTCTGCAAAGTATGAAAAGGATAAGTCGAATAGTTTTAAAATGCTGAGCAAAATTAATTTTTAAATATTTAGATAAAACACCCTGTAACTCAGTAAGGAATCACATTTTATTTATGTGTTTTAGGTTAAATCTTCGTATTTTGTGCTAAGGTTTCTCCAGTTACTATATGGACAATTATTAATGAAACACCCTGTATACATTGATTTATTACAATTAAGTTTGAAACATCTGAATTGTTCTGCTTCCCTTCCCTTAACAAATATTTTTCTATCAAACAAACACTAAACATATCAAAATAGCATGTACCAAATAGTCACTGCGCAAGCTAAATAATGACGTCACTGGCTTGATGAAGTTTAATTCGCGTCTACCTAACTTTTTTATTTGCGTACACGTTAGCGTGTACCTAGACACAGCGAAATATAACCATAATCAAAACTAATGCAAAACTATGTGACGTCACGGGCCGTTTGAACTATTTTATACCGCAGAAGAGTTTAAATATGTATTTCTAAGTTATTACGAGTTTTTGAAGCGTGAAATTTTGGAAATCTCATTTTTAAACAAAACTTACCATTATTATCTAATAAAAAAATGTGCGAGTTCCCTATTGGTTAAGATATTGCTGTTCAAAATTTGCATACAGTCTTTCAACTACAGCCCCTTCAAAAATAAGCACTTTGAACGGATGAGACTTACATATCATATAAACAATACATACACGAGTAAAGCAACTTGTGAAGTGGTAACGATTAATTTTATTTGGGACGCTAATTAAGAGGTGACTTTCACGATTTTTTTTTTACCAAAAAGAGGGAATAACTTTATTTTGAGCGCAACTTCCTTACTTTTATTGCTAGAAACTTTTTAAAAACAAAAATAAAGTTTTTTTAAACACTTTAAAAAAGTTTTAATGAGTGTTCCCCAGAAAGTGCTTCATTTTTTGATTATTTCACGTTGAAATATTCGATTTGGAATTTGGAGTTACAACTCTTCTTTTACTTAGTCTAGTAATCTCATACATACAACTTTTTTAAACTTTTTTATGGGCTATATTTTTTGCTAAGAATATATTTTTCAATAAAATGCTAATTTTTGAGTTATTTGCAAAAAACCGTCAAAAAACGTGTTTTTTTTTGTTGAAAATGAATATATATATTTGCTCGCAAATAATTCGAATAGTTTTAACTTAGCGAATAAATGTTATCAAATAAAAGTTGCTTAGAATTAGTCAGTTTATCCATTTCCGGACTTATTTTGAACGTATATTTTTTCACCTCCGATAGGGGGAGAAACTAACCCCCTATGTCAAAAGCACACATGTTCTTCTTTGAGATGTTACCTCTCTGTGTGCCAAACTTCATGTCAATCTAAGCGGTTCTTTAAAATTTATAGGTTTTGCAATATTTTACCGTCAAGGAACCTACATACTAATAAAAGTTAAATAAAAAACTGGTGTTGATAATATAACAAAAGTAGAGCGCGAGTTTTATAAAGTTCTTTTTAATATTTATAATTGTATCATACATTTTTAAAAATCCCTTACTAACGTTAGAAATTACTGAAATTCGGAATATAGATTTTTAATAATTAATACAAATTAATATAAATGAATAATTATGAAATTTGTATTATAAATTTAGTTTCTAGCCACGTCACTACTGCTAGAGACAATCAAAAATGTTTGACCTTATTAAATTAAGTTAATATAATCAATAGCTTCTTTTGTTTAAAAATATTATCATTAGCTTTCAATACTATTTTTTATTTTTAACGGAATAGTCCTTTCTGATACAAAAAATATGCTGGTGAAAGTTTAATAATGTTCCGAGATAGGGCGTTTAGGTACTACCACCTATGTATGCGACGACTATGCATCGTATAGTTCTGCATTTCGTCGCCTTAGTACTATAACTTGATAACTCCAAAATTGACGTTTTTGAGATAACTAGCACCAGGATTATTCCCGTTCAAATCAAAACACACAATCAAATGTATACAACAATACCCATCCATCCATTTCACGAGATACAATTCAATCACTAGGTACTCACAATGATCCAAATAATAGTGACCAGGTGTCACACAATGCACCAACAATCGCTCACAATGTTCAAGCAATTTCAGTCCCAAATCAACAAGGTTCAGTCACCGAGAGAGTTACACAATCTAACATAATTCTATCGACAGTAACTTTCAAGGTTAAAGACCACAACAATAAATTCCAACAATGTAGAGCTCTGCTTGATTCCGCTGCTCAATCTCATTTGATTATCGAAGAGTTTGTCCAATGATTAGGGTAACCATTAACCAATTCTCAATTATCCATTATTGGTATTAACCAAGAAGTAGTTTCTAATTTAAAAAAGAAAACGTCAATTACAATTTTCTCCAACAAACATAATTCTCAATTTTATTTATCTTGTTATGTAACATCATTCATTTTCACTATTCCAGTACAACAATTTGATATCTCCACAATTTCTATCCCTCAAGATATCGAATTTTCTGATCCCACTATTAATACTCCTCAGAAAGTGGACATTATCATAGGTGCCAGTTTGTTCTGGGAACTGCTATTAGTACACAGCAAAACACCCAACTAGGGTGGGTAATCTCTGGTACTCTCATAAATGCGTCATCCACGTCATTATGGAATTTTTCACAATGGTTTACACCAGAAGACAATCAATTACGTAAATTCTGGGAAAGCAATGACATCAATGAATCTCTGCCATTATCCCAAGATGATATCCAGTGTGAGGAACTATTTAACAAAAAAACTAGAAGAGCTGAAAATGGTCAGTTCATAGTGAAGTTGACCCTCAAATATTCTAGCTATTTATTGGGAGATTCGCGAGAAATATCTGAAAAACGTTTCGTATCCCTAGAAAAACGATTCAAAATTCATCCTCAATTCCATCATCTGTATAAAACTTTTATTCACGAATTTATTGATTTAGGTCATATGACCAAAGTGGAAGGTGACATGGTCACTGAACCAATTTATTTCTTTCCCCACCATGGCGTATACAAACCTAGTAGTCTGACTACTCAACTTAGAGTGGTCTTCGATGGATCAAGTCCAAGTAACTCTGGATGGTCTCTCAATGAGTTACAATGTGTCGGACCAAAGGTGCAAAATAATATTTTTGACATTTTAATTAGGTTTTGATTATACAAATACGTTGTATCTGCCGATGTTAGCAAAATGTACAGATCCTTATCCACGACTCACACAAGCCCCTTCAAGCCCATTCTGTGGAAAGACAACCCAGCAGACAAATTTTCAATTTATTAATTAAACACAGTGACGTACGGTTGTACTAGTTTGCAGTACTTAGCAATAAAATGCATAAATCAGTTTGCAATCGATTACAGTAATAAATTACCTGTAGCTTCTCAAACAATTCTCAACGATTTCTATGTTGATGACCTAGTAACAGGTTCCAATGATCTTTCCGAATTACAAGACCGACTTAAAGATGTCTCTGACATATTAAAATCGGCACAATTCGTACTTCGAAAATGGGTTACAAATAATCCAAGTGTTCTCGTGAAAATTCAATGTTGCGATATTTCAAATGAAATATTAAATTTGGGTGTACATGAAAGCTGTTAAACCTTAGGTGTACAAATTAATAGTAGCAAAGAAATTTTAAATTTTAAAATATCCCCAATTCCTCTCGATTATTCGATTACCAAGAGATAGATACTATCTATTATATCACAAATCTGGGATCCTCTTGGCCTTCTATCTCCAATAATAATACTTTCTAAACTCAAAATTCAAAAATGACGGACCCTCAAATTAAATTGGGACGAAAATGTTCCACGGGACATTTATATTCAACACAATTTTACAATCAATTATTCCAACTCAATAAATTAGAGATTCCCAGACATGTCATTGGATCCAATTATTCTATATTAGACATGCATTGTTTTTGCGATGTATCACAAAATTCTTATGCAAGCTGCATATATGTTCGAAGCATAGATGCAAGTGGCAATTATTAAAGTCATTTAATTTGCTCCAAAAGTAAAGTTGCACCATTTAAGTGACTCACAATTCCCAAATTAGAGTTATGTGCTGCCCTAATGGGAGCACAATTAACAGCACAAGTTGTTAATGCCCATTCACCGTCAGTACCGATCTACTATTAGTCCGACTTTCAGATCGTAATATGTTGGACAAAAAGGATCCTAATCAATTTCAACAATTCGTATCCAATCGCGTCGCAAAAATTCAACAATTAACCAATAAGAATGATTGGCATTACGTTAATACCAAAGAAAATCCTTCAGACCTGGCTTCCAGAGGAGTTCTACCAGAAGATCTGGCCAACCGTGAAATATGGTGTAAGGGGCCAAATTTTCTGCTTGGCCCAATAGACACACCCGTACCTCTTGCCATGCCTGAAATCGAACTTCCTGAACAAATGGTTGAAATCCATGCTAGTAGCTACCCATTCTGAACCACTCTTTTTGTTCTCTCAATTTTCCAATATTTCCACTTTAAAACATGTCGTTAGTTATTGTCTTCGATTTCGTAATAAGGCTTGTAAAAAAGGGTCATAAATAACGGTAGGTCCATTAACTCTGGCAGAAGTAGAGCATGCATCATTGCGGCTACTTAAACTTGCCCAATTAGATTCCTTTACAGAGGAAATATCTATTTTAAATTCCAATAAACCATTACCACCGAAACATAAACTTTCAAATCTTACTTCATTAATTGATCAAAACCATATGTTACGATTAGGCAGGCGACTTAGATTATCTGCATTAGACTTTAACTCTAAGCACCCCATATTGGTTTCATCTAATCATCCCTTTACTAAACTGACCTTTGAGCATAAACATAAAGTTCTGTTACATGCAGGTCCTTAACTCATTTTCTCATCAATTCGACAAGCTTAATGGCCTATTCGAGGGAGAGACCTTGCAAGAAAAACTGTAAGAAATTATCTTACTTATTTTAAATTTAAACCTGAATTTGCTAGTTGTCTGATGACAAGCCTGCCCGAAGCTAGCACAACACCATCAATGCCATTTCAACATTGTGGCATAGATTTTGCAGGTCCATTTTTATTAAACCATAAACCAGGTAGAGGAGCCAGAACATTAAAAGATCACATTTGTGTTTTTGTATGCTTCTGTACCAATGGAATTCATCTTGAGCTCCTTTCAAATCTCATAACCGACTGTTTTCTATCCTGCTTAAAACGTTTCATAGCTCGACGAGGTATCCCAAACGACATTTATTCGAATAACGGATCCACTTTCGTTGGAGCTCGCAATGAACTTAAGCAATTTGGTCAATTTCTTTTAGACAATAATAATTCTATTAATAATTACGCGATTCAACATAACATAAATTGGCATTTCATTCCACCGTCTGCACCAAATTGTGGAGTGGAGGCCTGTGGGAGGCGGCAGTCAAAAGTATGAAACATCATTTAAAGAGGGTGTTACTCGACAAAAAATTAATTTACGAGAATTTCAATTCTTTGCTTATTCATATTCAGGGAGTCTTGAATTCCAGACCTATGTTCTCACACTCTAATGATCCCAACGATCTGACTCCAATTATTCCTTCCCATTTCCTGATTGGCCGTCCTATTACTACCCTTCCAGACACTGACTTGAGCACAATTGCAATAGGCAGGCTTTCCAATTATAAAACGATTCTGCACATGTATCAACACTTTTGGAATCGTTATATGAAAGAATACGTTACACAGCTGCAGCATCAATACAAATGGAAAGACTCTTCATCTCATCTAAAGATTGGCTCTTTAGTTCTAATTCGCAATTATCAACAACCACCATGTAGATGGCCTCTGGGACGTATTACTCGATTGCATCACGGTAAAGATAAATTTTCAAGAGTGGTTGAAGTGAAAACAAACAACAAAACTGTTATTCGTTCTGTTCGTGAATTATGTCCGTTGCCAATGCAGCAAGAGACAATTAGTGATAGTGTTAATGCTTAAGACTTTAATTATATGTATATTCTATTTTGAAGGTACCCTTCAACTGGGGAGTTTGTTTAAAATTAAATCATATTTACCTATTTTTATTTGAATATTTCATAATTCCTCTTAAACTATTTTTATCTTGGTAATTTTGTTAGATATTACTGTTTCAATTCTTAGACTTAGGTATTATTTCCCCTATGCGGCAACACTGTAAGCTCTACTTTAAATGAGGGTTTGAGATCTGTTTTAAGACCAGTGTGTTACAATTCGACCATATGTTATTCAACAATTAACAAGTGTGAAAGTCTACCAATTTCTTTGTTTCACCTATCGAGCTAATATTTACCACTATATACGATATTTATCTACAATGAAACCAGCGACCTAACAACAATTCAATCAACAATTTATACACCTCCCAGTGAGATGCCTACTAGGGCTTCTACTAAATCTCCTTCAGTCACTCGTCGATTTTCCTATACCATATCCGGTATTTTTTCTACGATTTCTGGTGTTGTTGCTGTTTTTGGACGTCCTTGACGTAGATCATTAAAGGCTTGTACGACCACGTTTAAATTCAGCCACCCATTTTTCTACTGTACTAATTGAAGGCAGAGTCCTGATATACTTTCAACATTCGTTCATAAATTTTCTTTGCTTTTAAATCTTCCAAAAATAAAAATTCAATCACTGCTGCACGACACTTGATTGTTTTGAAAACAAAAAATAAATTCACAATTGAAATGAAACTTCACACAAGTTTATATGAATAGTGTACCAATATAACAAAAAAATTAGGCTAGTAGCAACGTCCTCCCTTATCGAATCGCAAAACTTCTTATTAAACAGCCTTGTAAGATAGATAAACCTTGCCTTCTCGTCCTTCAATGATCAATGATCAATGATTGTTTGATTCATCAATTGATCACTTATTGGATTTATTAATTGCCAATGATTAATTGATCACTGAACATCACTGATTAATGATGGTCAGTGATCAATGAGCAGTCAAACGACATAATCAGTCGGATTTTTATTTAGTGTAGTTTGAAAATTGTATTACGTTTACTTTTGTTTCTTAAAATCTTCATGCTTTTCAAAACTAGTGGAAAAACTGTAATGAACAATAAGTTTTTTTTAATAGTCCAAGCTGTGGGTAAAAATAGGTCGATTTCAGGATATAATTCAGGAATTTTTGTAACCTATTAGGTGTTGTAAAGGACGATGCCAGGAATAACTTCTACTAAAATGTAACCACAAAATTTTTGCGGTTTTATTTTTTGCGGTTTTTTATTTGTGACGATTTTCATTTGTTAAATTTGCAATTTTTAAAGATTTTTAATATTGCAGCTTAGGATATTCATTTTAGAGAACAACTTTTAAATAAAAAATTGTAGTAAATTAAAAAACCTACAATTTGAGCTGTGGCAAGTTTAATTTCGTTAATACGTTATTGCAAAATAGCCTGCGAAATGTCCAAAATGGCCGTTTCTTGCAATTGCCTTATTTATTGTAAAAATAACTATTATGTATTTTTAAGGCTTTAAAATAAAGATTTTTCAATACTAAACATAAAAAAATTTGTAGTGCCCGATTGGTGAACTTTTTGCTTAGATACTATAACTTGTTTATCCCAAGAGGTCAAATCTCCACGGATATAACTTTTTGAAAAAAACATCGTACAGAGTTAATCCAAGATGCACTCTCCTTCTAAAGACATATTTTCATATTCTGATGTAAATAAATGCGTATAACATTTTTCAACCTCTTATTTCAGGTTTAAAAATAAGGGGGCAAATTTCGTTATAAACGTTTAGAACTGAAGCCGCCCCTGTACATCCTATGAGCTTCTAACTTACAGGTTATTGTTGTTGAAGACAAAACAAAGATACAAAACCAAATAAAAATTTTCTACGACCAACTGAAGCCGAGATAATTGTTTTTGTTTTCTTAAATCGTAGTGATTATATTTATAACAATTAAAAAAATATTTCACAGTCATTCATTAAAGAAAGACTTATATTATCTTAAAATAAAAATTATTTTAACCGAAAATTACAATTAATTATTAAAAATGATTATTAAAGAGTAGTGGAGATTTATTTTTCGTTACGACTGTAATTTATTGTGTCGGTTGCCCTTAGCAACGGCTAGCAACTTATAATACAATGAATCACGGCTTTTGGTTTAAATTTTAAAGCACCACTTGGATTGACATGAAATTGGGCAAACACATAGATAAAATGTTAAAAAATAAAAATGATATTGGGCCTCTGTGTGCTTTTGTCATGGGGGTGAGTTTCATCCCTTAAAATGTGTGAAAAAATATATGTTCAAAATAAGTTCGGAAATGGATAAAACGTCTTCTAAGCACCTTTTGTTCTATAGCATTTTTCACCAAGTTAATACCTTTCGAGTTATTTTCGAGTAAATACCTTCATTTTTCAACAAAAAAAAAACACGATTTTAGGCGGTTTTTGACAAATAACTGAAAATAAGTATGTTATTGAAAAAAAGAGTTTTAACCAAAATATAGAAAATTTAAAATTGAAAAAAATGGTGTATGCATGAAATCTCTAGACTCAGTAGAAACAAAGTTCTAACTAATGAAAAATAGGTTTTAGGAAAAAATTAGAAAAAAATAGGATAATGTTGAAATAAATATGTTTAATTTATTTAGTTGGCAGGACCCAGTAAATCATGAAAATTTCATTATTTTCCTTACATGTTTGTGTACATATACACTCCGTTAGCCCGTTTGCAACCCTCCTGCCCAAAAATTCTCTTCATAAAATCCATAGTATCCTGTCATTCTACGGATATGGCAGGACTCAGAAATTCATCGCAATATCGCAAAACCCTATTTTTATTTTTTGGGAAAATCTTTCACCAAGTTAATACCTTTCGAGTTATTTTCGAGTAAATACCTTCATTTTTCAACAAAAAAAAAACGATTTTAGGCGGTTTTTGACAAATAACTCAAAAATTAAGTATGGCATTGAAAAAAAGAGTTTTAACCAAAATATAGAAAATTTAAAATTGAAAAAAATGGTGTATGCATGAAATCTCTAGACTCAGTAGAAACAAAGTTCTAGCTAATGAAAAATAGGTTCATATCCGTCAAGACTTATTTCAACTAGGTCTGGATCCCGCGTATGAAAAAAAAGTTGATTAATAGCAAGCTGAAAATTTGTTAATAGCTTAAGGGTGTCTAGTCGAATAAACTTTGATATATGGGAACACTGAAACAGGGGTAGTTTTAATTGTGGAACAGGTTAAAAATTTGGAACGGTCACAGCACGAAAACGGCACATTTATTTTGTCCGACAGAACAGACTTAAACTCTCCGAACAGAGATTAAACTCTCACGAAAAAATCAGACTGCTATTTATTACCTGTCATAATTCCTGTCATTTGACATATTCTACATGTTCCACTCATTAAAACGCCCATTTGGTGATAAATAGCAGTTTGATTTTTGCATGAGAGTTTAATCTCTGTTCGAAGAGTTTAAGTCTGTTCTGTCGGACAAAATAAATGTGCCGTTTTCGTGCTGTGACCGTTCCAAATTTTTAACCTGTTCCACAATTAAAACTACCCCTGTTCCAGTGTTCACACATATCAAAGTTTATTCGACTAGACACCCTTAAGCTATTAACAAATTTTCAGCTTGCTATTAATCAACTTTTTTTTCATACGCGGGATCCAGACCTAAACGTGAAATAACCAAAAAAGAATGCACTTTTTGGAGAAAAATCATCACAACTTTTTTAAAGTGTTTAAAAAAATATGTATCTATTGATCTCCTTTTTTTTTGGTCAAAAAACTCGGAAAAGTCACTCCCTAATTACCATCTTAAATCAAATTAATCATTACCGCTTCACAAGTTACTTTGCTCATGTATTATTTTTATACGATCTGTAAGTGTCATCGGTTCAAAGGGCTTATTTAAAAAAAATTGGTTTTAAAGTAAATCTGTTTTAATTTTTAATTTTGAAAAAAAATATTTTTTTTAAATAACTTAAAATGTATTAGTGTGACCAAAAATCACAAAGAGTAAAAAAATGTAGTTTTGGCTTTTATAAATATTTTGGATTTTTTGCTTTTTTTTTGGAAGGCAAAAATTTGTTGAGATATGGCTGTTCTAAATTTGCATACACTCGTGATTATTGACTAGTTCAAGTCCTTTTAACTACAGCCCCTTCAAAAATAAGCACTTTGAACCGATGAAACTTACAGACATAAACGACACATACACGAGTAAAACAAAATTGAAGTAAAACGGATTAATTTCATTTTTGATGCTAATTAGGGGAAGACTTTCCCGAACTTTTTGAACAAAAAAAAAGAGACAAACTTTATTTTCAGCGCAACTTGTTTACTTTTGATGCTATAAACTTTTTTAAAAAATAAATATACATATTTTTGTAGTAAACACTTTAAAATAGTTAAAATGATTTTTTTCCAAAAAGTGCATGACTTTTTGGTTATTTCACGTTGAAATAATTCACTTTGAAAATTAACGGATATGAACATATTTTTCATTAGCTACAACTTTGTTTCTACTGGGTCTAGAGAGTTCATGCATACATCATTTTTTTCAATTTTTAATTTGCTATATTTTTATTAAAAATGTCTTTTTTTAATTCTCATTTTAAGTTATTTGTCAAAATTCGCCTAAAACGTGTTTTATTTTATGAAAAATGAAGGTATTCACTCGAAAAAAGCTCGAAAAGTATTAACTTGGTGAAAAAAATGCTATAGAACAACAGGTGGTTAGAATTCGACGTTTTATCCATTTCTGAACTTATTTTGAACATATATTTTTTCACCCCTTATAAGGGTGAAACTCACCTTCGGGACAAAAGCACACAGAGACCCAATACCGTTTTTATTCTTTGACGTATTATCTATGTTTTTGCCAAATTTCATATCAATCCAAGCTGTGCTTTAAAATTTAAAGCTAAAGCTGTGATTCAATGTATTATAAGTTGTTAACCGTTGCTAAGGGCAACCGACACAATAAATCACATTCGTAAAGAAAAATAAATCTACACTACACTTTAAAAATCATTTTTAATAATTAAATGTAACTTTCGGTTGAAATAATTTTTATTTTAAGATAATATAAGTCTTTCTTTAGTCAATGACTGTGAAATAATTTCTTAATTGTTATAAATAAAGTCACTACCATTTGAGAAAACAATAACAATTATCTCGGCTTCAGTTAGTCGTAGAAAATTTTTATTTGGTTTTGTGTCTGTATTTTGTCTTCGGCAACAATAACCTGTAAGTTAGAAACTCATATTATGTACAGGGGCGGCTTCAGTTCTAAATGTTTATAACGAAATTTGCCCCCTTATTTTCAAACCCAAAATAAGAGGTTGAAAAATGTTATACGCATCTATTTACATCAGAATATAAAAATATAGGTCTTAAGAAGGAAACTGAATTTTGGATTAACTCTCTACAATTATTTTTTTTTTTGAGAAAGTTGTAGCCTTCGGCATTTCACCCCTTGGGATAAACAAATTATAATATCTAAGCAACAAGTTCACCAATCGGGCTCTAAAAATGTTTTTTATGTTTGGTTTTGAAAGATCTTTATTTAAGAGTCTTAAAAAATACATACAAGTTATTTTTACAATAAATAATGCAATTGAAAAAAACGGCCATTTTGGAAGTTTTGCAGGCTGTTTTGCAATAACGTGTTAACAAAATTAAACTTGCCATAGCTCAAATTGTAGATTTCTTAAGTTACTACAATTTTTTGTTTAAAAGTTTTTCTCTAAAATGAATATCCTAAGCTGCAAAATTAAAAAATTTTAAAAATTGCAAATTTAACAAATGATAATCGTCATAAATAAAAAACCGCACAAAATTTTTGGGTACATGTCAGTAGAAGTTATTCCTGGCATCGTCCTTTACAACACCTGGTAGGTTTCAAAAATTCCTGAATTATATCACGTTTTTTCACCCACAGCCTGGTGTATAAGTGAAATGAACAGAGCTGCTGAACGACGAGTTGCATAAGAATTAGTGAATAATTAGGTATACGACAAGACAATTCGTTTATACATTTCGACGTTTTGGTTCTTAAATTTGCGTCTTTTTCCATCAAATTCAAAATCTCATCGTTTATCCACTGTTGCTTTTTTTATTATTCCCTTTTAAGTTTGGAATTGAGTTGCTTATAATCGTTCAATGATTATAATCATTTGGTTCCAATGGCCCTCCATGGATTCTTGTTGTTCGTTTTTATCAAAATTGCTCACTAAATTGTTTGAATCTTCTGACTGTTGTTTCTAATAAAATCCACACCCAGTTTGTTATATACCGGGAGATATTAACAGAACTTCAACCACGATTCTCTAAGTCCTGCCCTTTGCAATACTGGAAGGTTAGAAAAGGTACTTGCAATTTATCCTGTGACATTTTCCTGTGAAAATTAGATTTTCCATGAGGAAAAAAATGGGGAGTTGCGATGAATTTCTGAGTCCTGCCATATCCATAGAATGACAGGATACTATCAACGTTATGAAAAAAAATTTTTGGGCAGGAGGGTTGCAGAAGGACTAAGGGAGTATATAGATATACAAATATGTAATGAAAATAATGAAATTTTCATAATTTTCTGAGTCCTGCTAACTTAATAAATTAAACATAATTAGTTGAAAATTATCGAAAAAAATGTTGGCATGACGTCTCCTAATGTTTAACTGCACTTGTCTCTTGGAAAATTCTGTGGAAAATTTTCAGCCTGGTTCCGTGATTTTCTGAGTCATAAAATAAATTTTATTATAAAATAAATAATTTAAGTAGATATTATTTAAAATGGCAGGATGTTTAGTTACACCTTTTTTACTATACATAGTTAAAAAATGTGTAAGAAAATTTGTGGAAAGTTACACGATTTTCTGAGTCATGCCATTTTGCACATATCTCAAGAATGTTAATATTAAGCTACTTACAAAGAGGCAGGATGGTTGTGTAGTTATTTCGTATAGAAAAATAAAATTTTAAATCTGTAAAATTATTACAGGGTTTTATACAGACATATTTATATCACCACAACTTTCTTAGTCATGATGTCGAGTATGCTTAAAAAACACTAATCTAAAACCGTTTACAACGCGGCATGATAACCGCAAAGATATTTAATACATAAAAATTTATTTTTATATCGTTAAAACAATCGTACGGTATTAAATATTATTTTCTTGAGGAATGTCTCGGATTTTTACACACCTTTCAAATCTAATACCCTATATAAACAATGCCAATACCAAACTGTAACATCTTTATTTTAAGCGATTAGATCATATTTGTATTAGTCTAAGAGCTAGAGGCGAGAAATCATCGTCATAAGTAATATGGAGTTTGGCATGTGAAATGTGTCTATTGTATGTTGATAATTATGACCGCTTTCAGGCTGACACCTCAGTGGATACAGGGAGTAGCAATAAGGGATGAAAGGGGAAAGTTAACGCAGTCATTAAAGGTTTTCACCTCCTATTTTGTTAAACCTCCATCGATTTACAAGAAAATTGGTAAGTAGTTAGAGCATACCTCAAGAAATAAAATTGATATGGTGCCAACGTGCGCTTTTACCCTGGGGGTGGATGCCACCCCTTCTCAGAGGTGAAAACTATTTTATTAAAAATAACCCCACTAATCGATAGAGGGACAAATTTTAAGCAAAATTTATTACCTCTAATTATTAAAATAAATCAATACTTTTTGAGTTATTAAAGATCAAAGATTTGAATTTTTCGTGAAATAAATGCATGATGTAAAGCGGTTTTTCGTAAATAATTCAAAAATTGTAAGTTTTATCAAAATAGTTATAATTACCAAAATTAAAGATAATAAAAAATAAAAGAGATTTCTTATTCGAAAAACCTTTGAGAATTAATAAAAAGTGAGTTATAGGTGATGGAATATATATTTTTTTTCGGCTAGTACTCAAATTTATGTATTCAAGCTCAAATAACGGGAAAACGGTGCATTTTATAAAATATATTTTCTGAACACTTGTCAAAGTACTTAGAAATATGTATCAAATGAGCTCCCGGAAAATTTGATACCATTAAACATTATGCTACAAACATTTTTCAAAAATTTGGAGCTTAATTATTATATAAGTTTTTAAAATTGTTTTAAGACATTTATATAAAATATAGCCAAAATGTATTTGAATATTATGTCAATTGTGCCCATTATTGGACACCCTCAGTTTCTGTACATATTCAGTTTATACAGGGGCGGTTCTAGACCAAAGTCGGGGGCAAGGGAACACAACCGGTGAATAAACAAGATAACGTGCCTTTTTAACAAAAATTATAGTACAAAAGTACTGTATAAACCGAAGGGGGGCAGCTACCCCCCTGCCCCTGGCTAGAACCGCCACTAAGTTTATATCGATAGAAAAAATTCAATTAAATATCGAAATAATATAAAAATAATATTTTAGTAACATACATTTAATTAATAATAATATGTTCTTGATGAAAATAATCTTCTAATGAAAATTTCATATTATTTCAAAAATATATTACTTCATATAAACTGTAAAAGAATTGAAATATCAAATAAATAAATATTACTTATTAATTTTAATGTAAGTAATGTTAAATGGCAGGTTACAAATTTGTGGTGCTGTCTACCCAATGATTTATGTATTATGTATATTATATTGTATAATATACAGTGTGTCTACTTAAGTTGGACACATATATTACGGGACACTTTTTTATTTTTAATTTTACGAAATAAAGTTTTAATTCATAAAAAGTTCTGCATCATCTAAAACCTACGATCCAATCATTAGATAGCAAATTTTATCTATATTATAGGAGGTATTTTAAAAAATATGAATTTCGCTCAAGATTAAAGTACCTTTTTTTTCACACTGTTGTAAATTATTGTTACTACGAAAAATTGTTTGAAATTAAAAACTGTGTTCTAATATATGCAATAGTTGTTATTATTATAACTAAATAATTAATAATTATTATAATAATGTAATTATTATCTACATTCTTCTAATAAAAAGAAAATATTTAATTTTTTTTCTCAAATTAGAGATACCTACCAATCATAATTTTCATTTATAACTCTTTTATTATTAATTTTACGAACAAAAATTATTCTTCATAAAAAGATCTGCACGGTCTAAAATCCAAGATGCAATCATAAACATAAGATTATATAAAATTGTATCGATTTTAGTCGATGTGTAAAAAATATGAATTTCGCTCAAGAAATTCGCTCAGTAAAGTGCCTTTATAGCTCACAATATTTAAATAGTAGGATATAATTGCACATTAAACATAATTTTTAATTCCAAACAACTTTTCATAATAGCAATTTTCCATATTAGGAATTTAAATACATAAAAAACAAAGTTTTCGTTATAATAATGCTCGCATTTTTAACTTGTTATATTTAAATTGTAATAAAACGAACTTGATAATAAATTATAATCCTAACTTCATTCCCGAAATTCCTTTAAAAATTATTCTGTTAACAAATTTCAAAATAAATACATATATAAATAGCGTATGTTTTAATTTTCACTTTTTCCTAAAAACTCCAAAGGGTTCTTTTATTTTCATCATCACTTGCTTAGCTTTGATGTTATAAACTTCATCTGAAGCTCACTTGATAGGTATTCTTGAGTACTTTGACAAGTGTTCAGTAAATATATTTTATAAAATGCACCGTTTTCCCGTTATTTGAGCTTGAATACTTAGATTTTGGGTACTAGCCGAAAAAAATATATATTCCATCACCTATAACTCACTTTTTATTAATTCTCAAAGGTTTTTCGAATAATAAATCTCTTTTGTTTTTTATTATCTTCAATTTTGCTAATCATAACTATTTTGATAAAACTTACAGTTTTTGAATTATTCACGAAAAACCACTGTACATCATGCATTTATTTCACGAAAATTTCAAATCTTTGATCTTTAATAACTCAAAAAGTATTGATTTATTTTAATAATTAGAAATAACAAATTTTGCTTAAAATTTGTCCCTTTATCGATTAGTGGGGTTATTTTTAATAAAATAGTTTTCACCCCCGAGAAGGGGTGGCATCCACCCCCAGGGTAAAAGCGCACGTTGGCACCATATCAGTTTTGTTTCTTGAGTTATGCTCTAACTACTCACCAATTTTCATGCAAATCGATGGAGGTTTAACAAAATAGAAGGTGAAAACATTTAATGACTGCACCAACTTTCCCCTTTCATCCCTTATTACTACTTCCTGTATCCACTGAGGTGTCAGCCTGAAAGAGGTCATAGTTATCAATATACAATAGACACATTTCACTTGCCAAACTCCATATTACTTATGACGATGATTTCTCGCCTCTAGCTCTCCGTCTATATCTAAGTAAACGTAATAAAAGTAATAGGAAGAAAATCAGTAATTTTACAATTAATATAATTGGTTATAGTAGGGATTGTACCTATTATACAGGGTGTCCAGAAACTCTTCAAGCAAACGAAGCCCGGAGATTCCTCAGATAATTTTAAGAAAATTTAACTCAATTCACCTAGTCCGAAAATGCTAAGGAAGCTAGAGCTATTTAAAGATGGCGTATTAATTGTAATTAGTTTTTTTTTAATAGGTCCAGAACACTTCCATTTAGAAAAATGAAAACTGGTACACCCGTTTATCTTCCAGAGATAAATCTATTCCATCAATTGTCAATTTTTAGTACCAGTCATAGGCGTCCGTTTAGGGTAGGGACACGGTTATTTTATCGCATAACTTTTCTGTGTTTAACTTTTAAGTATTTTTGACAATGGATTATTAAACTATGGGTTATTCTTGTACTAAAAGGTACTCTTGCTTTAAGTGGGTAGGATACGCCGTGTTCTAGAAAAATCGATTTGAAAAATTTTTCGGTTTTTGAATTTGAAAAAAAAAATAAAAAAAAACTATTTAGAAAAACGCAAACAGGTACGTTTATTTCTCTTCCAGAGATGAATTAATTTTATCAATAGTGAATTTCTAGTATCGGTCATAGACGTCCGTCTTGGGTAGATCAACGAAATCTCATAATTCGCTTTAATTTTTAAGAATTTTTGACAGTAGAGTATTAAATTATGAGGTATTCTAGTACTAAAAGTTACTCTTGCTTTAAGTCAGCAAATACACCGTTTTTTTTTTAATTTTTTTTAATTTTTCCCTAATGCAAAATACGAAAAATTTAAAAATTTATTTTTCTAGAAAACGGTGCATCCTACCGACTAAAAGAAAGAGTACCATTTAGTACTAGAATAGTTCACAATTTAATAATATAATATCAAAAATGCTTCAAAGTTAAAGACAAAAAAGTTATGCGATAAAATAACCGTTGCCCTACCCAAAACGGACTCCTATGACTGGTACTAGAGATTCGCAATTGATGGAATCGATTTATCTCTGGAAGATAAAAAGGCGGACCAGTTTTTGTCTATCGAAATGAAAGCGTTCTGGAGATATAAAAAAAACTAATTACAAGGCGCCATCTTCAGAGCTCCCTTAGGCTAGCTCCCTTAGGAAACAGTTTTGGATTAGGTGAATTGTGTTAAATTGTCTTAAAATTATCTTAGGAATCTTAAAATTATATACAGAGTGTTCCATTAAAAAAACATAAGTTGTGTCACCCTGTAAATATGGGTATCCCTGTATATTAGAAAATATTTTTAAATTATGATCCTGTCTTTGTCCCACGTTTACCTAAATAACTTTTTTTCGTATCTCTTGCGACAAGCGAGTAATTGGACTTTGTCACACTAATGCCCCACACTGTATACGAAATAACTATAAAACCATCCTGCCTCTTTGTAAATAGACTTATATTAAGATTCTTGAAACATATGCAAAATGGCATGACTCAGAACATCGTGGAATTTTTCACGAATTTTCTTACAAATCTAGGACTCCTGCCGTCTTACAAGAATCGTTTAACCTTCCTGCCGAGTACCGAAAAAGTATTGATTGCATTTGAGTATTATAACTATTTAAAGGCAGGACTCAGAAAATCACGTAATCAGGGTGAAAATTTTCCGCAGAATTTTCCAAGAGAAAAGTATACTTAAAAAGTAGGAGACGTCATGCCTACATTTTTTTGATAATTTTTAAATAAATATGTTTAATTTATTTAGTTGGCAGGACCCAGAAAATCATGAAAATTTCATTATTTTCCTTACATATTTGTGTACATATATACTCCGTTAGCCCGTTTGCAACCCTCCTGCCCAAAAATTCTCTTCATAAAATCCATAGTATCCTGTCATTCTACGGATATGGCAGAACTCAGAAATTCATCGCAAAACCCTATTTTTATTTTTTGGGAAAATCTAATTTTTACAGAAAAATGTCACAGGAGATCTGTGGATATTTCCACAAATTGTAAATACCTCGTCTACCCTTCCACTATTGCAAAAGGCAGGACTTAGAAAATCGTGGCTGAACTTCTGTATAATATCTCCCGGTGTATTAGAGGATCGTTGTTTTTTTATCCGTTTAAGTTTTAATTTTATTTCGGCTAATAATAGATCGTGATCAGATAGGACATCGGATAAGTTTTTACAGATTTTACTGCATTTCTGGTAATGCTTACTGATGGTTATGTAGTAAAAAAGTTACTTTGTCGGCATTTTCCTATGTTAGCATTAAGGTCACCCATCAGAATAGTGAAGTTTCTAGTCTTGAATTGGTCGGTAACAGTTTTTACATGGGTGTAGAACTTTTCAAGTTTTTCTAGTTCACTTTCCGCTGTCGGTGCATATACTTGTATTAAATTTTTATGTTTCTGGGTTTCGCATTCAACTGAGTCATTATGAGTCGCTCAGATACCTGGCATACTGCACTAACACATTTGCCTCCTAACCTCCTTTGATACTATGAAACCTACACCATTACGATGATAATTACTGTCTTCTCCTGCATCATATTCTTTATGATCATCCACATGGCATCCTGGCCACCGCATTTCACTAATCCTCTGAATTGATATTTGCAGCTTTCTCATCTCATTTATAGCATTGTGTGTTTTTCCGGGTTCATATAAATTTCGCAAATTCTATTCTATTTTTCTCGATATCAAATATGGCCAAGCGGGAGATTCTTCGCACCCCTGCTCCATTTAAGAGACTCCCGTACTCGGGGCCATCCTTTATTTCATCTGGTTCCGTCGTTTTCTGATCTTCGCTAATCGTATCGCTTGTTCAAGTTTGCCCATAGTTATATCAGGTCCTGTAACTTCTTCGTTAATTTAAAGCACGGGTCTTTCATCATTACACAGCCATATTGATAAACCTGGAAAAAATAGTGTAGTAGTCATTCCCTTGGCTATCTACATCGCTGTGTACACGTTGTTTAAGTGGTTGCCACCGCACCGGGTACTGTTATGTATTGACCGTTCTGGCCTATATGAATTCCGCTCAATACAAATACTGCTGCCGACTAGTTCCGACAAAAACCAGTTGCCGATTTCCAGTTTCGATTTTATACAAGCCCTAAATACAGGGGGCTGCCCCTCCGCACTTCGGACCGTTGTCAAGACTTCTTCTCTGCCCTGGATGTCGTCGTGCGCTTCATCCGTAATCCTGGATAAAAGACCCTTAGCAGGTACTAGTTTTTCGGGTCAGCAAACAACTGGAATCTGCGCAGGGCAGGTTTTGATTCACTTTACCTGACAGCACTATCCAAAAGGAGTTCCTACCCGCTACCTTACTACCTTCTATTACTACTTAATTATAAAATACCACACAAATATTATAAATATATTTATGTGGTAAATATAGGCAGAGAGAGATACCAAGAAAATGTGTTATTTACCTATCAATCTTCAGTTTAAAAGTTGAATAAAAAATGTTACGTCGGTCTGTATGAGGGACTGTTAGGGTCCGTTCACTATGGAGACCAAAGGATGGTATCCTAGCCTAGATCATGGTATCGTACTCTTCATATTCGTGCATTCTCGCATTTAAAATAATGCATTAATTTTACATAGCGATCGATAATATAGTTTCGATCGCCAGGTAAAATAAATACATTATTTTAAAAGTCTCATCTGTTTTCATTCTGGTGGGATGTAGAGTAGCATTATGTTGCTTTACATGTCATTAGACTGAAAACTTAGACTTTTGATAGCAGTTGCCGCTAGGGCATCTATGCCATTTCGCTCGTTGCGATCCGTGACTGCACGCCGGGGTTTGTTTTGGGTGGATCAGGGAGAGCAGCATATGTGCCTCCTGATGAGAGACTAATAAGTTTCGAAACCGGTAGAGGTGCTTGCGGCACTCTCTGATTGGACTAGAATATCGCGCGGCTGTAGTTTCGTGTTGCAACGACATTGAAAATGGTTATTCATTGTTTTTACATTATTTTAAATTCGAGAATTCACGATTATTAAGAGTACGATACCATGCTCTAGGCTAGGATACCATCCCATTATTTTTTGTTATATTTACTTTAAATTCCTTTATACACTGTATGTTACATTTTCTTCTAATGTCTTCATTCCTTTTAAGATCTCTCAGCGTATTGCCTGTGCCTAATTATTCTCAGTATAATATCTCTCATATCTGCTGTTTCCAGTAGTCTTTGTGTTATGGCTGTATCGGGTCTTATTTCTGACGCATATGTCATATTATGTCATAAAGTTTAAGGCATTAAAAGCTTTTTGGTTTTACAAGAAAGGAGACCGCCACATCTTATGGAAAATATAATGTCACCCAAATGAAAAAAATTTACATGAATAGATGCGTCCTGAAAATTCAATAATTTGATACCATTGCCAACGCCAACTCTGCATTTTGATTAACAAGAGCGTAAATTGATAAAAATAAATCTAAAATCAAATGGAAATGTACAGGTAAAAGATCTTGTGATTCGCTTACTCCATAAATCTTTCTCGAGGGTTTAAGGCAGAGGCTTACTCTTATCTTTTCCTATTATTATTGATAATAAAGTAGGTATAATTTAGTTAGTTGTACCGCCTCTAATCGGCTTAATCTGGTGATGAATAGACTGATTTCAATAGCCGTTAGACTAATATTATTTATGAATGCCAGTTTTATGAACTTCAAAATGCGATTTTGATAAACTTTAATTACAATTAAAGCCCTAATTAAGCAAAATTCAGAGTTGGCGCAATGGTATCAAATTATTGAAATTTCAGGACGCATCTATTCATGTAAATATTATTTCATTTGAGTGACATTATATTTTCCATAAGATGTGTGCTGTGTCCTTTCTCTATTACAATGGTCCGGTCATGTCTCGCGGGATATGAACACCATCGAAATTGTCTGGGAGTATCTAAAAATAAAATTAGTCGAGAAATTATTAACACACCGGGTTTAATTCATAAAGCGAATCATTTTTCATAATGACCACTTTAAAAAAGCAGACAGCACAATGCAGATATAGTTTGCTAGAAGAGTGCCTAGAGTCAAATTATGTGATAAGTTTAATTTTTATGCAGTAAACATAAAATCGGGTCAATTTATTTAAAACCAATTTTATTAATTAGTCATAAAAGTACTTTAAAAATAGTGTTCAAAAAGTAGTTATTAATTTAATTTTTCTGTAATTATAACTAAATAAATATAGTTCTTCTTTTGAAAAACCACTTTGTATAGAATTGTAATTATTTCTAAGGTACATGTAATTACTTAGCTCTTTTCCCACTAAATTATATTGCAAAAAACATATCAAAAAATGAGAGTTATATAGGGTGTCCCACAATTAATTTGACATTAGCTAATGGGTGATAGACATCAAAATATTAAGATTTAACCAAAATCGCTTAAATAAAATATGGCTTCTTACTGAGTTACAGGGTACTCTTCATTCGTAACGATAAAGTCATTAATTCCAGAAAGCCACTGCGCATCCGCTAGGAAAAATATTCCGATTCGGATTTTTTGCACAATCTTACTCAAAAAGGACCCCTTTTAACAAATTTGCATGTTGCCAGGACCAAAAGTTGGTCAAAAATTTTCTAAACTTTTTTTTTGTTTTTTTTTTCTTAAAGATATTTTTTTTGCATGGAAAAAAGTTTTTTTAGGTTTTTTTGGATCATTCCAAACAGAAAAGGTCTTTAGTAGTCCAGAAAGCCACTGCCCATCCGCTAGGAAAAATATTCCGATTCGGATTTTTTGCACAATCTTACTCAAAAAGGACCCCTTTTAACAAATTTTCATGTTGCCAGGACCAAAAGTGGGTCAAAAAATGTTTAAACGTTTTTTTTTGTTTTTTTCCTAAAATCATTTTTTTTTGCATGGAACAAAGTTTTTGTAGATTCTTTGGATCATAAAGGTCTTTAGTGACTTTTCTCTAAAATTGATAGTTTTTGACATATAAGCGATTAAAAATTGAAAAATTGAGAAATCGGCCATTTTTAACCCTCAAAAACTATGTGAAAAACTGAAAATTTGAATGTTGCCAAGGTAGGTAAATATTCTTTAAAAATCCATTGATGAAATCCTGAAGAGTTTTTTGCAAGACAGTATTCAAAACTCCTTTGTTTTTTAATTGCTATTCAAGCGTGCTCGACACTATTTTTCACCGTTGCATGTGTATGCAGTATGGTGCAAATGAACGGAATTAATTCGTTATTTCGTAAATCCGCCACATTAAGGAAAAATCCCGAAACAGGTCGATTTTTATTTTTAAGTTATGATATTGTGGCATATATGGTATACTAGTGACGTCATCCATCTGGGCGTGATGACGTAATCGATGAATTTTTAAATGCGAATAGGGGTCGTGTGCCAGCGCATTTGAAAGGCTCTTCAATTCTCTATTCAGTAATATAAACACTTACATAATTATTTATACAAGGTGTCTAAAAAAATTTTATTAAGTTAAATTATTTGACAAAAAAAGAATAATGTATGTAATAAATTTAATTCAAAATACATTTTACTGCTTTCACAAATCAGAACCCAAAGTTTATTTCAACAATAAACATTGCTTTTCGCTTAAGTTAAATGTTCAAACTTCCAAGAGGCAGCTGGCTGGAGGGAGCTGGCTTGAACATTGAATTTAATCTAAAAGCAATGTTTACTTGTGAAATAAACATTTTTTAGTTTTCGGTTAACAGTAAAATGTATTTTGAATTAAATAAATTACATACATTCTTCTTTTTTTTTCAAATAATTTAATTAAAAACTTTTTTGGACACCCTGTACAAATAATTATGTAAATGTTTATATTGCTGAATAGAGAATTAAAGAACCTTTCAAATGAGCTAGCACACGACCTCTAATCTCATTTAAAAAATATATCGATTACGTCATCACGCCCAGATAGATGACGTCACTAGTATACCATATATGCCACAATATCATAACTTAAAAATAAAAATCGGCCTATTTCGGGATTTTCCTTAAAGTCGCCGGTTTACGAAATAACGAATTTATTCCTTTCATTTGCACCATACTGTATACACATGCAACGGTGGAAAATAGTATCGCGCACGCTTGATTAGCCACTAAAAAACAAAGGAGTTTTGAATATTGTATTCCAAAAAGCTCTTCGGATTTTCATCAATCAGTGTTTAAAGAATATCTATCTACCTTGGCAACATTAAAATTTTCAGGTTTTCACATAGTTTTTGAGGGTTAAAAATGGCCAATTTCGCAATTTTTCAATTTTTAATCGCTTATATGTCAAAAACTATCAATTTTAGAGAAAAGTCACTGAAGACCTTTTCTGTTTAGAATAATCCAAAAAATCTAAAAAAAACTTTGTTCCATGCAAAAAAAATAATTTTAGAAAACAAAACAAAAAAAAAACGTTTAAAAAATTTTTGACCCATTTTTGGTCCTGGAAACATGCAAATTTGTTAAAAGGGGTCCTTTTTAAGTAAGATGTTGCAAAAAATCCGAATCGGAATATTTTTCCTAGCGAATGCGCAGTGGCTTTCTGAACTATTAAGCAAAAATAATTTTTAAATTTTTAAATATAACAACATCCTGTAACTCGGTGAAAAGCCATATTTTAATTAAGCGATTTTAGTTAAATCTTAATATCCTGATGTCTTATATCACCCATTACCTAATATCCAATTAATTATGGGACACAATGTATAATAAACGAATAAAAGTGGACATCAGCAATCTAAGAAAAAATTGTCAAATAGTCTACAAACTATTCAAATGAATACTGCGAGAAAGAAAAAATAAAGATAAAGACCGAAGTTTAACAACATGAATTCTTCTTCTTCTTCTTGTTTTCCTCCTCCTTATTTATTGTGTAGACATGAATCTGATTTTCAATTAAAATTTCAATGTCCCACTGATCGTCTTCCTATTGGGGAACCGTCTATCGCCGTCTTTACTAAGTACTGTATTTGTTATATTGTTTCTAGCATTGTTTTGTCCTCTCTGTACCAGGTCGTGTTTTTGTAGCATATGTCATTATTTTTCTGATGACTGTTTTGTAAATTCTGCCTTGCATTTCTTTCCCAATATTTTTATTTCTCCATATTGTTTCATCTAGGTAACATAAATACTGTGTAATTTAAATCTGGAGTTACTGATAATCAAATGTGATGTTTCTCGATCGTATGGTCTCGACATATGGACTATACAGTGTGTCCCATACTAATTTATCCAGGCTATATCTCTTAAACTAATAGAGATATTCGAATGGGACAAAAACTGGTCCATTTGACTTGTTTTACGCTTTAATATGGAGTAGAAAAAATTATCCCCCAAAAATTCATCCCTTAGTTACATTTAAAAATTTTAAAAAACTTTAATTTTTTTAATAGCACCCTGTATATTTTTTTATAGTTTTGGATGTGGTCTTCTATCGTTTATTCAATAGATTTTTCAAAAATAAAATCAGTTCTTAAGTTATCAAGAAAATATCAGTTTATTTTTTATTTTTGTTAATTATGTGTCCCTGACTAAATTATCCAGGCTATATTTCTAAAACGAATGGAGATTTTCGAATGGGACAAAACCTGATCCATTCCATTTGTAATACACTTTAATATGACTTAGAAACAGTCATACCCTAGATATTAATCCCTTGGTTTCAACCCCTAAAGTTATTATTATTAATAGCACCCTGTACCTTTTTTATAGTTTTGGATTAGGTCTTTTATCGTCTATTCAACAGATTTTTTTTATTAATAAAATGGGTTCCTAAGTAATCAAGAAAATATCAAGGTGGAAAGGCAGTTTTTGTTTTTATTTGACTCAGAGTTGGACCACCATCTCCAGATAGCTATTTCTGCATCTCATGCGTCATCGGTGGAGCTATGCAGTCACAACTCTGAATCAAAAATCAACAAGCCTGCCTTTTAAGGGAAATTACAACGATGCAATAAATCCACCTTTGAGACGCAAATCAGCGACATCTCCAGAGATGTCGCTGTTTTGCGTCTGTATCGTCGGCGTAACCAATGTTATTTATCGGGTACCCCTAGATCTTTATACCACAGTCAGTGCCTTCAAGTGCCTCTGCAAAAACATTCTCCACATAAGAACAGCACAGGAAAGAAAATACACCCCTGTCACACCCCAAAAGATAGATATAGTCAAACAAATTACATAAAGCCACTACATTCTTATGAATGAGAAAATGTAGAGTAGGAAGGTTCCTGCATTTAAGCCCAGATTAATTCAATGCGGGTAAGTCCGCAATGAAGGTGGTAACCACAATACCACATTCTCTTGCTACATTATCTACAGTAGACCTATTAAATTTAATAAATGCAATGTACACAACTGTGAGTTATTGAGTATTCCTTTCTTCCATCTTTTTAGAGTATTCCTGCTTCTACATTTAGTGTTTTGCGTATTAACGAATCTAATAGATCTTTTTGTTTTCAACTACTGTTTTATAATGGAATGGTCTATTTAATGGTAACTGGAATTGTCCAGAACTACGAGAATTGATCGGTAGGACATGTATCATTTGATAGAAATAATCTTGGTAAATTGCTTAAAGCTTGTCCCTTATTAAACTGCTCGACAAAAGTTATATAGTTTATAACTATAAAGTTTATACACTGTGTCCGTAAAGTATGGAACAAATTCTTTTTTTGAGCATTTTTTGAGCATTTTTGAGTATTTAAAATAATATTCTAATATACAGGGTGAATTACTTTCTAGTAATGACGTCACCGTCATTTTTTTTAATGGAACACCCCCATTTTGTCTCAATTTTCGGATTACTCTAGCTGAGCTGATTCCAAAAATGTATCACATGTTGATTCAAATTGGTACAGGGTGGACAAAAATACAATAGTTTTGTGTGTGTTCATAAAATAACACATTAGTTAAATTAACAATATTATCAAAAATACTTATTGTCTAGCGGACAGAATATGATGAAATACGTGACTTTATAAATGTTCGAACTGCAGCCCTTGCTGTATTTGACAGTAACCCAAACGTTGTACAAATTCTTGTTAAACCTTTTGTATTGTGTCTTGAGAAATATTGTTTATTGCTGTCCGAATTCTCTGTTTTAATTCTTGAATATTTGCTGGTTTCATTTATACACAACATTCTTCAGATGGCCCCACATAAAATAATCCAAAGGATTGAAATCTGGTGACCTCGCTGGCCATTCATTAGGTCCACGTCTACCAATCCACCTGTTCGGAAAAATTTCATCTAGGTACCTTCTAACATCTGCAGCATAATGTGGAGGTGCATCATCCTGTTGAAACCATAAACTTTCATCAAAACCTCCAGGATTACGCCTGCTGGGAAACAAATTACGTAAAGTAGGTACGAGATACCCCCTTAAAAACTCAAGGTACGTTGCTCCGTTTAAATTACCATCGATAAAGTAGGGTCCGATTATTCGATTTCTTACAATTCCAGCCCATACATTTACCTTTTGCTAGTATTGTGTATGATGCTCACGCATCCAGTGGGGGTTTTCTTTTGTCCAGTATCTACAATTCTGACGGTTACAAAATAATGTTTTGTACCAAGAGAGGGTCTCGGTGGCAGTTATTCATCATTGCTTCGCAAAATTGAATTTTTCTATCGGGATCATCTTCGTTTAATTCCTGCACAAGTTTGATTTTATAAGGATGCCATTTTTCAAGCTTTAATAGATTCTGTACCGTTGTTTTGCTAACACCGATATCGCGACTAACTTTACGCACAGAAGTGTACGCATCTTCTTCAAAACTAAGTAAAACATCTAATGCTGTATCAGAATTTGCAGAGGGACGACCTGATTTCCGTGCATTTTCAACCGTACCAGTTTCTCGAAATTTCTTTTCAATCTTACTGACTGTTGAACGCTTTATAGGTCTTTCTGGATATTTATCATTAAACAAATTGCACACTTCCATCTGAGTTCGCGATCTGTCTCCATACCCAATCATCATAAGTATTTCAATTTTTTGCTTTACACTTAACTCCATTTCTATTTCAAATTAAATCTAAGCAATAATTAAAACAGTCACAAATACCAAAAATATTGTAGTACTAAACTGTCACTAAACATCAATAAATTACTAAACAAATAATGACATTTAACAAAAACATAGCCTACTATGTTTCTTTTAAATTGATAAGAAATAATATCTTTCATATTCTGTCCGCTAGACAATAAGTATTTTTGATATTGTTAATTTAACTAACGCGTTACTTTATGAGCACACACAAAACTATTGTATTTTTGTCCACTCTGTACCAATTTGAATCAACATGTGATACATTTTTGGAATCAGCTCAGCTAGAGTGATCCGAAAATTGAGACAAAATGGGGGTGTTCCATTAAAAAAAATAACGGAGACGTCATCGCTTGAAAGTAATTCACCCTGTATATTAGAATATTATTTTAAAATACGGTAAATTAAAATCAAAAATCGACGTGTTTCAGGATAATTTCTAAAAATGCTCTGTTTAGCTAAAAAAGAATTTGTTCCATACTTTACGGACACAGTGTATAGTTTATAAAAAGTTTATATAGACAATTATGCTCATTTTCATAGTTGATATTTTCGTGAACAGACTACGCCGATTTTTTATTATTATTTTATTTACTCAAACTTCTTTTTTGTACTCATACCGGGTGGAAGAAAAGTAATGTTTTTCTTATGTTAAGTTTGAGACGCCCTGTAGGGAGGACGAGGTATAAATGTGAGTATACATCAGAACCGTATTGTAGTCTCATGTTTTGTAAATATTTTGTTTGTTGAATGTCCCTGATATCTTTAGTAATAAACAAGATAGGTGGTTTTACACATTAACATGTCTTTTAACTGAAACAAAACTAAATAAACAATAAAAAATAGCCGTTAACAAACCTTTCAAAACAGAGAGGCGCCTAAGGTAAACAGTTCCTATCAACACCTAAAAGAGTTATTTGTCGTCCAGGTTAGCTGTATGCACAGCGCAACACAAGAAATACGAGATTGTTTAATGGAGGCTCTGTAATGTTATGGGGTAGAATTTCCTTGAAAATAAGTACAGATTTGGTGTCTACGTGGCAGCTCTTTAAACAACGTTAGATTATCATTACACAGATTTTTTTTCTTTAAACACTCTGTTTCTTTCGCACTATATGTAGGAAATAGACATGGCATATCGCATGTCGTAAGTTATACCACATACTAAAGAATAAAACTGTCTACGTTTCTTTGTTATTAAAGATATCAGAGAAATTAAAAAAATAAAATATTCGCAAGATATCAGGCTACAACATAATATTGATGCATATCCACATTTTTGCCTTTTCCCCCCTACAAGGTGTTTCAAACTTTTTGTTTGGGTTAAAACACGTGAAATTACAAAAACCGTATATTTTTTTGATTCTAAAGATATCAGGGACATTCAAAAAACAAAATGTTCACAAAACATAAGACTACAATACGATTCTGATGCATACTCACATTTTTACCTCGTCCTCCCTACAGGGCGTCACAAACTTACCACAAGAAATTTCTTCCACCCGGTATAAGTACAAAAAAGAAGTTTATGTAAACCTTTGCACAACTGTGTAAACAGTAAACAAAAATATATAATAATAAAAAAAATAATTAAAGCACTCATGGGAGTGCCGACAGAAGTTAAAACATCTTATAGTATTTAAATTACGAGCTCAATGCTCCTTCCCCATCCAAAAAGAAGTGCTATACCTATATTATATACGCGTTGCGTACGTTCTATTCTATTTATGTATACATATACATAATATATATACGTACGAAATTTAGTTCGGCAAAGTGGTGACGGTCGCAAACACAATACTTTTTCCCTATCTAAAAAGTGCAAAATGTCCCTAAAAAAGTTTCCACTTCAAAAATTTATTTCGTCGAAGCAATGACGGTCGCTAATTCAATACTTTTTCTCCATCTAAAAAGAGCACGGCGTCTCTAAAGAAGTTTTCACTTCAAAAATGTATTTTGTTAAAGCAATGACGGTCGCTAATTTAATACTTTGTCCCCATTGAAAAAGTGCAAAACGTCCCTAAAGCCATTTTCACTTCAAAAAATGAGTTCACCTAAGCAATGACGGTCGCGATGACGGTCGCTAATTCAATAATTTTTCCCCCATCTAAAAAGGGCACAACGTCCCTAAAGAAGTTTTCACTTCAAAAATGTATTTCCTTAAAGCAATGGCGGTCGCTAATTTAATATTTTGTCCCCATTGAAAAACTGCAAAACGTTCCTAAAGCAATTTTCACTTCAAAAATTAGTTCATCGAAGCAATGACGGTCGCGAGGACGGTCGCTAATTCAATACTTATTCTCAATCTAAAAAGAGCACGACGTCTCTAAAGAAGTTTTCACTTCAAAAACTGATTTCGTTAAAGCAATGACGGTCGCTAATTTAATACTTTGTCCCCATCGAAAAAGTGCAAATCGTCCCTAAAGCAGTTTTCACTTCAAAAATTAGTTCGTCGAAGCAATGACGGTTGCGATGACGGTCGCTAATTCAATACTTTTTCACCATCTAAAAATGGCACAAGGTCCCTAAAGAAGTTTTCACTTCAAAAATTTATTTTCGTCGAAGCAATGACGGTCGCTAATTCAATATACCTATTTTCCCCATTTAAAAAGGGCAAAACGTCCCTAAGAAAGTTTTCACTTCAAAACATTACTTCGTCGAAGCAATGACGGTCGCGATGACGGTCGCTAATTCAATACTTTTTCCCCATCTACAAAGTGCACAACGTTTCTACAGAAGTTTTCACTTCAAAAATTTATTTCGCCGAAGCGATGACGGTCGCTCATTCAACACTTTTTCCCCATTAAAAAAGGGCAAAACGTCCCTAAGAAAGTTTTCACTTCAAAACATTATTTCGCCGAAGTAATGACGGTCGCTATGATGGTAACTAATTCAATACTTCTTCCCCATCTAAAAAGTGCACAACGTCCCTAAAGAAGTGTTCACTTCAAAAATTTATTTCGTCGTAGCAATGACGGTCGCGATGATGGTCGCTAATTCAATACTTTTTCCCCATCTAAAAAGTGCACAACGTCCCTAAAGAAGTTTTCACTTCAATAATATTACTATTATTATACGTAGATTATAATATTATACTTACAAAATTTATTTCGTCGAAGCGATGACGGTCGCGAAATCAATCCTTTTAACCCATCCCAAAATAGATTGTACATTTATTTTAAATTTAAATGCTTCTACACAATTTATACATACATACACATAATAATTATATGTACAAAATTTATTTCGCCGAAGAGATGACGGCCGCGATGACGGTCGCGAAATAAATCCTTATTCCCCATCCTACAATAGGTTTTACATTTATTTTAAATTTAAACACTTCTATACAATATATATATATATATATATATATATATATATATATATATATATATATATATATATATATATATATATATATATATATATATATATATATATATATATATATATATATTTATATATATATATATATATACATCCTACTATCAATTTGGCATCGATACATTATGCATTTACCATCGATTTGGCATCGTCTTGCAAAGTGGCATCTGTATATCGATGCCACTTTACATTACCTTAATAACTTTTTTTCTGCACTTGTTACCAGAAGTCTAATCAACTCGGTAGTTAGAGATTTGATTTCTTGATGTTACTTTAATATATCAGCTTTCCTTGTTTATCCCTTACTAAGTTATATAAGTTTATTCCATAAAATGTTTGAGTCCAAAATGATGGTACAGTGAAAATATTATATACATTTAGTTCAGTGTTTTACCATTTTGTCGCTGCCGCTATATACATGAAAACGTATATCCCACTTACATTATCAATCATTTTGGCATCAGAAATTTGGCATCACTGTTGAATATAATATTATCCACACCGAATAATAGGCAATTTGAGAATGTATATATTATTTTCATCAAGAAATCATTCTGGCATCATGTTGTTTTCACCCAATTTTGAAAAAATGTGAAAACTTTGTATTATCCACGTCCGTCTGTCCGTCCGTCTGCCTGTAATCACAACTCCTCCGTCAACATACCAGCTAGAATGACAAATGAGGTGTCAATTGAAAGCTGATAATCCAAGAATGGTACTAAAGGTGAGATATTTGATCTTGGCGGTCTGTTTGTAGGTCTGTCCGACCGCGAATATAACTCCTCCATCATTATACCAGGTAGAATGACAAATGAGGTGTCACATGAAAGCTTATAATCCAAGGATGGTACTAAAGGTGAGATATTTGACCTAGGCTGTGATTCCGTCGGTCCGTACGACCGCGAATATAACTCCTTCGTCGTTATACCAGGTAGAATAACAAATAAGGTGTCAAATGAAAGCTTATAATCCAAGGATGGTACTAAAGTTGACATATTTGACTTAGGCGGTCTGTGCGTCGGTCCCTCCGACCGCGAATATAACTCCTCCATTATTATACCAGCTTGAATGATAAATGAGGTGTCAAATAAAAGCTTATAATCCAAGGATGGTACTAAAGGTGAGATATTTGACCTAGGCTGTCTTTCCGTCGGTCCGTACGACCGCGAATATAACTTCTCCGTCATTATACCAGGTAGAATGACAAATGAGGTGTCAAATGAAAGCTTATAATCCAAGAATGGTACTAAAGGTGAGATATTTGACCTAGGCTGTCTTTCCGTCGGTCCGTACGACCGCGAATGTAACTCCTCCGTCATTATACCAGGTAGAATGACAAATGAGGTGTCAAATGAAAGCTTATAATCCAAGGATTGTACTAAAGTTGACATATTTGACTTAGGCGGTCTGTGCGTCGGCCCCTCCGACCGCGAATATAACTCCTCCATTATTATACCAGCTTGAATGATAAATGAGGTGTCAAATGAAAGCTTATGATCCAAGGATGGTACTAAAGGTGAGATATTTGACCTAGGCTGTCTTTCCGTCGGTCCGTACGACCGGGAATATAACTACACCGTCATTATACCAGGTAGAATGACAAATGAGGTGTCAAATGAAAGCTGATAATCCAACGATGGTACTAAAGGTGAGATATTTGACCTAGGCTGTCTTTCCGTCGGTTCGTACGACCGCGAATATAACTCCTCCATCATTATACCAGCTTGAATGATAAATGAGGTGTCAAATGAAAGCTTATGATCCAAGGATGGTACTAAAGGTGAGATATTTGACCTAGGCTGTCTTTCCGTCGGTCCGTACGACCGGGAATATAACTTCTTTGTCATTATACCAGGTAGAATGACAAATGAGGTGTCAAATGAAAGCTGATAATCCAAGGATGGTACTGAAGGTGAGATATTTGACCTAGGCGGTCTGTCCGTCGGTCCGTACGACCGGGAATATAACTGCTCCGTCATTATACCAGGTAGATGACAAATGAGGTGTCAAATGAAAGCTGATAATCTAAGGATGGTACTAAAGGTGAGATATTTGACCTTGGCGGTCTGTCCGTCGGTCTGTCCGACCGCGAATATAACTCCTCGATTATTATACCAGGTAGAATGACAAATGAGGTGTCAAATGAAAGCTTATAATCCAAGGATGGTACTAAAGGTGACATATTTGACTTAGGCGGTCTGTGCGTCGGCCCCTCCGACCGCGAATATAACTCCTCCATTATTATACCAGCTTGAATGATAAATGAGGTGTCAAATAAAAGATTATAATCCAAGGATGGTACTAAAGGTTAGATATTTGACCTAGGCTGTCTTTCCGTCGGTCCGTGCGACCGCGAATATAACTTCTCCGTCATTATACCAGGTAGAATGACAAATGAGGTGTCAAATGAAAGTTGATAATCCAAGGATGGTACTAAAGGTGAGACATTTGACCTAGGCTGTCTGTCCGTCGGTCCATACGACCGCGAATATAACTCCTCGATCATTATACCAGGTAGAATGACATTTGAGGTGTCAAATGAAAGCTTATAATCCAAGGATGGTACTAAAGGTGAGAAATTTGACATACGCTGTCTGTCCGTCCGACCGCGAATATAACTTCTCCGTCATTATACCAGGTAGAATGACAAATGAGGTGTCAAATGAAAGCTGATAATCCAAGGATGGTACTAAAGGTGAGATATTTGACCTTGGCGGTCTGTCCGTCGGTCTGTCCGACCGCGAATATAACTCCTCGATCATTATACCAGGTAGAATGACAAATGAGGTGTCAAATGAAAGCTTATAATCCAAGGATGGTACTAAAGGTGAGATATTTGACCTAGGCTGTCTTTCCGTCGGTCCGTACGACCGCGAATATAACTTCTATGTCATTATACCAGGTAGAATCACAAATGAGGTGTCAAATGAAAGCTGATAATCCAAGGATGGTACTAAAGGTGCGATATTTGACCTTGGCGGTCTGTCCGTCGGTCTGTCCGACAGTGAATATACCTCCTAGATCATTATACCAGGTAGAATGACATATGAAGTGTCAAATGAAAGCTTATAATCCAAGGATGGTACTAAAGGTGACATATTTGACTTAGGCGGTCTGTGCGTCGTCCCCTCCGACCGCGAATATAACTCCTCCATTATTATACCAGCTTGAATGATAAATGAGGTGTCAGATAAAAGATTATAATCCAACGATGGTACTAAAGGTGAGATATTTGACCCAGGCTGTCCTTCCGTCGGTCCGTACGACCGGGAATATAACTTCTCCGTCATTATACCAGGTAGAATGACAAATGAGGTGTCAAATGAAAGCTGATAATCCAAGGATGGTACTAAAGGTGAGATATTTGACCTTGGCGGTCTGTCCGTCGGTCTGTCCGACCGCGAATATAACTACTCGATCATTATACCAGGTAGAATGACAAATGAGGTGTCAAATGAAAGCTTATAATCCAAGGATGGTACTAAAAGTGAGATATTTGACCTAGGCTGTCTTTCCGTCGCGTCGGTTCGTACGACCGCGAATATAACTCCTCCATCATTATACCAGCTAGAAGGATAAATGAGGTGTCAAATGAAAGCTTATAATCCAAGGATGGTACTAAAGGTGAGATATTTGACCTAGGCAATCTTTCTGTCGGTTCGTACGACCGCCAATATAACTCCTCCGCCATTATACCGGGTAGAATTACAAATGAGGTGACAAATGTCAAAGTTTAGTAAAAATGACTCAAAATTAGTAAATTCGTATATCAATCCACGCAAAGTTACACGTAAAATTCAAATATCGTCTTCCAGTTCTGCTTTCGATTACTTTGGGTGAAAACCTAGGACTTACGAAGTCCAATTACTTGTTTTGTTTAAAAATAAGGCATACCATAGACATGCCTTATGCATCATAGAAGACAATGACACAGAAAAATCAAAACACAGCAGCATGTCAAAAAGGCCTTAGTTATGTATCTTCGGTCCTGTTAGTCCAATCGTGATGTATAGCACCTCAAATGATAGGATTTGACAAACAGAATACAATGACATAGAAAAATCAAATACAACAGCATGTCAAAAGGGCCTTAGTAGCGTATCTTCGGTCCTATTAGTCCCATCGTGACGTACGGCATCTTAAATAATAGGACTTGACCAATAGAATCAAATTTGACACAAACAAATCAAATACAGCAACAAGTCAAAAGGGCCTTTGTTATGTATCTTCGGTCCTATTGGTCCAATCGTGACATACAGCAACTCAAATGATAGGGTTTAACGAACAGAATACAATGACACAGAATAATCAAATACAGCAACATGCCAAAAGGGCCTTATTTCTTCTTCGCTCCTATTGGTCCAATCGTGGAGTACAGCACCTCAAATAACTGGATTTGTCAAATAGAATACAATGACATAGAAAAATCAAATACAGCAGCCTGTCAAAAGGGCCTTAGTCTTGTATCTACGGTCCTATTGGTCCAATCGTGATGTACAGCACCTCAAATAATAGTATTTGACAAATAATATAAAATGGCACAGAAAAATCAAATACAGCAACATGTTAAAAGGGCCTTAGTCATGCAGCTTCGCTACAATTGATCCAATCGTGACGTACAGCGCCTCAAACGATGGGATTTAACGGGCAGAATGCGACTGTAGACAAATCAAAATGGCGGCATGTAATAGCACCTTAAAATTGTAGAAATAAAATGGATTAACGCACAGAGGTGTATGACATATTATGTGACAGTGTTTAACAAATTGAATACGATTACATACATCCAGGTTTTGACAAGTGACTTCTCTACATGATAAACGCGAAAAGGCTCCCTTCGTTCACTGTTCGACATAGGCCTCCCGTTCACTGCATATATCCACTGCTTCCTGAAGCCGTGACATAAGAGGATAGAATTTAACGAATTAAACGACAAAGAAGACTAAACAAGGCAGCGTGCGGGAAAAACAGGACCATCCTTTGTATACTCCACAGGAAAGCATTATATATTCAACGTTAGAATTATGTTATAGTATAAGGGTATATATTTTTAAATGATAAATATATTTTTTTATTTAGTACATTCCGTACGTTTTTTAAACATGATCAGGAGAATTTGTTGCCTGAAGTCTATAAAAGAATTTCCTAACAATCCTTGTGTTATGGATTATTTTTGAGAATGTGTTTAAAAGGTAGCTTACATGCTTATTGTTCAATGGTCTTATCACTTTTAAGCGCTTGTCTTTTTGTAGGGCTATTAATTGTGATTTCAACCATTCTTGCGGGACAATGCCTTTTCAGTAAATGAAGTGAATATTGTTATACATTTAATTTTTTCCTCAATTAATTGGATGCCCCCTACTGGTGTTTGGTCTAAGCTTACAGCTTTTCCCCATTGAAGCTATTTTATAACTAATTATAATTAGGGGTACGGAATTTTCGCAAATAAAAAACATGAATTTCGCATTTACTTTTTTTATAATTACAAAATTTCGCATTTATTTTTAACTACGAGTAAAACAACAGAAAACATTAATTAAAAGCTAACATCGTTGTAATTTCGACATTCGACTCTTTAAGAGCTGTTCTTCGATCTGTCACTACAATATTATATGTGCTGAAGAATCGTTCTGCGTCTACGCTGTTCGTTGGACTCCAAATGCTCTGTAATGCTGCTTTAGCAAATGACGGAAAACTGCACTGTGTAGCAATTGTGTCTTGTGTCACACAGATATAGGTCATCTGTTGCAAATTCTTTGACTCGATCACTCAGAATTGTTTTAGGGCGTCCCATTTTAGGGGATACTTTAAGTAACTTTATGTTACTATGAAAACTTTTTTGATAGACCATGTTCTTAATAAAAATTGACGGAATGAGCACTGATTGTCCTGTTTGACTAATTTATATGTTTAGAAAATAAGAATTAGCCGACTTTTATTCCTACTTAGATTTTTACCAATACAAAAGACCGAAATGCAGATAACAACAGTCGGATTATTTATATTTCTCAAAGAATCACCATTGAAAAATATCAATTCATTATCTTATCTTTATCTATTTAATGATGAATAATGAAAGTTCCTTCTGTTTCAACGCGTGTTAGAAAAATAAACAACCTTTCAAAAATTATGTACAATAGAAAACTTTCCGTAAAATCTTTCCATGCCTTATTTACTACGTAACTACCTACTTATTTACGGGCGAGTTGGGCACCTGCAGGTATTTCGCGGAAATAAACAAAAACTCCATATTTTATATTTATCGCATTTATGTTCAAAATTTCGCCGAAATTCGCATCTATTTCGTAAAAACGAAAATTCCGTACCCCTAATTATAATAAAACAGTTGGTCCAGAATCATTATCTCGTTGACTTTTTCTTGTTTATCGTTGATAATTCTGCCGTTTGAACCTTTTGATAATCCATATATTTTCTCTATCTGCTCTTAAAGTGTGTTTATTATATTATTTTCTTTCTCATTTAATTTACACCGATCCAGACTAGTATAGCTCCATATAACAGTTCTAGTTCTGCAGTAACGAATCAATACTTTTATTTAGCACATTCATTTTTGTTTTGTCTTCGGGTCTATTAAATAATTTTCTTGCACTGTTTCTCGCAATTTTTAATTATCCATTTATTACTCTACTTGTCTTATTTTTTGAATATACGACTTAAATAAAGACTTTAATGTTTTGCCAGTCGTTATTGTTTAGTAGACCGGAATATTGAGATATTAATTCTTTACATTACATATTTGTCCTTTGGTGATTTTCTATTATTAATATGAAGCTGGAAGTGTTAGGTTACACTGGTTTTTGATATTTGGTCCAGAGTTCCCTCTCAATTCTTTTGTCGGATTTATGCCGTGTCGCGGATGTCGATGCCGTGCGCATAATACGATTCTGAAAGCTCTAAAAAATAGTTATTTTTTTCTTCAATTATCTCAGCTGATTTTTTTATTTACGAGTCATTTCTTCAGATTTGGGAACACTTAATAATCGGAGGGGGGCAAGTCAGGAGAGTAAGCCGCATGAGAAAGTAATTCGAACACCAACTCGAATTTTTGCTACTGTCACAACGCTCTTGTGAGTCTTAGGTCTTGAGAACACTTTAAAGAACACTTTTTTCTTCTGCTTATAGAGTCGTTTTTCATTCATCAAATACCGGAACTCACCACATAAATTTTGAAGACCCTGACATCAAAACTGTATTAAATTATATGTGATCTAAGTAAGTTATAGAAAAAGTCAGAATAGATAGAGTAGAACACTTTTAAAAAAATTGTAACAAGCAATTGGACATCGTAAGTTCTAATTTTTCACCCAAAGTGACCGGAAGTTGAACCGGCAGTCGATATTTGAACTCTTTCATGTAACTTTTTGTCAGTTGATATGACGGATGAATTTTGTTCACCGACAGACATGGACGAATAGACAGGCATGAAACCGGAAGTATGTATTTGTTCTGGTCTTTCTTAGTCGCGTTGAATAATAGTTTGTATTATTTCGACGAATTTAAAACAGTACTTTCGGTTGCAACTCTGGAACAGGCAGTCCGAGGTCAAACTTCTCACATGTAATATCATATTTTGGTTAAAGGCTTTCATTTGACACCTTATTTGTCATTCTTTCTGTCCTACTAACAGAGGAGTTGTGTTTATTGACGGACAGACATGGATAATTCTAGGTTTTCACATTTAATGATAAAAACAATAATTATATAATTCAGTTAACCTGACTATGTCATTGTGATAATGACTTCTTATCTAAAAGTGACAACGGCAATTATTCCATTCACTCACGGTAAAATATCGCAAAACCTCCAGATTTTAAAGAACCGCTTGGATTGATATGAAATTTGGCACACACGTAGCTAAAAGGCCAAAGAAAAAAGTGAGATTATGCCGATATGTTCTCTTGTCCTGGATGTGATTTTCACCCCTTCTTGGGGGTGAAAAAATATACGTTCAAAATAAGTCCGGGAGTGGATAAACTGACTAATTCTAATTCTAAGCAAATTTTGTTCTATAAAAGTTTTAAACGGCTGAAAATGTTATAAGAATTTTTTGCTCTACATTGTGCTTTCTATCTATACCTTTAAGGAACGCACTATTTTCGGGGACACCCTGTATATGATCTGTAAGTTGCATTGGTTAAAAATGCTTATTTTTGAAAAGGGTTTTGTTGAAAGGGCTCGAACGAATCACTAGTCACGAGTATGTATATGCAAATTTTAAACAGCCGTATCTTAACCAATTTTTGTCTTCCAGAAAATCAAAAAATCCCAAATATTTAAAAAAGCAAAACCTACATTTTTTACTCTTTAATATATTTGGTATCACTAATAATTTTTAAGTTATTTTGAAAAAAGTCTTTTTTTCAAAATTAAAGATTTAAAATTTACTTTAAAACCAAATTTTTTCATAAATAAGCACTTTGAACTGATGAAACTTACAAACACAAACAATACATAAAGTTACTTGTGAAGTGGTAACGATTAATTCCATTTGGGCTGTTAATTAGAGGGAGATTTTTACGATATTTTTAACCAAAAAATAAGGAACAACTCTATTTTGAGCGTAACTTGCTTACTCTTGCTGCTAGAAACTTAAAAAAAAATAAAAATAAACGTTTTCTTAAACACTTTAAAAAAGTTGTAATAAGTTTTCCCAGAAAAGTGTTTCATTTTTTTTATTTCACGTTAAAATATTCGATTTGGAATTTGACATATAAGAGCTTATTTTTCACTATAGTCTGTTTTTAAACCAAGAGGAGTAATTCAAATTTCCCGCGCCGTAAACCTTGTTTGTAATTTGTACAACCTCAGGCAATTTTACTCATATCAAATTTTGACAATAATTACATTTATAAAATTTTAACAATATTGGCATTTCATAGGTTAGTTTATTTATTTTATCAGCGATTTTTGCATTTTCTGCGTTATTCCTTTTATTTTTAGATTTTTAGTCAATATTACCGTCAAAGGCCGATATGATCAACCAAAAAAGAAGATGTATCTGAAGATATTTCTAGTGACTTTCTTGGGTGTGAATCTGTCTTTTTACCCTAATAGCACAAGGACGTCCTTCACGGACTTTAAGGACGTCCCTTGGACGTCCGTTTTTGTCCGAGGAACGTCCTTTATACGTCCTATTGTGGTCCAAATGTCGCGCTACCGAACGTCCATTGGACGTCCATCTAAGGTCCGAGGGGACGTAAATTGGACCTTAATCGGACGTAAATTGGACCTTAATCGGACGTCCTAGGGGACGTAAATTGGACCTTAACAAGACGTCCTAGTTTGGTCCAAAGCCACATTGCCAAATGTCCAATGGACGTCCACCTAACGTCCGAAGGGACCTAAATTGGACCTTAATCGGACGTAAATTGGACGTTAATCGAACGTAAATTGGACCTTAATCGGACGTAAATTGGACCTTAACAGGACGTCCTAGTTTGGTCCAAATGCCTCGTTGCCAAACGTCCAATGGACGTCCATCTAACGTCCAATGGACGTCCACCTAAAGTCCGAGGGGACGTTCGGTGGACGTCAGTTGGACCTTCATAGGACGTCCCAGTTTGGTCCAATGTCGTGCTGCCGAACGTCCATCTAACGTCCTGAGAGGACGTTCGGTGGACGTCTAGCGACGATATTTAGACCTGTGGAGAATGTATTGTGGGAAATAAAAAATACATTTTTTAAGGAATTTATATTACATCTTATATAATTACAATTATTGGTTATTACATTATTTACATTAAATTACAATTACACTTCTCCAAGAAATTAACGCACCACCTTAAAAATGATGCATTTTTGATGTCTCGAATTTCCTAAACCTGTTGTCCAATCTCAGTGATTTTTTTTATAATATTATAGCCTAGGCTACAGGTTACCTCCTTAAGCTTGTCATGAACGGGGAGCTATACTGTAATATATTATGTATATTATATCATATCACTCCCTATAGTAATGAGTGAGCCTGGAGACACGGAACTAATGGTTCCGTGTGTGCAGGCTCACTCATTACTATAGAGAGCGATGTGATATAATATATATTACAGTATATAGCTCCCCGTGCATGACAAGCTTAAGGAGGTAACCTATAGCCTAGGCTATAATATTATAAAAAAAATCACTTAGATGGGACAACTGGTTTAGGAAATTCGAGACATCAAAAATGCTCAATTTTTAAGGTGGTGCGTAATGGGCTGTATATTATACATATATTTCAAATCGACACCTTGCTCATTTGGAGATAATGGACAATTTCTTAAAAAGAAGATATTCTATCTATGTATACTTATTATATAGTGTAATATTATATTATAATTCAACTTTTGTCTAATTTTTTTTCATCCGCCTTCGCTTTCTGTCTTTAGATAATTCAATATTATAAATAGATTATAAAATACTGCGATAAATACTTTTTGCTTACTAGGTACAATAACCAACCCAATCTGTTTGACAAAGAACCGTTATGGGTAGAGGTAATAAGTTAAGACGAACAAAAGGCGACTGCGGTAACGAAACTTTCCTTTAATAATTGTAATTCAAAATTCAAGGAAATCTATACTTTATAGAAAATCAAAAAGATTGGCTAGAATACAAATATGTACTTATACAGTGTGTTTGGTAAAGAATAGGCCATAGATTAACCTTAGATTTCGGAGGGTAAAATAGGTCGATTTAAGTTAACTTTCGTTAGTACTAAAGTTGATAATAACCGAAATACAAGGTGTCAAATTTAAATTTTTATTTTATTTATTCTTGAATATTTCCTAACAGGCATGGGATAATATCACGAAATTTGGTAAGCGGGGTTTTTTTGGGACAAGAAATCTAAATTCAACACCAAAAATGATGTATTGCCCAGGAAATAATCAAGAATAAAATAAAAGTTTAAATTTGACACCCTGTTATTATCATCTTTCGTACTAAAGTAAGTTAGCTTAAATCGACCTATTTTAAGCTCAGTAATCCAAGGTTAAGCTATGGCCCATTTTTTACCAAACACCCATAAGATTGAAAAATGTATGAAAAATATACCAGAAAGAATAAGAAATATATATCAAAGAGCATGAAAAAATATGTAAATGTAATAAAAAACGTAAATAATACCAATGTTTGGATACCAGTTGTCCTGGCTGGTGGTTTTGTCCATCATTCTCGGTGAGTTTGTCCTCTAGGCCATCAGGGATCGATAGGCTATATCCAGACGGTGGTAGCAGCAGAGTCTGAATGCTTCCTCTTTGGCGTTCACTTACCAAGAAGTGACTGGCTGCAACGTGGAGCTCCAGTAGCTCTCTGGGGTTGATGGCTCCGAAAACTCCTCATCTGATCGAGGAATCAGGAACATAGACTGTTTCGGCACTTCAGAAAAACTCCAGGAGCAGGAATCCTCAGGATGGTAGATTAAAATGTTGTGCGCCTATGTCAAAGGGGCACATAATAATCCATTGGATGGGCTTATGCTTTGATGCTCTAAATGGCCCGATGAGGCGGTCGCACTCTGTGTTATGTGTTGTGAAACAGCGTCTTCATAGTTTTACGTAATATATAGTATATGTATAAGTATATTATACTTTAATTCGTATATAATATAATTTCTTACATTATGAAAATCAGTGGTTAATGAATAAAACTTTACGCGGGAGCCCTAACGACGACAACGACTGAGAGATCAACTCTCTAACTTCGAACTGATATCGGTGGGTGAATCGAAAATCTATCGCCTATCGTTATAGTTTTGTGAACAGAGGAACCAAGTAGTGGAGGTGATTTTTAGACGTCCACAAAAAGTCCGTATTTCGTCCAGTACGGACATCCAAAGGACGTTCGTATTTATTCCACCATCGGAAGTCCGAAGGACGTATATATTTAGTCCACCGTATTCATATTTATTTCACCCGAAGTACGTCCAACGTCGGACGTCCATAGGACATCCATTTATAGTCCATAGACATTAGGACTAAGACTGGACCTATTTTGGGCACGGCCACGTATATTCAACTTCAAAAAGATGCTCTTAAGATTCATTTTTAGTACAGATACATTGATAAAAATTATATTTTTGCTTACTAGAATTAATTAGCAAACTTATGTCATCTTGGTAACTAGAATAATAAAACATTGTAACAAATAATGTACAAATAAGATTTTCACACTTTACAAAAAAAAAACAAAAACATGTTTAGAATATTAAACTGTGCAATTTTGAATTAAATATAATTATCTTTTCGATGTAAACTATTTTATTAACATAATTAAGTTAATATTTTATTGAATTATTTTGCTATTTTATCCCGTAATTCGTATATGTCAAATATGGACGATCAGCAAATGTCCGTATTTCGTCCAGTACGGACGTCCAAAGGACGTTCATATTTATTCCACCCGAAGGACGTCCAATATCGGACGTCCGAAGGACGTACATATTTAGTCCACCGAAGGACGTCCAACGTCGGACGTCCGAAGGACGTACATATTTAGTCCACCGAAGGACGTCCAACGCCGGACGTCCAAAGGACGTCCATTTATAGTCCATGGACGTTAGGACCAAAAATGGACCTATTTTGGACGTCCAGAGGACGTCGTGTGCTATTAGGGTTAGTTTACCTACTCCTCTTGGTTTTAAAACAAAGCTTAGCAATAACTCTGCTTCTACTGGGTCTACAGACCTGACATATATACCATTTTTTCACTTTTCTATAAGCTATATTTGCTATTTGCTAATTTTTTTGTCAATAAAGTAGGTACCTACTTTTTGAGTTATTTGCGAAAAACCGTCTAAAAACGTGTTTTTTTTTGTTGAAAAATGAACATATTCACTCGCAAATATCTCTAAAAGTATTGACTTAGTGTAAAACTCTATAAAATAGAAGTTGCTTAGAATTAGTCAGTTTATTCAATTCCGGACTTATTTGAACGTATTTGTTTTCATCCCCGATAACGGACGAAACTCACCTCCAGATCAAAAGCACATATCGGCACAATATCACTTTTTTTCTTTAACATATTAGCTATGCGTGTCCCAAATTTTATGTCAAACCAAGCGTTTCTTCAAAATTCTGAACAAAAACCGTAAGTAAATTAAATGAAAATGTAAAAGGTACATTCCATGTCAAATCACTCAGGCAAAAAAATTTGGATCTCCGATTTGTCTGAAAATTGGTATATAGCTTCTGCGGGACGTAAAAAGAAGATATTTAAGGTCAAAAAATCTTCTTCTTCTTTTTTTCTCAAAATGTTATTTTATGCGATTTTACAGTGATTTGGTGTTTATTTAAACAAATTTGCATTTTCTGTCGTAAAGTATCAATGAAAAACATAATATTTTAATAGAAATGACTCAAAAATGTCATTATATGGCATTATAACAAGTTATTTTGAATCAAAACAAGATTTTGATCAAATTTTATAGTGTAAAAAACGTTAAAATACCGTTTTTTACATTTTCCTCCATTCCCAAAATACATCATCATCGATTTGGCTAAAAATTTGCCCGCAGATAGCTAAAAGATAGGACTTTAAGTGGTTAGAAGGATTTGAATTATATTACAATACCAAAAAAGTTACATGCAGTAATATCATACTCAAAAGTATATATTAGTCCAGTCGGGATAGCATTTGACCTTGAATGCCAAGCTGCACAAAAATTTATTTTTCTGATCTTTAGGGGAGTCAATAGTAGCCTAAATTTAAAATCGCGAATGAATTCCTCCGTTACGTTAGCGGCCATCTTGATTTTAAAGGAGAACCTGTTTTGCTCAATATCTCCGCCATTTTTAACTTTTCGACAAAAATGGAAGGAACTGAAATTGTTCCAAATAAATCGTATTTACAATTATTACAATTTCTTTTTAACAATTTTTGTCGTGAGGTCGATATTTTCGAGTTAATTTTACTTACAGTAGACGCCTATATTTTTGACTATAATATTGCATGTAACTTTTTGGGTATTGTAATATAATTCAAATCCTTATGACCACTTAAAGTCCTATGTTTTGTCTATCTGTGGGCAAATTTTCAGCCAAATCGATTATGATGCATTTGGGAATGGAGAAAAATGTAAAAAAAAACGGTATTTTAACGTTTTCTACACTATAAAATTTGATCAAAAGCTTGTTTTGAATCAAAGTAACTTGTTATAATGCCATATAATGACATTTTTGAGTCCCTTCTATTAAAATATTATGTTTTCCATTGATACTTTACGAGAGAAAATGGAAATTTGTATAAATAAACACCAAATCACTGTAAAATCGAATAAACTAACATTTTGAGAAAAAAAGAAGAAGAAGATTTTTTGACCTTAAATATCTTATTTTTACGTCCCGCAGAAGCTATATACCAATTTTCAGACAAATCGGAGGTCCAAATTTTTTTTGCTCCAAAATTGAGTAATTTGAAATGGAATGACACAAAATTAATTTTTCAAACAAATATTTTAAGTCGTTATGAGAAAATTATAATTTAGCAGATGAAATAAAATAAACACAATTCAACTCGTAAAATATTTGGACCCTTACCAGCCGAACTAGCCGAACAGGTAAAGAACCCACCTTTTATATTATATCTTTTCTACCTGGCCTCAAACGCTCGATATTTTTAACTCGTGGCAACCTCGATTGACGGCAATTAGACCGCAAATACACATTTTTATGTGGTGGAAGTCAAAATGGCTGTGAAGTGTAAAAATTTTTGTATATAATTTAAATTTTTAAAATCAAAATTTTAGAAAACTGAGAACGATACAGGGCATTAAAAAATGCGCTCAACAAACATACACGAATTAAAATTCGAAAATGATAGTATTTCTTAGTGATGCCAAATGACTGCAACATGAAAAGATGACATAATGATAGCGGGATGTATATATATATATATATATATATATATATATATTTAAAAACATAAGATGTAGATCTTTGAAACACACTCAGTGAACCAAAGATCCAAGGTTATTGGTTTAACGACCACTCGTACGAAATCAAATAGATGAAATAGAGAATGTGGAAAAATCCCCTTACGAATTGTTTTTTGATTAGAATGTGTCTAAAGATATTCAACCTCTTGTCTTTACCGACGAGCCCAGAGAGGTTGAAGAGGGCGAAACACATTTCTAAGAACTGGTGTTTGGATCTTTGATTCTATTCGAAAAATTTTTCCCAGCCCGAAATGGTGGATGTGTGAATTGTTCGTAAGGGGATTTTTCCACATTCTCTATTTCATCTATTTGATTTTATATATATATATATATATATATATATATATATATATATATATATATATATATATATATATATATATTTGTACAAATATTATCGACCGTACTGTGTTAAATAGTAATGTTTGAATAAACGGCAATTCGGTCAGTTGAAAGAAAACTCTATTTGTTTTAAGTCTCAATATTTCGTCACTATTTGGTCACTTCTTCAGGAGAAAAAACTATAAGAGTAAAAATTTAAATTTCTTTAACATTATTTTGAAAATAGATTTTTAGAAAAATTTTTCTAAATCAATTTTCAAAATAATGTTAAAGAAATTTAAATTTTTACTCTTATAGTTTTTCTCCTGAAGAAGTCACCAAATAGTGACGAAATATTGAGACTTAAAACAAATAGAGTTTTCTTTCAACTGACCGAATTGCCGTTATTCAAACATTACTATATATATATAAACCTACACATAATATACCTATACATTATGTACAAAATTTATTTCGCTGAAGCGATACCGGTCGCAATGATGGTCGCGAAATCAATCTTTTTTCCCCATCCTAAAATAGGTTTTACATTTATTTTAAATTTAAATACCTCTACACAATTTATATATACATGCACATAATATATAACATAAGCGACGACGGTCGCAATGACGGTCGCGAATTCAATGCTTTTTGCCCTATCCAAAAATCGCACAACGTCCCTAAAGAAGTTTTCACTTCAAAAATATATATACGTACAAAATTTATTTCGCCAAAGTGATGGTGATGACGATCGCGATGACGGTCGCCAAATCAATCCTTTTTCCCCATCCAAAAATAGTATTTACATTTATTTTAAATTTAACTACTTCTACGCAATTTATATACACATACATTATAATATACGTATACGTACAATATTTATTTCGCCGAAGCGATGACGGTCGCCAAATCAATCCTTTTTTCCCCATCCAAAAATAGGTTTTACATTTATTTTAAATTTAAATACTTCTACACAATTTATACACACATACATTATAATATATGTATAAATATGTATATGTATGTATACATACGTACAATATTTATTTCGTCGAAGCGATGACGGTCGCTGACGGTGGCCAAATCAATCATTTTTCCCCATCCACATATAAATTTTACATTTATTTTAAACTTAAATACTTCTACACAATTTATATATGTATATATACATACATATTTATAATATACGTACAATATTTATTTCGACGAAGCGATGACGGTCGCGATGACGGTCGCAATGACGGTCGCGAATTCAATGCTTTTACTCCATCCAAAAAGTGCGATGACGGTCGCGAATTCAATGCTTTTACCCCATCCAAAAGTGCACAACGTCCCTACAGAAGTTTTCACTTCAAAAATTAGTGGAGTCCGTTAATCTGTTCAAGAGAAAATCAATTATGAAAATGAGCATAATTTTATATATCCCTAACTTTTGACGAGCAGTTTATTTAGCTTAGATAGTTTCTTGAAATTGATTAATTTACCATGTCCATTTGCTAGAGCTTTCCCCCCTGTTAACAGGTTGGTGTGTCTGTAATAATTTCTTGTCTTTGTTGTTTCAAAATTCAATAAATGGTTACTTTTTGAACTCAGGTCATGATTGAACACTTAGAAACTACACTTTAAAACTAAAAGTAAAGATGATTCAAATTTGATTACAGTACAGAGCCTCCAGAGAAGAAATAATAAAAGATATGAAAAGTCACAAAAGCCCTGGTGAGATTGGCATTGTGGCAGAGAAATTAAAATACGGAGGAGAGGTCTTAGGAAACCAAATTAGTAAGCTATTAGCAGAAATGTGGGACGCTCAAGAAATGCCCCAAGATTGGAACAAATCCATTATAATGCCCATACACAAAAAGGGAGATAAAACTGAATGCGAAAACTATAGAGGAAAGTTCTTGTTAGAGGTGCTTGCCACATTCATCAAAAAACGACTAGAAAGCTACGTGGAGAAGAGTCTGAGTCTAAGAGAATACCAGGGAGGATTTCGTAAGGGGAGATCAATAACGGATCAATTTATGCTGAAACAAATCCTGATCAACTACTATGAATATAAAATTCCAGTACAAATATTGTTTATTGATTATAAGGCTGTTTACAATAGAATAGGTAGAAGTAAAGTAATAGAAACGATAAAAGAATTCCAAGTACCAAAAAAAATAATAATATTAGTAAAAATGACACTCAGAAAAAACAATTATTGCTGTAAAATGCAATGGTATAGTTTCTAAAGAATTTAAAGAGAAAAGGGGTATTCGTCAAGAAGACCGATTGTCCACTTTGCTATTTAATGGACAGCCTAAGTCTAACGTCACATATGTCACAAAATTTGGAGGAGCCTATATTGACTCCAAACAATTTTGTTTGTAACGTTAAATGGCCATAAGTAATTTTTCATTTATGTGCTTTGTGTGGAAAAATAAGACTTCATTTAGGTATTTCGTTAAAGAAACGTGTTAATTAAGAGATTTATATTCGTTTTTGCTCAGGTGGTTTTTATTCCTTAGTGGTTTAAAATAAACATAACCTCATAACTGTTTACGTTCTAGTCACTGCATTAAATAACTCACCTGGGCAAAAACGAATAAAACTCTCTTAATTGACACGTTTCTTTAACTAAATACCTAAATGAAAAGTCTTATTTTGTCACACAAACCACGTAAATTAAAAATTCCTTATAGTCCAGGGCGCATCTGTTTTGAGATGGACGTTGAGAAGTGACTTATATTTTCTTGCAGAAATTGCTTGAAATAAACTCATATAAAAATAATTGAGTTATCCTCCCACTCGAAATTTCCGGAACATTGTTTAAATAATCAAAATGCCAAAAAATGAAGGAAAAATTCGATTTTTTCTTCGTTTTTTAATTATAATTTTAAAAGTATTCACTTCCGAGAAAAGTTGCACTAACATAAAAGTTGCCTAATCAAATTTTCTACAACAAAAAATTGGCTAAAAATTGTAAAAGTTGTCAGCCTTGTTGCAAAATAGCAATAATTGCGAATAAAACCATAAAAAACAAGTATTCGCATTTTACGTTTTTCAACCATTTACTACACTTAGGACCTTCACATTTTATCCAGAAAAACTTTAGGATATAATTAAACAATACTCTCAATTTCATTAAGATTGGTTTAATAGATTTTACAAAATAAATTTTGCAATCCAGCTTTCGCAAAAAAATTCATTTTTTTAAAATGTTGCAGGACTAAAAATAAAGCAGATAGCAAGTTGAAAATTTTTTTACATATAGAAGAATACTGTACCTTTTATTTCCAATTTGCAAAATTAAAATCGATTATTTATCACGGCGTCGGGAATTTTTTTAAATAAACATTAATTTTTGGTGCTACACGCAGGACAGCGGTGTTCACAGAGTTGATTTCCACCAAAATTTCTTCCAATATTTATCTAATATATTATTTTCTTATTCTACATTTTGTTGTATTTTAATATTTTAATTCCACAAAAATCAAACTAATTTGATTATTGTTTGTGAAATATTGTTTAAACAATTGCATATGTTTAAAAATATATGCATATATATATATATATATATATATATATATATATATATATATATACATCCCGCTATCATTATGTCATCTTTTCATGTTGCAGTCATTTTGCATCACTAAGAAATACTATCATTTTCGAATTTTAATTTGTGTATGTTTGTTGAGCGCATTTTTTAATGCCCTGCATCGTTCTCAGTTTTCTAAAATTTTGATTTTAAAAATTTAAATTATATACAAAAATTTTTACACTTCACAGCCATTTTGACTTCCACCACATAAAAATGTGTATTTGCGGTGTATTTGCCGTCAATCGATGTTGCCACGAGTTAAAAATATCGAGCGTTTGAGGCCAGGTAGAAAAGGTATATTATAAACTATTTATAAAAGGTGGGTTCTTTACCTGTTCGGCTGGTAAGGGTCCAAATATTTTACGAGTTGAATTGTGTTTATTTTATTTCATCTGTTAAATTATAATTTTCTCATAACGACTTAAAATATTTGTTTGAAAAATTAATTTTGTGTCATTCCATTTCAAATCACTCAATTTTGGAGCAAAAAAAAATTTGGACCTCCGATTTGTCTGAAAATTAGTATATAGCTTCTGCGGGACGTAAAAATAAGATATTTAAGGTCAAAAATCTTCTTCTTCTTTTTTTTCTCAAAATGTTATTTTATTCGATTTTACAGTGATTTGGTGTTTATTTATACAAATTTCCATTTTCTCTCGTGAAGTATCAATGGAAAACATAATATTTTAATAGAAGGGACTCAAAAATGTCATTATATGGCATTATAACAAGTTACTTTGATTCAAAACAAGCTTTTGATCAAATTTTATAGTGTAGAAAACGTTAAAATACCGTTTTTTTACATTTTTCTCCATTCCCAAAATGCATCATAATCGATTTGGCTGAAAATTTGCCCACAGATAGACAAAACATAGGACTTTAAGTGGTCATAAGGATTTGAATTATATTACAATACCCAAAAAGTTACATGCAATATTATAGTCAAAAATATAGGCGTCTACTGTAAGTAAAATTAACTCGAAAATATCGACCTCACGACAAAAATTTTTAAAAAGAAATTGTAATAATTGTAAATACGATTTATTTGGAACAATTTCAGTTCCTTCCATTTTTGTCGAAAAGTTAAAAATGGCGGAGATATTGAGCAAAACAGGTTCTCCTTTAAAATCAAGATGGCCGCTAACGTAACGGAGGAATTCATTCGCGATTTTAAATTTAGGCTACTATTGACTCCCTTAAAGATCAGAAAAATAAATTTCTGTGCAGCTTGGCATTCAAGGTCAAATGCTATCCCGACTGGACTAATATATACTTTTGAGTATGATATTACTGCATGTAACTTTTTTGGTATTGTAGTATAATTCAAATCCTTCTAACCACTTAAAGTCCTATCTTTTAGCTATCTGCGGGCAAATTTTTAGCCCAATCGATGATGATGTATTTTGGGAATGGAGGAAAATGTAAAAAACGGTATTTTAGCGTTTTTTACACTATAAAATTTGATTAAAATCTTGTTTTGATTCAAAATAACTTGTTACAATGCCATATAATGACATTTTTGAGTCATTTCTATTAAAATATTATGTTTTTCATTGATACTTTACGACAGAAAATGCAAATTTGTTTAAATAAACACCAAATCACTGTAAAATCGCATAAAATAACATTTTGAGAAAAAAAGAAGAAGAAGATTTTTTGACCTTAAATATCTTCTTTTTACGTCCCGCAGAAGCTATATACCAATTTTCAGACAAATCGGAGATCCAAATTTTTTTGCCTGAGTGATTTGACATGGAATGTACCTTTTACATTTTCATTTAATTTACTTACGGTTTTTGTTCAGAATTTTGAAGAAACGCTTGGTTTGACATAAAATTTGGGACACGCATAGCTAATATGTTAAAGAAAAAAAGTGATATTGTGCCGATATGTGCTTTTGATCTGGAGGTGAGTTTCGTCCGTTATCGGGGATGAAAACAAATACGTTCAAATAAGTCCGGAATTGGATAAACTGACTAATTCTAAGCAACTTCTATTTTATAGAGTTTTTCACTAAGTCAATACTTTTAGAGATATTTGCGAGTGAATATGTTCATTTTTCAACAAAAAAAAAACACATTTTTAGACGGTTTTTCGCAAATAACTCAAAAAGTAGGTACCTACTTTATTGAAAAAAAAATAGCAAATAGCAAATATAGCTTATAGAAAAGTGAAAAAATGGTATATGTGTCAGGTCTGTAGACCCAGTAGAAGCAGAGTTATTGCTAAGCTTTGTTTTAAAACCAAGAGGAGTAGGTAAACTAACCCTAATAGCACACGACGTCCTCTGGACGTCCAAAATAGGTCCCTTTTTGGTCCTAACGTCCATGGACTATAAATGGACGTTCTTTGGACGTCCGGCGTTGGACGTCCTTCGGTGGACTAAATATGTACTTTCTTCGGACGTCCGACGTTGGACGTCCTTCGGTGGACTAAATATGTACGTCCTTCGGACGTCCGATGTTGGACGTCCTTCGGGTGGAATAAATATGAACGTCCTTTGGACGTTCGTACTGGACGAAATACGGACGTTTGCTGATCGTCCATATTCGACATATTATACGAATTACGGGATAAAATAGCAAAATAATTCAATAAAATATTAACTTAATTATGTTAATAAAATAGTTTACATCGAAAAGATAATTATATTTAATTCAAAATTGCGCAGTTTAATATTCTAAACATGTTTTTGTTTTTTTTTTGTAAAGTGTGAAAATCTTATTTGTAAATTATTTGTTACAATGTTTTATTATTCTAGTTACCAAGATGACATAAGTTTGCTAATTAATTCTAGTAAGCAAAAATATAATTTTTATCAATGTATCTGTACTAAAAATGAATCTTAAGAGCATCTTTTTGAAGTTGAATATACGTGGCCGTCCCCAAAATAGGTCCAGTCTTAGTCCTAATGTCTATGGACTATAAATGGATGTCCTTTGGACGTCCGACGTTAGACGTACTTCGGGTGGAATAAATATGAATACGGTGGACTAAATATATACGTCCTTCGGACTTCCGATGGTGGACGTCCGATGGTGGAATAAATACGAACGTCCTTTGGACGTCCGTACTGGACGAAATACGGACTTTTTGTGGACGTCTGAAAATCACCCCCACTAACGATAGGCGATAGATTTTCGATTCACCCACCGATATCAGTTCGAAGTTGGAGAGTTGATCTCTCAGTCGTTGTCGTCTTTAGGGCTCCCGCGTAGAGTTTTATTCATTAACCACTGATTTTCATAATGTAAGAAATTATATTATATATGAATTAAAGTATAATATACTTATACATATACTATATATTACGTAAAACTATGAAGACGCTGTTTCACAACATAACACAGAGTCCGACCGCCTCATCGGGCCATTTAGAGCATCAATGCATAAGCCCATCCAATGGATTATTATGTGCCCCTTTGACATAGGCGCACACCATTTTATCTACCACCCTGAGGATTCCTGCTCCTGGAGTTTTTCTGAAGTGCCGAAACAGTCTATGTTCCTGATTCCTCGATCAGATGAGGAGTTTTCGGAGCCATCAACCCCAGACAGCTACTGGAGCTCCACGTTGCAGCCAGTCACTTCTTGGTAAGTGAACGCCAAAGAGGAAGCATTCAGACTCTGCTGCTACCACCGTCTGGACATAGCCTATCGATCCCTGATGGCCTAGAGGACAAACTCACCGAGAATGATGGAAAAAACCACCAGCCAGGACAACTGGTATCCAAACATTGGTATTATTTACGTTTTTTATTACATTTGCATATTTTTTCATGCTCTTTGATATATATTTCTTATTCTTTCTGGTATATTTTTCATACATTTTTCAATCTTATGGGTGTTTGGTAAAAAATAGGCCATAGCTTAACCTTGGATTACTGAGCTTAAAATAGGTCGATTTAAGCTAACTTACTTTAGTACGAAAGATGATAATAACCGAAATACAGGGTGTCAAATTTAAACTTTTATTTTATTCTTGATTATTTCCTGGGCAATACATCAATTTTGGTGTTGAATTTAGATTTCTTGTCCCAAAAAAACCCCGCTTACCAAATTTCGTGATATTATCCCATGTTTGTTAGGAAATATTCAAGAATAAATAAAATAAAAGTTTAAATTTGACACCTTGTATTTCGGTTATTATCAACTTTAGTACTAACGTAAGTTAACTTAAATCGACCTATTTTACCCTCCGAAATCTAAGGTTAATCTATGGCCTATTCTTTACCAAACACTCTGTATAAGTACATATTTGTATTCTAGCCAATCTTTTTGATTTTCTATAAAGTATAGACTTCCTTGAATTTTGAATTACAATTGTTAAAGGAAAGTTTCGCTACCGCGGTCGCCTTTTGTTCGTCTTAACTTATTACCTCTACCCATAAAGTTCTTTTGTCAAACAGATTGGGTTGGTTATTGTACCTAGTAAGCAAAAAGTATTTATCTCAGTATTTTATAATCTATTTATAATATTGAATTATCTAAAGACAGAAAGCGAAGGCGGATGAAAAAAAATTAGACAAAAGTTGAATGATTATTATAATATTATAATATAATATTACACTATACAGTGAGCACGTAAAGGTTGGAATAAATTCATTTTCTCGAGAATGGACGATTTTGGAAAAAAATCCTGAAACATGTCAATTTTTATTTTTAAATTACGACTTTTTGGCATATATATTATACTAGTGACGTCACCCATCTGGGCGTGATGACGTCATCGATGAATTTTTTAAATGAAAATAGGGATCGTATAATAGCTCATTTGAAAGGTAATTCAATTCTCTATTCAGTAATATAAACATTAACATAATTATTTATACAGGGTGTCCAAAAAAAATTTTTTTGAATTAATTTAATTGACATAAAAAGAAGAATGTGCGTAATTTATTTAATTCAAAATACATTTTACTGCTATCAGAAGACAACAAAAAATGTTTATTTGGCAAATAAATATTGTTTTTTGCTTAAATTCAATATTAAAGCAGCCACCCACCAGCCTCGTGACAGTTTGAATATTTAATTTAAGCGAAAAGCCATGAATATTTTTCAAATAAACATTTTTTTGTTTTCTGAGAGCAGTAAAATGTATTTTGAATTAAATAAATTACATACATTCTTCTTTCCATGTCAATTAATTTAATCAAAAAAAAAATTTTTGGACACCCTGTATAAATAATTATGTTAATGTTTATATTACTGAATAGAGAATTGAATTACCTTTCAAATAAGCTATCACACGACTCCTATTCTCATTTAAAAAAATCATCGATGACGTCATAACGCCCAGATGGGTGACGTCACTAGTATGATATATATGCCAAAAAGTCGTAATTTAAAAACAAAAATTGACCTGTTTCGGGATTTTTCTCCAAAATCCTCCATTCTCAAAAAAAATGAATTTATTCCAACCTTTACGTGCTTTCTGTATAATAAGTATTAGTGATGTAACGAATGTCATTTTTTTAACATTCGCGAATACGAATGCGAATGCGAATATCTGCTACCGACATTCGCGAATGCGGATGCGAATGCGAATATTCAGTTTTTATTATTATTTGTTTCAATTTTTGTAATGTTTCCTAAATTTATAATGAAAAGTTAATTGATATTTAGTGTAAATCAATCTGAATCTTAAGCTTTATTACATAATACCAAATAATAAAAAAAAGTGAAGGCTGATCATGTGATTAGGATACAAGGTTAACTTCTATCTATTATCTATCTATTGCCCTTCATTTGTCCAAAGTTGAACGTATGCCTCCCTCTTATTTTTCCACTCTTCTTGGTTCAGTGCTAATGCTATCGATCTGGTCCCTGCGTATCTTTTTAGGTCATTCGACCATCTCGTCTGTGGTCTGCCCCTTTCTCTTTTGTAGTCGCAAGGTATCCAGTGAGTTATCGCTTCATTCCACCTTGTGTCTCTTTGTCTGCTGTTGTGTCCTGCATATTTCCATTTGAGAGTAGCTGCATGTTTGAGGTTAAGTTACCTTTTCTTAATAAAAAATGATGAGAAGTGGATAGATTTTGATTTTATTAACCTAATATTATCTTAAAATTATTTTTTTTTCTGGTTTTCATATTCGCAAAACATTCGCACAAATTTCGCGAATGCGGATGCGAATGCGAATATGCAAAAACATGCGAATATTCGCGAATGCGAATGCGAATACGAATATTCGTTACATCACTAATAAGTATACATAGATAGAATATCTTCTTTTTAAGAAATTATCCATTATCTCCAAATGAGCAAGGTGTCGATTTGAAATAATATGTATATGTATAATATAGAGCCCATTACGCACCACCTTAAAAATTGAGCATTTTTGATGTCTCGAATTTCCTAAACCAGTTGTCCCATCTAAGTGATTTTTTTTATAATATTATAGCCTAGGCTATAGGTTACCTCCTTAAGCTTGTCATGCACGGGGAGCTATATACTGTAATATATATTATATCACATCGCTCTCTATAGTAATGAGTGAGCCTGCACACACGGAACCATTAGTTCCGTGTCTCCAGGCTCACTCATTTCTATAGGGAGTGATATGATATAATATACATAATATATTACAGTATAGCTCCCCGTTCATGACAAGCTTAAGGAGGTAACCTGTAGCCTAGGCTATAATATTATAAAAAAAATCACTGAGATTGGACAACAGGTTTAGGAAATTCGAGACATCAAAAATGCATCATTTTAAGGTGGTGCGTTAATTTCTTGGAGAAGTGTAATTGTAATTTAATGTAAATAATGTAATATCCAATAATTGTAATTTAATATAAGATGTAATATAAGTTCCTTAAAAAATGTATTTTTTATTTCCCACAATACATTCTCCACAGGTCTAAATATCGTCGCTAGACGTCCACCGAAGGTCCTCTCAGGACGTTAGATGGACGTTCGGCAGCACGACATTGGACCAAACTGGGACGTCCTATGAAGGTCCAATTGACGTCCACCGAACGTCCCCTCGGACTTTAGGTGGACGTCCATTGGACGTTAGATGGACGTCCATTGGACGTTTGGCAACGAGGCATTTGGACCAAACTAGGACGTCCTGTTAAGGTCTAATTTACGTCCCCTAGGACGTCCGATTAAGGTCCAATTTACGTCCGATTAAGGTCCAATTTACGTTCGATTAACGTCCAATTTACGTCCGATTAAGGTCCAATTTAGGTCCCTTCGGACGTTAGGTGGACGTCCATTGGACATTTGGCAATGTGGCTTTGGACCAAACTAGGACGTCCTGTTAAGGTCCAATTTACGTCCCCTAGGACGTCCGATTAAGGTCCAATTTACTTCCGATTAAAGTCCAATTTACGTCCCCTCGGACCTTAGATGGACGTCCAATGGACGTTCGGTAGCGCGACATTTGGACCAAAATAGGACGTATAAAGGACGTTCCTCGGACGTAAACGGACGTCCTTAAAGTCCGTGAAGGACGTAATATGGACGTCCATTGGACGTCCTTGTGCTATTAGGGTAAAAAGACAGATTCACACCCAAGAAAGTCACTAGAAATATCTTCAGATACATCTTCTTTTTTGGTTGATCATATCGGCCTTTGACGGTAATATTGACTAAAAATCTAAAAATAAAAGGAATAACGCAGAAAATGCAAAAATCGCTGATAAAATAAATAAACTAACCTATGAAATGCCAATAGTGTTAAAATTTTATAAATGTCATTATTGTCAAAATTTGATATGAGTAAAATTGCCTGAGGTTGTACCAATTACAAACAAGGTTTACGGCGCGGGAAATTTGAATTACTCCTCTTGGTTTAAAAACAGACTATAGTGAAAAATAAGCTCTTATATGTCAAATTCCAAATCGAATATTTTAACGTGAAATAAAAAAAATGAAACACTTTTCTGGGAAAACTTATTACAACTTTTTTAAAGTGTTTAAGATAACGTTTATTTTTATTTTTTTAAAAAGTTTCTAGCAGCAAGAGTAAGCAAGTTACGCTCAAAATACAGTTGTTCCTTATTTTTTGGTTAAAAATATCGTAAAAATCTCCCTCTAATTAACAGCCCAAATGGAATTAATCGTTACCACTTCACAAGTAACTTTATGTATTGTTTGTGTTTGTAAGTTTCATCAGTTCAAAGTGCTTATTTGTGAAAAAATTTGGTTTTAAAGTAAATTTTAAATCTTTAATTTTGAAAAAAAAGACTTTTTTCAAAATAACTTTAAAATTATTAGTGATACCAAATATCTTAAAGAGTAAAAAATGTAGATTTTGCTTTTTTAAATATTTGGGATTTTTTGATTTTCTGGAAGACAAAACTTGGTTAAGATATGGCTGTTTAAAATTTGCATATACATACTTGTGACTAGTGATTCGTTCGAGCCCTTTCAACAAAACCCCTTTCAAAAATAAGCATTTTTAACCAATGCAACTTACAGATCATATACAGGGTGTCCCCGAAAATAGTGCGTTCCTTAAAGGTATAGATAGAAAGCACAATGTAGAGCAAAAAATTCTTATAATATTTTCAGCCGTTTAAAACTTTTATAGAACAAAATTTGCTTAGAATTAGAATTAGTCAGTTTATCCACTCCCGGACTTATTTTGAACGTATGTTTTTTCACCCCCAAGAAGGGGTAAAAGTCACATCCAGGACAAGAGAACATATCGGCATAATCTCATTTTTTTCTTTGGCATTTTAGCTACGTGTGTGCCAAATTTCATGTCAATCCAAGCGGTTCTTTAAAATCTGGAGGTTTTGCGATATTTTACCGTGAGTGAATGGAATGATTGCCGTTGTCACTTTTAGATAAGAAGTCATTATCACAATGACATAGTCAGGTTAACTGAAGTATATAATTATTGTTTTTATTATTAAATGTGAAAACCTAGAATTATCCATATCTGTCCGTCAATAAACACAACTCCTCTGTTAGTAGGACAGAAAGAATGACAAATAAGGTGTCAAATGAAAGCCTATAACCAAAATATGATATTACATGTGAGAAGTTTGACCTCGGACTGGCGGTTCCAGAGTTGCAACCGAAAGTACTGTTTTAAATTCGTCGAAATAGTACATACTATTATTCAACGCGACTAAGAAAGACCAGAACAAATACATACTTCCGGTTTCATGCCTGTCTGTTCGTCCATGTCTGTCGGTGAACAAAATTCATCCGTCATATCAACTGACAAAAAGTTACACGAAGAGTTCAAATATCGACTGCCGGTTCAACTTCCGGTCACTTTGGGTGAAAAATTAGAACTTACGATGTCCAATTGCTTGTTACAATTTTTTTATAAGTGTTCTACTCTATCTATTCTGACTTTTTCTATAACTTACTTATATCACATATAATTTAATACAGTTTTGATGTCAGGGGCTTCAAAATTTATGTGGTGAGTTCCGGTATGTGATGAATGAAAAACGACTCCATAAGCAGAAGAAAAAAGTGTTCTTTAAAGTGTTCTCAAGACCTAAGACAATACATCGACTCACAAGAGCGTTGTCACAGTAGCAAAAATTCGAGTTGGGGTTCGAATTACTTTCTCATGCGGCTTAGTCTCCTGACTTGGCCCCCTCCGATTATTAAGTGTTCCCAAATCTGAAGAAATGACTCGTAAATAAAAAAATCAGCTGAGATAATTGAAGAAAAAAATAACTATTTTTCAGAGCTTTCAGAATCGTATTATGCGCACGGCATCGACATAAAAAATTTGTAAAACCGTTAAAATCGCTGTATTGAACATATTGAATAAAATTAAAGAATTTTCATGAAAACATGTTTTTCTTGAAAATATGTCTACTTTTATAGGACGCACTTCAGCAGTTCATAAAAAAAGCTTACAGACTTTCTAATGCTTTATGCTAAGTAGCAAAAATAACAAAAAATTTATTACTCATGAAGAAGATCAAGCAGCTAAATTTAAAGTAAAATCATTAGATGGCATATAAATAGATATGGAATAATGGAATAGAAGTTGATATCCACTTCTGAACCCACCTCAGAAGAAGTGGACGAAATAGAGTAATTGGGAGTCCTTCAAAGGTCACCTGAGCACTCAGAACCTAGTACCATTGCATGCAGCTGCGATAATATTAAAGAGAAATCCGACAAAAGAATTGAGAGGGAACTCTGGACCAAATATCAAAAACCAGTGTAACCTAACACTTCCAGCTTCATATTAATAATAGAAAATCACCGAAAGACAAATATGTAATGTAAAGAATTAATATCTCAATATTCCGGTCTACTAAACAATAACGACTGGAAAAACATTAAAGTCTTTATTCAAGTCGTATATTCAAAAAATAAGACAAGTAGAGTAATAAATGGATAATTAAAAATTGCGAGAAACAGTGCAAGAAAATTATTTAATAGACCCGAAGACAAAACAAAAATTAATGTGCTAAATAAAAGTATTGATTCGTTACTGCAGAACTAGAACTGTTATATGGAGCTATACTAGTCTGGATCGGTGTAAATTAAATGAGAAAGAAAATAATATAATAAACACACTTTAAGAGCAGATAGAGAAAATATATGGATTATCAGAAGGTTCAAACGGCAGAATTATCAACGATAAACAAGAAACAGTCAACGAGATAATGATTCTGGACCAACTGTTTTATTATAATTAGGGGTACGGAATTTTCGTTTTTACGAAATAGATGCCAATTTCGGCGAAATTTTGAACATAAATGCGATAAATGTGAAATATGGAGTTTTTGTTTATTTCCGCGAAATACCTGCAGGTGCCCAACTCGCCCGTAAATAAGTAGGTAGTTACGTAGTAAATAAGGCATGGAAAGATTTTACGGAAAGTTTTCTATTGTACATAATTTTTGAAAGGTTGTTTATTTTTCTAACACGTGTTGAAACAGAAGGAACTTTCATTGTTCATCATTAAATAGATAAAGATAAGATAAGGAATTGATATTTTTCAATGTTGATTCTTTGAGAAATATAAATAATCCGACTGTTGTTATCTGCATTTCGGTCTTTTGTATTGGTAAAAATCTAAGTAGGAATAAAAGTCGGCTAATTCTTATTTTCTAAACATATAAATTAGTCAAACAGGACAATCAGTGCTCATTCCGTCAATTTTTATTAAGAACATGGTCTATCAAAAAAGTTTTCATAGTAACATAAAGTTACTTAAAGTATCCCCTAAAATGGGACGCCCTAAAACAATTTGAGTGATCGAGTCAAAGAATTTGCAACAGATGACCTATATCTGTGTGACACAAGACACAATTGCTACACAGTGCAGTTTTCCGTCATTTGCTAAAGCAGCATTACAGAGCATTTGGAGTCCAACGAACAGCGTAGACGCAGAACGATTCTTCAGCACATATAATATTGTAGTGACAGATCGAAGAACAGCTCTTAAAGAGTCGAATGTCGAAATTACAACGATGTTAGCTTTTAATTAATGTTTTCTGTTGTTTTACTCGTAGTTAAAAATAAATGCGAAATTTTGTAATTATAAAAAAAGTAAATGCGAAATTCATGTCTTTGTTTGCGAAAATTCCGTACCCCTAATTATAATTAGTTATAAAATAGCTTCAATGGGGAAAAGCTGTAAGCTTAGACCAAACACCAGTAGGGGGCATCCAATTAATTGAGGAAAAAAATTAAATGTATAACAATATTCACTTCATTTACTGAAAAGGCATTGTCCCGCAAGAATGGTTGAAATCACAATTAATAGCCCTACAAAAAGACAAGCGCTTAAAAGTGATAAGACCATTGAACAATAAGCATGTAAGCTACCTTTTAAACACATTCTCAAAAATTATCCATAACACAAGGATTGTTAGGAAATTCTTTTATAGACTTCAGGCAACAAATTCTCCTGATCATGTTTAAAAAACGTACGGAATGTACTAAATAAAAAAATATATTTTTATCATTTAAAAATATATACCCTTATACTATAACATAATTCTAACGTTGAATATATAATGCTTTCCTGTGGAGTATACAAAGGATGGTCCTGTTTTTCCCGCACGCTGCCTTGTTTAGTCTTCTTTGTCGTTTAATTCGTTAAATTCTATCCTCTTATGTCACGGCTTCAGGAAGCAGTGGATATATGCAGTGAACGGGAGGCCTATGTCGAACAGTGACCGAACGGAGCCTTTTCGCGTTTATCATGTAGAGAAGTCACTTGTCAAAAACTGGACATATGTAATCGTATTCAATTTGTTAAATACTGTCACATAATATGTCATACACCTCTGTGCGTTAATCCATTTTATTTCTACAATTTTAAGGTGCTATTACATGCCGCCATTTTGATTTGTCTACAGTCGCATTCTGCCCGTTAAATCCCATCGTTTGAGGCGCTGTACGTCACGATTGGATCAATTGTAGCGAAGCTGCATGACTAAGGCCCTTTTAACATGTTGCTGTATTTGATTTTTCTGTGCCATTTTATATTATTTGTCAAATACTATTATTTGAGGTGCTGTACATCACGATTGGACCAATAGGACCGTAGATACAAGACTAAGGCCCTTTTGACATGCTGCTGTATTTGATTTTTCTATGTCATTGTATTCTATTTGACAAATCCAGTTATTTGAGGTGCTGTACTCCACGATTGGACCAATAGGAGCGAAGATACGTAAATAAGGCCCTTTTAGCATGTTGCTGTAATTGATTATTCTGTGTCATTGTATTCTGTTCGTTTAACCCTATCATTTGAGTTGCTGTATGTCACGATTGGACCAATAGGACCGAAGATACATAACAAAGGCCCTTTTGACTTGTTGCTGTATTTGATTTGTTTGTGTCAAATTTGATTCTATTTATGAAGTCCTATTATTTAAGATGCTGTACGTCACGATTGGACTAATAGGACCGAAGATACGCTACTAAGGCCCTTTTGACATGCTGTTGTATTTGATTTTTCTGTCATTGTATTCTGTTTGTCAAATCCTATCATTTCAGGTGCTATACATCACGATTGGACTAACAGGACCGAAGATACATAACTAAGGCCTTTTTGACATGCTGCTGTGTTTTGATTTTTCTGTGTCATTGTCTTCTATGATGCCTAAGGCATGTCTATGATATGCCTTATTTTTAAACAAAACAAGTAATTGGACTTCGTAAGTCCTAGGTTTTCACCCAAAGTAATCGAAAGTAGAACTGGAAGACGATATTTGAATTTTACGTGTAACTTTGCGTGGATTGATATACGAATTTACTAATTTTGAGTCATTTTTACTAAACTTTGACATTTGTCACCTCATTTGTAATTCTACCCGGTATAATGGCGAAGGAGTTATATTGGCGGTCGTACGAACCGACAGAAAGATTGCCTAGGTCAAATATCTCACCTTTAGTACCATCCTTGGATTATAAGCTTTCATTTGACACCTCATTTATCACTCTAGCTGGTATAATGATGGAGGAGTTATATTCGCGGTCGTACGAACCGACGGAAAGACAGCCTAGGTCAAATATCTCACCTTTAGTACCATCCTTGGATTATAAGCTTTCATTTGACACCTCATTTGTCATTCTACCTGGTATAATGATCGAGGAGTTATATTCGCGGTCGGACAGACCGACGGACAGACCGTCAAGGTCAAATATCTCACCTTTAGTACCATCCTTGGATTATCAGCTTTCATTTGACACCTTATTTGTCATTCTACCTGGTATAATGACGGAGGAGTTATATTCCCGGTCGTACGGACCGACGGAAGGACAGCCTGGGTCAAATATCCCACCTTTAGTACCATCGTTGGATTATAATCTTTTATTTGACACCTCATTTATCATTCAAGCTTGTATAATAATGGAGGAGTTATATTCGCGGTCGGAGGGGCCGACGCACAGACCGCCTAAGTCAAATATGTCACCTTTAGTACCATCCTTGGATTATAAGCTTTCATTTGACACCTCATTTGTAATTCTACCTGGTATAATGATCGAGGAGTTATATTCGCGGTCGGACAGACCGACGGACAGACCGCCAAGGTCAAATATCTCACCTTTAGTACCATCCTTGGATTATCAGCTTTCATTTGACACCTCATTTGTCATTCTACCTGGTATAATGACGGAGAAGTCATATTCGCGGTCGTACGGTCAAATATCTCACCTTTAGTACCATCCTTGGATTATAATCTTTTATTTGACACCTCATTTATCATTCAAGCTTGTATAATAATGGAGGAATTATATTCGCGGTCGAAGGGGCCGACGCACAGACCGCCTAAGTAAAATATGTCACCTTTAGTACCATCCTTGAATTATAAGCTTTCATTTGACACCTCATTTGTCATTCTACCTGGTATAATGATCGAGGAGTTATATTCGCGGTCGGACAGACCGACGGAAAGACAGCCTAGGTCAAATATCTCACCTTTAGTACCATCCTTGGATTATAGGCTTTTATTTGACACCTCATTTATCATTCAAGCTGGTATAATAATGGAGGAGTTATATTCGCGGTCGGAGGGGCCGACGCACAGACCGCCTAAGTAAAATATGTCACCTTTAGTACTATCCTTGAATTATAAGCTTTCATTTGACACCTCATTTGTCATTCTACCTGGTATAATGACGGAGGAGTTATATTCCCGGTCGTACGGACCGACGGACAGACCGTCTAGGTCAAATATCTCACCTTAAGTACCATCCTTGGATCATAAGCTTTCATCTGACACCTCATTTATCATTCAAGCTGGTATAATGATGGAGGAGTTATATTCGCGGTCGGACAGACCGACGGACAGACCGCCAAGGTCAAATATCTCACCTTTAGTACCATCCTTGGATTATCAGCTTTCATTTGACACCTCATTTGTCATTCTACCTGGTATAATGACAAAGAAGTTATATTCGCGGTCGTACGGACCGAAGGAAAGACAGCCTAGGTCAAATATCTCACCTTTAGTACCATCCTTGGATCATAAGCTTTCATCTGACACCTCATTTATCATTCAAGCTGGTATAATGATGGAGGAGTTATATTCGCGGTCGTACGAACCGACGGAAAGACAGCCTAGGTCAAATATCTCACCTTTAGTACCATCCTTGGATTATAAGCTTTCACTTGACACCTCATTTGTCATTCTACCTGGTATAATGATCGAGGAGTTATATTCGCGGTCGGACAGACCGACGGACAGACAGCCAAGGTCAAATATCTCACCTTTAGTACCATCCTTGGATTATAAGCTTTCATTTGACACCTCATTTGTCATTCTACCTGGTATAATGACGGAGGAGTTATATTCGCGGTCGTACGGACCGACGGAAAAACAGCCTTGGTCAAATATCTCACCTTTAGTACCATCCTTGGATTATAAGCTTTCATTTGACACCTCATTTGTCATTCTACCTGGTATAATGACGGAGAAGTTATATTCGCGGTCGTACGGACCGACGGAAAGACAGCCTAGGTCAAATATCTCACCTTTAGTACCATCCTTGGATTATAAGCTTTCATTTGACACCTCATTTGTCATTCTACCTGGTATAATGATGGAGGAATTATATTCGCGGTCGGACAGACCGACAAACAGACCGCCAAGGTCAAATATCTCACCTTTAGTACCATGCTTGGATTATCAGCTTTCAGTTGACACCTCATTTGTCATTCTAGCTGGTATGTTGACGGAGGAGTTGTGATTACAGACAGACGGACGGACAGACGGACGTGGATAATACAAAGTTTTCACATTTTTTCAAAATTGGGTGAAAACAACATGATGCCAGAATGATTTGTTGATGAAAATAATATATACATTCTCAAGTTGCCTATTTTTCGGTGTGGATAATATTATATTCAACAGTGATGCCAAATTTCTGATGCCAAAATGATTGATAATGAAAGTGGGATATACGTTTTCATGTATATAGCGGCAGCGACAAAACGGTAAAACACTGAACTAAATGTATATAATATTTTCACTGTACCATCATTTTGGACTCAAACATTTTATGGAATAAACTTATATAACTTAGTAAGGGATAAACAAAGAAAGCTGATATATTAAAGTAACATCAAGAAGTCAATTCTCTAACTACCGAGTTGATTAGACTTCTGGTAAAAAGTGCAGAAAAAAAGTTATTAAGGTAGTGTAAAGTGGCATCGATATACAGATGCCACTTTGCAAGACGATGCCAAATCGATGGTAAATGCATAATGTATCGATGCCAAATTGATAGTAGGATATATATATATATATATATATATATATATATATATATATATATATATATATATATATATATATATATATATATATATATATATATATATATATATATATATATATATATATAACAAAGGAGCACTCGTAAGTGTAGGGTTTTATCGGTCAAGTGGGTGAAAAAAGAGACAAAGAATTCAGCTACTTCATCTATTTATTGAAGACGTTTCGTCTACTGCTCAGTAGACATCATCAGTTCATCTACAAAAAGAGTGGTATAAGAAACAACATCCAAAAGAGAGGTAAAAAAGCACTAGCGTTACCTTAAAAAGACATGTAGCAAAAGATAAGATGTACATAGTAAAAAAACCTTATCCATGAACCAACGTAATGTAAAAGTATATAACATTTAAGTGTATAGTTAATATTTAAAAAACTTTAGTACAGCCAAAGACAAGACCATGTGGTAACAGTCACATATAAAAAACAAGTGTAAAAAAGCCGGCTTGCTTTTTTAAAGTCAAGAATGAACCAAGAAAAAACCAGATTCACACTTCCAAAAACTTAGTAGTATTTAAACATACTTCATTTTAACTTTAGGTAACATCATTAAATAAGTAGAATGCTAATATGCAACTTTGAAAATTTAAAGTTAAATAGTTACCAGCAGGTCATCCGAGCCCAACTGACACACAAAAGAAAATGGAGTTTGAATTATCAAGTGTAAACTGACATCTCGCCAAGAGGCAGGCAACCTTTAAAAGATTTATAACAAAGAGTGACTGACAACTGCAGTGCAGCGCGGTAAAATTTAAATTGATGTAATTAAAACAGTTATATAAGTGTTTAAAAAGTGAAAGTAATATCAAGAAGTAATCAAGGGATGTACCTTATACCTCGTAGACAAGAATCACAGTTTAATTTAAACAAGTGAGGGCACTTCACACAATTATATGGAAAAGTGCCTACGTTAGTACTGGTAATCCAGTTAACTAACTAATATATTAGATAGTACAACAGTATAACTCCCATATATCGCAGCTCAAAAAGCAAGAAAAAATATGCAATAATTTAAGAAAATTTATAAATCAGTTTAGCAAAATGTAATTTATAATTAATATCTATAATGCAACATTTTATCCTATGGAAAATTTTAAATTGTTCAATCTATTAAGTAAACTGTTATTATCAAAAAAAGTGGGAAAAGCTTGAAAAAACCACCAAAAACTTTTTTACAATAAAATAATTTAAGTGTAATAACATCGACTGATTCCGCAAGATCAATATTAAAGAAGTGGGAAAAGCCTGAAAACCACAAAACTTTTTTACGATATAATAATTTGAGTGTAATAATACCAACTAATTCTGCAAAATCAATGCATGGTATATTTGACTCAAGTTACTGATGTCAGTTCTCTTGTTAAGTACATTAGAGGTTTTTAATATGAAACACATCTCTAAGAACTGTCTTTTCGACAGGTTGCGTTCATTGCAAAGGATCTTGGCTTCATCAAAGTCCACCTTATGTTTTGTATCTATTGCATGTTGGGCTAAGGCACAAGTTGGTTTTTTCAAATTGATATCACTACGGTGTGAAATTAAACGTGATTTTAAAGCTCGCTTTGTCTGCCCTACATAACATGCGTCACATTCAGCACAAGGTATGTGGTAGACCACATTCACTTGTTCCAAGGGGGACAAGGGTGTTTTAGTCTTAGAGAACAAATTTCTGACTGTTCTTGCGTTCTTAATTGCAATCTTAACAGGAATATTATTATTTTTATATAGTTTAATAAGTTTATCAGTAACCTGAGGAAAATAAGGAAGTGAAGAAAACTGGGAAACAGGAGTCCCAAGATTAGTAGTAGGCAGAATTGTGATGTTAACAGTATTATTCGATATTGATCTAAGTTGGTCACCATTGGGTATGTCGTTCAGCGAAGAACCGTAGCTTTGGGAAAAAAGAAATTTATTGATAAGGGAGGAAGGGTAGGAATTATCTACCAATATACTTCTGAGTAGCAGAAGGGATTCCCTTCGATTAACCGGATGTGTCAACCTATGTAGCCTACAGCTTAAAGCTTTAATAAGATTTATTTTATATTTAAAAGGATGACAAGAATGGTAGTTGAGAAACCTATTAGAGGCCATTGGTTTCCTATACCAACTTGTACAAAGTGTGTTATCTCCACTTCTAGTGACACGCATGTCCAAGAAGGGGATACTATGGTTGTTGGGGTCCTCGAGTTCACATGTGAACTGCAAATGAGGATCAAACCCATTAAAGATGGACAAGGTGGCCTGAGTCTTGTCTGGTGGTAAGGCTAGTAATAGGTCGTCCACATAACGTTTAACAAAAGGAACTTGAAAATCTAAATAACCCAGACGGTCAGAAACTAAATCATCCAAAACATAATTCACTAGGATGGGTGAAATCGAGGAACCCATTGGTGTCCCAAAAATTTGTAAATAAAATTTGTCGTTGAAGACCAAAAAATTAGTGTCAAACACTAATTGGAGCAATTCTGCAAACACTTCCCAGGAAACTGGAGAATTCGGTTGGATAATATTCCAATGATTTCTTAGTGAAGTAAGGACACTAGCCAGGGGAAGGTTAGTAAAAAGTGAAACTACATCAAAACTCACCAAAATATAACCATGTGGTAGCTTAAAGTCATTAATAAATTCACTAAATTGAAAAGAGTCAACAACGTTGTAATCATTATTGTAATTATAAGATTTTGACAAGATATCAGTCAAAAATTTTGCAATATGTATGTTAGGTGAATTAATTGAGGAAACAATAGGCCTCATGCTCAATGTGGGCTTGTGAATTTTGGGCAGACAATAAAATCTTGGAGCATAACCATCATAATTATGTAATGACTTAGCTAAAGTTTGATCTATGATCTTAATATTTTTTAAGTGAGTAATGAATTTATTAATTTTGTTAGAAAATTTTGAACAGGGGTTTTAAGAAAGAGGTTGGTAGTACCTAACGTCATCTAACAATGATTGACTGAGGCTGATATATTGATCTTTATCCATAAGAACAGTGGCATTGCCTTTGTCACTGGTGAGAACGAGAAGATTAGGGTGGGTTTTTAAAAACGATACCGTTTCCCTATAAATCTTATCAATTTCAGATATGGATCGCCTAGGGCGGTTGGTATAATTCAACAGAATGTTATTAGAAGATGACCTTAGGGAAAGAAGATCAGCATTGTCTGCATGAGACAATATATTTTCTACATCTGCAAGGGTCCTACTGATTGAATAATCTTTGAAGGTAGGTTCCAGACCAAATTTAGGGCCCAAAGATAATAGCTTTAGAATATTTTGAGGAACATCCACATTAGAAAGATTCTTTATCCAATTAGGATTAAACGGAATTTTGTGGAAGTCTGGTGCACCCAATTTATCAAGCTTACTCTGTAGATGTAAAATAGTTTTTTTATAAACGAAATTAAATTTCTTGTGTAAAGAGGTCTCAAACCTATCTAACAAAGATGCAGGTAAAGTGTGATCTAAGAAATCAGTGACATTATTTATTTGACCAAAAATGAATTTAATATCTGAATGAACCTTCGATATATGGAAATTAAGTAATCGTGCCCTCACCTGTCTATTAAGAGCCTGGCTCCTGCGTTGGAGTGTGTGATCGTGGGTTCCTGTGGTAGTAGTAAGTATGTTAGAAGTGGTGTCTGTGATAAATCTTGGAATTTTCTTGGTTCTCCTGCACTCTAGAAGGAAGGTTCTTCTTGCTTCAGCTGTAGCCAGTTTTTCGGTCAGATTGGTCCATCTCTTAAGCTTTTTCACTGGTAGTTCCCCATGGATGCGCCTGGTATTAGCGTAAAAACCCTCTGTAACAGAAGACATCATAAAGGAGTACGACCGTCAATTCCAATATAACAAAGGAGCACTCGTAAGTGTAGGGTTTTATCGGTCAAGTGGGTGAAAAAAGTTCACATGTGAACTCGAGGACCCCAACAACCATAGTATCCCCTTCTTGGACATGCGTGTCACTAGAAGTGGAGATAACACACTTTGTACAAGTTGGTATAGGAAACCAATGGCCTCTAATAGGTTTCTCAACTACCATTCTTGTCATCCTTTTAAATATAAAATAAATCTTATTAAAGCTTTAAGCTGTAGGCTACATAGGTTGACACATCCGGTTAATCGAAGGGAATCCCTTCTGCTACTCAGAAGTATATTGGTAGATAATTCCTACCCTTCCTCCCTTATCAATAAATTTCTTTTTTCCCAAAGCTACGGTTCTTCGCTGAACGACATACCCAATGGTGACCAACTTAGATCAATATCGAATAATACTGTTAACATCACAATTCTGCCTACTACTAATCTTGGGACTCCTGTTTCCCAGTTTTCTTCACTTCCTTATTTTCCTCAGGTTACTGATAAACTTATTAAACTATATAAAAATAATAATATTCCTGTTAAGATTGCAATTAAGAACGCAAGAACAGTCAGAAATTTGTTCTCTAAGACTAAAACACCCTTGTCCCCTTTGGAACAAGTGAATGTGGTCTACCACATACCTTGTGCTGAATGTGACGCATGTTATGTAGGGCAGACAAAGCGAGCTTTAAAATCACGTTTAATTTCACACCGTAGTGATATCAATTTGAAAAAACCAACTTGTGCCTTAGCCCAACATGCAATAGATACAAAACATAAGGTGGACTTTGATGAAGCCAAGATCCTTTGCAATGAACGCAACCTGTCGAAAAGACAGTTCTTAGAGATGTGTTTCATATTAAAAACCTCTAATGTACTTAACAAGAGAACTGACATCAGTAACTTGAGTCAAATATACCATGCATTGATTTTGCAGAATTAGTTGGTATTATTACACTCAAATTATTATATCGTAAAAAAGTTTTGTGGTTTTCAGGCTTTTCCCACTTCTTTAATATTGATCTTGCGGAATCAGTCGATGTTATTACACTTAAATTATTTTATTGTAAAAAAGTTTTTGGTGGTTTTTTCAAGCTTTTCCCACTTTTTTTGATAATAACAGTTTACTTAATAGATTGAACAATTTAAAATTTTCCATAGGATAAAATGTTGCATTATAGATATTAATTATAAATTACATTTTGCTAAACTGATTTATAAATTTTCTTAAATTATTGCATATTTTTTCTTGCTTTTTGAGCTGCGATATATGGGAGTTATACTGTTGTACTATCTAATATATTAGTTAGTTAACTGGATTACCAGTACTAACGTAGGCACTTTTCCATATAATTGTGTGAAGTGCCCTCACTTGTTTAAATTAAACTGTGATTCTTGTCTACGAGGTATAAGGTACATCCCTTGATTACTTCTTGATATTACTTTCACTTTTTAAACACTTATATAACTGTTTTAATTACATCAATTTAAATTTTACCGCGCTGCACTGCAGTTGTCAGTCACTCTTTGTTATAAATCTTTTAAAGGTTGCCTGCCTCTTGGCGAGATGTCAGTTTACACCTGATAATTCAAACTCCATTTTCTTTTGTGTGTCAGTTGGGCTCGGATGACCTGCTGGTAACTATTTAACTTTAAATTTTCAAAGTTGCATATTAGCATTCTACTTATTTAATGATGTTACCTAAAGTTAAAATGAAGTATGTTTAAATACTACTAAGTTTTTGGAAGTGTGAATCTGGTTTTTTCTTGGTTCATTCTTGACTTTAAAAAAGCAAGCCGGCTTTTTTACACTTGTTTTTTATATGTGACTGTTACCACATGGTCTTGTCTTTGGCTGTACTAAAGTTTTTTAAATATTAACTATACACTTAAATGTTATATACTTTTACATTACGTTGGTTCATGGATAAGGTTTTTTTACTATGTACATCTTATCTTTTGCTACATGTCTTTTTAAGGTAACGCTAGTGCTTTTTTACCTCTCTTTTGGATGTTGTTTCTTATACCACTCTTTTTGTATATGAACTGATGATGTCTACTGAGCAGTAGACGAAACGTCTTCAATAAATAGATGAAGTAGCTGAATTCTTTGTCTCTTTTTTCACCCACTTGACCGATAAAACCCTACACTTACGAGTGCTCCTTTGTTATATTGGAATTGACGGTCGTACTCCTTTATGATGTCTTCTATATATATATATATATATATATATATATATATATATACATATATATATATATATATATATATATATATATATATATATATATATATATATATATATATATATATATATATATATATATATATATATATCAAACAAATGAAATAGAGAATGTGGAAAAATCCCCTTACGAACAATTCACACATCCACCATTTCAGGTTGGGAAAAATTTCTTGAATAGAATCAAAGATCCAAACACCTGTTCTTAGAAATGTGTTTCGCCCTCTTCAACCTCTCTGGGCTTATCAATAAAGATGAGAGGTTGAATATCTTTAGACACATTCCATCAAAAAACAACATTCGAGACCCAGACATAGCAGGAGTGTATATCTACGCCGCATAATCTGACCATGACAGCCTCACGTTTTAATTCCCTAATTACTATAAGTAAAATATATGTTTGAAAAACAAAAAAACAAAAGATGTAAATCTTTGAAACACACTCAGTGATCAAAAGATCTAAGTTATTGGTTTACCGACCAAACGTAACTAAATCAAACAAATGAAATAGAGAATGTGGAAAAATCCCCTTACGAACAATTCACACATCCACCATTTCAGGTTGGGAAAAATTTCTTGAATAGAATCAAAGATCCAAACACCTGTTCTTAGAAATGTGTTTCGCCCTCTTCAACCTCTCTGGGCTTATCAATAAAGATGAGAGGTTGAATATCTTTAGACACATTCCATCAAAAAACAACATTCGAGACCCAGACATAGCAGGAGCGTATATCTACGCCGCATAATCTGACCATGACAGCCTCACGTTTTAATTCCCTAATTACTATAAGTAAAATATATGTTTGAAAAACAAAAAAACAAAAGATGTAAATCTTTGAAACACACTCAGTGATCAAAAGATCTAAGTTATTGGTTTACCGACCAAACGTAACTAAATCAAACAAATGAAATAGAGAATGTGGAAAAATCCCCTTACGAACAATTCACACATCCACCATTTCAGGTTGGGAAAAATTTCTTGAATAGAATCAAAGATCCAAACACCTGTTCTTAGAAATGTGTTTCGCCCTCTTCAACCTCTCTGGGCTTATCAATAAAGATGAGAGGTTGAATATCTTTAGACACATTCCATCAAAAAACAACATTCGAGACCCAGACATAGCAGGAGCGTATATCTACGCCGCATAATCTGACCATGACAGCCTCACGTTTTAATTCCCTAATTACTATAAGTAAAATATATGTTTGAAAAACAAAAAAACAAAAGATGTAAATCTTTGAAACACAGGTGTTTGGATCTTTGATTCTATTCAAGAAATTTTTCCCAACCTGAAATGGTGGATGTGTGAATTGTTCGTAAGGGGATTTTTCCACATTCTCTATTTCATTTGTTTGATTTAGTTACGTTTGGTCGGTAAACCAATAACTTAGATCTTTTGATCACTGAGTGTGTTTCAAAGATTTACATCTTTTGTTTTTTTGTTTTTCAAACATATATTTTACTTATAGTAATTAGGGAATTAAAACGTGAGGCTGTCATGGTCAGATTATGCGGCGTAGATATACGCTCCTGCTATGTCTGGGTCTCGAATGTTGTTTTTTGATGGAATGTGTCTAAAGATATTCAACCTCTCATCTTTATTGATAAGCCCAGAGAGGTTGAAGAGGGCGAAACACATTTCTAAGAACAGGTGTTTGGATCTTTGATTCTATTCAAGAAATTTTTCCCAACCTGAAATGGTGGATGTGTGAATTGATCGTAAGGGGATTTTTCCACATTCTCTATTTCATTTGTTTGATTTAGTTACGTTTGGTCGGTAAACCAATAACTTAGATCTTTTGATCACTGAGTGTGTTTCAAAGATTTACATCTTTTGTTTTTGTTTTTCAAACATATATTTTACTTATAGTAATTAGGGAATTAAAACGTGAGGCTGTCATGGTCAGATTATGCGGCGTAGATATACGCTCCTGCTATGTCTGGGTCTCGAATGTTGTTTTTTGATGGAATGTGTCTAAAGATATTCAACCTCTCATCTTTATTGATAAGCCCAGAGAGGTTGAAGAGGGCGAAACACATTTCTAAGAACAGGTGTTTGGATCTTTGATTCTATTCAAGAAATTTTTCCCAACCTGAAATGGTGGATGTGTGAATTGTTCGTAAGGGGATTTTTCCACATTCTCTATTTCATTTGTTTGATTTAGTTACGTTTGGTCGGTAAACCAATAACTTAGATCTTTTGATCACTGAGTGTGTTTCAAATATATATATATATATATATATATATATATATATATATATATATATATATATATATATAATATAAAGTTAAAATATATGAACAAAGAAAGTTTTTTCTAAAAAAAAGTGTTATTTCAAAGGACAGAGTATATGTTTTTATTTTGCAATAAACAAATTTATTTATTTATATCGAAGTTTCCTAAAAATTAAAATTTATCAATCATTATCAAAGGTCATTGAAATGCCCAATCAGAGCAAACGTATCCGCTCTTCTGCGCGTAGCACCAAAAATTAATGTTTATTTAAAAAAAATCCTGACGCCGTGTACTCCATTAAAATGTTACATTTTTTAAGCCCCACCTTGCATTCGTTAGAGGAGTCAATTTTATTCCTTTAATATGTAGAGGGGATCAGTAGAAGCTTAAGTTCAAGTTTTTGGGGTCGCAACTCTTGTCCCCCGGCCGCCATCTTGGAAATGGAGCGCCAAGGGGTTTCGCGCTATATCTGTTAAACTACCAACCCTACGGAAAATCTAATTAAACATAAAATGTAGCAAATGAAATTTTCTACAATTTTGTTTCTATTACTTTTTATCGTCAAGTGACCAACAAAAAAGATATAAACAAAAATATGTAAAAAAATTTTAACAAGTTTTCTTTTGCAGGTTTTAACTTTTTTTCAGTTCATTTTAAAATAAAATAACGTTTTAGCAATTTTGTAGAGGGTTTTCACTATAAAGTTGTTTAATTCTATTTATTTATATACGTTTTACAGCGCTCCAAACTTGACCAGATTCTCGAATGCTCATAGGGATACAATAAAAACAAAAGTTAGGCTTACTTTTCTCTCTACATATATTTTTTATTCATACAATTTATTATGATTTTAACATTCCTGTGCTATTATTACCCTAAAACTTATAACCCTAAGCATATATAGAAAAGGCCCAAGAAGTTGTTTGAGGACAAATTAGCCGGTTCAGAAGAAGAATGACGCAACCGCAAAATGCAAAATCCTTAAGAAGAGCAAAAAACGAATTTTTGATATCAAAATCATAAAGTATGATCAAAATTAGCCATTCACCACACCGTGGTCAGGATTTCGAAATACATATAAGCGTTTTTTGGAGTGTGCCGCTTGTCTATGATGTAACATAACTTTTTTCCTATTGTATATTTTGACTTAAAATTTTCCAAAAATCTTCTTCATGAATTATGTTTTATTGTTGTGTTGGTTAAAATTATAAACTAAAAAGTTTGTCACTCAACTTTTTTAAGTAAACATGAAACTAATGAAATATGATGACAAAATGTTTAAAAACTAACTTTTTTAATGTGTTTAAACATTTTGGACAAATTTTATTGTTATCTACATACTTCAAAGACGACACAGTAAAATTTTCAAAAGGAAATATTTACAGCGACCAAAGATACAGCGAGGTAAATTTGAAAAATTATCAAAATTGATTCTCGGCATTTTTGTATAAAATTTTATTTTTGAACATGTTCCACCAAATCTAGATATAAATAAACTTTATATTCGGATTCAGCGACCCCGAAAACATAAAAATAAACCAAAATTGGTCATTTACCTTAAATTTGATTTTCATGTTCGGCATAACGATTGCTGCCGCTCGACTAATAGTCTAAGAGCTAGTGAACCCTCCGACTAACGGTCTTCCTGTAAGGCTAGAAATTTGTATAGTGATAATTGGTAGCACACCAAAACTAAAAACCATGACCTGGCAGGCATTAGCCCTGCACGTGTATCTACCAGGTGAATCAAAAGTGCATAGTTTAGGAGAAAAATAAACTTTCGCCTGTAAAGTTTAAATTTAAGTATGTGTTTGAGTAAGTCGTTTAGAAGAAATGTGTACAATGACAGGCGATTCTGAACAGCATAAGACCTTGCCAGGCGAGGAGAAAGATTAGGGGTTTTTCCTAAAATTATTTTTTTTTGCATCGAACAAAGTTTTTTAAGTTTTTTGAATCATTCCAAACAGAAAAGATCTTTAGTGACTTTTCGATTAGGAAAATAGTTTTTGTTATAATATTATAAGCGATTAAAAATTTTGAAAATTGCGAAATCGGCCATTTTTAACCCTAAATCGGACATTTAACTAAAGATTTCAATGTTACCAAGGCAGGTAGATACTCTTTAAACATTGATTGATTAAATCCCGAAGAGTTTTTTCCAATACAATATCGAAAACCCCTTTGTTTTTTAACTGCTAATCAAGCGAGCGCCACACTGTAGTATAAGTGTGGACGTTTGAGTTTGCATAAATTCATTATCTCGAGATTGGGCAAATTTGAAGAGAAATCCTCAGACAGTTCGATTTTTATTTTTAAATTAGGACTTTTTGGCATATATAAAATACTAATGACGTCATCCATCTGGGCGTGATGACGTAATCGATGATTTTTTTAAATAAGAGTAGTGGTTGTGTGATAGCTCATTTGAAAATTTATTTAATTCTCTATTCATTAATATTAACATTAAGGTAATTATTTATACACAGTGAACAAAAAATTTTTTTCTTCTTTTTGTCTAAATTAATTTAATAAAAAAATTTTTTTGCACACCCTGTAAAAAAAATTATATTAATATTTATATTACTAAATATAGAATTAAATAACCTTTCAAAATGAGCTATCAAACAGTCCCTACTCTCATTTAAAAAAATCATCGATTACGTCATCACGCCCAGATGGATGAAGTCGCTAGTATTATATACACGCCAAAAAGTCCTAATTTAAGAATAAAACTCGACCTGTCTGAGGATTTCTCTTCAAATTTACCCAATCTCGAGATAATGAATTTATGCAAACTCAAACTTCCTCACTTATACTACAGTGTCGCGCCCGCCTGATTAGCAATTAAAAAACAAAGGAGTTTTCGATATTGTATTGCAAAAAGCTCTTCGGGTTTTCATCAATGAATGTTTAAAGAATATCTACCTAACTTGGCAATATTAAAATTTTTAGTTAGATGTCCGATTTAGGGTAAAAATGGCCGATTTCGCAATTTTCAAAATTTTTAATCGCTTATATAACAAAAAATATTAACCTAAGAGAAAAATTATTAAAGACCTTTTCTGTTTGGAATGATTCAAAAAATCCAAAAAAAAAACTTTGTTCGATGCAAAAAATAATAATTTTAGGAAAAACACCCAATCTTTCCCCTCGCCTGGCAAGGTCTTATGCTGTTCAGAATCGCCTGTGATTGTACACATTTCTTCTAAATGACTTACCCAAACACATACTTAAATTTAAACTTTACAGGAGAAAGTTTATTTTTTCCCTAAATTATGCACTTTTCGATTCACCTGGTAGATACACCTGCAGGGCTGATGCCTGCCAGGTCATGGTTTTTAGTTTTGGTGTGCTATGAATTATCACTATATAAATTTCTAGCCTTTCAGGAAGACCGTTAGTCGGAGGGTTCACTAGCTCTTACACTATAATATTATATATAGAAAAATATATTTTTTATTGTATTTCTATGGGAATTCGAGAATCTGGTCAAGATTGGAGCGCTGTAAAACCTAGATAATAAATAAAATTAAACAACTTTATAGTGAAAATTGTTCATTGAAAAATCCTCTACAAAATCGCTATGATGGTATTTTATTGTGAAATGAACGGAAAAAAGTTATAACCTCCAAAAGAAACTTCTCACAAAATTTTCTCATATTTTTGTTCATAACTTTTTTGTTGTTCACATGACGATAAAAAGTAATAAATATAAAATTGTAGAAAATTTAATTTGCTATATTTTATGTGTAATTAAATTTTCTGTAGGATTGCTAGTTTAGGACATACAGCGCGAAAGCCCTTTGCACCTTTTTCCAATATGGTGGCCTGGGGACAAGGGTTGCGACCCCAAAAACTTGAACTTAAGCGTCTACTGAACCCCCCTACACATTAAAACAATAAAATTGACTCCTCTAAGAAATGCAACCCTAAATGTAACATTTCAATGGACTAGTGGTAGTAAAACGATTTTTTTGCAAATTTCAAATAAAAGGTACAGTATTCTTCTATATGTAAAAAAAATTCAACTTCCTGCCAGCTTTATTTTCAGTCCTGTAACATTTTGAAAAAATGAATTTTTTTTGCAAAAGCTGGATTGCAAAATTTATTTTGCAAAATCTATTGAATTGATCTTAATGAAATTTACAGTATGGTTTAAATATATTTAGTCCAGAAAGCCACTGCGCATCCGCTAGGAAAAATATTCTAATTCGGATTTTTTGCACAATCTTACTCAAAAAGAACTCCTTTTAACAAATTTGCATGTTGCCAGGACCAAACGGTGGTCAAAAATTTTTTAAACGTTTTTTTTTTTGTTTTTTTCCTAAAATTATTTTTTTTGCATGGAAAAAAGTTTTTTTAGGTTTTTTGGATCATTCCAAACAGAAAAGGTCTTTAGTGACTTTTCTCTAAAAATAATAGTTTTTGACATATAAGCGATTAAAAATTGAAAAATTGCGAAATCGGCCATTTTTAACCCTCGAAAACTATGTGAAAAACTGAAAATTTTAATGTTGCCAAGGTAGGCAGATATTCTTTAAACATCGATTGATGAAATCCCGAAGGGTTTTTTGCAATACAGTATTCAAAACTCGTTTGTTTTTTAATTGCTAATCAAGCGTGCGCGACACTATTTTCCACCGACAGTATGGTGCAAATGAAAGGAATAAATTCGTTATTTCGTAAACCGGCGACTTTAAGGAAAAATCCCGAAACAGGTCGATTTTTATTTTTAAGTTATGATATTATGGCATATATGGTATACTAGTGACGTCATCCATCTGGACGTGATGACGTAATCGATGATTTTTTTAAACGAGAATAGGGGTCGTGTGCTAGCTCATTTGAAAGGTTCTTCAATTCTCGATTCAGTAATATAAACATTTAGATAATTATTTATACAGGGTGTCCAAAAAATTTTTATTAAATTAAATTATTTGACACAAAAGAAGTAGAAGGACACCCTGTATAAATAATTATGTAAATGTTTACATTACTAAATAGAGAATTGAAGAACCTTTCAGATGAGCTACCACACGACTCCTATTCTCATTTAGAAAAATCATCGATTACGTCATCACGCCCAGACGGATGACGTCACTAGTATACCATATATGCCACAATATCATAACTTAAAAATAAAAATCGACCTGTTTCGGGATTTTTCCTTAAAGTCGCCGGTTTACGAAATAACGAATTTATTCCTTTCATTTGCACCATACTGTCGGTGGAAAATAGTGTCGCGCACGCTTGATTAGCAATTAAAAAACAAAGGTGTTTTGAATATTGTATTGCAAAAAGCTCTTCGGGATTTCATCAATCGATGTTTAAAGAATATCTGTCTACCTTGGCAACATTAAAATTTTCAGTTTTTGACATAGTTTTCCAGGGTTAAAAATGTCCGATTTCGCAATTTTTCAATTTTTAATCGCTTATATGTCAAAAACTATCATTTTTAGAGAAAAGTCACTAAAGACCTTTTCTGTTTGGAATGATCCAAAAAACCTAAAAAAAACTTTTTTCCGTGCAAAAAAAAAATAAGTTTAGGAAAAAAACAAAAAAAAACGTTTAAAAAATTTTCGACCACCTTTTGGTCCTGGCAACATGCAAATTTGTTAAAAGGAGTCCTTTTTGAGTAAGATTGTGCACAAAATCCGAATTAGAATATTTTTCCTAGCGGATGCGCAGTGGCTTTCTGGACTAATTGTATATAGTTTTTCTGGGTGAAATATGAAGGTCCTAAGTGTAGCCTAAATGGTTTAAAAACGTAAAATGCGAATACTGGTTTTTTTATGGTTTTTTCGCAATTATTGCTATTTTGCAACAAGGGTGACAATTTTTAAAATTTTTAACCAATCTTATATTATAGATTATTTGATTCATAGGAGATTCTGACCAATAGAAATCTACAGAGATAAAAATTAAAGTGATAATTTTTGATAATATCCCGTCGTCAAGTATATTAGGTCAGATGCCATTCGTTGCTACGAAAAAATACATTCAGTGACATTAATGACAATTAATGTTTTAAAAATTATAAAAGTGATGACTTTCAACCATCAAATATGTATAACAACTGTGTGCTTAATTGTAATAATTTGTGCTTACATAAATAAATTACAATAAAATTTTGGTTTTGAACAGTTTTATTCATGAAATAATCGCAGCAAATTGCACTCGATCTCTAAAATTATTATCGAATTTTTGTCCTCGTGACACTTTGACATAATTTCGCTCCCCTTCGGGTCGTGAAATTAAACCTGTCAAAGTGTCACTCAGAAAAATTCGATAATTTTAGAGCTTTTGTGCAATTATTACTGATTAGTTTTTAATGCTTTTAACTTCCAATCGTATAGTAAGATATTTGATCACGTGTTTAATTCTGTCCAATCAGATTAAAATTATACTGAGAATTATCTACAGTAGAAAATTACCGATAGAATTTTTTAAGTAGATTGTTTCTGTTTAATGGCAACCAGTTTCCTAGTTTTGACAACTGTCACATTTAAGAAAATATCCATAATATACGTATTAAAAAATAATCTTACGAATATCACATGACAGTAAGAATAAATAAGAAAATAATGCTTCATTTTTACTCAAATTTGTTGTCATTGGGCAACAGCCACTGGAGCCCTGCGGGCTCTCGTGTCTATTGCCAGACAACAAATTTTCGAAAAACTGTCGCATTGTTTTCAATTTATTCTCACTCTCTTGTGCTATTATACCCGAAAATTTAATTCTGCAACTTTCATGTCAGTGCAACTTTCCTTTCGGAAATGAAAACTTGTAAAGATATAATCAAAAACGAAATTAAAAATCGAATTTTTCCTTAATTTTTTGACATTTTGATTATTTAAACAATGTTCCGGACCGTTTTGAGTGGGAGAATAACTCAAATATTATTATATGAGTTATTTTCAAGCAACTTCTGCAAAAAAATATGAGTCACCTCTCAACATCCAAATGTACTAATATTTTTACAGATACGCCCTGGTCTATTATGAGTGTTTAACATTATAAACAAAATTGTTTGGAGTCAAAAATAAGCTTCTCCCAATTTTGTGACGTCAAGATTTAGGATGTCCATATAGCTCTGGAAAAAGTTGTGAGGGATAGTGGAATAAATAGTTCCGGAACCCTTTTCTACAAGGAACACCAATAGCTGGCGTATGCTGATGATGTGGTTCTTATTGCACGAAGTGGAGAAGAACTGACAAGGACGGCAAAAAGACTGTTTCTGGCTAGCGCTAAGATCGGACTGCCAAGTACATGGGACAGTTTAAGTTAGAGGTGGAGGATGGACCACAGTTAGAATTTGAGAGGGTGGACGAATCTAATGTATTTGGGTACACTTAACCATCAAACATGTAAGGAGGAAACAGAAATCCAGTTAAGGCTGACCAAGATCAATGATGTGCTGAGGCTATAAACAAAATAATTAAGGCTAAAAAATATCATGTAATACAAAAATAAGAGTATACAAAACAATATTAGATCCAAAATGAATAAAACCATACAGAATGGATTGGAAGCCAGGGAGAGAAAGATACTTCGCAGAATATTTGGCGAAAAAGTAGTTGAGGGAGAACGGAGAAGACGAAGGAACGAAGAAATGTACCCAATCTATGCTAACTCGCTTATATCAAAAATATAAAAAATATATCTCGGTAATCTAGAAAGAATGCAAAAAGGTAGACAAGTCAAGAATATTGGTTGGAGAGCACTGGAGGGCAAAAAAAGTGAAGAGGCTCAAGAAGCAAATGGAGAGATGCAGTAGTTGAAGACGTCAGTGACTCGGGCATCAGAGATTGGAAGCAGACAGCCAATAACAGAAAACGGTGGAAATTATCCACTCAGAAATGGGCCTAAAAGGCCTGTTAATGCTTTACATACATACAGAGTCTCCACTATGTGCTTATACGCATTTCAGATTTACCTTATCCTCATCAGAGCACCTGTAAAGGGACACTGAGCTGGATCCAATTTTTTTCATATTTTCAGTGTAATTATTAAAATAATTACCAAAGATGCAACTACCATTATCAATGAATAACACAGGCCAACAAAAAAATATTTACAAAACTTTTCTTATAAATTGATATGAATCCTATGTATTTTTTGGCGCTAAAAAAGAATTTGAACTTAGATTTTATGTATCACCCATATTTCTCCCATAATATGACATTGGTTTATTCTACATTATAATAATTTTAAAAAGACAAAATACCGAAGTTCATTAAAATGAATAATACCTTTTATCTAATTCATATCTTGTTATAGTATAGGGCTGTAAAACCATTTCAAGAGTCAGTGTATTTGTATTTTCTTCCTCTTATTTATGTAAAACTTTTAAAGTAGGTTTTTGTCCTATGACAGGTACTCTGTTGTTCCCGATTTAATGACCAACAGTAACCACTAATCACCCGACATCTTGATATTCCAACGTCCCTGGTATCGTTTCTCCATCACCTTGGTATCCTAGTGGAATCGTTAGCCTTGTTCTTCACTGACATTACCCAGATTTACAGGGAAAAAGTCAAGATGGTTATGCAAAAAGTGGATTTTTAGGCTCATTGCACATCCCAAATCTTAAATCTTATCTAATATCTTAAAAAACTTATCTATTAAATTAGCTACTATAAGCTCGTAGTTAGGGTCTTTCACATTACCTAAAAACTTTAGTCCTTAGTTTCATCGGTAATTATGCAATTTTAAATGTTAAATTGTGAAAGAACGGTACGTGATATAGCAGTTTTAATATGATTTTCGGACTCAGCACACTTAGGGCCGGTTGTTCGAACGCTAATCAGCAATGATCATTATCAAATATTTAATTAATGTCACCAACTGTCAATGTCTACTTTGTTTGGGTTGTTGAATTACAATTATGAAATTACTTAATTAATTATGTTAATAATTGTTATGTTAATTGATTACCTAATCTCATAATTATAATCAATTATGTTTTCAGCAACCCAATAAAAGTTGACATTGACAGTTTTGGTCACAGTAATTAAATATTTGATAGTGATCATTGTTGATTAGCGTTCGAACAACCGGCCCTAAAATACATAAGATAGAGGTAATCTTATCAAAAAAGTTTTTTCATCGTTGGCCTGTATAATTAGTCAAAAAAAGCAGGAACTCAAGGAACTACAATTCGAATTGTTATCCTATGCGCTTTTTAAGATGGAAAATACAAAGCAGAACAGAGTGGTGAATTAGTCAACAAGGGGATCTATAATTGCATCCACGACTTGTCGCTCACCGTGATAACAATTTTAAGCAAACTAATTCCTGTTATACCTGTGATATCTAATAAAATGAAAGTAAAAATGATGAAGATTTGATTACAGAGCAGGGCTTTCACTATGTGCTTATACTTATTTCGGCTTTAACTTAGCCTCATCGGCGCACCTGTGTAGAGGCACTGAACTGAAATCAAATATTTTCATATCTTCGGTGTAATTATTAATATAATTACCAAAGATGCAAATTTCCTCTACACAGGTGCTCCGATAAGGCTAAGTTAAAGCTGAAATTCGTATAAGCACATAGTGGGGAAGGAAACAAAGGGAAGAAAATATGAAAGTATAATGAAGAGCGCTACAATCTACGGTGCAAAAGTTTGGGATATAAGTGCAAGAAATAAAAAGAAGCTACTTAGTACAGAAATGGACTTCTTGACGAGAAGTTGTCAGGTTTCGAAAAATTGGAACATGTAAGAAATGAAACCATTAGAGGTGGAAGGTGAAAATAACTACAGGGTGATTGATTAGTAGGGTAAAGCTCAATAGCTCCGCTTTAGTAATAGATAGCAATAAAAGTTAATAAAAAAATTTTAGCCAACTTTGAGCTTCACATTAAAAAATTAGTTAGCATGTTACACGGCAGACCTAACTTCTGTTTTTTTAAATGGAACACCCTATATTTTATTTTATATTCGAAATCCTGTTAACTTCTCCATCACAAAAATATAAAGGTTTGTAATGTTATACAGGGTATTTACAAAGTTATAACCAATTTTGTATGAAAATCGTAACAAGTTCAACTCCCTGTATAAACAAAAATAAGCACAACAGCAATGGTTTATTAATGCCATATTTTTTATTTATTGTCAAAATTTTTAAGAATTATTGATATTGCTAATTTTCTTTATATAAAATACAGGGTGAGTCAAAACGCACGTACATTATTTTCTCATTAATGTTAAATGGAAAACACTGTATTTTATATCATTATTGAAAAGTAACATTAACGTACTTTAATTTTTATATAACATTCCCTATGCCCAAATTTATTAGTTTTCGAGATATTTTCATTTTTCAGAGCAAATTATTTTAGGTGTTTAAATTTATCTAAATTTTAAGTAAGCCATGACTGAATTGACAGTTGAAGATTACCGATTATCAATCCGGTAATCAATGTAACATTGTAGCAAATAAAGAAAAAAAATAATTTATTAGTAATACATTTTACAAACAAAGACACAACCACTACATGCAACATTTTTTAAACAATTAAAAACTATCTTGTTATGTAAATGCAACAAATAAACAAAGAAAATTAGTAATAAATTTTACAAAAAGACACACAAACACAAAATACAATATTTTGTGAAGACAATTAAACACTACTTTTGTATGTAAATGTAACAAATAAAGAACGAAACATAATTTATCAGTAATACATTTTGCAAAAAACCTGTTTGAAAAAATTAGAAGCTACTTTTAATAAAATATTTTTAATATTTAATTACATAAGGTGTTCAAAATTATCTCCTAACACATTTATGTACTGTAACGATGAGTGCCATCGTTACGATAATATTATATTTATTCCTATAAGCCACCTAACAAGTATGCAACCAGTTGCGTTCGTGCTTAGAACGGGTTACTTAAATTTGGGACCAAATACAATATAAGGTTGGTAATATGTTGAGGAATTCTGGTCTTAGCGTGTGGCTGTACGGCTTCCGACGGAGGGGCATATCATATCGCCCAGCGGAGCAGATTGTCACTTGAATTTCCAATCTCGTTGGATCAACCCATAAATTCTTCCGTGGCCATTGTTTAAAGAATACTATTTTTAGTTAAAACATTCGTTTATAGAAGAGCAGTTTACGTTGGAAGGAATTATTTTTTTGTTTTGGATTTGTGGAGTGAAGGAGAAGAGTTTTGGTTCCCAATACTTTTTTTGAAGAACAATGGGTATGTATTACAGAAATGTCTCGTAGCTATGTTTTTTCATTGGAAAAAATAGCCCTTTATTCATTTTCAATATCTTACATATATTATCTTTATATGAATTAATATTCTTCAATCATCATATTTGCAATACTTCAATACCATCGCACTTATGTTTCTACAGAAAAAAAACTTTCATTATATTTCCGGTTCAAAATAAGTTTGGAATCAATGATCATTTTCATTCTCTCCTTTATATAACTCCATATAGTAATCTTTGATTACAAGATCCACATTTACTTATCCAAATATTTTCTTATATTCGTTTAAAAAGCTTTTTCCGGTCAAGGATAATCAAGGTCAATGAACTTCAAGCATGTACATCAACCTTCATTTTTTCCCTAGATTTTGTCTCTGTCAAGTTCTGATAAGGTGATCCACCTTTTTATAGAGGCCCTGTTTCTTGCGTACTCAAGGGAAACCAGCTGATAGGTTTTTTCTATTCTTTTAGCCACGGAAGAAAGAAGTTAAGATAGGAAATTAAGTCAACCAATACTTTAGTTTACCTTTATGGAATGAAACATTATTTTGGAGATTCCTTTGGATGTAAATTGGATGTTTTTTTTTGTTCTTTAGAATAGCAGTTGAGTTTTTTTTGATACTGGGAAAGTACCTCCTTGTCATACCTTCCTTTGGTTGAGTATCTCCCAAGGGTTGAGGGAAAACGGAGGATACCTTATTTGGCGCTCCCACCATCAGCTTCACAGGATTTGAAGAAGCAACACGCCTACGTTGTAGCGACAGGTTTTTATAATAAAAATTTGCATGTCATTTGTTCTAATAATATTTTTCAATTACTAGTTTTTGTGTCAATAACTTAAAAATAAGCTCTCTAATAATAATATACCTTCATTTTTCCTTAAAAATATAGTTAACATAGTAATATTCAACATTGTTCAACAAATTTAATCTTTTCACAGTTCATATCGTTTATTTAAAATAGTTGGGGATTATGACCTATGACGATGTTGTGCACAATATCTAGCGTAGATTCCCTTATTTAATAACATTTATTCCATTTGTCAGGTATTGTAGTCAGGTTGTCACCTCCGATCAGATTCGGGATTGTCATCCAATATTAATTCTAATTAATAGTCAGTTTTATATATGCATAGGTAGATCAATAATTAACTGTCTTTGTAATAAATTCAATCCATTTTTTTTTCTTACTGTAAAAGCTGCGTTGTAGACAGGAGTGTACTAGCCTAGTATGTCAGGAATTAGCTAGTGTAAAATTGTATATAGGGTATATAGGTTTTTAATTAAATTGGGTTGTACATACTTATATGTTTTATTATCCTACCATCTCTAGTATCTATAAAAGTATTAGTTAGGTGCAGCAATATAAGTCACTCGGCGAAGAATTTATTAAATCCTTCCCTGGCGCCCTTATACGTTCTCAGTAATATCTTCTCGGTCAGTATTCCTCTTCTTTCATCCCTTCTGATTGCTAATTTATTTTCTATAACACTTCAGTACTTCATTAGGTATTGTCTTATCTCGGGTGTGCAAATTCGGCCTAACCCTATCCTGAGTCACACAAAAAGTCTCTTACCTATCCAGCCAGCCTAGATTCATAAACTCTCAAAAATTAATTAACTTATCCATTACAGTCACACACAATTAGTACGTTACAATTGGCTCCCAACGTAGCTCCCGACTTCTCAATAAGACAGTATCTATCTTATTTTATTTTGTTGCTTTGTTGTAAACTTTTCTAGTATCTACCCGGTCCATTGTTGTATATTTTGTAATTATATAGAGATACATTTTTGATTCCTTTTGTACGTTATTTGGAAAATACACTAGTGCACTTGTATTGCTGTGTTGGTACTATGTCAACTTAATTTAAATTAAAATTGTAAATCTTGAGTAGGATAATATTTGAATAGGTATATTGGTTTGACATTATTTCATTCTGATCAGTTTGGTGATACCTGGATATTTATTTTGGAAAAATTTTGAATGATTTATTTTTTTTGATGTCTAGGTACATTACTACTTTTGATTTAGATGCAGCCACAATATAGCACAGTTAGCTAAATTTTTGCTTACCATACCTATATATAATTTATAAAGTTTTCATTTTTTTTATATACATTTTCGTTTAAATATTTACTTAAATTATTTTAAATATATATCTCGGTTATATTTGGTTTGTCAGTTTATTAGGTCGTTAGTTTAGCAGCTCGTCGGTTGAGCAGCTCGTTTAGTAGATTGTCGGTTAATTGGGTCGTTAGTTGGTTGGGTTGGGTTCGGTTTGTCGTTGTTGGGTTGGGTTTATTGTTACTAAATTTTTCCTACCACCATGTGTACCTTTCAGCCAGAGCATTTGTTAGTTAAGGAGGTAGATTATGAGCTGAGGATAAGGGAAATAGTGGTTGAAGAATCGGCTAAATGTGATAGAAAACGCAGTCTATTGCGTGGTGCTCTTAAACAAGAGCAAGGAAATAGGAGTTTCCGTCAAATTTCAGCTGCAGCTATTCTTTTCCTGGAACAACAACAGGGAATAAATGAGACAATAGAGGATCTTACGGAAAAGATAAATAATTTTAGAGGGACTGTCCATGATAGCATGTATTCTAGATACATTTCACGTCTTGCTCATATCTCTGGTCGTGTCCACTTATTATGTTTCTCAGATGAGGAGCAACAACTTTACAAACGCTCTATGTCCATTAAGATTCTCAGTTTAGAAAGTGAACTCGATTCTTGAGTAAATCCTCTAGCCACGTTCACTCCTGTTTCTTCGGTTCAAGCCTCTAATTCCTTGTTACATCCCAAGCCTGTGCAGGTACATAAGTGGGGAGTTTCGTTTTCTGGTGAAGGTCATTATGACCAAGTAATTTCATTTTTAGATAGGGTAGAATGTTTTCGTGTTTCAAGAGGTGTGAGTGAGGAGGATCGTTTTTCAGCTTCTGCTGAACTATTTACAGGCCATGCTTTTAGGTGGTTTATGAACAACCGTGGTAGCTTTACGACTTGGACTGATCTGGCTCAGAAACTAAAATCCGATTTTCTGCCTTATTCTTTCCAAACTGATCTCTTAGACGAGATCAAGAACCACAAGCAGAAACCTGGAGAATCAGTGACCATGTTTATCAACACTATGTTAGGCATGTGTAGTCGATTAGACATTCCTTTAACGGATAGTTCGAAAATAAAAATAATTGTAAAATATTTGTTACCGTTTTACCATGCCCAATTGGCACTGGTTGATATAGCCACTATCGAAGACCTGACAGAAAAGTGTAAACGGTTAGAGGAAACTCTATCCTGGTCTTTTCATCCTCCTACAACATCTAATTCTGGTGCTGGATTTAACTCTCACACCTCGAGAAATCGTTCTTGGCAATCTAGACCCCATACACCGAATGTGTATGTGACTACTTATTCTTTTTCTTGCTGGAATTGTCAGGGGGTTGGTCACGCATTTCGTGATTGTACCAGACCCCAAACACGGATTTTCTGCCACGGTTGTGGTAGAGAAAATACACTTAAACGGAATTGCTTTAAGTGTTCGGGAAACGAGCATGTAGAGGCTCGTACCCTGAGCGTTCCTCATACAGCAGCCCCATCAGGGAATATGACCGCAGCTGTAGACGAAGCTTCAGGTCCAATACCTGCCAGCAGCTCGAACACACCCTCTCAGGAAGGAAGAAACACTTCCAACCGAAGGCCAACACGCAAACCGAAGTCAGGAAAAAAGTAATTGGTAGCAACACTTCAGTTGACTCGTACGGTTTGCTTGATCGTAGATTATCCCATCCAGTCTTAAACTGGGATTTTAGTAATAAGCATAATCAGGACAAGAAAACAGTTCCAAATTCTATACCAGGTTGTAAGTTTGTAAATAATAATAATAATATGTCTATGTTAGTACCAGATAATGTTGAAAATAAATCAGATATTTTGGATTTTGATATAAATTCTTTATTAGTTAGGAAACATAATGATAACCGACCTTATCTTAAAATTGAAATATTAGGACAATCGTGTTTAGCTCTATTAGATAGTGGCTCGAACATTTCTTTAATAGGTTCGTATTTGCTGAAATTATTAGAAAATACAGATATTAATGTTATGCCTATTTCTTCTTTACAAGTCTCTACTGCAGATGGTGCTATCCAATCAATTACAGGTAAATTTGACACAGAAATCATAGTTGCCAATATTCGGAAAATGATTACATTTTATGTTATCCCTTCAGTTAAAAATTCTATAATTCTTGGCATGGATTTCTTAAATGCATTTAATAGTGCATTAAATTGTTCGGATTTTTCGTTGTTTATATCTTCCTTTAATGTCTCAACTGTAAGTGCCATTCGTGAGTTCTCGAGCTTGTCTAGTATAGAACAAAACCAGTTAGAGAATATTATCTCTAAATTTTCATTTATCTCTTCCAAAGATAAATTAGGTCGTACACATTTAATATCTCATACTATCGAAGTGAACACTTCAACTCCGTTTAGACAATATCAATATCCCATACCTCAGGAATGGCAAGCAGATTTAGGTAAAGAAATTGATTCGATGCTCTCTCTAAACATTATCGAACATTCGAATTCTTCATATTGTTCCCCGTTATGGTTGACGAAAAAGAAGGATGGATCATTCCGAGTCTGTTTTGATGGTCGTAAACTTAATAGTATCACTACTAATAGAGATGCTTACCCCATCCCTCGGATAGATATAATTTTGAGCAAACTCCAGAATGACAAATATATCTCTTCTATCGATTTATCCAAAGCCTTCTTACAAATTCCGTTGAGTGAAGAGAGTAAAAAGTATACTGCTTTCGCTGTCAGTGGTAAAGGTTTATTTCAGTTCGTCACGATGCCTTTCGGTCTAGTTTCAGCTCCTCAAACAATGTGTCGTTTAATGGACTTGGTTATTGGTCCACAACTCGAACCATTCGTATTCTATTATTTAGATGACATCATAGTTGTTACTCCTGATTTTTCCTCACATATTGAAATATTGGAGAAATTATTTTCACGCCTTAAAGAGGCCAATCTCACTGTTAATCTAGAGAAATATAATTTTTGTCGTCCTAATTTGAAATTTATAGGATATGTTGTTGATAATCAAGGTTTGAGAACAGACCCTGATAAAGTAACCGCTATTAAGGACTTTCCCATTCCTAAAACTACTACACAATTACGTAGGATCTTGAGCATGTGTGGGTACTATCGTCGATTTGTGCCTTCTTATTCTACTTTATTATCACCGCTTATTGACCTCCTTAAAAATAGGAAAAAGGGCCAGATAATCACCTGGACTCCTGAAGCCGACGATGTTTTCATCGTATTAAAGAAGCTCTTACCAGTGCTCCGGTCATGACTTCACCTGATTTCAGTGAACATTTCTACCTCATGACTGATTGTTCGAATACCGCCTCAGGTGGTGTACTCTTTCAGATGAAAGATGGTTCTGAACACCCCATAGCATATACTAGTAAGAAGCTCAATAAGGCTCAGAAAAATTATTCCACTACAGAGCGCGAACTCCTTGCTATTATTCATGGCTTGGAGGCTTTCCGTTACTATTTAGAAGGTAGTAAGTGTACCCTTATTACTGACCACAGTTCATTATTGTGGATGCATTCTATGCGTAACCCATCACAACGTTTGTCTCGATGGATTTGTAAGTTGTCAGCATTTGATTATAATATCGTCCATCGTAAGGCAAATGGTGTTTTAGTAGCTGATGCTTTGTCTCGAACGTTTGATGTCAATCTTCTTGACTTATCCACTTTAGTTCCGGATGCATGGTATCAGAAAATGGTGGAAAAGGTTACCCAAGAACCTGATCAGTATCCTGATTTTAAAGTAGAAAATAATATCCTTTATAAGCATGTCGTTAGTTCAGTGGAAGCTTTGTCTCATATGTCTGATTGGAAAATTGTCGTCCCAACAGCAAACAGGGATGAAATTCTTCGTAACTTTCATGATAATGTGACATCTGGTCATTTTGGTTCTTATAAAACATTTAGTAGGATAGCAGAATTATATTATGGGCCTGGCACGCGCAACTATATCAAGAAATATATATCTAGATGTAGAGTTTGTGCTACTTGCAAGCCAAGTACTATGCCACAAGCTGGATTAATGGGTACTTTTAGGAACATTGACTTCCCATGTCAGATGATATCCATGGATCTGATTGGACCATATCCTCGTAGTTACAATGGCTATATCTATTGTTTGGTGGTTGTGGACTACTTTACTAAATTTCCACTAGTTTTTCCTCTTCGGAATGCTACTGTCCCTGCCATTGTGAAATATTTGGAGGAACAAGTCTTTTTGTTGTTTGGTGTTCCCCAAATTGTGTCTTGTGACAATGGTCCTCAATTTGTGTCTAAGGCTTTTAAGGACCTTCTAACTAAATACAAAGTTCAGAAGATCTTTTATAATGCGGCATACCATCCGCAAGCTAATCATAGTGAGCGAGTGAACCGCAGTATTGTAACAGCCCTTAGATCGTACACCTATCCAGATCACAGAGCTTGGGACCAGTATATTCACTCAATAGCTCAAGCCATAACAACTTCAGTCCATGAAGTTACTCAATGTTCTCCAGCTTATTTAAAGTTTGGTAGGAATATTGCTTTGTCTGGTGATTATTTTGGTTTAATTTCGGACAATTCCACAAATCTCCCTCAGATCTCTGAGAAGCTTCATCGTTTAGATGATCTTCAGACTTTGCCTCCAATATTTGCAGACATCAGAAAGAAGTTAAAATCTTCTTACCTTAAGTCACAGAGTCAATATAATTTGAGGAAAAGAGATTTGCGATTCTTTGTTGGTGATCGGGTATGGAAACGGAATTTCGTTAAGTCTAGTAAAGGTGATGCTATTTCTGCCAAATTTTGTCAGAAATATGCCCCATGTGTTGTCAGTAAAGTAATCTCCCCTTTAATATATGAACTAAAAGATAGTTCGTCCAACAGAAAACTTGGTCGATTTCATATAAAGGACTTACTACCAGATAATACTGTCAACGACTTAGCATCTTCGTCGTCAGAAGAAGAAGATTAACTTAACAATATTGATCAAGTTAATTCCTCTTTCTAAATTTTAGAAATACTCGATTGTTCAATGAATAGGTTAACGATTGGATTTTGATTTTAGTCACCAGATAGGGACTCTATGTTTTATCTATTATAGTAATTTTTCTAGCTTTCCATATTCTATGTATGTTAGATGTCACTAGTTTATTATTTAGATTTAGCTTAATTTGGATTATTATTGAACTGATATGGAACTGTTAACACCTTGTATGTGATTATGCTTATATATGTCATCACTTGTAGATTAGTGTATCTACCAAATAGGTATAGTTTTGTGTTTATCTGGTTTTGTGTTTAATTTTTAGTTTCTACTGGAGAGTTATTAAAATGCTTAGTATGATTCCTTGATACATTAGCTTCTTATAGTCTAAAGAAGTTATCGTGATATTTGTTTTGGTAAATACAATTTGAGTATACAGTGTGAGTCCAAAGTTTTACCCCATTTGTCAAATATGCAATTAAGTTGATTGAGATAAAATTTATGATATAGACTATGAAACAATTTCGTTATTTATCGTATTTAATATTTATTAGGAAAATAGTTTGCTAGCTTGGCTATGCAAATACGTGGGTTCGAGACTTGTTGCTTATCGACTGTGCACCTGATAGGAAGCAGATTTCATTACTCACAGTTTTGCCTACTTCCAAGCCATACCTTAATTAGTTCAGATGCTGAATCTTTATGATAGAATGTTTAATCATCATTTTAATCATGCACTAGGCATTCTTATTTAATTTTCAGTTATGATCATTCTGAAGAGATTTTGTCTTGGGTAAACTTGTCTGTTTATTGAAGGTATATCTATTCTTCTTAGTTTTACTATTTTATGGCTCTGATAATAATGGAAACTTCTTGGATATCAGTCCTATGGAAATATTGTAGCTTTTGTATTCACCAAGGGATTATTTTGTTCGAGCATCATCTTTCCTAGGAACTAAATTTTTTTTTTTTTGGTTCGTATGTACCTTAGAGTCAGGATCAATATCCTGTTCTCTGTGAGTAACTAGGGAACATTTTCTTAATCTGCAGTTTTTTTAGAAATTGATTTACTTGTTCTCTAGTATTTCCTTAATTGGATTTATTTATAAGAGTTATTAATATGTGAATTCTTGAGTTATTTCATGTGCGATGACTTCGAAATATTGGTTGGCTTCTTCTGGCCATTCTTATTAATCTGTTGTAGCTATAGCTATAGTTAGAGGATCCCAGAATGAGCTAACTCCTGTTATGTCAACTATTCGATTAGGTACCTTTAGAAAGATCTTCCATTGCATCTGATACAAATCTGATGATCAGTTGAATTAGCTTCATGGTACCCAATAGGTAATCATTATTAGCACATTTAGTGCTAAGTTGTAGCATTGCTCAATTAAATCTGCCTGATTGTTCCACCCTGGATATGCTTCCCTATAAATCTGTTGTCCACTGTCGGATCAATTTAGAATAAAATTCTTGCTACAATAAATTTTCCCCTTTCTGGTTAAAAACTCTTATATTTAGTTTAGGTTATACTGTGGTCTATTTTTTTGGGCATATTGAGAATCGGTTACGAGATCTACTGATTGTTCACCTTGGATATGCTCTATTTAAATCTGTTGTCCATCGATAGAACAATTTGTACTACTCGTCCCATTCGACATTTTTGTTTTGGAGATTAGAATTTATCTAAATTATAGAATTTAGCAAAAGGTTATAATAAACCTTAAGTATGTATGTTGATATGATATGTGAAATATTGGCATTTAAGCAACCCCATTTACATGACTCATAATTTGCGGTTAGGTATAATCGGTCAAGTCAGCTGTAAGTGTGAGTAAGTTAGTCGTCGTATAGGTTATATTAAGTTTTGTATTCGAATATCGTTGTTATGGTGTTCTTGTTGACTATAATTTGGGGTTTCATAGAAATCTACTAAATCAACTTGGTCTTTAGGATATATGTCAGAGAGTACTGGTCCTACGAGTTTGGACGATGTCCTATGATAGGTTAGTTTAGAGTAGTGAAGTATTCTTAGGTTCGTACTATATTTGTGCTATTTGGTTTGTTCACGCCTGTGTTGGATCCCACAGTGTGTGACTTTTCGTCTATGAATACTTGTACTGAGTATTTTGAAGTACATAAAAAAATTGTTCATACGATCAATTTTTTTTTCGAGTAATGGGGGAATGTAACGATGAGTGCCATCGTTACGATAATATTATATTTATTCCTATAAGCCACCTAACAAGTATGCAACCAGTTATGCGTTCGTGCTTAGAACGGGTTACCTAAATTTGGGACCAAATACAATATAAGGTTGGTAATATGTTGGGGAATTCTGGTCTTAGCGTGTGGCTGTACGGCTTCCGACGAAGGGGCATATCATATCGCCCAGCGGAGCTGATTGTCACTTGAATTTCCAATCTCGTTGGATCAACCCATAAATTCTTCCGTGGCCATTGTTTAAAGAATACTATTTTTGGTTAAAACATTCGTTTATAGAAGAGCAGTTTACGTTGGAAGGAATTATTTTTTTGTTTTGAGTTTGTGGAGTGAAAGAGAAGAGTTTTGGTTTCCAATACTTTTTTTGAAGAACAATGGGTATGTATTACAGAAATGTCTCGTAGCTATGTTTTTTCTTTGGAAAAAATAGCCCTTTATTCATTTTCAATATCTTACATATATTATCTTTATATGAATTATTATTCTTCAATCATCATATTTGCAGTACTTCAATACCATCGCACTTATGTTTCTACAGAAAAAAAACTTTCATTATATTTCCGGTTCAAAATAAGTTTGGAATCAATGATCATTTTCATTCTCTCCTTTATATAACTCCATATAGTAATCTTTGATTACAAGATCCACATTTACTTATCCAAATACTTTCTTATATTCGTTTAAAAAGCTTTTTCCAGTCAAGGATAATCAAGGTCAATGAACTTCAAGCATGTACATCAACCTTCATTTTTTCCCTAGATTTTGTCTCTGTCAAGTTCTGATAAGGTGATACACCTTTTTATAGAGGCCCTGTTTCTTGTGTAGTCAAGGAAAACCAGCTGATAGGTTTTTTCTATTCTTTTAGCCACGGAAGAAAGAAGATAAGATAGGAAATTAAGTCAACCAATACTTTAGTTTACCTTTATGGAATGAAACATTATTATTCTTTTGGATGTAAATTGGATGTTTTTTTTGCTTCTTTGGAGTAGCAGTTGAGTTTTTTTTATACTGGGAAAGTAGCGCCTTGTCATACCTTCCTTTGGTTGAGTATCTCCCAAGGGTTGAGGGAAAACGGAGGATACCTTATTTGGCGCTCCCACCATCAGCTTCACAGGATTTGAAGAAGCAACACGCCTACGTTGTAGCGACAGGTTTTTATAATAAAAATTTGCATGTCATTTGTTCTGATAATATTTTTCAATTACTATTTTTTGCGTCAATAACTTAAAAATAAGCTCTCTAATAATAATATACCTTCATTTTTCCTTAAAAATATAGTTAACATAGTAATATTCAACATTGTTCAACAAATTTAATCTTTTCACAGTTCATATCGTTTATTTAAAATAGTTGGGGATTATGATCTATGACGATGTTGTGCACAATATCTAGCGTAGATTCCCTTATTTAATAACATTTATTCCATTTGTCAGGTATTGTAGTCAGGTTGTCACCTCCGATCAGATTCGGGATTGTCAACCAATATTAATCCTAATTATTAGTCAGTTTTGTATATACATAGGTAGATCAATAATTAACTGTCTTTGTAATAAATTCAATCCATTTTTTTTTCTTACTGTAAAAGCTGCGTTGTAGACAGGAGTGTACTAGCCTAGTACGTCAGGAATTAGCTAGTGTAAAATTGTATATAGAGTATATAGGTTTTTAATTAAATTGGGTTGTACATACTTATATATTTTATTATCCTACCATCTCTAGTATCTATAAAAGTATTAGTTAGGTGCAGCAATATAAGTCACTCGGCGAAGAATTCATTAGATCCTTCCCTGGCGCCCTTGTACGTCAGATCTTCTCGGTCAGTATTCCTCTTCTTTCATCCCTTCTGATTGCTAATTTATTCTCTATACCACTTCAGTACTTCATTAGGTATTGTCTTATCTCGGGTGTGCAAATTCGGCCTAACCATATCCTGAGTCACACAAAAGTCTCTTACCTATCCAGCTAGCCTAGCTTCATAAACTCTCAAAAATTAATTAATTTATCCATTACAGTCACACACAATTAGTACGTTACAGTACGCCTAAAAAAGATCATTGAATGAGCTACTTACTCTACGGAGCATTTGTAAATTAACACATCAAAATACACTTTGTATTCTATTCTTCATCTCATCTCTTGTTGGAGGTATTTTATAAACTTCATTACTAACGTAACCCCAAAAAAAATCAGTCCAGTTTATTAAATTCTGGTGATTTGGGTGGCCACGCTACTGGTCCATTGAAAAATGCAAATATCTCGAAAACTAATAAATTTAGACATAGGGAATGTTATCTAAAAATTAAAGTATGGTAATGGTATTTTTCAATAGTGATATAAAATACAGGGTGTTCCATTTAAAATTACTGAGAAAATAATGTACTTGCGTTTTGACTCACCCTGTATTTGATATAAAGAAAATTAGCAATATAGACCATTCTTGAAAATTTTGACAATACGTTAAAAAATATGGCATTAATAAACCATTGTTTTTTTGCTTATTTTTATTTATACAGGGAGTTGAACTTGTTACGATTTTCATATAAAATTGGTTATAACTTTGTAAATACCCTATATAATATAACAAATCTTTATATTTTTGTAATGGAGAAGTTAACAGGATTTCGAATTTAAAATAAAATATAGGGTATTCCATTTAAAAAAACAAAACTTTGGTCTGCCACTGTGTTATCGAACACCCTGTAACATTCTAACTAATTTTTTAATGTGAAGCTCAAATGTGGCTAAAATTTTTGTTATTAACTTTTATTGCTATCTATTACTATAGCGGAGCTATTGAGCTTTACCCTACTAATAAATCACCCTGTATAATAGACGATATTGAAAAGAGACAGCTGCCATGGTTCAGTCACGTTAAAAAATGAATGAGACTCGCTGGCCGAGAAAAATATTAGAGTGGGTCCTACCGGAGAGAAGAAGAAGAGGACGACCACGGAAAAGCTGGAGGGACAATATTCAGGAGGCAATGGATTCGAGGCAGTTAGATGAAGATTTGTGTTAAGATTGGAAAGAAAAAAATTGGAAGCTGAGTATGGAGAGGCGGCGACAGCAGTGGAAATCCATTATATATATACATAGGTCCCTGCTCTGCAGAGGTCGGTTCATAGATCTCCTTATCGACTAATTTTTCCCCTCTGTTCTGCATTTTATTTTTAATCTTAAAAAGCTCAGAGGATAACAAATCGAATTTTAGTTCCTGCCATTTTAGTTTTGACTAATGATTTATAAATGGTGCTAGTTGCATCTTTGGTAATTATTTTAACAGTTACATCGAAGAGATGAAAAGATTTGATTCCATTTCAGTACCTCTACAAAGGTGCTCCAATGAGGCTAAGTTAAAGCCGAAATACGTATAAGCACATAGTGAATGCCCTCTTCTGTAATCACATCTGAATCATCTTTACTTTCAGCTTATGATAGCATTCCGTATTATAAAGTATTGGCAGCGTAAAGGAAACAAACGTAAGCATAAATTTAATAAAAAATAAATAACAATTTTCAATTTCGTTGCAACACGAAACTACAGCCGCATCATTATTCCAGTTCAATCTGAGAGTGCAGCAAGCACCTCCACCGGTTTCGAAACTTATTAGTCCTGCATCAGGAGGCACATATGCTGCTCTTTCTGACCCAACTAGGACAAACCCCGGTGTTCAGTCACGGATTGCAACGAACGAAATGGCAGGGATGCCCTAGCGACAACCGCTAGCAAAAAACTAAGGTTGCAATCTAATAGCAGACAAAACAACATCCAAAATGTTGCACTACATCCTACCAGATTGAAAACAATGGGAACCTTCTCTGGTAACACCTCCGAGGCTTCTACAATTTGCAAGCCATAACGGATGCTGAGACTAAGGAAGTTGAGGGAATTTTACAATTTATAATTCACGTCCCATCTGCTCAGCGCGGTAAAGTTCCAACGATAGTTCCCATTGTTTTCAATCTGGTAGGATGTTGTTCTGTGTGCTATTAGATTGCAAACTTAGTTTTTTGCTAGCAGTTGCCGCTAGGGCATCCCTGCCATTTCGTTTATTGCAGTCCGTGACTGCATGCCGGGGTTTGTCCTAGTTGGGTCAGAGAGAGTAGCATATGTGACTCCAGATGAGAGACTAATAAGTTTCGAAACCGGTGGAGGGGCTTGCTGCTTTCTCTGATTGAACTGGAATAATCATGCGGCTGTAGTTTCGTGTTGCAACGACATTGAAAATGGACATTTTTTATTTACATGTTTACTCTGATTGGAGTACGAAGGGAACCATTCTCGTTGGAACTTTACCGCGCTGACCAGATGGGACGTGTATTATAAATTGTAAAATTCCCTCATCTTCCTTAGTCTCAGCATCCGTTATGGCTTGCAAATTGTAGAAGCCTCGGAGGTGTTATCAGAGAAGGTTCCCATTGTTTTCAATCTGGTAGGATATACAGCAACACTTTTGGATGTTTTTTTTGTGTGCTATTAGATTGCAAACTTAGTTTTTTTTATAAATTTAATAGTTTAAAGACTGATAAATTTAATAAGTCAGATGAAACAGATGCGTGCAAAAACTAACGCAATGGTAAAGGCTTTAGGTTGTCGGTCGAGTAGTTTTCAAGTGATAAAGGACTGAAGTGGGGCTGTTGCCTCTTCTCGACATTATGAAAAATTTATTCAGAACAGGCTTTAAAACAATAGAAGCGTAAGTGCAAGAATATTAGAACGACGATTAACCGCAATCGCATATACACATGATATACTAATATAAGAAAAACTGAGTGCATGTGTATTGTGGAAAAGCAACAGGACCTAATAGATGGAGAAGTTGTCATACCTTTTAATACGATATATAAAATATCGAGGTATGATCATCATAATCAAGTATATTCAAATGGGAGATAAGCCACAATTTTACCTAAAAATGATTTTATTAACGTTTCGACGCCCAAGTCGGGTGTCGTTGTCAAAATACAAAATAATACTATTTTGTATTTTTTGTATTTTGACAGCGACACCCGACTTGGGCGTCGAAACGTTAATAAAATCATTTTTAGGTAAAATTGTGGCTTATCTCCCATTTGAATATACTTGATTATAAAAATGCCACAAGAAAATAGCTTCAGAACAACATGATCATCATCTTTTACTAAAGGTGCCTATATTCTGGAGATGTTTGCGACCACATTGACCCATCTTATTCTACTCACAGAAGCTCGAAATAGATGAGTTGACGTTAGACCAGTCCACTTCCTAAGATTGGCAAGCCAGCATATACCTATACGTCCAGGGCCTCTCTTGCCCCCAATCTTGCCTTGTAGAATTAACTGTAGAAGTCGATATTTATTATTACGCATAACGTGGCCGAAGTAAGCAAACTTTTTGTTCTTTACGGTGTTAATTATTTCTTTGCCTTTTCTTAGCCTCTGAAGAATACAAAAATTTTATGTTAGTTTTTTCTGCGTCGATTGGGTGTATCATCATGTGGGGACGATGAATTTTTTGTCGCTTGGTAATTTAAAATAATTGATATTTTTTAACAATTTTCGGCGACCAAGCGACTAGAATTTTGTAAATTTAAGAACAACTTTCATTTGGTACCTATCCCATTTTAATCCTTTACAGTTAGTAAGTTTTGGTTAGATTGTATTTTAAATGTTTGAGCGCTTAGTTATTTTTTACAAACAAAAACTAGAGTTTTTAAAATGCTTAAGAAATTTTACCCCATCCAAAAATATTTTTTTTTATCATTCATTAACCCGGCACCTGCCACATGGCTTTGCAAGGCGCCAACTGCCACGTGGGGTGCTCACAGCACCCATTAAAAATTTTCTGTGATCTACTTGTTTAAAAAACAAAATAATGTGTTCAGTAACACAAGAGTATAAAAAACATGTTTTATTAACTTATTAGCCACTAATATGTTATAAAAGTTAAAAAATAAAATGGAAAAGGTGTTATAAGCAAATTAGCAAGTACCAAGCCATAATAAATGAAGTTAAGTAAAATATTGAATGCAAAAAGAAAAGGAGCTGTTAATCAGAATAAAAACAGCCAAAATCGAATACCTCGGTCACATCATGAGGAACAGTGAAAGATATGGACTGCTGCAACTGGTCTTACAGGGAAAATTAGAGGGAAAGCGAGGACCAGGAAGGAGAAGGATTTCGTGGCTGAAAAATCTACGAACGTGGTTCAACACGACCACTACAAATCTTTTCAGAGCAGCAGTGTGCAAAGTACAGATTGCCATGATGGTCGCCAACATCCGAAACAGATAGGCACTACAAGAAGAAGTAAAATATCTAAAAACAAATAAGATTTAGTGAGTATAGAGTTTATATTAATAATTTAAATCAGTTATTTCAATAAAAAATGTAAATTTGACCTGTTTATCAAAAATACAAAAAAAAATTAAAATCTAAAGTGCCAGATGATGACACCCCAATTCGATTTTAGAGCTATAAGTTCAGAATGACACTAAATAACCACTTCAAACATTAACACATCTATGCTATATAATATTATAGAAAGCTACTATGACGCACAGCTCCGTTACCAAACTTGAAATACCAAATATTTGATAAAAATGTGTTATGGGGTGCTGGTAGCACCCCACGTGGCAGGTGCCGGGTTAAGTACTTTTTTCGCACACACATTAATTAAATACCATTATTTGTTTAGTTAATTAAATCTGGATGTAACTTTCTTAAACAAGATAAATAGTTCTTTCTTTCTACCTAAAATAGGTGGAATTTGTCGCTTGGTAATAATTTACCTGCCGTTTTTTTTTAATGTTTTTGTTGCTTAGATATTTATATTTCTTCAAAAAATAAATTTTAAAAGCAAGCTTATCATTATTGCACGTAACCTATTCCGCCATTTAGAACTTCTTCAAATCATAGTTTAATTTGTAGTTAATAACAGAATATCGGTCAGTGTGCTCCGAATTGTGAAATAGTAAAAATCTATATTTTTTAGTATTGGGTATTACTTATTATTATTATAACTCATTTTTGGATCAACGTAATCGTATTGTTTTATTAATATAATGGATAGTAGAACACGAATACATAATATCCTAAACCTAGCTTTGGCAAGCGCAGGGGCATCTACCAAAGATTTACTTTTGGTAAGTAGTGTAGCAGTATGCCAAGAAATCAGTACATAATATGCCAAATAAGTTTATACATTTCACTGACCATGCATGTCGTATGGATAAAGACGAGACGATTCAAAGTAAGACCTGTTATTAATATGATAATTACTGTATATTACATTTTTTAGTGTTCTAGTTCAACCGTTTTACTTGTTACAAAACATGAATAGTTTTCGAATAGGTTATATTTCTTAAAATAGTCAACAATTTATCAGGTTTAGTAAATTTTATCATTTCCGATAATAAAAATCAGTCACCTTCAGTATTTTTTCCATTTGAGGGTAAAAAAATATAGTCGGTTGGTAACTTTTTCCTGGATGCGATTTAGCAGAAAATATTACTAACCGACACTATTTCATAAACTTAAAAAATACATAGTCTACGAAGGGTAGTTTCTAATCGTTTTATGGCATCTTCTGTAAGATATTATTGATGTAATTAGATTAAATATTCTAGATGTAAGATATTATTAATACATACAAAATTTTAATTAGATTTAAATCAAAATGTGAATATTATACTGACAAAATACTTGTCAACAAGTTTTTTTCAAGTTATGAACAAATGTACATATTATGTATCTAATAACTAAGCTCTAAATAAATAATGGCAGAAATTTATACAATTTCTAGTGTCTACTATACAAACAAAAGATTGATTTTGAATAAATAATAAATAAAGTGGAATAATAAGAATCAATTTGTTTACAAAATGAATCTCATACCGCTTAACAACAAAATTAGACAGGTATCAATCAAAAGACCCAGCAGGATTTGGGAAAGGTTTTAGCTTACTTACTTACTAGCCAACTCCCATCCTTGGCATATTAGCCATTTGGTGGCTCGCTGACCAGTATAGACGAGCCGTTTCTCGTAGGTAATCTTTATCCTCCTCGGGTGGGTCTGTTATCAGGGCTGGGCACACTGGAAGGTGAGCAGCATCCATCTGGGGCTGACTGCATAGTGGACAGTTGTCATTTTCGCGGACGCCGATGCGATGTAGATGGGAGACCAGGTAGTCATGCCCCGTAGTTGTTCTGAACACGGCTACACTAATCGGTCTCGGCAAGTTGCGATGGGTTGGTGACTCTATTAGGTGGGCCCAAGGTTTTTCAGCACCGGCTTGTATTTGCTGCTCTTTTATCTTCGCTTTGATTCCTCTTCTAATGGTGGACTTTGCTGATGTGTACGATTGGAAGCTAGTGTTATGTGGAAGAGTGTCTTCCACAGTGCCTTTTTTTGCAAGTTCATCCGCCGCTTCATTCCCTTCAACACCGACATGAGTAGGAATCCATTGTAAAGTAATCAGCCACCCTTTTCCAGCAAGTTCGATAGCTGAACGCGGCAAGATATTATTTTGGCACACGGTATATCGATTTGTCAACAGGGCGAGGATTGCGGTGTGGCAATCGATGAAGAAGGCAACTTTTTGGGGGTGTTGGAAATGCTCAAGATTTCTAGCAGCTTCGTGTATAGCATCCATTTCGCCGTCGTAGTTGGTGAGAGGGGTACCCACAGCTACGGAGCCTTTAAAGAACGTTATAGTCCAGAGAAATAAGGTTTTTCTCGTGACACATCCCCCTCCAGGCCGAAACCAAATTTTTTGAGTAGTATGGACATCTATATTATTAACCTATATGTTTCCTGCAGCCGATTTTGATGATATACATAGTTATAAACAAATGAATATCGAAAAACGGTAAATTATCGCTTTTTTCGTCTATTACCAAAAAGTTAAGCACTTTAAACAAATTTGAGAGTAAGAAACTCATAAATTGTATAAAAAACTTCAATATAACGTTCGCTGAATATGTCCAACCTTATTGGTTGCTTAGAAAATTGCAAAATAAATCATAAATATTGAGTTTTTATAAATATTCGTAACTTAGGTAAAAATTAACTTAGAATCTTCTTATTACGCGGAATGCCGAGACTTCTTGTACTTAAATTATATTTTAAATTTCAAAGCAATTGGTCAAATAGTTTAAAAGTTATTTAATTTATTTTTCCCAAATTCATTTTTTTTTTGCAACACTATAAGTCAGAAAATTATGAGGTTACAATAATACTTCGGACAGTTTATGAAAGAAGAACGTTTATACTATTACCTTAATTAAAAATAAATGACAAAAAATAATTTTAAACAGTGTAAAATTATTTTGCAAAAACATGTCCATTTTTTGCTTACTTATAAACAATTAGAATAACTTTTTAACCGTTACCCGTAGAAAAATTATTTTTTCATATTTAGAAAGACTGAATTTTTATACACATTTAGAAAGAAAAACAACTGTTCTAGGACATTTAGGGACAAAGTTAGCCCCCCCATTTTTTTAATTCACATGTTTTTGCAAAATTATTTTGCAATATCTATAATTATTTTTTGTCATTTTTTTTAAATTAAATTAATACTGTAAATTTTCTTCTTTCATAAACTATCCAAAATATTACTGTAACTTCATCATTTTCTGACTTACAGTGTTGCAAAAAAAATTAATTTTGGATAAACAAATTAAATAACTTTTAAACTATTTGACCAATTGCTTTGGAATTTAGGGTGTAATTTAAGCACCATAAGTCTCAGCATTCCATGTAATAAAAAGGTTCTAAGTTAATTTTTACATAAGTAATGAATATTTATAAAAACTCAAAATTTATGATTTTTTTGGCAATTTTCTAAGTAACCAATAAGGATAGACATATTCAGCGAACGCCATATTGAAGTTTTTTATACGGTTTATGAGTTTATTACTCTCAAATTTGTTTAAAATGCCCAATTTTTTAGTAAGAGACGAAAAAAGCGAAAATTTACCGTTTTTTGATCTTCATTTGTTTATAAATATGTATATCATCAAAATCGGCTGCAGGAAACATATAGGTTATTATTATAGATGACCATATTACTCGAAAAATTTGGTTTCAGCCTGGAGGGGGATGTGTCACCAACACGATATTTTTTTTCCTTATTTCTCTGAACTATTAAGACATATCCTGTTCCTATTCTTCCCGAGTCCAGCATCGAGAAGCCATTGCAGTAGATGTGGAGCCACTCATGCGCTGGGTACTTGGTGTGTATCGTCTCTAGGGCGGCTTTCCTTAGGACAAGGTCTGACGATAAGTGCTTCGGGTCGTTATTATTCTCAAGACGTAATTCTGTGTTTGGTAGACAGCGGGCCAGTGCAGTTTGCGCTGGGAAGGGGGCGGCTTCCGACAGGACAATGTGGTATTTTTCAATGATTTGATTTGCTACTGTAAGCGGAGTGGTTTGTATTTTAAGACGTGAGGCTGCTTGTCTATATTCGTCCCATGTTTGTGGAAGTACTCGTCTTTGCCTTTCCCAGAATGTTAACGCGTCTTGCTCTCTGCGGCATTGTATTGGTTCAATACCGGTCTAGGCTTCCATTGATGTAATCGGTGTTGATTTTGGAGCACCGGTGATAACGCGAAGGGCAGTGTTCTGGGCGACTTCAAGCTTGGAGGTGGTGTTTGTACTCGCAGTTATTGTAGCTTCACTCCCATATTCTAATATCGGCCGGACATAGATTTTGTATGTTGCTACCAAGACATCTTGCGTGGCGCCCCACTTTTTTGCTGTGAGACGTTGGAGCAGTCGACATATCTTTGTGGCTTTCTCTGCAGTGTCGTCGATTTGAGGTTTCCACGTCATTTTCTTATTTATGTACACCACTAGGTATTTTGTTACATCCTGTCTTTCCACATCGACTTCTTTGTATGTCAGCTTGACAGCAGTCTGATTTGTTGAAAGGGTAAGTACTTGATATACCGTTTTGGTTGTACTGACAGTTAGGCAACTTTTATCCGCCAATTTTTCTAGATTTTTCAGAGCCTGGTTCTTTACCCCCATGAGCGCTTTCTGCCCTCGAGGGCTAGCTACTTGATGGGCTCGAAAACTGCTACTTGATGCCCATATTAGGTCATCGGCATACAGGAGGGCTTCCACAGCAGGTGTATTTCTAAACATTGCGAGCACATCATTTATCATTAAGTTGAACAATTGACAGCTGATGACAGCTCCTTGTGGCAGCCCTATATATGTATTTTATTTCAATTTTTGCATATAATATACCTAAAACATCAAAATTATTTAATTTTGAAGTTTGAACTCTTGACAAAACCGCATCCATAGAAAAAGTACAATGTACGACATATGAGAAAATGACATAATATTTCTCCCTCGCTTGATTTGCGACAAATTTCTGCGACAAACTTCTGCGCTCGTGAGAAATATTCTCACGAGCTCGTCTTCTTTATCACTTATTGTACAATATGCTATTTAATTAAAAGAAAATACTCACGGTATATCTGCATGTATACCTACTCTTAAATATGTATTACGTTTACCACAAGCAACGTCTTGTGATTAACTTCGTATAATAAGTCTAACTAAGCACATTTCGAAGGCATACACCAAAATTATACACAACACAATAAACAAAAAATGTGATGATAACATTGGAGATTCGCAGTTTGGGTTTCGGAAGCACTTTTTAGTCTACAGGTACTTATCCAGCGCTGTAGAGATATGAAAAAAGACGTGTAAGATATGCTTTATAGACTACGCAAAAGCATTCGATAATGTAAGACACAAAAAGATAATTCAAGTACTTTATAGGATCGGAATCGATTACAGAGACATTCGAACAATAACGAGTCTCTATTGGGGTCAAACAGCTAAAGTGAAAGTAGGATCTACATTGACCAATAAAATTGAGATCAAGAAAGGGGTACGTCAGGGCTGTATCTTGTCTCCTATTCTCTGTAATATATACTCGGAAGAAGTATTTAAGAAAGCGCTAGAGGAAAGAATAAAACGCATAAAGATAACTGGAGAAATAATTAATAACATAGGTAAGGCATGGTGACGACACTGTGATTCTCGCGAGTAGCATGGAGGAGCTGAATTTCCTGATCAGTAAGATACAAACCTCATGTCCACAATACGGAATCAAACTAAACATCACAACAACCAAATGGATGCTAGTAAGCAAAACCCAATAGCGGGCAAGACAACTTAAATTACACAGTCAAAGAATTGAACACGTGCATTCGTACACTTACTTGGAAACAATAGTTAATTCAAGTTAGGATTACTGACTGATCAAGTGGGCTTACTGACGTAAATATATTACGTATATTCTGAACCGAGCCCATGACCAACGAGGAGGTAAGGAAAAAGAGGTAGAAATAACTTTAGTATTTTAGGCTGCAATTCTATTCATATGGGGATTCATTTTTTTCGAACCTGAGAAAACTAATAAATATTTTTGAAAAATTTAAACGCAGAATGGAAGATTACGTTATTGCCGAGGGCCGAAAGTCCCTGAAAACTTCTATAATGTTTATTTTAATAAGTTACAGGGATGAAAAACTAAGATAAAATGTAGTGTGATTTTTAATTTCAAATATCTCATTCAAAAGAAACTTTTGATTTATTCTAAGAGACTTTCGGCCCTCGATAATAATTTAGCCTTTCATTCTGCGTTTAAATTTTTTTAAAACATTTATTAGTTTCTTTAGGATTCGAAAAAAAAATGGACACCATGTCCGTGGTGATACACACACCGGCAAAATTAGCCGAACACGTTAAAAATGGGACATGTTTGATGTCTCGTATTTCATGAACCAGTGGTCCGATTTAAGTGATTCTTTTAGTATGTTATAACCTTATTACTTAAGAATATCGTTGTAATAATATTGTTGCTAGGCAGGTAAATACCATTTTATACCGGGTGTACCAATCATACTGTGTTTTTTTCTTAAAGTTTGGAACACCCTGTGGAATATTCTAGCATATGTAAAATATTAGAATTAATACTCGATTGTAGACTTAGGCTTTCTTAACATTCTCCTTTTCGATTCATTTACTTATGTGAGATAATAAAAAAGTTATGTGCGTTAACAGCTATCCATGTTTTTCATCAATAATCCTCATAGTAGGGGAGGAAAGTATACTAAATTTGCAGTTACTCGAGCGTTATGGGGACCTATTGGATTGTGAAGAGTATGTGCTAAAATCAGAAAAAGGTTAGGTTAAGTTTTCCATAAAGTGGGGGACTTTTCATTTTTTAATTTCATTTTCCATTTGAAATAATCCTTTTTCTCCGATTATAGCGCTATCTATCCATAATTCGAAAAAATATGTCGAAAAAAAGTTGCTTATTTTTACGTAAAGGATCCAAATCTGCAATAAAAATTGGGGGGTTCCTATTTAAAATTTGAAATTAAATCCCCCACCCCACCTCCGTGGGGGCTCGTGACACCCCACGGAGAGGGGTGGGGGGTAAATTAAAAATTATAAATACGAACCCTGCGATATTTTGCGAAATGAACATCAGATCGTAAAACTGCAAAATGCACCTATTCAATATTTTTCAAAAATCTACCGAATGGCACCAAACACGACCTCCACGGAGGTGGGATGGGGGGTTACATTAAAATATTAAATAGGAACCCCCAATTTTTATTGCAGATTTGGATCCTTGACGTAAAAATAAGCAACTTTTATTCGCAACATTTTTTCCTATTATGGATAAATGGCGCTATAATCGGAAAAAACCATTGGTGGAAATGGAAAATTAAATTTAAAAATGGAGAGTCCCACACTTTATGGAAAACTTAACTTAACTTTTTTTGGTTGTACCACCCATTCTTTACAATCCACTCCAGGTCCCAAGAACGCTCGAGTAATTGCAAATTTAGCATACTTTTCTCCCCTACTATGAGGATTTATTGATAAAAAACATGGCTAGTTGTTAAAGCACATAACTTTTTTATTTTCCAACATAAGCAAATGAATCAAAAAAGAAAATGTTAAGAAAGCATAATTCTACAATCGAGTTTTAATTTTAATATTTTATATATGCTGGAATATTCCACAGGGCGTTCCGAACTTTAAGAAAAAACACAGTATGCTTGTTACACCCGGTATAAAATGACATTTACCTGTCTAGCAACAATATTATTACACCGATATTCTTAAATAATAAGGCTATAACATACTAAAAGAGTGACTCAAATCGGACCACTGGTTTATGAAGTACGAGACATCAAACATGTCCCATTTTTAACGTGTTCGGCTAATTTTGCCGGTGTGTGTATTTTCCAAATCGAACATTCGCTATCTTTGTCATACAACGCACTTAGTCAAATAGAATATGATGACAAGGCACTGACAGTTTTAAATATTTTAAATATTTGACATGGCACCGGGAATATTTTGAGTTGCTGGTTAAATAATATTGATATATATTTGATAATTATTTGATTTAAGTCGTGAACTTAATAAAAAGTTATTTATTGTTTGTTATTTGTGGAAGATCCAAGCAGAGAATACATCAGGATTATATTTTGTGATCCAAGTATTTTGTTTTTAAAGATGTTCAAAATAATTGTAAGCATTCCATAGTAACAATATATTATTAAAAATCACTTTAACACTTTTCCTCTTTTCTCGATTGGGTATTAGTTTTTATTGTACATATAAATTATTACAATCACTGGGTACATAGATAGTGAAAAAAATTATCAGTATTAATTGCACAAGAGCTCTAAAATTATCGAATTTTTCCCGAGTGACACTTTGACAGTTTTAATTTCACGACCCGAAGAGGAGTGAAATTATGTCAAAGTGTCACGAGGGCAAAAATTCGATAATAATTTTAGAGATCGAGTGCAACTTGTTGCGATTATTTCATGAATAAAACTGTTCAAAAGCGAAATTTTATTGTAATTTATTTATGTAAGTACAAATTAGTACAATTAAACACACAGTTGTTATAAATATTTGACGGTTGAAAGTCATCACTTTTATAATTTTAAAAACATTAATTGTCATTAATGTCACTGAATGCATTTTTTCATATCAACGAAGGGCATCTAACATAATATACTTGACGACGGGATATTATCAAAAACTATCGGGTATAATATCACAAGAGAGTGAGAATAAATTGAAAATAATGCGACAGTTTTTCGAAAATTTGTTGTCTGGCAATAGACACGAGAGCCCGCAGGGCTCGGGGCTCGAGTGGCTAGTGCCCAATGACAACAAATTTGAGTAAAAATGAAACATTATTTTCTTATTTACTCTTACTGTGGTGTGATATTCGTAAGATTATTTTTTAATGCCTATATTATGAATGTTTTCTTAAATGTGACAGTTGTCAAAACTAGGAAACTGGTTGCCATTAAACAGAAACAATCTACTTAAAAAAATTCTATCGGTAATTTTCTACAGTAGATAATTCTCAGTATAATTTTAATTTGATTGGACAGAATTAAACACGTCATCAAATATCTTACTATACGATTGGAAGTTAAAATCATTAAAAAATAAATCGGGTATAATATCACAAGACAGTGAGAATAAATTGAAAATAATGCGACAGTTTTTCGAATATTTGTTGTCTGGCAATAAACACGACAGCCCACAGGGCTCGAATGCCCTGCGGGCCCAATGACAACAAATTTGTCCAATGACAACAAATTTGAGTAAAAATGAAGCATTATTTTCCTATTTATTCTTACTGTCGTTTGATATTCGTAAGATTATTTTTTAATACGTATATTATGGATATTTTCTTAAATGTGACAGTTGTCAAAACTAGGAAACTGGTTGCCATTAAACAAAACAATATACTTAAAAAAATCAGATCGGTAATTTTCTACAGTAGATAATTCTCAGTATAATTTTAATCTGATTGGACAGAATTAAACACGTGATCAAATATCTTACTATACGCTCTGAGCTTCGCTGGTGTCGCTCCTGGCGGATTAATAATTCAACTTTCACCAATAATTTTTAAATTTATTATTTAATTGTTATCGCTTAATATTTACAACGCTAAATAGTAATTAAATTGTAATAGATTTTTTAAGATTTTGCTAATCATTTTGACGTTCTATTGATGAAATATTCTTACTTCGGATACTTTCACAATTATCGTGTAGATGGCGCTAAGACTAACAGATTAATTTAAAATTACATATTACGGAACATTAAAAAACGTAAATTTAGTATTTAAAACGTAAGTATATTTAAGGTAAAAATATATACCACAGATTTGACCAACTAATATTTTTTATAATTAATGTTTTTAATTTGAATGTTTTAAATTAATCACTTTGACATTTATGTCAAATTTCCGGTAAACGTTTATAGACTTGCCACTACTGGCGCTCGCGAATTTATAAATATCCCCTCTACGTAGGAGCTCACAGCGTATACAATTGGAAGTTAAAATCATCAAAAAATAGTAAATTTAATTTTTATTTCTGTAGCTTTCTATTGGTCAGAATCTCCTATGAATGAAATAATCACATTTATTAACTGAAATAATAATTTGGAATTATACAAATAACAGTTATCCAAGAACATTCAAAAGCCATCTCTTTAAAGTTAATGATGACATTGTCAAGTAGAATGACATTCTAATAATGTTTCCATATCCATACCAGTGTGAATTCTACTATTGTCCTTTTCATGATCATTTTTCAGTGCGTAACAAATGATAGGAAAAAGGGTAAGTCCGTGATAATACACATTTATGACATTTATTCTAATAAGGCATTTTAGTTAAATCTGACAGTTGTCACATTTTATTTTCAATTTGGAATAAAAACAAATCAAATGTGTTTCTTGCATTTATAAAATGGTATTTTCTTTGATTTGTATAGTCTTATAAATTATACAGATTATATTTGTAATATTATTATCTAATTAAAAAAAAAATATTTTTTTATTATGGCGCCATCTATCGACAACTAGAATAACTAGAATAAATGTTATAAAAATGTCACCGACGAAATGTAATCACCGACGTGCCTTTTTTCTGTCACATACAATTTAATACGTTAGAAAGAAATCGAAAAACTGTGACGCACTGAAAGATGATCATGAGAAATACTGTACACATAATTTGCCATTTAAAGACAGAAAAAGTAGTGATAGCCGTAAAATATTTGCGAATGATGTACCCATTGTCTTAAAGAAAAGAAATTTGGATCAGGTTATGAGGCACAGTAAATATATAGTACTACAGCTAATTATGCAAGAGAAAATAAACAGCAGAACCGGTCCAGGGAAGAGGAGACACTCGGGGCTCGAAAACTTGAGGTAATGGTTCGGATTGTCATCTGCCGAATTATTCAGATCTGCCGTAAACAAAGTCAGAATGGCCATGTTAATTGTCAACGTTACGGATGACCGGACAATACTTGAACGGACAAGGAACATAAACAAGAAGGCATATTACGCAGGAAGGGATAAAGAAGTAACCTGGATGAAAAATAAAAGTTTATAGATCGAGTTTGCGTTTACGTTGTGATGCATCGAAAATAAATTATAGTAGGGGAGCCCATGCGGGGATTTTTGCAGCTACTCGAGCGCGTCAGATTATTACATGGGGAAAACCTTGTACCCTGAAAATGTACCTCTACCATATATGTATTGGCTCTTAATGCAGGGGAGTTCGTTAAGGGGGGGCCGAAAAAAATCTATCATATCCCTTAAAATATCTGAAAATTTAAGCGGGGCGTTAGAAAATGGGCGAGTCTCAAAATTTCACAAGAAAAAAGAGAATATTTCGCGAAATGAATGACATCGAAAAACTAAAAAATACTTGCTCAACATTTTTCAAAAATCTATCAAATGATACCAAACACGACTTCCCACGGTGAGGGGTGGGGGGTAAATTTAAAATTTTAAATACGAATCCCGCGATATTTCGCGAAATGAACATCAGATCTAAAAACTGAAAAATACACTTATTCAATATTTTTGAAAAATCTATCGAATGGCACCAAACTCGAGCCCCCCCCCCCAGGAGTGGGGTAGCCCCCACTTTTTATTGCAGATTTGGATTCCTTACGTAGTAAATCTGAAAGAACGGATCTAAAAGTAGGATCTAAAAGAACGATTGTTGGAAATGGAAAATTAAATTAAAAATGGAAAGCTCCACTAAAAGGAAAAACTTTACTTAACTTTTTTTGGTTTTAGGACCTACTCTTCACAACCCAATAGGTCCCCATAACGCTCGAGTGACTGCACATTTAGCATACTTTGCTCACCTAGAATTAATCTCACCAGAATTAAACAGAATGTGTAGAGAAATAAAAGAACTACTAAAACAACATAGCAACGCCAATTTTCAATATTACCTAAAAAATCTGACACCTAATGCAGACAGCGATTACTCATTATGGAAGGCCACAAATAAGCTGAAGCGGCCACAAAACCAAATTTTACCTATCAGAACAGAAGATTTAAAATGGTTAAAAACTGATTAGGAAAAAACAGACGATTTCGCAAAACACCTAGAGGAGGTTTTTCAGCCACTAACAAACAGAGCCAATGAAGATGACGACATCTATGAATATTTAGATAGTCCTAATCAAACAAATCTACCACACAAATGGGCAACTCCTAATGAAGTAAAAGATCTAATAAAAAACCTCAAGAAAAAGAAGTCGCCCGGAGATGATCTGATAACGGACAACATATTAAACTTTCTACCAAGAAAAGGAGTACTAAGTTTAACAGAGATCATTAGTTCGATATTAAGAAGACGCTAATTTCCTGCACAATGGTGGTTAGCAGAAGTTATTACGATTCCAAAACCAGGAAAACCTCCACACGAGATTGCATCCTACCGACCCATTAGCCTATTATTACCAGCTATGTCCAAGGTTGCAGAAGAAACCATTGCAAGTACCTGCACTAATTTTATTGATATACAGAAAAATAATATTATATTAAATCATCAGTTCGGTTTTCGCCAAAACCACGGCACAACTGACCAAGTGCACAGGGTGGTAGAAAAGATACAATAAGCTTTTTAAGGGAAAGAGCTATTGCAATGCCATTTTACTGGATGTAAGTCAAGCATTTGATAAAGTCTGGCATCCAGGATTGGATGCCGGATTGGAGTCTGTCAAACTGAAGAAACAAATATATCAGCCGCTATACACATTACGAAAATCATACCTCGAAGAAAGGCTATTTTATGCAAGATACGAAGAAAGTGTGTCTAACATTCACAAAATAAATGTTGCAGTCCCGCAATGCAGTGTCTTTAGACCAATTCTGTACACAATCTTTATAGCTCATTTCCCAACTGGATCTACAATCGCAACATTCGCAGATGGCACTGCAATTCTGGTAAAAAACCCAGATCCCATACAGGTAGCTGAAATAACGCAACAAAACCTACATCGAATTGAAATATGGGCTTAGAAATAAAAGATAAAGATCAACGAAGCAAAATCAGTTAACGTAGTATTCAATAAATGTCACAAAGAAACACCGAATACCCTCATGCATAAAAAGAACATTTCTAAACATGATACTGTAAAATATCTTGGATTACACCTTGACAAATGGAGATGGAGAACACATATCTGGATGAAGAGGAAGCAAAAAAAAGTTTATAACGCAATCATCCGGCCCATCTGGACATACGGGATTGAACTGTGGGAAACTGTAGCAGACAGCAACCTATCAATACTGGAGCGATTTCAATGCAAGGTTCTTCATGCCATCACAAATGCACCGTGGTTCATTCTAAATGCAGACATTTACAGGGACTTAAAAATCGAGACAGTGAAGCAGATGATCGTCAAATGCAGTGATAAGTATTTCAAACGACTGGAAAAGCATCTCAACGAATTAGCAGTGAATTTATTGGACAACTATATACAACTAAATAGACTGAACATTAGAACTCCTCTTTACTTACCATTTAGAAAATAAATGTTTTAAAGTGTTTAAAGTTTTAAGTGAAAATAAGTGACTTGTTTAGTTATAAGTAATAAACCTACTAGCAGTTGATAGTCATTGGACTATAACTCCTCTCACATAGGTTCGTTTAACAAAAATGCTTAGTGTTACTTGTTACTTACTGTGATGTAACATATTTTATTTCAAAATAAATAAAACAAAACCGCATTATATTCAGACGTTAAGAGTCAGCTAGTTACGACGTTTAGAGAACTTTGAGATGTGGGTATTTCGTCGTATGCTGAAAATTACATGGACCGACTGCCTTAGAAATGAAGAAGTTTTGAGGCGTATCAATAGAGATCGTGAACTCACAGAAATTGCCAATAAACCTAAAACAACCTATCATGGACACATACTTAGACACGTCAGGTATAACTTCCTTCAGCTTATTATAGAAGAGAAAATATAAGGCAGACGAGGCCCTGGTAGACCACAAATGACTTGTCTGCGAACATCAAAGCATGGAAAGGATTAGACTTTCAAAGTTTACTAATAAAAGCAAAAAATAGAGAAAACTTTTCAGAAGTCATCGCCAACTTTCACTAAGAAGACGGCACCTAAAGAAGAAGAAGAAGAAGAAGAAGAAGAAGAAGAAGAAGAAGAAGAAGAAGAAGAAGAAGAAGAAGAAGAGGAAGAAGAAGAAGAAGAAGAAGAAGAAGACTCCTAACCTGTTTTACATTCAAATTATATTTTAGATTTTTTTATTTAAAGTATATTTAACTATGCTTTTGTACGTACCCTTAAAAGTAGGTTATTTTTTTGGGTTACCAATGAATCATCATATTTGTCAGAAAAATCTAGCTATATTAATATTAACCATTTTTATCCCCTCCTCCAGCATAGTCCAACCTAAAGTTCATTCGATCGCATAACTATGGGAAACTAGATCTGATTAAAAATTAAAGCACCATGAGAATAAAAACCGATACACAATTACCCCTACTCATCATTTAGTGGTGTCCGCCGTCAGTCCATTGCGGTTTTTCAATTACCATAGCGGGAGAAAAGACGTGGATGAAATTAGTAGAGTTTCAAAAACTTTTTTATTTAATATCTACCGTTATAACTACCAAGTTTAATAGAAAAATGAAGTTGCGGTTTCCAGTGAAGTTAGCGATAGGCTCGGTCTTTGCCTTATTTTTTATCGTTTTGGTAGGATTTATACTTTTCCCTAAAATGATACATTCGAAAGTTAAATCGGTAAGATTTTTATTTGATTTCTTAAATTGTGAATTAAAAAAAATTTTCTATATTTATACTGTTCGTACTGTTTACACAGGGATTCTACAAAAAAATATATACGTATATGTATATGTTTACAAAAATGTTTTAATACTTGATCTTATTGTTAATTTTATTAGCGCTGGCCTTATTGTAGTTAATTATGAAATCCTGTAAATTGTTAGTTTATCGAAGGAGTGGAAATGTATGTGTTGTTTAAAGAAATGAGGAAATAAGATTTTTTTAAATTCAACATTAATCCATTTACTTACGGTTTTCGCTGTTAATTTTAAAGAACCGCTTGGATTGACATGGTCTTACTTAAAACTTTTGATGGTGCTTAAGACGAAAATGAGGTTTGTTTGTAATTTTTGGTGAGGAAACATTGTCAAAATTGAAATTTTACCCTAAAAATAAAAAAAATAAATAAATCACATTTTTCTTAGAATTAAAAGTTGCACCACGTTTCTTCTTTAAAACATATTGATCTAAAACTCCTCAAAAAACTCTTTTTACTCTATATTTTAACACAAACGTGATTAAAATTTTTTTTAAAAAAGTAATTTCAGCTTAAACGTGATTTTACCTTAAAATATTCATAACTTTTTTTACAATAAGACTGAAGGCTTGCCATGTGTCCCATAGTCTTCTAAACGGTGAAAAATATGTGCTGTGAAAATTTCAGAAAAAAAAACATTAAAACTGAGCAAAGTTGTAGCGAGCTAAAAGCAGAAAAACTTTTTGATTAGATTTGGAGTAAAATTGCGTTTTAACAATGTTCCCCCACTTAAAATTCAAAATAAACTTATTTTTGTTTTCAACACCATCAAGAACATAAAGTACCTAAGTCCAAAATTAGCCACTCACCACCCGTGGTTAGTATCTCGAGAAATAAGCTTTTGTTTTGGGGGTGTAAGTATAACCTCGATATTAAAAGTTGCACGTATTTTTTTGTATAAAACATTTTGATCGACAACTCTCAGAAAACTTTTTTGTATTCTTTATTTTAACATAAACGTGAATAAAAAGCTAAATTTCGAATTGTGTCACTGAACTTTTGCAATTTATCTTTGCAATTCACAAATCTGCACCTTTAACTTTAAAAATTCATATTTTTATTAAAATAAGATTGAAGGCTTGAAACTGGTCCCATACTTTTTAGAAAGGCGAAAAAAATATGCTGTAAAAATTTCAGAAAAAAAAATTAAAACCCAACAGATTTGTAGCGAGTTAAACGCAAAAAATGTGATTTCTTTTTTTTTTTTTTATTAAACTTTGTTGAAACAAATTGCCTTTTTCGCAATTTTTTCTCACCTTAAGTTCCAAATAAACCTCATTTTCGATTTCAGTGCCATCAAAAATATAAATAAGGCCAAAATTAGCCATTCACCGCCCGTGATCAGTATATCGAGAAATAAGAATTTTTTTAAAGTGTACCGCTCGTCTATAATATTAAATAATAATAAAAATAATGTTTCTTTACTTCCCCTTATACAACATAAAACAATGTTACAATAATAGAATAGTTCAATATAATACAATAATTGCTAATTTAGTCCTGTCGCCAGGAGGGGCACAACGGCCTCCTTTATTCAGATGGACTTACCCAAGTTTTTTTATGTATTTTGATCCGTAAAACAGGAATTTTTTGGGTAACAGGTGATCCGAATGTCGATAAGATTGTTATAAACAAAGAACTTGAGGAGTTATATAACAGCGATTTCTCGCAAAACAAAACATTTTTTTGTATGTTTTAGGTCATTCTAAGCAAAAATGTTCCTACAAGTTTTTTCGTCGGATGCCTAGTTTTCGAGATAACCGCGATTGAACTTTCAAAAAATCGAAAAATTGCAATTTTTGAACCCGAATAACCGACTAAAAAATAAAAAGCAATTCTGCTTACCGTATTTGAAAGTTTAAGTCAAATTATACCGGTTTTGATTATTTGCAGTGCTAAAAATTTATTATTTTTTTGTTAAACAAAGCTATAAACACATAGTGTTTCCCGTGCCTAATACATGCGTTTTAATGCATGCTACGTAGAAATTGCCTTGGTTGCACTCGTAGCTATTCTATCTACTGGTTCTATTTTAAATGAGAAACTATTGAAAACATCACTCACGCACTAGGTGTTTATAACTTTGTTTAACAATAAAAAAATAAATTTTTAGTAATGCAAATAATCAAAACCGATATAATTTGACTTGAACTTTCGAATGCGGTAAGCAGAATTGCTATTTTATTTTTTAATCAATAGTTATTCGGGTTCAAAAATTGCAATTTTTCGATTTTTTGAAAGTTCAACCGCGTTTATCTCGAAAACTATGCATCCTATGAAAAAACTTGTCAGAACATTTTTTACTTAGAATGACCCAAAAAATACAAAAAAAGAATGTGTGTGTACTTTGTACGCACGTAAGAAGTTATACTTCTATTATATGATTATATGATTATAAACGAAATTAATATACTTTTTATTTATATTTTATTTAAATATTAAATTAATTTATACTTACTACTTCTCAAACATTTTTATTAAAACAGTGCCAAAAAACACATTAAAAATGCCACAAATGATTTCTGAACATTAATTGTCGGAAAAATTTTTAACTAAATACGTATTTTCTGAAAATAAAATTATATAATAAATATACTCACAATCATAAAATGTATAAAAAAAAATAAAAAAATAAAAGTTTCTATTGGGATTCGAACCAACTTACCACGCGGCTGGTATTTGCGTTGTATTGGGATTCACCCGCATTAAAACTTCGCCACAGAGACAGCTTGTCATTATGTGCGAAGATCGTCTAACTAAACAGATTAACCTTTTGACATTTTTAACTTATGTAAATCAAATTATTTTGATTTTGAATTGAAATGATTTAGAATTGAAAAAATACAACAAAACATAGAGTAAGAAGACAATATATTAGGTGAATATTGAATATTGATAGAAATTTTGATGGTAATCAAATTATGTATTACATAGTATTACATACTACTTATGTATTTTGGTAGGTTCAAGGTAGGTATCGGAGCCCGTATAACGACTAATAAATTTCGCAATCACTTGCGTCGTGCAAAGTGGCTATGTTCAAATATCATAACAAAATTTGATCAACTATTTATAAAACACTTACCAGTGAAAGATTCTTTAGCTTTGAATAAGCGAGATCTGCGGCACTCATACTAGGCACAGTTTGATGAGCTTTCACATTGGCATGCAACAATCATCTCTTCTATGTAAATAAGTCCAAAAATATAATATGAAAACTATTTAAAAAGGCAGTATAACCATTAACTAACTTTTTGTTTGTTGTTTCTCTTCCTACAAATTTTAAAACGCAACAAGCATACATTATAACCAAACCATGCACAGTCCCACAGCTGTGCCACAGCTGCCATATTGGATAATTTTTGTCATGTCATTTGAACATCCAATCAGAACAAAGTTATAATGCGCATGCGCCCGGTCGCTAGGTTTTCCCATATAAAATTTCACCGTCATTACGCCCGTAATGTATAACTTCAAAAATGTTTTGTTTTGCGAGTAATCGCTGTTATGTAATTCCTCAAGTTCTTTGTCTATAACAATCTTATCGACATCCGCATCAACTGTTACCCAAAAAATTCGTATTCTACGGGCCAAAATACATAAAAAATCTTGGGTAAGTTCATCTGAATAAAGGAAGCCGTTGTACCCCCCTGGCGACAGGACTAAATCATATCGATATTTGTACGAAATATTTTGTACAAACAAATAGTCGTTAGCAAATAACCAAAGAAGAAATTCCCTGATGAACCAGAGATTGTGCCCTTATTTACACTATGCAATTATTAAGTACGAGGTGAACGATTATAAAAATTAATTTCTGATGTCGACGGAATTTGCATTGGAGAATATATTATGAGGATTATTATGTATCTCTGTTAAAAATCTGGCTATATGATATATCTTGGATAAAATTATCATTGGCCACAAATACGAGTATATTATAAGTTCGATGGTCACCTACAATCGACTTTGAGATTTTAGTTTTATTGAAAACATGTTTCCAAATATACAGTAATATAAAATGACCCCTTGAAGGGTTGTGCAATCTCAAAATCTTTCTCATAGTCCATTCACTCACGGTAAAACATTTAACACCTCAAAATTTTAAAGAACCGCTTGGATTGACATGAAACGCATACACATAACTAACATGTCAAAGAGAGAAAGTGATATTGTGCCGATATGTGCTTTTACCCTAAGGGTGAGTTTCACATCTTCGCGGGGGTGAAAAACATACGTTTAAAACAAGTCTGTAAATGGATGTAGTGACTAATTCTAAGCAACTTTTGTTCTATAGAGTTTTTTGCTAAGTTGATACTTTTGAAGCGTAAAGTAACTTGTGAAGCGGCAACGATTAATTTAATTTTGGTTGCTAATTAGGGGGCGATTTTTCTGATTTTTTTTTACCAAAAAAAAGGAACCAACTTTATTTTGAGCGTAATTTTTGACACTTAAAAAAAACAAAGCTTTTTCACTTTGGAATTTGACAAATATGAACCTATTTTTCATAACCTACAGCTGCTTCTACTGGGTATGAGGACCTTATAAAAAATAAAAATATATATAATTATAATTATATCAAACAAAATATTTACTTTTTGAGGTATTTGCGGAAAACCAACTAAAACGTGTTTTTTTATTGAAACTGAACATATTCAATTGCAATTAACTCGAAAAGTATTGACTTAGTGAAAAAACGATATAGAACAAAAGTAGCTTGGAATTAGTCGTTTTTCCAATACCGAATTCATTTTGAACGTATATTTTTTCAATTCTGAGAAGGGGCGAAACTCACCCCCAGTGCAAAAACACACATCGGCACAATATCACTCTTTTCCTTTGATAATATGTTAGCTATGTATGTGTATGCCAAATTTCATGTACAATCCGTAAGTGGACAAATGACAAATTCAGAAGTGGACTATCAATATTTTTGCCATCATCAGTTATTATTACGGCTGTTTTTTAGAGACTTTAAACTTATTCAACTGTAAAACTCTGTTCCAATCATCGAAAGTCAAACGTGGTTTCATGCGTTACCACTGATCAGCAGCCGGTACTAACCAGCTTTATTTAAGCATTTTCTGACCATTTGAGTAGAAATTCTTACATTTTTGATAGTTGCGAATTGATTACTCACCTCAATTGATTCCGAATTGATTTAATATATTTACAAAAATATTGTGTAGAGATATTAGCACAAATTTCCTTGCTTTTTCTTGTGATTTATTTCCTTATAATTAAATTACTTAAAATTTAATTGTAATTATAATGACATAATCACCTAGTGGTCAAATAAAGCGTGTTTGTGGTTAATTCTGAAAGAATATAATGTATTAAATATGACGTGTTCCTTTATTGTACTTTATAATTGCTATTTAAATTTACGGATTGTCGTAATTGCATAATACTGAATAATTAAATAAAATATGCTATTCTATACAATTCTAAAAGAAGGTTAAAACAAGTCCCAAAATTCCAAAAATTAGATTTTTATGTTTATGTAAATGATTCTGTGTATTCTACTGCAATTGAAGGGTTAAGGGAAAAAACAAGGAATGTCACGTTATCTTTGTTTTGAGAAAATAGGAAATTTAATGTTTGTGACTACATATCTGTAAACCATTGCACTGAAGAAATAGTATTTATGTTTATTTAGTAAACTTAAAGTACATTGTATTTAATACACAAACATATTTCAACCAAATTTTTATAGAACAAAGATAAAAAAATTAAAAAGTAGCTAACTACAAATAAAATCTGAAAAAAACAAGGACTGTCCAAACACCACGTTATATTTTACGTTACAAACATTAGTTGCACCAGCTGATAGAAAGGCTGAAAACAAAATTATGACAATAATAATGGCAATAACAATTATAACAAAAGGAAATACATTATTTTTTTTTTGATAGTTTAATGCAATGGTCGCCTGATTTTTTTGACTTTTTGAGAGCAGCCTTTTTAAAATTATAGAATATCTGTGTCTTACGTTTGTCTAACTCATTTTGAATTATTAATTTGCGAATTTCTGCAGCAACCTTATCATAATTTAATGATTTTAATTTCGCCTAGAATTCATCACATGCTGAACATGTGTCTGATTTTGGGTAACCAAAGGGCAAACGAAATTTGCTGATAATATGTAACGTAAGAAACTTTAATGGTGGGATGTTTGTCTTTAAACAAGTTGAACATTTTTGTAATGTTCAAACTCTCTGGTAAATACTTTTTCTTAGATTCGTGTAAACTGTAATAGGATATTCTAGTTTTAAAAGACTTTATGTGGTTATATACTGCTTCACGCGATTTTGGGTGCAAGTTTCTATGCTGGGAACCATGCTTACCACGTTTGTCTTGTCCAGAAGATCCTGTAGCTTTTAAATTTTTTTGTATGTTAAAATAAAAATGTGTGTACCATTTTTATATATTCGGCTGCAATACGAAGGAAAAACAATCTTACTTTTTAATTAGAATAAGGAGTGCAGCCAGTCCCTTTAACTGCAGTTTTCTGCTCTTATTGGAGCGTCATCAGAAGGAACGTAGGCACTGTTCTCCTTAATCCAATCAAATCGCATCGAAATGTTTTCCCAAATATTGCAGCCAAAATGATGGTAATGGGTGGCTAGCGCCATCTGGCCGTAAAAATACGAAGCAAGTTTTCAATCCTAATAGCAAATAATTAATATTGAAAAATATCAAAAATTACTAAAAGATTTTTAAAAAAGTAAATAGTAAGTTTTCAATTTAAAAATCTTTTAGTAATTTTTGATATTTTTCAATATTAATTATTTGCTATTAGGATTGAAAACTTGCTTCGTATTTTTTGTATGTATTCAATTTGGCCTTAGTTACACCATGTATTGACATGAATGCTTTAAAACACATATTAAGTTCTTGAGAAACTTCATTAGGCTTAATTCTAACTTTATAGGCCGTGCCGTTTCTAACACTTCAGGCTTTTGAGCTATGACTGTACAGAAGGATCCTGAAGATACCATGCACAGACAAAGTCACCAATGAAGAAGTACTACAGCTATAGAGGATGAACACAACCGCAGATTTAGTCAACATCGTGAAGGGCCGTACTTAGGACTTGAGAAATCAAGGCAGATACGAGCTACTCCAATGCAGTTTACAAGGTAAAATTGAAGGAAACAGGGCCCAGAACGAAGAAGAATAGTCTGCCTTGCTAACAGGAGAGTATGGTGTAGAAAGATCTCAACACACCTATTCCGTATAGCAACTAACAAAGTCATCATAGCCAGAAGTATTACCAACGTTCGGATGGACAGGCACTCTAAGAAGAAGAAGAACTTTCTAACAAACATAAACAAAGGAAACTAAACGATTAAACTCGCAATAAAAACGTAGCTAATTTTTGTTTTTGTTCAAGTGGACTCTTCTTGTTTTTATCTTTCACGCGTGGACATTTCCAGTTTTTTTCCTTCGCAGTACTATTTTAAACAGGCATATTTATCGGACGGTCCAAGTTATTATCTACCACTCTACTGTAAATAGTAAATACATAAAATATCTATTAGAAAGTATCAATATCTCAATTTCTCATAAAATGTGACATTCCCTGTTTTTTTCCTTCATCCTTCAATTTATAATGGTAGGGGAGCCCAAGCGGGGATTTTTGCAGTTACTCGAGCGCATCAGATTATCATATGGGGAGAAACCTGTACCCTGTAGATGTACCTCTACCATATATTGGCTCTTAACACAGGGGAGTTCGTTAAGGGGGTCCAAAAAAAATCTATCCTTAGAAAAACTCGAAATTGCCATATTAAGTTAAGGTAAGTTAAGTATATGCAAAAGAGTGAATATTTTAAAAATCTGATGATTTGAGCGGGGCTAAGGAAATGGGCGCGTCAAAAAGTTTCACAAAAAAAAGCAAACATTTCACGAAATGAACGTCAGATCGAAAAACTAAGAAATCCGTGTTCAATATTTTTCAAAAATTTATCGAGTGATACCAAACACGACCCTCCACGGAGAGGGGTGGGGAGTAAATTTAAAATTTTAAATATGAACCGCGCCATATTTCTCGAAATTATCATCAGGACGAAAAACTGAAAAATACACATATTTAATAATTTTCAAAAATCTATCGAATGGTATCAAACACGACCCACGGCGGTGGGGTGGTGGGTTACTTTAACTAATAAATAGACTTTAAATAGAAGCACCAAATTTTTATTGCAGATTTGGATTCTTTACGTAAAAATAAGCAACTTTTATTCGAGACATTTTTCGAATTATGAATAGATGGCTTTATAATCGGAAAAAATGATTGTTGTAAATGGAAAATTAAATTAAAAAATTGAAATTTCCCACTACAGTAGAAAACTTTACTTAACTTCCTTTGGTTTTAGGATCTAATAATTACAACCCGATAGGTCCCCATGACGCTCGAGTGAATGCAAATTAAGCATACTTTCATCCCCTACTATAAGTTAGTCAGTCTTATTAAGTTTCAGTTTTAATCAACATAAAAAAGTAGGTACGATATTATAAATATATAACATAATATGAATTTTTCGTAACTCATGGATTCATCTTTTTGTGGTCTACGTCGTTGTTTCTGGTTAATTCTATATCTCCATTCTATTCCGATACACAATTACCCCTACTCATCATTTAGTGGTGTCCGCCGTCAGTCCATTGCGGTTTTTCAATTACCATAGCGGGAGATAAGACGTGGATGAAATTAGTAGAGTTTAAAAAACTTGTGTCTTTAACTACCATTTTAACTACCAAGTTAATTAATAAAATGAAGTTGCGGTTTACAGTGAAGTTCGGTTTTTGCCTTATTTTTTTATCCTTTTGGTAGGAGTTGTACTTTTTTCCCAAAATGATACATTTTCTTTTGTACAGGGAACATTAATTCTAAACGATTATACAAATCAACGTCTAAAGTCGACTGAATTTGCATTCAAAAATGACTGACGATTATTATCTCTGTTAAAAATCGGTACCCCGTCAAAATAGCCCCGTCGAAAAAAGCTCCGACAAAATAGCCCAGACATAATATCCGGCACTCAAAATAGCCGCGGAATAATATCTCGCCCACAAACTAGTCCCGACAAAATAGTCCCGACAAAAAAGCTCCCTTCAGAATTCATCAAGAATAATCCCTTAAAAATATATTTTTTCGGAAATGGTAATTATCCTCTATTCAGATGTTTATCTTAACCACATTAAGGCCGATGCCACATTATGCGTTTTGACCGGATGCGTTTCCGCCGCATCCGGTGAAAACGCATAGTGTGACAGATCGGTTCGGTTGCGTTGGAAACGGATGCGTTTTGAGTCATCGGTATTCGCTTACAAACTGCACCAGACTAAACGCATAGTGTGACAGGTCGGTCAGGTTGCGTTGGAAACGGATGCGTTTTCACCGCATCCGGTCAAAACGCATAATGTAGCATCGGCCTAAATAAAAATGGTCTTTTCAGAGACTCGAACGTCTTCTGTTTCGATTGAATGTGTTCTGCTTTTCGATTAAATTTAATGTTCATATTCAAGCCAACTCCCGTAAGCCATCTGGTTCTTGGAAGTTTGAACATTTAATTTAAGTGAAAACTAATGTTTATTTGTAATATAAACATTTTTGTCTGATTTCTGACAGCAGTAAAATGCATTTTGAATTAAATGAATTACATACATTTTTCCTTTTTTTTTTGTCAAATAATTTAAATTAAACAAAAGTTTTTGGACACTAAAATGGTTTTGGACACTTTTGGACAATAAATGAGCTAGCACACGACCCCTATTTTCATTTAAAAAAAATCATCGATTACGTCATCACGCCTAGATGGATGACGTCACTAGTATGACATATATACCAAAATATCCTAATTTAAAAATAAAAATCGACCTGATTTAGGATTTTTCCTTAACATCGCGGGTTTACGAAATAACGAATTTATTCCTTTCATTTGCACCATACTGTATGTCTGAATTGCCGATATGAACGAGTCAGATTAAATTAAATTATTGGAAGAATTTTTTTACTGAGCAACAACATTTTTGTTTAATTTATTAATATTTTGTATTTTGACAACGACGTCCGAAGTGAAAGTCGAAACGTTAATAAAATAATTTTTTTAAGTTAAATTGAGGCTTATTTCCCAATTAGAATAGTGATTTAAAATAAATGGTACTCCATAAAAAAGGCAAATCTTTTAATTGGGGGTGTTGTCGCCGGGGCTGTTTTAGCCGGGGCTGTCTTGACCGGGGCTATTTTGTGTGCGATCTATTTTGTCGGGGCTATTTGTTTACAGGCTATTTTGCCGAGGCTATTTTGTAGCCGGGCTATTTTGATGGTGCTTTTTTGACGGGGCGGTTTAGACCGGGCCATTTTGACGGGTCACGTTAAAAATCTGGCTAGGTATATGGTATATCTTGGATAAAATTATAATTGGTATGTTCGTTTTATCAAAAGCATGTTTTCAAATCTACAGTAATAACAAACAGCCCCTTGAAGGGTTGTACAATCTCAAAATATTTCTCATTGTCCATTCACTCACGGTAAAATATTTAAAGCTTCCAAATTTTAAACGACCGCTTGGATTGACATTAAAATTGTCATACACATAGTTAACATGTTAAAGAAATAAAGTGATGTTGTGCCGTTGTGTGCTTTTGCCTGGGGGTGAGTTTCACCTCTTCTCTAGGGGGGGGGGATATACGTTCAAAATATGTCCGTAAATGGATAAGCTGGCTAATTCTACGCAGTTTTTATTTATTCTATAGCGTTTTTTACTAAGTTAGTATTTTCGAGTTATTTGCGAGTTAATATGTTCATTTTTCAACAAATAGAAAACACGCTTTTAGACGGTTTTTCGCAAATAACTCAAAAAGTCATTTTATCGAAAAAAACAATCCAAAATAATTATAGTTCATAATAAAGTTAAATGGTGCATGTATGAGGTATGTAGACCCAGTAGAAGCAGAGTTGTAGCTAATAAACAATAGGTTAATATTCGTCAAATCCCAAATTAACGTGAAATAACCAAAAAATTAAGCACTTTTTGGGGAAAACGCAGTATAACCATTTTAAAGTGCTTATTTTTGTTTTTAAGTGTCTAAAATCAAAAGTAAGGCAGTTAGGTTCTCTCAAAATAAAGTTGGTTCCTATTTTTTGTAAAAAAAATCACTCCCTAATTACTATTCCAAGTGAAATTAGTCATTAGCGCTTCATAAGTTTCTTTACTCGTGTATGTATTGTTTTTATGAGCTGTAAGTTTCATCATTCAATGAATTCTTGTTTGGAAGGGATGTAGTTGAAATGGCTTGAACGAGTCCGTAATCAAGAGTGTATGCAAATTTTGAACAGCCATATCTTAACCAATTTTTGTCTTTCAGAAAAGCAAATCCAAAATATTTAGAACAGCAAAACCATCATTTTTTTACTCTTTGAGATTCTTGGTGCCTACCACGAATAATTTTTAAATTATTTTGAAAAAAAATCTTTTTTTTTTAAATAAAAACTAAAAAAAACAAATTATTAAATTTTTTTTTTTCAAAAATAACATTTTGCACTGATGAAACTGACATATCGTATAATTAATGCATAAGTAAAGCAACTTCTGAAGCGGTAACGAATAATTTCATTTGACTTAATTAGGAGGTGATTTGCTTAATTGCTTAATTTTAATACTATAAATTTTTTACAAACTAAAAATAAAGCTTTTTTGAAACACTTTAAAAAAGAAGTAATGAGGTTTCCCCAAAAAGTGCTTCATTTAAAGACCTTATATATACATTATTTTTTATAAGCTATATTATAAGCTATGTACGTGTTTGAGAAAAAATACATGCTGTTTGCGTTATTTGGGAAAAACCGTCTAAAAACGTGTTTTTTTTATTGAAAATTCAACGTATTCACGCGCAAATAATTTGAAAATTATTGACTAAGTAAAAAAGGCTATGGAACAAAAATTGCTTAAAATTAGTCAGTTTGTCCACTTCCGAACTTATTTTAAACTTGTATTTTTTCACTCATGAGAAGGGGTGAAAAACCCCCAGGATGAAAGCATACATCACCACAATATTACTTTTTTCTTTGACATGTTAACTATGTGTATGCCAAATTTCATGTCAATCCAAGCGGTTCTTTAAAATGTCTAGCAAAAACCGTGAATAAATAGAATAATCTATCTCTTTGCCATCCTCAATCATTATAGGCCAGGGTAATAAGACAAAAATATACCCTGTTCGTGACACTCGAGCAGCCAGGGTACTGAAGCGTTTTTTCGACAAGTAATACCTATAGGAACAAATTGTAACTATTTCCTGCGTAGGATCTGGCGGCCATTTTTGTTTATAAACAATTAATTGTCAAAAAATGGCATTTTTCCCTTTTTTTTCAAATCAATGGAAAACAGTGAAACTTATGATTTTCTTAGTACAAATATCTTTAAGAAAAAAGGTCGGAATTGCAAAAAAAATATTTTCGCAATAACTGCTGTAAAAATTAGAGTACAGGTTTGAAATTTTTGCAAATGGGGGTTCTTTGGTGCTTAATATGTGATAAAAATTTCAAAGCGATTCATTCAGTTGTTTAAAATTTATTCGAATTGTTTATCTCAGTGAGCATTTTTTTTGCACTAACATAAGTCAGAAAAAAATGACGTTAGAACCATTCCACAGGTGTCAAATGGAAGAGCATGAACTATGTTTTCAACTTGGTTTAAAAAAAGCGAATAAAAAATGCATTTATTAGTAATAAATAATTCTGCAAAAGTATCACAAATCTTTCCTTATAAACTTTTTGAATAATTTTTCCAAAAAAATTAACTTTTTTACCCTGTTTTAAGTGCACAACTACCAAGTAATGTTATTTATATCATAATTGATAAAAAATTGTAATAAATATATATAATTTCTTATATAACAAAATAAAAAGTTTATAAGGAAAGATTTACGATACTTTTGCATAATTATTTATTACTAATAAATGCATTTTTCATTCGCTTTTTTTAAACCAAGTTGAAAATATAGCTCATGCTCTTTCATTTGACACCTGTGGAATGGTTCTAACGTCATTTTTTTCTGACTTATGTTATTGTAAAAAAAATGCTCTCTGGGATAAACAATTTGAATAAAATTTAAACAATTTAATGAATCACTTTGAAATTTTTATCACATATTAAGCACCAAAGAACCCTTATATGACAACAATTTCAAAGCTGTACACTAATTTTTACAATAGATATTGCGAAATTATTTTTTTTGCAATTCCGACCTTTTTTCGCAATTATATTAACAATAAATGAGTATATCAAACTTTGTAATACGTCATTTTAAAGCTTTTTCCATAATCTTAAAGATAATTGTTCTAAAAAAACCATAAGTTTCACTGTTTTCCATTGATTTGAAAAAAAAAGGGAAAAATGCCATTTTTTGACACTTAATTGTTTATAAATAAAAATGGCCGCCAGATCCTACGCAGGAAATAGTTACAATTTGCTCTTATAGGTATTACCTGTCGAAAAAACGCTTCAGTACTGTGGCTGCTCGAGTGTCATGGAAAAAACCTTATTACCCTGGACTATTATTACGGCTGTCTTAGATACTTGAGACATTCAACTGTACAATAGTTGCGAATTGATTACTGGCTTCAATTAATTCCGAATTGATTTCAGTTTTGTACAAATATTTATTGTGTAGAGATATTAGTACAAGTATCATTGCATTTTCTTGTGACTTCTAATTAAATTACTATGAATAGAATTTTGTAAGGACATAATTACCTAGTTGTCAAATAAAGCATATTAATTTTATGGGTAATTCTTATAGAGTATATTAAATATGACGTGTTCCCTTATTATACTCTATAATTACTATTTAAATTTATGGATTGTCGTAATTGCATAGTGCTGAATAATTAAATAAAATACACTATTCAATTCTATATCATTCTAAAAGAATGTTAAAATTAGTCCCAGAATAACGAAAATTACATTTTTATGTTTACCTATGTAAATTATTTTTTGTATTTTTCTCCAATCCATAATAATATAAGTTAGTCAGTCTTATTAAGGATAAGTTTTTAGGTACGACTTTATATAACATTACATATGAGTTTTTCGTTTCTCATCGTTTCATATTTTGGCGGTGTACCTCGTTGTTTCTTGTTAAATCTAGATCTCCCTTCTATGAGTCTTCTGGTCCACCTATTATAATTAAAACTTGCTATAATACGGCCAGGCAATTTCCATTCCTCTTGTGCAATTTTTTAGATATCTGTTTTTTTATTCCGTTTCCTTACTATCCTCTTTGGTATCATACCTTCTCTTGCTATTCCCAGACTTTCTGTTCTCCACTGATCTTTGAGTTTCTCTTAATTTACTGGAAGATTTTTTAATAGATTTCTTTAAAAGTTGTTTCTTTAAGCAAATCGGTAACGTTTCTTTTAGAATATGTCGTATCTATCTTACCAAATGTTGGTCATTCGAACCCGATACGATGCTGAATCCCACATGTTTGATTATTTTCTTTCTTTTAGGTCTTTCCTATTCTAATTTCTTGTCCCAAATAAATATAGCTAAAACCCTGATATTTAGTCTTAAATTTTGAAAAATTAGCCAACGGTGAAAAATTTTTAAAGACACAAAAAAAAATTTGGGGTTGGACTCATGACTGGATCAGAACTCATGATTGGATATTGTAAAATAAAAAATTCAAAAAGATTTTACTATTGATTTTTTAGTGATTTTTTAGTATAGGTAACTCGGAAGTGAAAACAACGAAATTTTTTGCAAAAAAGGTGAAAATTTACATATTTGTTATTGTTAAACAAAAAATAAACATAACACAAAAAAAATCTCAATAGGGTTACCTCACGGAATGTCTATATAAAATATGTCCAAATTTTCGGGTAGATCGATCAAGTAATTTTTGAGTGACATTGACCAATAGTACGTTCTTTAACGGTAAAATATTGCAAAACCTCTAGATTTAAAGAACGGCTTGAATTGACATGAAATTTGGCATACACATAGCTAACAAGTCAAAGAAAAAAAGTGATATTGTGCGGATATGTGCTTTTGCCCTGGGGGTGGTTTTCACCCCCTCTTGGGGGTGAAAAAATATTCGTCCAAAGTAAGTCCGGAAATGGATAAACTGACTAATTTTAAGTAATTTTTGTTCTATAGAGTTTTTTCACTAAGTCAATATTTTTCGAGTTACTTGCCAGTGAATATGTTCATTTTTTTCAACAAAATAACCACGATTTTATACGGTTTTTCGCAAATAACTTAAATAGTAAGTATTTTGTCGAAAAATATTCTTAACAAAAATATAGCTTGTAAAAAATTTAAAAAAATGGTGTATATCTCACGTCTCTATACCTAGTAGAAGCAGAGTTATAGCTAATGAAAGTTAGGTTTATGTTCGTCAAATTCTAAATGGAATAATTTAACGTGAAATAACAAAAAATTAAGCAGATTTCGGGGAAAACTCATTACAACTTATTTAAAGTTATTAAAGAAAGCTTCAGTTTTGTTTTATAAACAAAATTCTAGCATCAAAAGTGAACAAGTTACGCTCAAAATAAAGTTAGTCCTTTTTTTGGTAAAAAATCGGAAAAATCACCCCCTTATTAGTATCTCAAATGAACTTAATCGTTACGACTTCAAAAGTTTCTTGACTCGTGTATGTATTGTTTATATGATCTGTAAGTTTGATCGGTTCAAAGTCCTTATTTTTGAAAGGGCTGTAGTTAAAAGGGGTTGAACGAGTTACTGATCACGAATGTATGCAAATTTAGAAACACCAAATCTTAATCAATTGTTGCCTAACAGAAAAACAAAAAAATACATGATATTCAGAAAAGCAATGCTGACTTTTTTTGTTTTTCAGGATTTTTGGTATCTCTAACAATTTTTAAGTTATTTTGAAAAAAGCATATTTTTCAAAATTAAGATTTTTAAAAATTTTAATTTAAAACCAAATTTTTTCAAAAATAAGCACTTTGAATCGATGAAACTTACAGATCATATAAATACAACATAAGTAAAATAATTTGTGGAGCGGTAACGATTAACTTTATTTAAATTGCTAATTAGGGGGTGGTCTTCCCGACTTTCTTTTGCCAAAACAAAAGGGAACAACTTTATTTTGAGCGTAACTTGCTTAAATTTAATGCTAGAAACTTTTTATAAAAACAAACATAAAGCTTTTTTTAAACACTTTAAAAAAGTTAAAATGCATTTTCCCCAAACAGTGCTTAATTTTTTGGATATTTCACGTAGAAATATTCCATTTGAAATTTGGTGAATATGAATCTATTTTTCATTCGCTATAACTCTGGTTCTACGAGGTGCAGAGACCTAACGCGTACACCATTTTTTTACTTTTTTACAGGCTATATTTTTGCTAAGAACGTTTTTTCGACAAAATACTTACTTTTTGAGTTATTTGCGAAAAACCGTCTAAAAATGTAGTTATTTTCTTGAAAAATTAACATATTCACTCGCAAATAACTCGAAAAGTGTTGACTTTGCGAAAAAACTTGGCGAAACTATAGAACAAAAGTTACTTAAAATTAGTCAGTTTACCCATTTCCGGACTTATTTTGGACATATATTTTTTCATTCCCAAGAGGGGGTGAAAGTCACCCCCAGGACAAAAGCACACATCGGCACAATATCACTTTTCTCTTTGACATGTAAGCTATGCGTATGCCAAATTTCATGTCAATCTAAACGGTTCTTTAAAATTTAGAGCAAAAACCATGAAATAATGTACTACAACGCCTTTGAAAAAAAAAACAGTTTTAGAAAACCGCGTTTAAAGTTTTGCCAACTTTTATTTTCAACTAGCTGACCCGGCAGACTTCGTACTGCCTCAATAGATAAAAACAAACTTTTGTAAACAATAAACTTAAAATAAACAAAAGGAATTCGTAATTAATAAACAAAAAATGCTCGATGTGAATGAGTTTTTATTATTAATTTTAATGAATTACACATGATGTTTGAAGTAATAAAGTTTAGTTAGAAGTAACAAAATAAAGTTTGCAGTGCAACAGTTGCAATCTTAAATTTGTTTATCTTATAATGAATATAACAGCTTTATTTTATTTACATTCAAAACAACCCTGTATTTATAATTGGGTTCGGAGTTGTCCAACTATATAGGTGTTGATTAATCAAAATAAAATAGAATTAAAATTAATTATCATTAAATAAAATGAAACAAAATTTCATGAAATTTAATAAAAGTTAATAAAAATAAATAAAACTGAATAAACTTAAATAAAAATAATAAATTTAAAAAAATAATAACTTAAAAAAATAAATAGAATCTAATAAAAATAATTAAAATTTAATAAAATGAAATAAAATAAATAAAACCAAAATAAATAAAATACTTAAATTAAATAAAAAAAAATTTTATTTACATTAACGTGCTCGGCAACTATGGCCACCCGCACTAAATAAAATTAAATAGAATGAAACAAAATTAATTAAAATTAAATAAGATTTTATAATTTGCTGCTTGTTCTTTTTGTGTGCCCAGAACTTTTCTCCTGTTTGCCGTTCGTCAGAAAAGTTCGGTAGAGATATTTTTTGAAAGTTTCGAAAAATTAAGAAATTCATATTTTGCCCAATTTAAGTCCAAAAGTTGAACAGTTGAACTTTTCTTTGATGAAATTTGTTGCTCTTTCTTCTTCTGTCCTCGGAATATTTCTACGGCTTGAGATATTGTATTTTGGACGCCGGTTGAGCTAGAGAAAAAATTTTAGTTCGGTTCTATTAGCAAGGAGTACACCTACTTAATTTCGTATTTTTCACGTCATTATTGTGAGAGTTATGACGTCACACGCAACCCCCTTATGACGTAGAGGTATAAAATATAGACACAAACCTACTCCCAGTCCGGTCGAATGTACGTGGAAAATTTCATAAAAATCTATTCAGTCGTTCTCGAGTTATGTGTTGGTAACTGTCACGACTTTCTTTTGTTTATATAGATGTAAAATATTTAAATGGCCATTAAAAAATAACAGTTAGTGATATAAAAGTGAAAACTTAAGGTTGTATGTATCTTTACGTTCCACAGCAATATATAAGATGCAAAACTTTAGATGGCTATTAAAAAATAACGGTCGAAGATAGAAAAGTGAAAATTTAGGGTTGTATTTACCTTTGACTTCCACATCACACAAAATTAAGAAAAAACAGTTTGACCAAAAAAATAAAAAAATATATTAGGGGGCCAGCCCCCGTTACGACGTACGGATATGAAAAATATATAACAACCTCTTCTCGGTTCGGTTGAATATACGTAGAAAATTTCATAAAAATCTATTCAGTCGTTCTCGAGTTATGTGTTGGTAACTGTCACGACTTTCTTTTGTTTATATAGATATAAAATATTTAAATGGCCATTAAAAAATAACGTTCAAAGATAGAAAAGTGAAAATTTAGAGTTGTATGTATCTTTACGTTCCACATCATATGGAATTAAAAAAGAAGAGGTTGTAGAAAAAAATTGAAATAAATATCAGGGTAACAGCTCCCCTTAAGACGCACGGGTATGAAATATAGATAAAAACCTACTCCCCGTCTGGTCGAGTAAACTTGCAAAATTTCATAAAAATCTATATCAAATCAAGGTCGTTTCGAAGGAGTATGGCAACAAACACTGTAAAAAGAGTATTTTATACATATAGCTGTCAAAATTTTGGTGGCTACTAAAATGACAATATAAAACCGTATAAACCTTCCCTGAACTTCCACAAATAATTCAACATCAAAATTAGCCAAATCGGTCCAGCCATTCTCGAGTTTTAGCGAGACTAACGCACAGCAATTGATTTTTATATATAAGATTTCTTTTTTGTCTTTCAAACTTTTGATAATAAATATTTTTCATAATGATTCTGTCAATAAATATATATGTTTTAAACTTTTAGTTTCGATAAAATTTTATTGGTATACAAATTAGTGAAACTTGTTAAACAATTTATTTCTAAGTAGGAGTTGTATGGTTTGAAAAGTTTAAAATTTTAGAATAGCTTTAAAATTTGAAATTAAAGTACAAAACTTCAAGAATACTCTTTAAAAATTTCATATTGATCGGAGTAAAATTACCGGAAATATAACATGTTGAATATTCCTAAATTCGATCGCTTTTCAGCAGGTTGGTGCCAGCGCGCTTGAGCGTAGTAAAAACCTTTAACAGCGCATCCCATTCTCTTTTGAAAAGTACTCTGTTATTCAAAAGCATATTCCGGCGTGCATCACTTTACGATTTGACAGACAAAAAAATTAAAATAAAAGTTGACAAACTTTAAAACACATTTTCTCAAAACTGCTTTTTTCAAAGGCGGTGGACATTGTAACTCAAAAACTACTATGTAGACCGATCCACCTACAATTTTTTATATATTTCCTTTAGGCATTTCATGAGGTAACGCTGTTGTGATATTTTTTTATTTTATGCTTGTTTTTTCTTTAACAATAATAAATATGTTGGTTTTCAATCTTTTTTTGCAAAACATTCCGATGTTTTGATTTTTGAGTAATACTAAAAAAATCAAGGTCAAAAATCGTTAAACTAAAAAGACCCATAAGCGTTACCTCGAGAAACTCAGAATCTAATAAAATCATTTGGACTTTCACACGATCTAATGATTAATTCTGATGTCCACCGCAAAATCCATTTTTTTGAGGTATCTATTTATTTTTCAATATTTTTTTCTTGAATTTTTTTTTATTATTCTTCGATTTCAAACCCTGCCCCCCCCCCTTTAAAAATAGCTATGAACATATTTGGTAGGCAACCCATAAAAGTCGTATTCGTCTTTGTATGAAATTTAATAAAAAAAATGTTTTTTCCGTTAAATAGATGGGTGAAGAGTTGAAGAGCGACTTAGATTCGGATCCCGTACTACAATGTCATTTACTCTTATTTACGTTCAAAAGAGTACATTTTTAGTAGATATGTATTTTTTATATTTTACTAGAAAATATTATTTGGCAAACTTTAAATCATTGGTTAAGTAATACTAAATAATACAGTTATCAACAAGTAGAAAAATAGCCTTGTATTTTCAAAGTTAATTTTAAAAAGGTATAATCATACTGGAACTACTAATTTAGCTATGCTACAACTATATAATTTTTATCCAGTTAATAATAATTAGTGTACATATTTGTTTTTATATTTATACAGGTTGTCTGCAAATAAGTTAAACAATCAAACAATCAAATAATAATTTGTTAATTATTAGTAATACATAGGGATATATAATATTGTGTATTGCGTTCATTGATATAGTCTTTACATATACAGTGAGCAAGTTTGAGTTGGAATAAATTCATTTTCTCAATAATGGGCGACTATGGAGATAAATCCCGCAACAGGTCGATTTTTATTTTGAGATTATAATTTTTTGGCATAATATGTATCATACTAGTGATGTCATTCATCTGGGCGTGATGACGTAATCGATGATTTTTTTAAATGAAAACAGGGGTCGTGTGGTAGTTCATTCTAAAGGTTATTCAATGCTCAATGTTATTCACTAATATAAAAATTTGGGTATACAAAAATTTTTTCTAATTAAATTAATTGAGACAAAAAGAAGAATGTATATATTTTATTTAATTCAAAATATATTTTAGTGAACATAAAAAAATGTTTATTTGATAAATAAATATTGTTTTTCGCTTAAATTCAACATTAAAGCTGCCACCCACCTGTCTCTTAGAAGTTTGAACATTTAATTTAAGTGAAAAGCAATGTTTATTTTACAAATTAACATTTTTTTATGTTATACCAGCTGACCCGGCGAACTTCATACCGCCTTAGAAATAAATGGATAATGTGTCAAAGTTCAATAAATAAAAATTAACAGAAAATTAAACAATACTTAAAAAATATTACATATTTTTTAAATGCGTAAATATAAAACGATGGCGGTTTTTCAATGCACGATTAATTTTTCTTGTCCGAAACATGGACACTCAAAGTTTATTCAGCAAACTCCCAAAAGAGTTGCAATTAAAAACAACACTACTACGCTCGATACATATATACACAAAATATTGCTGTTTATTGAGTAAGAAAAGAAGTGACACCGGTAGACGCCTGACGGGGATTACTGGTCTAGTCATAATTCAATTATCGAACACGGATAAAAATTATTAAATTACTAATATGGCTATTAAGAAATAGGGGTAGGTGATAAAAGAGAGAAAATTAGGTATTGTTTATATCTTTAATTAATCTTCTTCTTTTACATTTAACATTTATTGTTACATCATAACCATTGATGGGTCTTTGTCTGTCTTGCTATGCTCTTTCATTTAGGTCTTCCTTCGTATCCATTGTCTTACATTCATAGTTTTCAAGTCGTCTTCTACGTCAAACAACCATCTATTTTTTCGTCTTTTCATCAGCATCTATTACAATATTTCCGTTTTTGTCTTTGTATCTTCTTGGCTCTAGGTATATACCAGCTAGAGCCATTTTCAACTTTTCACAAATCTTACAATATTGCACAATTTATTTAATTTTAATTCGTTAATTTCGTCGATCCTCGACAATGCTCCCGCAGCCACCGCCTTCCGCCGCGACAACGACAAATTTGCTTAGATCATCATATTATAATGAAATGCATAGTTTGTGAGTCTGTAAGGTAGTTACATACATACATACATACAAACATTCATTTTAATTTATTACATACATACATACAAATATTCATTTTTATATATAGAAAAGGTAATATTTAGATGGCCAATAAAAAATAACGGTGGAAGATAGAAAAGTGAAAATTTAGTGTTGAATGTATATTTTGGTTCTACATCATATAGAATAAAAAAGAACAGTTTGTCCAAAAAAATAAAAAATGATTATGGGGGGCTAAGCCCCCTTTTCACTTAGGTTGGTCATACCAAGTCAGAAACCTTCCCGGATTCATGTACAACAAATTTGATTTTCATCATATGATGAAATGCATAGTTTTCGAGTCTATAAGGTACATAATATATACATACATACATACATTCATTTTTATTTATATAGAAGAGGAAATATTTAGATGGCTATTAAAAAATAACCATTGGTGATAGAAATGTGAAACTTTAGGACTGTATGTATCTTTTGGTTCTACATCATATAAAATAAAAAAAGAAAATTTTGTCCAAAAAAAATAAAAAATAATTATAGGGGGACAAGCCCCCTTTTCATGTAGGTTACTGTGAGCGGCCGTAGCGTAACGGCCTAATCGCTGGCCTCATACGCCAGTGCAAGTGGGTTCGACCCCTGCCGAGCCGTCTCACCGTGGGCTGGTGTACATCGACACTAGTTACTTGAAACAAGGTTAAAGATGTAAATGGCGCCGGAACAATCCGAAAGTTTCTCCCCGGCAAAAATGCCATAAGATATTGTTATTATTATTACTTAGGTTACTTGTACCAACTAAGAAACCTTCCCGGGTTCATATACAACAACTTTGATTAAGGTCATCATATGAAGAAATGCATAGTTTGCGAGTCTATAAGGTCCATACATACATAAAAATATTGATCTTTATTTATATATAAATGACAGCAGTAAAATGTATTTTGCATTAAATAAATTATATATATTAATCTTTTTGTCTTAATTAATTTAATTCAAAAAATATTTTTTGGGCACCCTGTATAAATAATTATGTTGATTAACTTTTTTTAATGGGAAATAAGCCACACATTTACTAAAAAATGATTTTATAAACGTTTCGACGTCCAAATCGGATGCCGTTGTCAAAATATTATTGTATTTTGACAGCGGCATCCGATTTGGACGTCGAAACGTTAATTAAATCATTTTTTTAGTAAAATTGTGGCTTATTTCCGTTTAAAAATACTTAATTGCAAAAATGCCACAAGAAAATAGCTTCAGAACAAAATTATATTAATGTTTATATTAGCGAATAAAAAATTAAATAACCTTTCGAATATGCTATCACACGATCCTTATTCAAATTTAAAACAATCATGGATTACGTCATCACGTCCAGATGAATGACGTCACTAGTATGATGTAATATGCCAAAAAATTATAATTTAAAAAAAATCGACCTGTTTTTACATCGAAAATAAAAATCGACATTCTCGAGAAAATGAATTTATTCCAACTCAAACGTCCTCACTGTATAATATACAGTCTAATCAAAATGCTCATACAGGTCGATTTTTAAAATAATCATCATAGTATATTATAGCGTCAATGTTTGGAACTTTACGCGATCCCTCTTCTGGTGACAGTCATAACTTTAATTTTTTGAATGAGAAAGTACATCATGTGACACCTTGTTTAAAAGCTTTTGAAATACTGATTACAAAAATGTATAATACTTGAATACGTTTTAGGGCGTAGGCGCAAACTTTCGGTTGAATTCATTTATTCGAATCCTGGAAAAACTAATAAGTATTTTTGAAAAATTTAAACGCAGAATGAAAGATCACATTATTAACGATGGCCGAAAGTCCCTTAGATTAAACAAAAAGTTTCTGTCTTTTAATGATAATTATTTGAAATTAAGAATCTCACTCAATTTTCTCTTCTTTTTCACCCCTGTAACTTATTAAAATAAATATTATAGAAGTATTCAGGCACATTAGGCCCTCGGTAATAATGTAATATTTCATTCTGCGTTTAAATTTGTCATAAAAAATACTTATTCATTTCATATTTCAATACTTATTCATTCAATGTACTTAAAGTACATTTTTGTATTCAATATTTCAAAATCTTTTAAAAGCGGTGTCACATGATTTACTTTCCTAGTTAAATAAATCAATGTTATGACTGTAACCCGAAGAGGGATCGCGTAAAGTTTGAGAAACAATGATGCTGTCCGAGTGTTTTACTTTATGTGCTAAAAATAAATAAGTTAATAGGGGGGAACACTTATAACAGCGCACTGTATAAATACATAGTATATTTCTCATAATAAGTTGGTTTTGAATGCAATTATGTATTTTTAAATTAATAATGATTTTTTTTATACGATACAAAAGAAATAAAGAAAGAAAGGAAGACATATATATACTGCCGTGCTAGGCCCAAAGGCGGTAACTAACATTTGACAAAATGGTGGCAAAGTCGATTTCAAAATTGAGTGTTAAAATTTTGGCCCGTTAGGGATTTATGGACTAGCTAATAGTTTTTATGCATGAATATATGCCCCAGTTTATTAAGGGAACCATTAATTATATTTTAAAACAAAGTTTTATATAAAAAGAGGTAGATGCCGCTAAAACGTTTTATCAAAACTTACTATAAAACTAAGCCTATTAGCGGTATGTGGTATACAGTTGTGATTGATATGAAATAAAAAGCTTTTCTGTGTATTACAGTTTATTAAATTGAAAGAATTAAAGTAGTATTAAATGTTATTATTTTGTTGAGCCACAATATGATAACAACAAATTGACAATATTTAGTTGTAGTTATATCTGTTTTCTTTCAAGAGTCAATAAATACATATTGGTTCATTAATATTAATGTTCAATTTGTGGTTCAATATAGACAATTTAATAGATAACCAAACAACATACCTTGTGTCTGGTACATATACAAAACCTATTTAGTATTACAATGGTTTTACCTCATAATTAACATTTTTTATAAATTCTTTTATAGTGCGTCTAATAATTTGGGCAGAACTGTACTTCGAAAAATACTACGAAAAAACAGAATCCGTTCAGATTGTTATAGATGTTTAAACATCTGGTGATGTTAAGCGTTTTAAAGAATTCTTCAACTCAACTGTGAATGTGATTGTAAACCATACTTTTGACTTTCTCAGCTATTTTTATTTTGTTTCTTAGCGACAAAGGTTTGCTATTTTACGACAGGCCTGAGTTATTATAGAGGTTTAATATTTTTATGATGGCCGACACCTACCCTAATATTATTATGCATTGTTATATTATTGCCTATTTCACAATATTATATTCGGGAAAATACCATTACCTACAGTAATTAGGGCAAATTTTAACATTTTATTAGTTGTATTGTACAAACTAGTTATATTATATGTTATGATTAAAATATGATGACATTGTCTTTTAGACCGAAAAATACCTAATTATGGGATATATAAGATTTTTAAAATATGCAAACAAATGTTTGGATCATTTTCCAGGTGCCTGACGCATTCTTAGAAAATTTATAAAGGAATAAAACCAGTATTTTTGTATAAAACTTAGGTAAAGGATTCTCATAAGATTAAGTAAAGATCTAGATTAAGATTTTCTAAAAAAACAAAATACCTATTTTAAGTCTCTTTTTCTAAAAATGTTTGTGGACAGCGTGTGGATATATTATTAAGTTTTTAAAACCCAAATAATAAAATACATATTTTTTAAATATGAAAATCTCTTACCGCCTAATTCAAGATATAAATCATCCACTTGGCGCAGATTCATATTGTTTAGGACAACATAATTTGGTTAATTCTTGAAATACTATAAAAAAAATGAAAATACATTTCAATAGATATAATAATCTCGAAAATTGCTTACCATCCTCGCTAATTATTTCTTTTACTAACACAACTCTTTTTACTAACACAATAATTTAACCTTGTAAAGTTAGGCCGAATTTTCTTTGTAATACTAAGGCGATTTGGCGGTTTCTAAATGTAGGCGTAGCATTCTTGAAAGTAGATTAGCGGTAAGTGCAATATGCTAAGGTATATGGACGGCAACTGTAGCAGATACCTGTCAAAACGCCATAGTATTTAACATTTGCCGCCAAATGGCTTAGTATTTTAACTGAAAAGTGTAGATACCGCTAACAAAATTGCAATTTTATTTAAAATGTAGTGCTTCTACAACTCCAAAGATTTTATAAATATACACTAAATACCCTATTCTACCTAAAAATACAAAAATCTCATTTTCGATAAAAAATCAGTTCCCGCCTTTGGGCTTAGCACGGCAGTATACATGTGTATGGTTACTGAATTTGTTAATACTTGATGTTATTATAGATCGAGGAATATGAATTTCACTTTAAACAGAGAGAAATAGGATAAAAAATTGAAAAAATATGGTCAAGAAATCTACAAACTACAATAAACGACAATATTAAAGATAAGTAATTTTTAGCAAATTGAAGAAGAACGTAATGTTACTTTAATACTTCTAATTTAAAAAACGCTTTTAATTAGCTTTTTACGTTTTTAATTACGTATTCGGTATTTTTTCTTTTGGTTTATTTTAGCTTCCTTATACAAAGGTGTTTAATTAATATACGACCAACAAATTACAATAAATGTCTGTTTCTTAGAACGAGTTACGTGGTGACTTTTACTTAATATGCCAGGTAACTTACTTGTATTTAGAATATTTATATATTTTGTCCAAATAAATAAAATGACCGAAATCCACTTTCTTAAGCATTAACATCAGCATTCAATCCGTAATTAGAGCAGTAAATATGTACCTATCTCTGTTTGTTTTATGCACATCTAGTCTAAAAATAGAAGGTACCTACAAAATTATAAATTAGATTTTGGCATTTTCAAAATACGATGTACCTACATGAAATTGCACTTAAGTTTAATATAATGCATTCCTATAAATCGAAATCGATCAAGAAACTTTTCCTTTCACAGAAAAAGCTGCTATTTGAAGGATTTTATAATGGTAGGGGACAGGGGAGCAAAGTATGCTAAATGTGCAGTCACTCGAGCGCTTTGTGGACCTATTGGGTTGTGAAGAGTAGGTGCTAAAACCAAAAAAAGTTAAGTAAAGTTTTTCATTTTAGTATGGACTTGTCCATTTTTCACTTAATTTTCCATTTCCATTAATGGTTTTTTTAGATTATAGCGCCATATATCCATAATTCGAAAAAATGTCTCAAATAAAAGTTACTTATTTTTACGTAAAGAATCCAAATCTGAAATAAAAAATGGGGGCTCCCATTTAAGATTTTAAAGTGACACACCTCCGTGGGGGTCGTGTTTGGTGCCTTTCGATAGATTTTTCAAAAATATTAAATAAGTGTATTTTTCAGTTTTTAGGTCTGATGTTCATTTCGCGCAATAGCGCTGGATTCGTATTTAAAATATTAAATTGACCCACCACCCCTCTCCGTGGGAAGTCGTGTTTGGTATCATTCGATAGTTTTTTGAAAAATATTGAGTAAATATCTTTTAGGTTTTCGATCTGTCATTCATTTCGCGAAATATTCGCTTTTTTCTTGTGAAACTTTGGGACTCATCCATTTCCTTACGTCCCGCTCAAATTGTCAGATTTTTGAAATATACACTGTTTTGCATGTACTTAACTTACCTAAGCTTAATCTGACGATTTCGAGTTTTTCTAACGATAAATTTTTTTTCGGACCCCCTTAACGAACTACTCTGCATTAGCCAATATAATATGGTAGAGGCCAGAGAGTATAACGAGCCAATATAAATATGGCAGAGGTACATTTTCAGGGTACAAGGTTTCTCCCATGTAATAATCTGACGCACTCGAGTAACTGCAAAAATCCCCGCTTGGGTCCCCTACCATAATACCCTATTTTATTTTGTGTCGACGATGCAGCAATTTTAAGCTAGTGACGCGACGTACCTATGTGGTTCTGTTTTGACATAATACGAAGTAAGTGACTGAAAGATACAAAGTCAGACTGGATTCACAATAATAAATTTATTCTTTCTAATAATAAAAAAATAAAACAAAAGAACACTGACAATGAAATCAATATCTCAATAGGCAATTATAGGTACTATTGAACATGATGCCTTCATATATTATTTAATTTGGTATTTTTTTGGGAAATAAAATTTCCAAGTGGAAGTCGAAACGTCAATAAATTTCATGTTTAACTCAAATTGTGGCTTATTTCCCAACAAAATAGTAAATTTCATAAGATGCCACAAAGTAACAGCTTCAGAACAATATTCGCATATTTTGACAAAAAAATAAATCAAAAGAATTCCGTAAGTAGCGAAATTAATTTATTTTTGGTGGGAATCGTACATACTATGCTAATAAAAGATTTATGACATCGAGATTAGACAAAAGAACCGAAATGGCTATCTACAGAACATTAATTAGACCGTAGTAACCTATGATCAAGAAATCTAGGTAATGACGAAAAAAGATGAAGCCCAACTCAGGACATTTAAGAGAAAGATACTGAGAAAAGTATATGGCCTTGTGCAAAAGGAAGACGGCTTATGAAGAATCAGGAGAAACGACGAGGTTAACAAATTGAAGGAAGGGTATGATATTGTAAGATTTGTGAAAACTCAAAGACTATCATGGTTGAGACACGTCCAAAGACAAAAATATACATATAAAAACAACAACAAAATATTACAATGATAGCCGATAGGAAATCGAAAAAAAGGCACGCCCAGAACAAGATAGATAGACCTAAAAACTGTGAAAACAAGCCAATAGAGGAGAAGGTCACAATAGAGATCTGAATGAAGGACATAGTCAGACAGACAAATACCCGATGCCAAACGAAGAAGAAGAATAGTAAAATACTTGTTTTTATTCTAACTACTGACATTTTTTTCTAGTCAATCTACTCAAATAGGATGTATGGCTCCATGGCTTAAGCGACCGTTGTTAATTTTCTCTTAAATGTGAAATCTTATGCTGACTAATAATTATTACACTTAATCTGAATGTTAAATTACACTATTTTAGATCTGTTCAAACTATTATTACTTTCCGGATACTTTAAAAAGGCATTCGATAGCGCACAACGTTTGGCAGAAACCAATACACGAGAAGAATCGACTATTTATAATATAGACGTAGTCTATAATTTATAAGAAAAGGTATGATTAATTAAGCGGTCGTATTCGTAACTAAATCAACTTAGATACTAACAAAACAATACAATACCTTAGCCATTTATAATATGTTGAAAACATTCTACTTATATCCAGTAATGACAAATTAAAGAAAAATTAAAAGGTTTAAATAAAAAATCGTTAACAGGATTAAAGATGAACTATGATAAAACGTGAAACAAGACAAATAGAACAAAAAGAGAATAAAACTCACAGTAGAACAAACAAATAGGGTACAAATGATGACTATCAGACTGGGGAAATAAAAAGAAGGAGAAAACTATTTTTGTAGCAATTTATACAGTGTTATATACTAACTAAAGCATAAAAAGTACTTCCAGTATTTACAAACAAAGATTTTCAATCAATGTGCACTAACTCTATTCACGTGAACTGTGTTTAGAAAAATCTCACGTATAAACGTTTTAAGACCCGTGTTGAGCTGCCCCCCCCCCCACTTGCAAAAATCAAAAAACAAATAGCCCTGATTTATGAGCTATTTATGAGCTTTCATATTCCGCAAACTAAAAATTTTGAGCTCGTTCCACTGAGCAGGAATTTAATACTTTAGTGGGGGGGCTGAGTCAGCCCCCCACTACTTAAAAATAGGAATATTGAATCGGTTTTTGCGGCAGAATTACGAGCTATTTATGAGCTCTTGAAATTATATAGTTTCGATTTTTGAGCTCATCCCCTTCACCCCCAAACAACCCTTTAATTGATTTAACTTAAGAGAAAAATGCTGAGAAAACTTAAAATATATCGCATTGCGAATATAATTCCTATAGCTTATATACTCTAAGAATAAACTATTAAATCACGTGCATTTCGATTATTGAGCTACAACCCCTTCGCAAGAGAACCACCCTATCTTCCCGGCTTAAGAGAAAGTTTTACTTAAATGCATTAAATTAATTATTTGGCGCCTACATATCATTTAATAATTTATAAACTTCCAAATTACGCGCATTTAGATCAGTAAATTGCAATTTATTTTGTATAGTGCAGTCACTGAAGGTAAAAATCAACGATTACCTTCAATTTCGGTGAACCTTCATGGATTTTCACGAAAATTGGTCAGTGGTTAGAGGATACGTCAAGAAACAAAGGTGACATGGTACCACCTTGCGCCTTTACCCTGAGGGTGGATACCGCCCCTTCTCGTGGGTGAAAATTATTTTATAAAAAATAATTGCACAAATCAATAAAAGAACAAATTAAAAGCAAAATTTATTATATAAAGTTATTAAAATAAGTCAACACCTTTTAAGTTATTAAAGATCAAAGATTTTATTTATTCGTGAAAAAAAATGCATGTTTTGAAGCGGTTTTTCGTAAATCACTGAAAAAGTGTAAGTTCTTACAAAAAAGTTAATAGTAGTTTAATTCGTATAGCTTATATTCTAAGAATAAACTTTTAAATCACGCGCCTTTCGATTATAGAGCTACAACCTCTTCGCAAGAAAACTATCCCATATTCCCGGCTTAAGAGAGAGTTGTACTTAAAATAATTTAAATTAATTATTTGGCGACTACATATCGTTTAATAATTTATGAGCTCGCAAAATATACGCATTTCAATTATTGAATTGCCATTTTCTTTCTATAGTGCAGTCACTGAAGGTAAAAATCAACTATGACCTTCGATTTCGGTAAATCTCCATTCGTTTTCACAAATTGACAATAACAACTTGCGGTTTTAGCCTGGGGCATATGTCACCCCTTCTCGGGGGTGAAAATTACTTTATTAAAAATAACCCCACAAATCGAGAGAGGGACAAATTGTAAGCAAAATTTGTTATATAATGTTATTAATAAATCAATACTTTTTGAGTTATTAAAGATCAAATATTTTAATTTTTGTGAAAGAAAATGCATGCTCTAAAGCGATTTTTCATAAATAACTCAAAAACTGTAAGTTTTTACAAAAAAGTTTTCATTACTTAAATTGAAGCTAATAAAAAATATAACAAATTGCTTACTTGAAAAACCCTTTAATGTTAATTTAAAGTAAGTTATTGGTAATTAAATGTATATTTTTTTCTGCGACTGTTCAAATCTAAGGATTCAAGCTTAAATAACGGGAAAGAGATGCATTTTATAACACTTAGGTACTAAATACTTGTCAAAGTACTTGAAATACCTATCAAAAATGAGCTCCAGAAAAAGTTGATAGTATCAAAATCCGCTCACCAATTTTCGTGAAAATGAATGGAGATTTACCGAAATTGAAGGTCATAGTGGATTCAGTGACTGCACTATGGAAAGAAACTGGCAATTCAATAATTGAGATGCGTATATTTTGCGAGCTCATAAATTATTAAACGATATCTAGTCGCCAAGTAATTAATTTAAATTATTTTAAGTACAACTCTCTCTTAAGCCGGGAATATGGGATGGTTTTCTTGCGAAGGGGTTGTAGCTCAATAATCGAAAGGCGCGTGATTTAAGAGTTTATTCTTAGAATATAAGCTATACGAATTAAACTACTATTAACTTTTTTGTAAAAACTTACAGTTTTTCAGTGATTTACGAAAAACCGCTTCAAAACATGCATTTTTTTCACGAATAATTAAAATTTTTGATCTTTAATAACTTAAAAAGTATTGACTTATTTTAATAACTTTATATAATAAATTTTGCTTATAATTTGTTCTTTTATAGATTTGTGCAATTATTTTTTATAAAATAATTTTCACCCCCGAGAAGGGGCGGTATCCACCCTCAGGGTAAAGGCGCAAGGTCACCTTTGTTTCTTGAGGTATCCTCTAATCACTGACCAATTTTCGTGAAAAGCGATGAAGGTTCACCGAAATTGAAGGTAATCGTTGATTTTTACCTTCAGTGACTGCACTGTACAAAATAAATTGCAATTTACTGATCTAAATGCGCGTAATTTGGAAGCTTATTAATTATTAAATGATATGTAGTCGCCAAATGATTAATTCAATGCACTTAAGTACAACTTTCTCTTAAGCCGGGAAGATAGGGTAGTTTTCTTGCGAAGGGGTTGTAGCTCAATAATCGAAATGCACGTGATTTAATAGTTTATTCTTAGAGTATATAAGCTTTAGGAATTATATCCGCAATACGATATATTTTAAGTTTTCTCAGCATTTTTCTCTTAAGTTAAATCAATTAAAGGGTTGTTTGGGGGTGAAGGGGACGAGCTCAAAAATCGAAACTAAATAATTTCAAGAGCTCATAAATAGCTCGTAATTCTGCCGCAAAAACCTATTCAATATTCCTATTTTTAAGTAGTGGGGGGGGCTGACTCAGCCCCCCACTATAGTATTAAATTCCTGCTCAGTGGAACGAGCTCAAAATTTTTAGTTTGCGGAATATGACAGCTCATAAATAGCTCATAAATCAGGGCTATTTGGTTTTTAATTTTGGCAAGTAGGGGGGGGGGCAGCTCAACACGGGTCGTTTTAAGCGCTGGTTTACTCGAAAGCGGTGCCGCCATAGCACTGCGATGAATTACGTCAGATTACGGTGAAAAATTCAAGGTTCTTCACTGGGGCAATGGAATGTGCAAGCTCAGCAAGCGGTGGCTTCCAACGCATCCTTGGGAACCAACGCTCTTATTTTGCATGGTACAGTTTTTTATGATGTCATTCATCGCAGTGTTACGATCGCAGGTTGTCGGCACCGCTTTCGAGGAAACCAGCGCTTTTACCAAGAATAAAGGAAAATATAGCCAGAACAACGATCTCGAAAATGTTTTCAACTTAACACGTTCCGTCCACCAAGCGACTTATATTAGGAGCCAAATCGATTTTTCACATAGACCA